>NC_047136.2:4564916-5236583 GCF_009829125.3 Periophthalmus magnuspinnatus | reverse complement strand
ATCTCCACCAATCCTCCTTTTTCGCACGATTCACCCACGTCAATCCGAGACACCATTTTGAACTCCGTATTAGCCGCGCCCGCCCCGCAGCCGCTGAAGTGTACAGACGTGGCGTGATAATGAATGGCTTTTATATTCAGTGTATAAGTGTTGCTTGCCCCCCACAGGGATAGTGATCTGACAGGGCTGTTACTGTACACACTGCAATCAGTCTATGCCTTCATCCCGAGTCTTTGGGGACGGCAGAAGGGGATTGAGCCTGATATTAGCCAAGGCCCGGGCCAAACCACAGGAGAGTAAGGGGATTTAGAGGGGTAAACCTCTCACTTTGAAGTCCCCTCAAACAGCCCAGCAGGACACTGTAAAACAAGGGATTGTGGGAAACGGAGTGGTCGGTCCAGAGAAGAAGCAGATTCACATGTGTAGTCATCAAAGGCTGTGTTAAACGTGTTGTATGCAGCGGTTGTTACGTAAATTGTAGGTGAAACGCGGCTTTTGTTGATCTGGAAAATATGAAAGAAATGAGTTATACATGGAAAATATCATAAACAAACAAACAAAATGCATAATTAAGGTCGTCGTAACGGTCAAATTTTATATAGCGTTTTTCCACCTTCAAGATACACAAAGCTTTTTAAATCACTCGTTCACACGCACATTCATACACTAATGTACACAGACACCAGGGGCGATGTGGGTTAAGTGTCTTGCCCAAGGACACAGTGACAGCATTCATTTGTGGGAGCCGGAGTCACGCCGTCAACCTGTGGATTAGTGGATCAACCAGTGGTGTTTAAGACAAACGCGGGATTCGAACCACTAACCTTTGGATCTGTGGACAGTGAAGGCAGATGGCTGTATATTTATAATCCATGACACTGTGGATCATTATAATTTTTCATTTTTTTTACTTGTTAAATATTAATCTAGAATGACTTAATAAAAGAAAACGTGCGTTGACTTCTGGCTGAACTCTGATGTCAACCTTCTGTACACTCAGTCACTGTAAATGTCATCACAGCAAACACACACACACACACACACACACACAGAGCATCTTGTTTAGTGGATTCTTTTCATTTTTTGCCAAAATATCCAAGATGCTTCTAAATTTTACATGAATCACTTTTTAATAAAAATGGAGGTGAACAGGATTTTCAGAGCAGCGTCGTGTTGAATTCTGGAGCTAAAGGTCAGTCAACCTGCATGAATCACTCCAAATACGACTGGAGGCGACAGTAGCTCAGGTGATGAAGTGTTTGTCCACTGACTCATAGGTTGGCGGTGCGATTCCAGCTCCCGCAGATGAATTGCTGTCAGCGTGGGCAAGACACTGTTACTGCCCTGGCTTTTGTTTAAGGGACACTTTGATCATCATTTCTGACTTTTGTTATTGTAAAATGTGTGTTTAGTTACTTTACCTTTATTGTCTTTGCTAGGTACCTTTTTGTTTATGTATGTTTAGTTGCCTTTTGTTTAGTTCACCCCTACACACCTGTTAATTTAATCACCTTATTTAACCGTTTTTCCATCTCGATTTTCTTTCTTTTTTGTTCCCTCCCTTCCCCACACGAGCAGGGTTGTAACAGTCTCCTTGATGTAAAGCGCTTTGAGCCTTGAAGGTGGAAAAACGTTATATACAAAAGTTACCCATTTACCATTTTACAGTTTGGAGCGGGGGCATTAGAATGGAAAACAATTATCACAAGGTTAAAAGTAGATTTTGCCTCCTTTTAATCTTTTAATCGGCTTCTCAAACTGGCATATTGTTGAATTGGCCAAAATGTGTTTTTTAGCAATTAGCAATCATCCGGCGTGTGAAGTGATTTTAACTGGGCACAGACTTTATGCCAGATGCTCTACCTGAAGTAAAGTTGTGGCTTGAGATTAGCGTTAAAGATTTTGGAAAAGAGTGTTAATTTAACCCCTTAACATTCCGGGTCATTTTGGTGAAATTGCCTTTGTTTTAACTTCTCCAAATTAAAATATTCACCATTATTGAACCCTCACTAGTAACTGCACTAGTTTGGGGTCTTTGAAAATGTAACACCCTATAGTTTTACCCACAGGCGTCAGAACCACTGTAAGTTTGTCTGCTGAGCATTTATACACTTTGGAACACACATTAATTTTTTCTCATCCTCGCCTAAATTTTTTTGTTAAAATGAAGGTGTAGTAGGTCGCTTGGGACAAAAATACACTATATCTCAACTGAAAATCTTGTTGACCAATCGCATTTCAAATTTGAGGTCAGTATATATATTTAAAAATGAGAGTGTTACGCCATTTTCTGATCTATGTTAAAATGTTGTTTCCTCATCACAAACAGACCTGAAGTCACACATGTTTAACACACAAACCCTGCAGATTTAGGCTTCTCTCAAACAGAAAACACTCTGTTCCACCTTGTGATGTCATCATGTGGTAATACAGGAAGTGCTCCGCTGTGTCTTTAAATTCTATACACCTTCACTAGAATCATTTGGATCATTTCACCCCTGGAATTGCCAATTTCTACTGAACAAAAGGTAAAATGTAGCTGCTAACTTGAAAACTACCACTTCATGACATCACAAGGTGGAACTGAGCATTTTGAAGTTTGGAGATGTAGTCAGACTAATAAAAAAAAGAGTTACTCAAACATGTGTGAATGAAACAAAACACAACTTCAGATCTGTTTTTGAGAACGTAACGACATTCTAACACGACTAAAAGCTCACAAGAGTTAATTTTGCATGGTATAGAAACTTTTTAAGATAAGCCGTAAAAAAAACAACAATATCGCTGTCTGTAACGTAGAGATATATCCAACTATTGACTTTCCAAATTGTCTTATAGTTTTCATAACATCTTCCCTCCTTCCAAAATTAAACATTCACATTGTAAACAACACCAAATTGATACAAAACCCTGCCATTTCCTGAATTCTCTTTACAATAAATTGAACCAATCTCTTTTGCAGCAGTGCGTCTCTGATTAACATACAGGGACGGGAACATGGCTGCCGGACACACAGGTAATTGGAGGAAGCTGTCATCTCGCGCGCAGACAGAGGAGTTCAGACCTGTCATTGTGAAGAGTGGCATTGTGGGAGCTGATAAAAGTGACAAAGCTAATTGTGGTTGTAGCGTATCGCCGGGCTCAACAAAACTCCGGGGACCTCGGAAATGGCTTTTTTTTTTTTTTTCCTCGGTTGTTGTCTTCACATCTCCTCCGCGGGATAGTTTGAAGGAAGGCAGAGTGCGGAGGTGCGCTGTCAAGTACGGATATGGTTATAGCGCTGGAATATGAATGAGTTAATGCCAGTTGAGACGGGGACATTCAAAGTACCGTGACCCGGGATGAGGACAGGCAGTTCTGATTTACTTTACAATCCTACAGAACTCGTTAAAGAAAAGACATATTTGGTTTTTTGAATTTCTGTGAGAGAATATTTGAGTTAATTCAAAATGGCAAATACAGTAATGGTTAGGCCTGGAGTTGAATGTGCACGATGTGATTTTCTGCCAAGGGTCCGCCTCCTGCTGGTTCCCATAGAGGTGTTAATATAAGTATAGCACTTGCTTATATCTCCATAGAGACAATAGAAGAGTTACATAATGCGCCTTTAAATTGCGAAATCAACCCTAATGACGGAACTCTATGATTTATGTTTTCTAATGCCGTTTATCAAGTTTATCATGTTTTTTTTTTGTCAGATTCTAGTTAGTTCTGGATGGTTGGATGAGTTCAAATTGAATTGGACCAGTCTGGACTTGTTCTGGCTGGTTTAACAAAACTAGGCCAAATTACAGGTCAGCTCTGAGGAGAGGCGTCCCCGCTCACAATAAAAATATGGTTTTCGAGGTATTGTTTTAGCACTTCCAGGCAGAGTAATAACGTCTCCATGGAAACAGGTTGCTGCATGAAGTAAAAGTAGTAAAATACTAAGCTTAAGTACAAGTTTGAGGTATCTGTACTTTACTTAAGTACGTTTTACAGTGGATACTTTTTACTTTTACTTCACTACATTTGAGAGCAGTATCTGTACTTTCTACTGCACTACATTTTTGATCAGGACTGAAAAGTAAAAGGGTTTTCAGCAGGTCTCAGACAATAATAAAAATACTTTATTTTAACACATTCATAATTTGAGCAAACAAAAATATACAAGAAAAACAGAAAAAATATTGGTTCAGTTGTTTCTGTTGAAATGGACGTGTGCTCGTCCTGGACACATCCGCAGCTGCTCGTCCTGGGAGTGGATCTCTCCTTCACTGTGGTTCTCCTCGAGGTTTCTCTTTTTCCCACTGGGTTTTTTTTTTGGAGTTTTTCCTTGTTGAGACGGAGGGTCTAAGGACATGGGGCACTCTGGGACACTGGTTCCTGCAGGAGGAGGGTCTAAGGACAAGGAATGTTCTGGAACACTTCCCCATTTGCTTGTTTTCTGTTGTTTTATTTGCTTGTCTGTTTCTGTTTCATTGCTGATTTTCTAACTTTCTGTTGGTTAAATCAGTTCACATGTTCAGCTATAAGAGACGACTGCTGTTGTGATTTTGGGCTTTACAAAATTAACTGAACTGAATCAAAAATCAGCACAAATCTTCATCAAAAGCAACACATTTGAAGCTTTATAAGACCTCAACATATATGTGAAGTACTATAAACTTTTACTCTTTGAGTGCACTTTTAAACCGCTACCTTAATACTTTTTTCAGGTGATACTTTTACTTGAGTATTTTTGGGTCCAGTACCTGTACTTTTAATTAAGTAACAAAACTGAGTACTTCTTCCACCACTGTACATTATTCGCCCTTAGTTTGTACGATTTTAATACACCGCATTATTACCGAAACTAGCTAAACCCATTATTTCTCGGCAAACTATTATGAAAACAGTTATTATATTAACCTTAAAATGTGTTAAGCGACTATCCCAAGTTTGTTTTACCACTATAACTCATTTTCAAACATAAGTGAAAGTGAAGGGGGTCACACTGTACAGGACAATTATGGAAATCCAATCTTAGGGACAGGGCTAACTGCTGCTGGAGTGCGCACTACAGAGGAAGGGCACGGGGACACTTGTGATTAATCACCGTGGTAACTGTGGTCAGAGCGGGCCTGACTAACGCCCTCAAGAGGCTGCTCATTCAATCAGACTCAAAAGGGCTCCGTACAGGTGTACACTCAAAGCCATAGCATAGAGAGCAAACTTGGACGATTATGGAGCTGATTGGTAACACAAGGATGCCTCTTTTCAAAATCCACTTGTCTGAGAGCAATCACTACCTGCGGGGAAACAAATGAAATGATTGTGCGGATTTGCGTGAGTTTTTATCAGACCATTACCTCCTGATATGAGCAGAAAAAATATTAAGGCAGAGTAAAGCCTTGTTTTATCTGAAGCAAAAACAGACTGTGTAAAGTTTAAAGACGGGTGTTATGCAAACTCAACTTTTTGGGGGGCTAACGTTATTTCCTTAAAGGTGCACTGTGTAACTTTTATGGTGGAGAGTCTGTCGTCTACTTGTCTTCATGGAGATGTTGCTGCTTTGCCAGAAATGTCCACAGTATGGCATTAAATTATCCATCTTCTGTTTAATCCATTATATGTGTTGATTGATCTGCTTGTCTGCATGGAGATAGACACGTTTAATGCCTTACTGCGGACAATAGTGTATCCATGAAGACAAGTAGGTGACAGACCCTCCTTCCAAGCGTTAATGCACCTTTAGTACAAAACATGCTTGAAGGGGTCATCCATGCATGTTTGAGTAATCTTGTGATCTCTCCTGGGCCCTAGTTGAACCCTTCTGACAGTGAGTAGTACAATCCCACGCCTCTTGTACAAGGCTCAGCCCACAAGCCCATGTGACCCAGGCTCCTGCAGGCTTTTTTCATAAATATAAAAGTGCAGAATACAAAACAATACACTACAACTTCATAGACTTGATATGATGAGCAAATATAGCATTTTCAAAACAATAAAAGGTAACATGGAGGTCAAGAATTAATATCCCATAGAAGTGTAGTACCCCCCCTGCCCCTGTTACCCACCCCAAAACTCAGAGGAAATAAACAGGTCAATAAACAGCCTGGCAGGAAGTAGGTTTTATATTTTATTCCAAAAACTTTCAAAATAAGTTTCAAGTTCAAGAAAGTAGAATAAGCTTAGACACAATGCAAAGCATCATATACAGACGGATAAAATACATTTTATATATTGCAGACAAGCCATGGTGGGTCTTACATATGTACAATATGTATGTAAACTTTTATGTACAATCTTTTTTACACATACAAAAGCCTTTGTTTCTATTTTCTTTGTATATATTTATATAGAGATTTATTTATATATATATAGAATTTTATATACTCCCCACTAGCATTTGTACTATAATGAAAACGAAAAAAACAAAAAAAACAAAAACATTTACATATATGTCAATCCGTTTTTTTCTTTTTATATTACAAATGTTGCCATAAAAATATATCTCTGTACAAAAAGATTTGATTCATGAACATATTCTCTTTTCTGCACTGGTCTGGCGCCTGCTCCACGTCACAGGCCTTCTGCTGTTTTGTTTGTTTTGCTCGGACTTTGTAGAGGGCTTTTGTCGTCTCACTGAGGGGCTGTGGGCTTATGACGGCTTTATTTCACACATCTACTGGACTGGCATGACACAACCGGCGCACAACACACAACAGAAACGAGAGGATTTGGAATAACCTTGGTAGTAAAATATACAAACGTGTTAACCTCAGGTGATGTGAAGCAGCTCTGCAAATATGTCTCAGGTTTAGTCAGACTTGCAGTCGACTTTACAGGTGCATGAAAGTCAAACCTGTGCCAAATGTGTATCACTTTAGATCATGGGGCAACCTCCAACGGGAAAAACACTGCTCTATAATATATCTATGACTCTATCGTTTGGGCTTTTGAATTTAACCAATGCAATGATTTCAATTTGCAATAACGCTACAATATTCTTACTTTTGATGCCCCTAAAGTTAAAATTGGGATTGCAGTTGTTAATACATTTGTTAAGCTCCTGAATGACTCAACCCATGTTCAAAAATATTTTCCATTTTCCTGTGTTTGAGAATAGACAGAACCAATATTAACACATATCAAAGTATTAAACAAATGGGCGACTCTTGCACTCTTTGTCTCTGTAGATTAGACATGAACCATGAAGGAGCAGAGCCATTACTACGACTTTCTGCCCCACTATACCTCAGTGAGAAATATCTGTGAAGTTAGATGGAACTCGCAGACCTGAGCTTTGGCCCAGTTCATTACGAAAAAGATGGTGAGGAGGAGAAGCCAGCGCTGCGTCGGGCTGATAACGGAAAATGAGTCCAGGATGATTGAGTTTCTCTGCTAAACTATGCAAAGAGAAGCAAACGGCCCACCGCAGACTCCTCGCCAAGTTCAACTCGCGTTTGGGAGAACTTTTTATGAATAAAACAAATGGTAAAAATGACAGTTAGAAAAAGACCGACTTAGACAAACACCGATGTCCTTCCATTTGTGAGACTAGTTTTGATTTGATTGAAATTAGGGATGCGCCAATCAAGCTTTTTCTGATCGGATACCGAGGACGATGCTTTGGCTTTAAGTATCCATGATCCCCGATATCAACCGATACCAGAGACTTAACATATAATTTAGAGCATAAGGTAAAAAAATATCCAAATGTGTTGTAGTTTCACAAAGCTATTCTGTAAAAACTAAAGTTTAACCTTACAAATCTTATGTTTTTTGGGCTAAAATTGATCAGTAAATTGTCTTATTACATCAACGTAAAGACTAAAAAGGGATATCAGCTGAACCGATACCTTAGAATCCGATATCCGATCCACTAAAATCTAGCATCCCTAATTAAAATTCAAAGATACAACCTAGAACGAAGGAAGTGATGGAAATATTTCAACTTTTTATTAGCGTACATCTGCAGAAATGTCAACTACAGTTTGGTTTTTCTGTTATGGCCGAAGGGGGAAAAAAAAATGGCATAGGCAAAACCAAAACCAGTAACTGCGCTGAGATGCAGTATACATTAGCAGCGTGTAAAAAATGAACGGAAATGTGCGTGTAAGGGCCACTTCAGCAACTTAAAATGTTGTGGAAAATCGAGTTTATTGAGAAGTTTAAAGCAGGTACTGAACCACACGTGTCAGTACGCACGCTGTCACATGTTTCAAACTGTTTTATGATTTTGCAATTCATAAAAAAACAAGATTCAATATCTGAGAAAAAGATCATTTTTGTATTTTATTTGTGAAAGAATTGCACTTACCCACAAATTTCTCACATATTGACGTATCTCTTACTTCTAGTTATAATAAATACTTTTGGGACCAAATGTTTTTTTTTATATAAAGCATTTGAATAGACATAATTTCTCTTATTTAAAAGGATTTTGAACACAAATGGAGCCACTATATAGATGTCCGTAACATGAGGTTGTACCAAGGCACTAGAATGAATGTAAAGTGCATGTTGAGAGCCTGGGAAGGTCAACACATGTATGGAAAAAATCTACATATTCTGGCACTTTCTCAACACCTCCAACAACCTCCCCCCGCAATGAAACATCTTATTCAACAGGGATTGGCATGTCTTCTTCCAAAACTATGAAAATAAAGGACCCCAAAGCACCATTCATAATTCAACATGTCTGTCCTAATTCAATCCTTCCCTTCTTCACCAATTCTCATCCCGAGCGGAGCAAAAAGGGCCAATATTCTATCTGTACCGTGCAGATAAGCGCGGAGCCTTAAAAGTTATAAAATTGCAAAACCAATTACTTCCCCGTAGTGAAACTGATTGAAAGAACAATATAGTGATTGATTTCAAAAAGCCGGTGTTTCAGACAGGAGCCGTGTTCTAGAGGTGAGCCTAAAGACTTCATTAAAAGGAGGAACGGTGTAGAGGCCAGATGGATAGATTTTGTGTTATAAATTTGTTGTTATAAATCCGCGATTTCATTCTTTTTGGATGAATTCATTTTTCCATATAAACTGTGAAAAGATACATGAAAAAAGAAGCTATCAGAGTAACAGCTACACATTAATTGGCCTTTGTCAAGTTTACAAAGATGCACCGGTACCGTAAAGGCTCCATTTGTGGCGAGCAAAGAGTAATTTACCCGTATTTAATTCAAATTTTTCTTCAAACAAAGCAATCGATTGGGGAATATAGCTACAAAAATGCATAGTACTTGGCTAGGTCTATGAACGGGACTAAAAAATAGACTAAAAATACAATTTAAAGCATTTCCGTAGGAGTTTAAACTAAGGAGGTCGACAGTTTGGTCCTTGCTCTTTTTAATTCACACCACTACCATCGTGTCCTTGGGCAAGACACATCACCACCTTGCCTCCAGTAGCATGAGTTCTTAATTGTATCCCTAAAATAAATAAATGATGGTGTGAATGTGTGTGTTATCGCCCCTAATGAGCCCTTGTTGCTCTGATGGAATGGTTGGTTTGGGAATATTTTGGAGTTGATTCCACTGGCTTTAATGTGGTCAGTAATCCACACCGTTAAGTGCTTTTAAAGAAGACATAGCCACCTCATAACCTCCCGTGGACACAGCTGCCTCAGCAGAAACAAATGCGTTGCAGACTCCAGCCAAAAAAGAACAGAAAAAAAGTCATGATGGAGTGCAGTACATCCAACAAGGCCTTCAAAACTCACAGATTTTTAATTCATCCAAAAGCCGGAGGATGAAAGATTTCGCCAGCCTCCGGAGCAGACAGTTGAGGAAAGAAATCGCTTCCCAATAACTCACCACAGCAAAGAACGCTGCGTGAGGAAAATCAAATACAAAACAGGAGGAGGATGGATGGAACAGTCCAGGCTGTCTCCACGTCCGTAAGCTACTGGTCAATTCTTCTGATTCAAAGTTGACCGTTTTTAAAAATCCCTTTGGGTTTAGGTGTCGGGCAGGGAGAAAAGTCATCACAGCTTGGCTATCAGCTTTCCTCGAGCTGCAGTAGTTTCAGGTAGCATGTCCTCCAAACACGGAAAACGAGGAAGAAACCAGGTGAAGTCGCAAAAGTGTTGGCGTTTGGATCAGTCATGTCTTCACGTGGTTTCTCTGGGATAATATCCTGTGGGCATAGGAGCTTTTGACACACTGAGTGTCTTTGAGCAAATAAAATCATCTTTGTTTTGCCCTCTGCTCAAGGATCCACAGGTGTCCTCCGTTGGCAGGCAGTCTCCCTCTTCTGTACGAATCAGGAATGAGTGCGCTGATGTGGTGAAAGCATAAGAGAACAAGACAGACAGGAAAGTTACATTTGTGGGCACGCTGATTAAACTCTGCACTATAATTATACTAATTGTCTGTTATTATTAATCTCACATATATTGTAATGTAAATCATTCATCAAACTTAATGCGTTGTGTGCCGACTCCTGTTTCAACAGAAATACACTGCAGACAGGAGGCAACACAAGAGCTTACATAACATGACACAGGTACATTTCCATGACACTTCCATTTGACCCATTTTTTAACTTACTTTAACCTTACTCGTGCTGATATTTCATGATTATCGACCTTATTCTGCCCCGCACACTTTTTCCCTCTGAAAGCTCTAAACCGTGCTTTCTTTGCTTTCTTTCTGAATTTCAAAGGAAAATTTGGGAAAAGTTTCACCTTAACCTGATATAAAGTAAGTTGTTGTGTGTAAACTTTTCTATGTTCATGTGACCAACAAGTCAACACTGCACTGATTCTCTGGAGGCTTTAAAACGTCTCTTTAGTCCCTATAGAAATATAATTTGCTTTCAAGATCAGCCCCATGCAAAGTGGACCACTCAATAATGTTCAGTAATATTTAGAATTTTATTACATTTTTGGTTCCTATTGTTCAGTTTGACAATGTTTAAAAATAAATAAATTATAATAAAATACACCAGAAAAGAAACAACAAACTAAGACCATTAATATAATAATAATAATAATAATAAAATACAAATAGAAAATAAAATACTACTACTACAACTAATAATAATAATTAATAATAATAAAAATAATAAAATACAAATAGAAAATAAAATACTACTACTACAACAATTAATAATAATTAGTAATAATAATAATAATAATATAAAATAAGATCATCTTCTTCCCCTGTCAATGTTTATTATGCTTCATCTGTGTGAAACATAACGATAAATAGAGTGAGGAGTAGTTTGTACCTGAGGAGGAAACAGTTGCTATACCGCCGTACACACTGTGCTGACTGTGAACTCGCTCTCGTTGGCCATGATGTCTGTGGGCTGGATGTTGCGGTCGTACATGGGGTTCTCAAAAGTAGCTCGGCCATTCGTGTTCTCGTGGCCCACATAACCATTGAAGGGGACTTTGGGTCTTCTTCTGAAATACAGCACAGCGAGCAGGTCATTCGAGGGCACAAAACAGCACTCAGTAAGCCGCAATTCAGACGGAAAATAGAATGCTTGAGATTAGATGTTTAAAAAGTAGGATTCTGTTCCGAGCGCACATTGTAAACAACCCTAGGAGCTAGCAAAACATTTGAGTTGAATTTCAGAACACATTTTTAGAGCGAGATTTTTAAAAAGTCAGGATATTCAGTTCTTAGCAGAGGATACGTTATTATCTTAAAAAAAAAAAAATGCAATCTTTGTGATTTCCACCAAATGAAACTGATTCTGATCTGATCATGATATCTTGTACAGTTTATAGAAGTATCTGTAGTAATATTAGGGAATACAGTTTAAAGAGCAAATATTACGCTATTTTTTAATCTGTGTTATGTTTTTTCATCAGCCAAAACAGACCTGGAGTTGTGTTTTGTTTCATTCACATGTTTAACACACAAACCCTGCATATTTAGGCTGAGTTCTTCTCTCAAACAGAAAACACGCTGTTCCACCTTGTGATGTCATCATGTGGTAATACAGGAAGTGCTCCACTGTGTTTTTAAACTCCACACACCTCCACTAGAATCATTTGGATAATTTCAGCCCTGGAATTACCAATTTCTACTGAACTAAATTAAGGTAAAAGGTTGGCTGTTAACTTGAAAACTACCACTTCATGACATCACAAGGTGGAACAGCATTTTGAACATTGGAGATGTAGACAGACTAGTCAAACATGCATAAAATTAAACAAAACACAACTCCAGGTGTGTTTTTGAGGCGGTAACAGCTTTATCACATGGCTTAAAGCTCACAAGAGTCCATTTTGTGTAATATAAGACCTTTAAATACAATGTCAACGATATAAAAAAGTCCCTTATTGCTGTGTTGGTTTGGACCAGAGCAGAAAACATAAAAGCTGAGTGTGTGTGCGGATGTTTACCTGTGTTTGTAGAGGTACAAAGCAAAGCCTGCAATGATCATGGCTATAAAAGGCACTAGAATGGCTGCAGCCACTGAACTGCTGTTGGGGGCGAAGTTGTATCCTGGGTTTTCTCTGCTGGGATCCAAACTCTCTGCAAGAAACATGAAAACAGATAAAAGATTAAACACTGTTCTTTCTATTGTTCGCACCATGCCCTAGAAAAGTGAAAAATATCCTGCTTTCTCTGTCAGAAGCTACGAATTTAGTAAACAATCAGTTTCTGACCGATTATTTTAAGACACAACAGGTTTTAAGTGTAATATCACATGCTAGGCTACTCATTCACTAAAATGGTTAACGTCATTATCAAGATTTACTAAAAGTCTTAGTAGGCTTAGTTTATAATTTTACTTTCTGGTTGGACAGCAGATATGACAAAGAGATCCTTCCAAAACTGTATTCGTAGTAACCATAAATGTCTGAATAACACATTTGTTATGATTTGACTAATAAAAAACATAACTAAATAGACGCGTTATCACCTAAACAAATGAACTATCTATTTGTTCCTTGCCTGTACAATATCCCTGCATTTTGATGACACAAGGCAGAGGTATTCCATTTTTGAACTCAGCACTACTTCCTGTATTTTTTAGTGTTTTATGTGTTTAGTTATTTTATGTGAAGCACTTTGGTTTTTAAATGTGCTATATAAATAAACTTTAATTGAATTGAATAGAATAGATTGGCACTTAACTGATTTAAAACTATGATAAATAATTAGTAAATAAATAATAATTAGAAAAAAAACAAACATGAAAACCCATGTGTCAAAACCTGATCTCGGTAGATTTCAGAAGCTAAGCAGGGGCAGGTCTGGTTAGTACTTGGATGGGAGACCGCAGGGAATGTCAGGTGCCACAGTGAGGCGCTAGTGGCAAAAACTGACACTGGTAAATAGTCACGGTCACATTTTTGTATAGGGCTTTTCCACCTTCAAATCACTCAAACCGCTTTACATCATGGAAACACTCACCCATCCACGCACACATTCATACACCGGTGTACACAGATACTGGGGGCGAGGAGGGTGAAGTGTCTTGCCCAAGGACACAACGACAGCAGCATTGGAACACCGAGAGCGAACCACCAATCTGCAGATCAATGGATGAACGTCCTACAAACTGAGCTACTGTCGCCCCAATGTGTCCTTAAGCAAGACACTTTACCCACATTGCCTAGTATGAAAGTGGTGTGTGTGTAGGGGTGTGTGTGTGTGTGTGTGTGAGCGAGTGTGAGGGGGTGAGTTTGTATGTCAGTGTCTGAGTTTGTGTGTGTGAGTGTGTATTAGTGACGGGGTGTGTATGTATGAGTGTGAGTGGGGGTGTATGTGTGAGTGTGTGTGTATGAGCTAGTGTGTGTGTGTGTGTGAAAAAGTGTGGGGGTGTGTGTGTGTGTGTGTGTATTAGTGAGTGTGAGCATGTATGTGTCAGTGAGTGTGTGTGTATGAGTTTGTATGTCGGGGTGTGTGTGTGTGTGTGTGAGGGTGTGTGTATGTATGAGTTTGTATGTCAGTGTCTGTGTGTGCCTGTGAGTGAGCGATCAAATGTGTGCGTGAGTGTGCATTAGTGAGTGTGTATGTATGAGTGAGTGTGCGTATGGGGGTGTGTGTGTGAGTGTGTGAGTATGCGTGTGAGTGTGTGTGTGCGTGTCGTTGTCGGTCGTAGATATACAGATTGTCCGCCTCTCTTCTGTCGGTCTGCACACTCAGCCATTCCCGTCTCATTCTCCAGCACCAGATGCCACTTGAATTTGCTTAGGGTAAAAACAGAAGAAACAAACGAGCGCGAGGCCAGCGAGAGGATTATTCAGGTAGACCGGCCTCCGTGTGTGTTGTTTTTTGACAGGAGCTGAGCACACATCTCCATAACGCCCCAGTCTCCTTTTTAATAAGCGCTGTTTTCTCCATCAGAACTCAGGAGCTGTACCCGCCGCTAAGACACCTCTCTCCTGACATCCCCACACCCGCCTAACTCAGCCTCTCCCATATTCCTTTATCATGCCAGCACATGCATAATCTATGTTAACACCACTTCCCTCCATGCTCCATTTCAAATGCCTGCTCCCATGTGATTACTCTTTAACGCTCCCGTCTTCTGTCTGTCAGCACAACCAAAAGTAGCTCACGTGGCTCTGCTTCTAAAGGTCTGGAACACTTATTAGCATTAACGCACAGAGCCTGGTAAATGCACCTACACCAGACGATGTAAAAGAACGCGGAGGTGGGCTAAAATGTAGCTAAAATGCACTGGGAATTAGTGCCGATATGCGGATTGTTAGAGCGAAAATGTTACTTCACACAGTGTTTTCAGTTCCAGCTTTATTCGTGTATTTGTTCGTTTTATTTTTGTATTATTATCTATATATACAAAGGGCGGACTGTCAAAGGCTATACTGAATTGTAAAGTTTGCCTTTTCCGTGTGTGCCAAATCTCTTCTATATAATATTTGAACTTTGACGCTTTTACCCTTGTGGTTTTTAACTACAAATAGCTTCAAACTATAATATAAACTTAAAGTAGCAACACAGACAAATAGTAAATGGTCACGTTTTTATACAGCGCTTTTTCACTTTTAAGACACTCAAAGCGCTTTACATCAACTCGCCCATTCACACGCATATTCCAGTGTACAATTGCACCGCCAACCTGTGGGTCAGTGGTCTCACCGCTCAACCAATGATGTTTATGTCAAGAGCGGGATTCGAACCGCTAACCTTCGGATCAGTGGACAAACAACTCGACCAACTAAGTAACTGTCACCCGTGCAGAACATATTTGTGCAATTAGAGTTTCAATAACATGATCTATATACCATAAATTTTGGACTATAAGCCGCTACTGTTTACCTATTTTTTGACCCGTGTGGCTAATTTATATTTTTTTACTGGCTAATGGCCACTGGGGGGCGCTCTCTAGCAGCAAACGCAAAAGTTACACACGTGGGGAAAGATTATGCGCTGAAGAATACACTAGTTTTGATTTGAACTGTCATTTTGCGCATCAAGCTTCCCCTCGTCACACATGAAGAAATACAAATGATGCGGCTTTTAAGTTAAAGGCAATGGATCTGTGCATCAAAGAAGGAAATAGAGCCGCTGCACGTAAGTTTGGCATCAGTGAACCGATGGTGCGACGTTGGAGGCAGCAGCGGGAAGAAGTTAGTCAATGTAAAAAGACGATTAAAAACTTTCAGAAGTAATAAAAGCAGATGGGCCGTGTTGGTGCCGTTTTATTTTCTAAACCTGCAGGTATGTTCATCCTGTGTTGGTGCTGATTTTCAGGCACAGTTTGACAAAAAGCGTGTCTTAAAATAAAACTCAAAAAACCTCAATGTACCGTCTTTTTGTATAAATATGTCACGTTACAACATGAAAACCTGCAGCTTATATTCAAGTGCGGCCTATATATGTACAAATTTTTATTTTATTTTCAAAATTAGCTGGTGCGGCTTATATTCAGGTGCGCTCAATAGTCCGAAATTTAAGTATGTCGGACATTTTCTGATCAAATACGCAATCAAAAATCAGAAATCCTTGCTTCGAGTTGCCAGATTCTACACCTAAAACCAACTTGTGTGTGTCTTCAGTATATGACATCTCCCAAATCCCCAGGTTACGACTGTGGTAGAGTTTATTAAGATTATAAATCCATAGGGACGACATATACTACCTTTAAGATCACATCAATCACGGAAATGAACGAGTTTATTAATGAGAAAATATATTGAACACATAAATTGAAGGAACATTAAACGCTGACAGCAAATTAAATACGAGGTGCTTGGTTCAAAACACCCTGAAAAGCCTACATCCATTAACCCGTCAATCATTCCATAGACTCCAATATGTGGCCTCGAACGGAACCGATTTACTGATTCTAAAGTGAGACGTGCCCCCTCGCGCTAAATTACTGCTATACTTTGTTTAAAATGTTTTCCACTTTGCACTCTAATGAAGAATCCAAACAAGTTAAGTGCACGCTGTGAAAGCATGTCTAATTAAGTTGACTCGAGTCGTTGCCAGATTGAAACAGTTCTTATCAGCCTCGCAGCGGGGAGAAGAATGGGTAAGACAGCTCACTCACCTAACCTCTGGAGACCGAACTGGCCGAAGCCCTTCCCCTTGACAAAGCCCTGGTACACAAAGGAGTTGGACGAGGAGATGTAGGACACCTAGAAAAAGGGGGAGCAGAAGACAGTCACTTTATGTGTCACATCCAGGCCTCACAAAGAGTCAGCGGTTGGTGCGAACACGAAATGAAATACGGTGTCAAAGAGCTGAGAGGCACACTCATGGATGACATTTAATACAGCGTTTTTCTGCTCAAGAGAACAAACAGCACTCTGCGGCCGGCTACAAGACAAGTATTAGACTTTTTACACGCGCTGTACGCTTGTGTTTGAGAATGGGACCACGGTGAAGCAATGAAAGATGTAAAGACACAAGGAACTAAAATACTATAGATCTGATATAACAGTGTATGAGTCCTGGCATGTGGGCTTTTTATGTTTACTTCAAACACATTTCTATTCTTGAATCTATATTTAAAACTCCATGACATCTGCGTGTGTCTGTGTTACTCGCTGCCATTGGGGGACAGAAAGATTTTAAAAGGAGCAATGAATTTTAATTAAACTTACTCATTCATTTATTTTTTGTGATCAAATTTTTATTGTTCTCAACTGCAGCTATACAGATTAGAGTCGAATTACATTTTTCCTCCTTTTCAACTCCCCCCAATGGGCATATACATAGAACAGAAAACTTAGCTAGTAATTTTAATAATAATAATAATAAATACACAATAAAGACAAAATAAATACAAAATAAACATACAGAAACAATACAATGTAAAAAATAAATAAATACATACAAAATAATAATAATAATAATAATAATAATAATAATAATAATAATAATAGTAAATAATATTATAAATAATATACAAATTAAAATAATGAAAATAATCCCATCCAGGTTTGAATTCCTTCCATACAGTGATTGCAAATTTCCTCCATCAAAATACTTCAGCAGAAATTGCATTATACATCTCATTAATCATTAAACTGAATCATTCATTTATTTTAATTTAAGTAATAACACCAAACTTTAGTGCTTGTCTCTTAACATCACACCACACAAGCGAATGGTTGGAACGCTTTTGGAGATTTCGGTGTCGCTGTGTAGCTTTTCCAGAGGAGGGTACACCACCTGCGTGTCGCCATGGAGATATACAAGTGTAATGCCATAGTCTGAATAATGCAGGCGTGCATGGAGACGAGCTGGTAGCGTACCCTTCACCAGAAAAGTTCGACAGTGCGTCATTAGTATGTTGTGTGAATTGGATACAACAGTTAATAAAACATCTGCTTATAATCCTCATTAGATATTTATACAATTTGTTTTCTACACGCCTGGTTCAGTCACTTTTTACAATAATTACTCGTTATTATATCATAACATGCACCACACCACTACAACTGAGACCCTTACACATAAAAACGCACAAAAAAAAAACGACTCAAGCATTCACTACATAAAAGAATTGAAGCACTACCGCTTTGACCTGCTTTTAAATGAGACCGTGTTCTCGTTGCCGGAGGTGGACGAGAATATGAGGGAGCTGAGTGGAGCGAGGGAGGGGAGGGGCTCTGCTGCTGAATCCTGATTACCAGCCAATGATTTAACTGACATTTTAATTAAAGAGAAAACTCTCGGAGGGCTCTATATCTCCCGGGACTGACAAGGTTACTGTGCATGTGTGCCCTGTATATTTCATAGAATATCAGACAGCGTGTGTGTCTTAGAGTGATGAAATATGTGCGTAATTAAACTGGGGGGAAATCTAAGCGGTCTGGTAGGGCAGCTGACCCGAGCGTGCACTTACGTGTCCATCCAGGGCCCAGTTGTCGATCTTGAACTTGTTGACAAAGATTTCCACAGGGCCACGGATCTGATGGACCTGCAGCAACAGGTGAGCCTCCTCCCGTTTATATGTGCCTGGAATGAACAAAGGTTTAAGGCAAAGTGCAGCAGTAAAGGTCTTTTTAGTGTCATATGAACCATCTCGCACTCTGAGGACTTCAGGGACCAGTCTCCTGCTGATGCAGAGAGTCAGGACTAAACAAGGACTAAACATGGATTAAACCAGGACTAAAGCAGGGCTAAACCAGCACTAAACATGGACTAAACCGGGGCTAAATCAGGGCTAAACCAGGACTAAACCAGGGCTAATCCAGGGCTAAACCAGGATTAAACCAGGGCTAAACCAGCACTAAACATGGACTAAACCGGGGCTAAATCAGGGCTAAACCAGGACTAAACCAGGGCTAATCCAGGGCTAAACCAGGATTAAACCAGGGCTAAACCAGCACTAAACATGGACTAAACCGGGGCTAAATCAGGGCTAAACCAGGGCTAAACCAGGACTAAACCAGGGCTAATCCAGGATTAAACCAGGATTAAACCAGGACTAAACCAGGACTAAACCAGGACTAAACCAGGACTAAACCAGGACTAAATCAGGACTAAACCAGGATTAAACTAGAGCCAAACCAGGACTAAACCAGGATTAAACTAGAGCTAAACCAGGAATAAACCGGGCGCAAACATGGACCAAACATGGACTAAACATGGACTAAACATGGATTAAATCAGGACTAAACCAGGACCTAAACCAGGACCTAAACCAGGAACTAAACCAGGACTAAACCAGGACTAAACATGGACTAAACCAGGACCTAAACCAGGACCTAAAACAGGAACTAAACCAGGACTAAACATGGATTAAACCATTTCACTTTTCTGCAGCTAAAACCTGGAACATTCTTCCTGAAGATGTGAGACAGGCCTCGACTTTGACGATGTTTAAATCCAGGCTCAAACGGTTCTGTTTATCTGTGCATATGACTGAAAGGGTTTTATTCTGCACTTTTCTCCTTTCATGTTCATTCTGTAAAGCAGTTTGAAATACTTTGTGTACGAATCTCGCTACACAAATAAACTCCTTGCATATGATTACTGTACATAAGATTCTAATGCTGTATGTGAAGAATCAGCAATTTTCTTTTCAAACACTCACTTGTAGGTTTCAGCTTCTGTTATATGTACATCTTAAGGATTTTTCCTATTTCAAAAGACATAATATTTTATTTTAAATTGCTCATTCTGAAACCCATGGATTTAATTGAATGACTCAACAACTTGAAATGCAAACTATAGCTAAGTGGGATATATATGGCTGAAGTAAATATAGACGATAAACGATAATATTGAAACAAATTTATGCCACTGATGTAATAACAGAGCAGATTTAAACCACAAAAACTATTCTAAATCTATAATATTGTAAAAAATGTGAGCTACACTAAGGAAAAACAGAATGAAACACTTCTTTGGCTCAAATCTTATCATACAGCCAAAAAAATAACCCAAAATTTCCCAGTAGAGCAAAGAAAATGTACACACGATTAATATTAACCCCCAAAATTACAGTTTGATAAGTTGTAATAATCATGACAGGCGTAACTATAGCTAGAATTGAACAGCCTTTTAACTTTCAGATGAACAGAACAGAAAAATAAAAAAGTAAATTGTGCTTTTTTAAACATTGCCGTTGCTTAACTGCTTAAACGATACGTGTGGCGTGATTTCATGTTTTACTATTGGTAATAATGGCCTTTATGTTACACAGTAGAATTCTACGGTGGCTCTATATTCACGAGAAGAACAGCACAGTTAAAATCAAATGTGATCTTTTATATTCACAGCTGCACCATAATTGTGCCAAGAGGTTCATATCAAAATGTCGACTGCTTGGGGAAAACACCAGTCTCGTGTACATTTATATCAGATTAGGCGTGGGATCATGAGAAAATTTGGTATCACGATTTTCACGGCCAAAATAAATGTGATTAACGATTACGTAATTATTAAAGTTGCTGACAATTTAAAAATGTTATGGCTATGAATAATTATAGTTTTGATATTATGAATAGGTTCCATTTTAGTCTTTTCTTCTGGTTTCTTCTAAAAGGTGATTATCTTTGTTGCTGATTCTCACATTTGTATAAAAAGTCCCACGATAAATGATAGTATTTTGTATCGTCCCATCCCTATCACGATAAACGATATTATTGTGTATCGTCCCATCATAATAAATTATATTATTGTGTATCGTCCCATCCCTATCACGATAAACAATATTATTGTGTATCGTCCCATCATGATAAATTATATTATTGTGTATCGTCCCATCATGATAAATTATATTATTGTGTATCGTCCCATCCCTATCAATGATTCTAGATTTAAAATACAGTACAACATTCAAGAGCCTGTGTATTTTCTCACCAGCCAGTTTGAGCTCCACTCCGCTGTGGTCAATCAGTGTCCCATTAACTCGGTTGCTAAAGGGCTCAAAGGCAGTGATGCTGAGCATGGCGGGCTGCTTCTTCCCCAGGTACTCGTAAGAACCTCTCCACAGAGAGTTCTTTGCAAATACACCTCCTGGGACTAACAGAGCACAGAGCACGAGACAAGGGAGATTTATGAGTAACCAGTAGTAATTCAGGCGATAGCAAATATAAGTACTGGACTGTACCAACTCAGAGAAATTCAGCATCATAACGCTGTGTCCAGGGTCTATGTACTGCACGTTTTAATACAATTTATGTGTATAAATTAGTTTGAAGGTTCTGATTTACTGTATTTGTCATCCAATACTTGCATTTGTTAAAAGAATAAGTAGATTATAGTAAAAAGGTGCACAATGTAACTTCTCTGACACCTGCTTGTCTCCATGGATATCAGCTACGTGGAATGTTTAAAGTGATTTTTGGCCAATAAATTAAATGCAGTGGTGGATGAAGGACTCAATTTGGTTACTGAAGTAAAAGTAAAGATACCAGAACAAAAAATACTCAAGTAAAAGTATCACATGAAAAAACCTACAAAAGTAAGAGTATTAAAGTACCCGTTTATAAATGTACTTAAAAAGTAAAAAGTAAAAGTATTTTGCATGTTTTAAGATCTAATAAAGCTTGAAATAAAGTGATTTTGTTCAACAGAAACAACTGAATTCATATTTTTTTCTAGCTGTTTTTTAATTGTACTGCGGTGTATTTTGTTTGCTCAAATTATGAATGTTTTAAAAATAAACCCTCAGCTTTAAAAAACAATAATAAAAAACTTACTTTTCAGTCCAGTAAAAACTAAATATGACAGATACCTGCTCTCAAATGCAATGAAGTAAAAGTAAAAAGCATCCATTTTAAAATCTAAAGTAAAGAACATATACTTGAGATTTATACTTAAGTACGGTACTTTTACTTCATTACGTTCCACTGCTGATTAAATCCAAGATTGCTAAGCTGAATGCCATAGTGTGAAACATTCCAGGCAAAGCAATAACATCTCCATGGGGACAAGTGGCCGGTGGCATACTGGAGATTATAAATTTCATAAACAATAGCATTACCTGGCAATTTGGAGGGTGGCTCCTGCACCGTGCCCACTGGACTCTTCCCACTCGGCCTGTTATCAGCTGCAGAAAACACAAGAAAGAGACACTGACAGACCGCGACACACAGCGACCTCACCGTAGGGCGCCCAACACCCATTTCCAGCTGTACACGCTCGTCCCACGCTGGGGTCACAGTCTCACACCGCTCTCCTAATAACCCCCCCAGCGCCCGAAGCGAGACGTGCCGGAGACGAGGCCTGACTCATGAGGCGTGGGGCGGTCCCTGATGTCTACTGTACCGAGGCTCAACACGAGACACTTTCACAGCTTCCAGGAAAGCGCTTTAATAATGTCTTACTCACTGTAGGCTGAGGGGCCACTACAATTGTAAACACACCCACGCCATGGCCCCTTAGGTCGACCGGGGCTTTACATTGGAGTACAAACAAAGACAGGTATACTAGTGGTAAGTTATGAATGCACACATCCCACACAGACTCAGCCGACAGCCAGGTTCTTTATGAGCTGCCACTCTTTTGATTTGCCCTTCTATCACCAGGCCCAAAGGTGCAGTTAATAATCTCTATGTGCTGAGGCCAGTTTTCTTTCCTTTACCCCCCCCCTCCCTTCAGCGCCTTAAAAACACCCAACGCCTTGATATATTTCCGCAACGGTGAGACGCGGGATCCATCACCTGCGTGTATCTCTGACTCTTTCTCTCCGACCCTATTAGCATTCGTCTTGGCCGGATAATTGTGTGTCGATTGGACCCCTTTTCTCCTATATGTTTTTGAGGCTACCGCTATGAGGGGTGTTAACAGCGGTCTATTTGTCTGCGAGACCTTGTTAACACCGCCGGACCATTTATAAGGAGTACTTGTGCTAACCGAATCAATGGGATGTATTGGCCTAATCAAGTTTTGCACCCCTGTTAATGCATCAGTGTGTGTGTGCGTGCGTGTGTGTGCGTATGTGTGTGTGATTTCAGCCAGGGTAATTGGGTGATGGATGAGCTGTCCCATTCTGGCATGTTGGCTGGAGCGACACAAGGCTATCCATCATAATTAACCATTTCACCTCCTATTCTTACACTGGTTATTCTAAAAGTTAAATACAGCTATGTTCTTAGTAAGTTGCGAGTTACAAGTCATACTAATATTGTTTTGTTTACGTTTTTTCTTCAGCTACACGGATTCGCCAATACTACAGCCTTCTCGTTCAAGGTCCTGGCCACCTCGTGCGTCACGTTTTAGAAGTCAATATAACGTCTGTGTTTGGCTTACGCAATTTATCACTATTTCCATTGATAAGATTTGCTTTAGAGCTCTCTGTTGTAGCGACGTGACTTTGGCGAACGAGTCGGCTCTTTTGAACGGTTCCTTAAGGCAGTAGGGTCTCCAACTGGTACCAGGCCGCACAAAAACAGAAAATAATTTATCAGAGATCGCCTCTTCTCAAATGTAACGCTCGCCTGTTCCTTATGACACGCTAATAAGCTCGTCTGTAGATATATAATGAAAAAAATGACCCACCGACTGCGCGTGAATGGATCCGCGGCCCATTTGTGAGTAAACTGGGCGAATCGAGCGCGTCTGTGCAACAAGAGGATCAGCTGTTGGATCTAAAATGATGTTGGTCTTAAATGTAAATGTACAGAATATCCTGAGCACTGGAAAAACTTACTACCATTTCCAACATCCTGTCTGGCTTTTCTGCAGTGACGGCAACTGAGACTGAGCCTGGACAGAACTAGAAGAAACACTGTCTCCCATTGCTCCTCGATGGGACCACCTCATCGCAAAGAAACAAGCGCAGGGTTTCCTCTTGATTCAGCGGTGTGGTGAGTTGTATTTTTTTATGCACTTAACTTATTTTTGCCATATTTATCTGCCATGCGTAGAAGGCCGATCCGTAAAAATAAAACCTACATTATTCCGGTGGAGCAAAAAAAGTTGGGGACCCTGCCTTAAGGTGAATGGTTGGAACCAAATCTAATTTTTTTTTAAAAGAACCGAATCTTTTTCTTTACAATTTGTATACTAAATCAACACGAGCATCAAGCAGAGCAGGTGACACGAGTGAGAGATTTGTGCGCTTAAAACATTTGGTGTCGTAATAAGAGTTTTTAATTGATATTATAGTCATGCAATGCAATAATTATATTTTCATAATCGCAAAGGGTAAACACTCTCAGTTTGAACCATTTTAATCAAATTTTAGCCTTGGTCTTGTGATTAGTTCGTAGATAAAATTAGCTCTCACACTGGCTTCTGTCATATAAACGCACATTAAAAGGGCCAGTCTTTTGAACGACTCTTTGAAATGAACAGATCCAGAAGATTCGGATCCCATAAAAGAGTCGAAAGTCCCATCACTACTCACAAATTTTGGAAGCCGTTTAGCAACAAGGCGATACATCTATGTGTCTGTAGTGACCGCAGTGAGAGCAGAAAAGCTCAAAATATCGATGGTTTATGGACTTAGACACCGCGCAGGAAAATTTACCTCAGAGAAAGACGACCTCATAAACTGGATTAATGAAACGAGCGTGAGTGACGCAAAATACAACACCGGAGTCATGGTTAAAAGCTTAAAAAACTGAATACTGTACGGGCAAATGAAATCAACACCAAATAAACTCCAATTATTTTTGTGCCTTTAATGGTCTAAACTTGTAATTAAAAAACTAGTACCTGTAAAAAACAACATGGTGAGGACGTACCTGCACAAAGGGGTGGTTTGCCTGTCCAGCTCCCGTCGGATCTGCAGGTTCTGTGCTCCGAGCCTCCCACCAAGTAGAAGCCCGCCTGACACGTGTAGATCAGAGTGTAGCCCAGAGACGGCAGCTCAATGGCCCTTACATCAGACTGCGCTGGCAGCTCCGGCTGGCTGCAGTGATGGGCTGTAGAATGAAGAAAAATACAGGTTTGCGAATATCAATGCGCCCTATACAGTAAATACAATAATCTAAGTGCGTTTCTACTCCTACCTATGCACTCAGGTTGAAAGCCACTCCATGTGAGGTTAGGTAGACAGGTTCGAGATATTGATCCTTGCAGTAAGTAGCCCTTTCTGCAGTTAAAGAATACAGTACTGCTTATCTGAAAAAGGAAGAATAAAGGAATAAATACAAATATAAGAAATGATTGTCTCAGTTTCAAAAAAAATATTTCATTTTCCACCATGACGACAAAAAGTAGGCCACATTTCAAATTGTTTTGTATTACGCCAGGCACAAAGGGAATAATAGGCCAACTCTGATAAAGACAGCCAGAGTTAAATAAAGAATCAAATATTGCTTTGAAAGAAAAGCATCCCTTTATGTCTGTGTAACTCAGACAATGTTATTTTTAAAGAGCGCCATGTCAAATATTTGTTCATCATATTGTAATGTTTGCCGTACACGTGTCAAACTGTTGGATTTATTTCGACAAAAAAGTTTTAATTCAAGGTCAGATTTAGAAAGTGCCAGAAAATAAATATGACAGACTTTTTTTTCACACCTGGTAGCCTTGAGTGTTGTTCTGATTGCCAAACAGTGGGGTGCCGGGGTCTCCGCAGGTAGTGTGAGTAGGGTCTGAAATGAATACAGAGGTTTACGATCAATATAATGTAACGTAGTCCACTTAAGACAAACACAATACACACATACAGCAATTCAGAACTACGTTGCAGTGAGGAAAAACACATTGATCACACGTCAAAGTAGAAAACGTACTCGTAAATGTTTTATTCCTTCAGTACATTGCAACTCTGAAGATTTAAACTATTCGGCTGTAACTAATGCCTCACTAGAATGGCAGTTACTTTGGTCTTATATCTAGCATTGGAACATATTAGTCCCTGGCTCCCGACAGTCTCTCCTTTTTCATTTTTTTCCTGATATATCCCTTAAGCAGAGATAAGACAAGTACGAGCGAAATTCACAGTAAACATTACCTATGCAAGAGGGCTGTGTGCCGCTCCAAGTCCCATCATACTGGCAGTAGCGCCTGGCAGAGCCCACCAAAACAAAAGGAGAGTAGCAAGAAAATGATACAGAAGACAGGTAGGTGAATCCTCTGTCCTCTCTCCTGCCCTGGGCTGGTATCCCGGGGTCTCCGCAGAACACAGCTTCAAAGACAAAAATCACAGTTAATCATCAGATTCTCGTCAAACTGCCTACTTAAAAACCAACGCTTAAATGAATAAATGTGAAAATTAGCTCACGAAAACACTGAGGTTTCTCTCCGCTCCAGTTGCCGTTGCCTTGGCATGTCAGCACAGTGGGCAGGGACAGCTGGTAGCCCTGGTTACACGAATAACTGATGCTCGAGCCCCAAACGAAATCAGTGCCGACGACCTGCCCATTGGGGATGTTGGGAGGTGGCCCACACACAATGGCTAAAAAACATGGAGCAAATATTTAAAAAAATATGTTTCACTGTGATAAACCGGCACTATTGTGGAATACGAGTACGGTATATATGATCGATTCGTACCTTTACAGTGTGGCTTGGTGCCGTTCCAGGTGCGATCTTTGGTGCAGAGCAGAGTGGAGGCTCGGTCGGCGTCCATAGTGAAACCAGGTGAACACTGGAAGCTCACAGTGTGGTTGTATGTGAAGTCATTTCCCAATCGCACACCGTTGGCTGGTACTCCTGGGTCCCCGCAGTTGATCACTAAAGAGGAAACACACAAGATAAAGATTTTAAACATTTAAGACCCGACTTTATTCTATGGCTTTAAGCACAGCATGAGATGTGTGGTCCTTTGTGGCTTATATTTGTTTAATTGTTTTTGTTTTCTCTTCCATCGATCCAAGTTCTTCTGGGTCGCGGGGACAGTCTAACCAGGGACTCCCAGACTTTTGTTATGACATTCTTTGCCCTAAATCCTTACGTGTATTGATATGTAATATTATCTATCTCTTTGACCTAATTTTTGTGATACTATCAGTTACGCACGGACATATCTCTTGTTTGTTAGCGTACAAGACGATGTGTCCAGCAGCGTGAAGTCACTTGGACTAAAATAAGACTGGTACGAATATTTTTATGGTATAAACACACTGTATGTATGTTTATTTGTGAGCTGAGGGCGAGACGACACCATCAGGGACAAGACAACTTCTCTATTGATTTCATTAAGGCTTTTACTCTTAGAAATTCCACGCTTCCCTCACTCCCAACACGTTCTCCAGCTCCTCCGATGAGACCCCAAGGTGTTCCCAGGGCAGCCGAGAGACATAGTCCCTCCGGCGTGTCCTGGATCATCCCTGAGGCCTCCTCCCAGTGGGACAGGAGGCATCCAGAACAGACGCCCAAACCACCTCAGCTGACTCCTCTCCACGTGGAGGAGCAGCGTCTCTACTCCGACCTCCTCCCGTATCACTGAACAGCACATTCAAAACTTCTGCATGTGTATAAAATGTGGATTTAGATTATATTGAGGCTATAATAAATGCTGCTTATGGTGCAGATGGTACAGATACGCACAGGGGAAGGAAACAGCACTCAAACTGTCTATAATAATCCATCTAAAAGTATAGTATTATGCCCGTCTAATCTTCCAAACACTAAAATGAGAAGACTCTGTATGCACATTATTGCATTAGGGTCGATAAAACAGACACTTAAAGAAAATTCTCCAAACAAACAGAGTAAATTGTAACATATACCAACAACATTAAAGACTCATTTTACTACGCTACTTGTGCAAATGTAATTTTTATGAATCTGATTGGATCTGAGGCGTAGAGGCAGCTTCACAAACTCCACTCACTGCATGTGTGTGTATGTGTGTGTGTGTGTGTGTGTGTGTGTGTGTGTGTATGTGTGTGTTTGAACTCTCCAACATGTAACCTTTGGCTCTCTTGGATTATGGACTTCTGAAATCTGTAATGGCACTGCTTAGGCTTTATCCCCCCTATTCAGGAGAAAGTGCGCCTGGATGACCCCTATTTGCCGGGGTCATCCAGCTCT
Organism: Periophthalmus magnuspinnatus; assembly: GCF_009829125.3. Taxonomy (NCBI): domain Eukaryota; kingdom Metazoa; phylum Chordata; class Actinopteri; order Gobiiformes; family Gobiidae; genus Periophthalmus; species Periophthalmus magnuspinnatus. The sequence continues at coordinate 5,208,787 of NC_047136.2, read as the reverse complement.
GTACGGCAGCGGCTCTTTCTGTGAACGCAGTAAAAAGGCACTCATAGTCGGGCTGGCATTGAGGGGACCGTGACATGAACCTGAAGAATGTCATGTACAAAAGGTGCGCCATGTTCTTTTGTGTTCTGGGTGTGAGCAAGTTTAACAATATGGCTGCACAGTAGATTGCAGATGCCAAAAGCATTTTAGTAAACCTGTGGATAGTTTTGTTAGTCATATCTTGAAATAAAAATAATCTAATCAAATACAGTTTAAAATAACTTGGGTAAAATAACTTACTTGGGTAGGGAAATGTGGAGGACAAAAAAGGACATAACTGGTAATAAATAATGCAAGAATGTAAAAAAAATTGTGTTAACAAATACATATATTTACACATTAATGCATAGATTTTCAGGATTAAAACGCCAACATTTGCTTGTTTTTATATTTCTGTATTAGTTAAGTCATTTCTACATTTATTTATCTGTATATTAAATTTTAGAATAATTAATTTGTAAGACATTTGTGAACATATCCATGGGTTTCAGAATAATAACAAATTAGGACCTTTGCCGTAGCAGTTAACAGTTTAAAAACAGAATATCCAATCTTTTGAATTAGAAAAAGTCCTCAAAATGTGGCATATTACAGGACGCATGAATATAGGAAATGCTGACAATGAAGTTTGATCATAAATGTCTTTAAAAAAAGGCTTACGTGAGCACTCAGGCATGTTCCCCGTCCATGTGCCGTTGACGGTGCAGTGCCGGGTGAGCAGACCGGTCGAGTAGTAGCCCTCCCGACACGAGTATGTGATGGATTTAGAAAAAGTTAAGCCGTCGTGGATCAGAATCTGCGCATTCTTTGGAGTCCCAGGATTCCCACATGAGATGACTGAAAGAGACAAAGAAGAAATAGATAAGAGTAAATAACAAGGGATTACTGTAGAGACACCCAGATATTAATCAATACTAAAACTAATATTGAAACTAGACACTCAATTGAACAAATATTGATATTGAAATAAACACCCAAACAAGATTAAATGTGACCTTTCTTGCTCGGTTTTAAAATAAGACCATTATTTTGAGTTGAAAAGTACAGTTTCATTCTAAAAAATAGTATTGTTTTATATGATCTTGGTATTGAAATTGCTGAAAACATGGAGTTATTTCAGCTCTCCTAATCATAGCTCCTCTAGAGTCTGCCCATTAGCCCGCCCCGCTGAGTCCACCGCCAGGGCTCCAGCTTGCCCCGAGTTCTCCTGAGCAGTGCCCTCGCGTTACCGCCAGATGTGGTCTGGTCCTTGAAGTCACTGCCAACCGAGAACAGGTGGGCAACCTTGGCTACTGGGCATAGTTCACGGCACACTAGAGAGGGCATTAAACTAAGTGAAGCAAAGGCGGCACTGGAGTGAAAAGTCATTTGTGAAATACGTGAGAAAACCAAAAAAAAAAAGCAGCGGAATTTGCTACAAAAATGTTCAAAACCAAATAGTTGCTTTTTTAATTTTTTATTTTACTGACTCCACACCAGTTATTTGAGCATTTCCAAAATTTTTCACCAAATTGGGCTGAGTCACACGCTGACCCTACCTGCGCTTAGCTGAATATATTATCATTAGTGTTATTTTGCTGTTACTAACGGTTACCAAAAAAACAGGCACACACTGTTCTTGGTAGACGATGGTCGGAGAATTTCCAAATACAAATGTTACCATGACACTCCGGTTGCGAGCCGATCCAGGTGCCATTAGCCAGGCAGGTTCTCTCCGGCGATCCCTTCAGCGTGTAGCCCGGTTCACAGCTGAAACGGACCACGCTGCCCACCGTAAACTCCTCGCCGAGACGAATGCCATGGACAGGAACGCCGGGATCCCCACACAGCCCAGAGGAGTCACCTAAACAAACAGAGGTGTGGCGTTACGCAAACTGGATGAGTCAACGAATATGATTTCAAATACAGGACGTTCACACCCACTTAATATCTGAACACCAATTATACTTTGTTATAAACGTCTTTATCGTCTTCGTTGGCAAAGAGTTGAGTGACCCCTATGTACAAATGTCACATTTTACAAGCTAATGGTCCACTTTAATGGTGCTGAATAAAAAGTCAGTCAAATCTTCATAATAATGGCATTATTAACACTGGGCATTCCAGAGAAACTAAATGAAAGTCATGAATTGTAACATTGGGCTGACCCTGTGCTATTTTATTGTCAGCCGGCTCATGAGCTGCTGCGTTATAGCCTGTGTGAACGCTCATTTGCACACATGGCATAATGGTGGACGGGCGTATTAGGGTCCGAGATGAGACAGATGTAAGAGGCAGATGATGGTTCATTCTCCATCTGAAGTAACCAACTGTTATTCTGCGTAATATACAAGATTAAAGCTCCCTGACCTTGATGGCTACACAGATTATAACGTGGTTCATCTAAAAGTCTAACTTTCCTAATCGAGGGGCGGAGTACACCACCACCTGCTTATCTCCCTGGAAAGGTTATTGCTTTTCCTGTTATTTTCAATAGTTTGGCATTAAATGAATCTATCTCCACATCAGGAGACGCCACGGGGCCAAGTTACAGGTCGGAGCTGTGAAAAAGCCACCCTGCAGAGTAAGAATCCATGTATTTCAATGTGTTTGTTAGCAATAAAAACATCTGTAATAGAATAGATGCAAGAAAGAAAGATTTAAGGCCATTCTGTGGAAGATTCCAGTCAAAGCAAGTCTATACACCATAAATGTTTTACCTGTCTGTTACAATTACAACAGACTGTTCACCTAATCGCGAGGATTTAATTTGGTAGAAATAAATGTTATTACTTCACCGTGTTTGAAATCCACACAGACTTTTAATTTAGTTGGAAATGTAACCAAACCTCAAATTATCATCACAAAAATGCCTGTTCAAATGATAAGCCCTAACTGTCCCAAAATCGGATTGTTTGAGGCACCATTCCCGTCTGTCTGGGCGTAGTGCTGCATACCGGAGCAGTGTGGTGGGGAGCCGCTCCACTGGCCGTCCAGCTGGCACATGCGGGTGGTGTTGCCCATGACGGTGCGCTGGCCCATGCAGCTGTAGCGGATGACCGAGCCCACAGTCCGACGCTCGCCTGAGATCTGGGCGTAGGGAGGCATGCTGGGACGGTCGCACAGCACCACTGTCCAAACACATGGGATTAAGTCTGAAAATTCTGATCAATTTCAAAATATATCTTTGTATTACACCTTTGGCAACAGATAATGACAGTTTATTAAGAACGACTGAGGTTTCATTAATTGGTTATGATTAGGAGTTAGTGTTCATGCGTTATAAAGGCTAATTATAGTGGATCTATTATAATTTTGTCCCTTATTTTAACAATCTATTTGAATTTTAAGGCACGAAGAACCTTTTGAGCAGCAAGTTCAAGCTCCGCATACATAGAGCGGTGTTTTGAACCAGAACTCGGGTCCCTAGAATAGCAATCGCTTTGAAACTTTATCAGTCTGATCAAAGATAAGATTTACGAACCAGTGGAAAAGAGCCTTCTGAATATGTATTAAAACTATTTATATTCTTAATACAATTAGAAGCAATACAAAACAAATACCCAAAAGTCACTGACACTTTTAAATCTTCAATAGCTCCTATAATTCTTAAGTTATACTCACCAAATTTTAGCGGTAGGTAAACTGAACCTTCTGAGATTTTTGCAAGATATATGGTTATAATTGTTCAGTTACAATTGAACTTATCACTGCTTAAACTAGGGGAAGTAAAAATGGTTGTTTTCGCCCTGAATAGCCCGATCCAACGCACTTTACATAACATTTGAAAGCATTTCCGGGCTTATGTTTCTTATTTGATCCTCGATATTATGTTTTAAGTCGTCTGAGGTTTATTCACAAACACCTTTTCTTTAAGATCGCCCCACAGGAAGAAATCAGGACTAGTCAGGTCTGTGGAGATCACATACTGCCCCCTGTCTTTGAAAAACACTTATTATTATTCCTTTAATGGCATTTACGCTCGGGGCATCTCTGGTATTAAAATGTCGACAGTAAAACACCACTGGGTTTGTGAATTTGACCCATGTGACTCAAAGTACCACTGTACGATGAGGGTTTGTTCCTCGGTGCTGTATTTGCTCATATTAATATCGAAAGGGCTCTTCTAAATGCTCTGAAAAAATAAAAGAGAAATATTTAGAAACAAAAGATTTATGATTTTTTTTCAACTGTCAGTGACTTTTGGACCACCCTGTACAAACGAACACACCGACACAATAAGAGTTACTCACGCAAACACTTGGGCAGAGAGCGGTCCCAGGTGCCGTCCCCCTGACAGGAGATAGAGCTGGTTCCCAGGAGGTAGTACCCAGGGTTACAGCGGTACGAGACGGCGGTCTGGAAGCTGTAGCGGTGTGGTCCACTGGAGAGGACCTGCTTAATGCTGTTATCCACATGGCCTGGCTCTGTGCAGTTCACAACTACAAATGAAAGCAAGGGCAAATATGAAAGTCGTCCAATTTCCGCAAAGAGATTCACATTTTTCAAAAGTAAAACACCAAAAAAATCTTAAAATCACCAAGCTCTACTACTACAAAAGTGACAAATTGGCTCCCTTTGTTAAAACCATCTTGTTCACTCCTAATTGGTGTTTTTGGCGGTTTGTCATTTAAAAAAAACTAAAACGTTATCGCTCACAATTTAATGTCAAAAACACATTTTGAAGTACATGCTAATATACTTCAACAAGAATATTTTTTCCCATTGGTAATTCCAATATTGACCCTTCCCTCAGCCACTGCTTTGCTTCATAATTTAGCTATTCATCCACCCAAATCCAAACGGGAAAGCAGACTCCGGAAATAAACATTTGCTTCATTAGAGTCAGTCTCCTGCTGCTGCTGAGATGCTGATGGATTGAGGAGTCAGAGGAGAAGAGGCACCAGATGGACAGAGTTAGAGAAGGAGAGAAGGAAGGGCAAAAAGGATCAACAGGAGGGGCTACTGTTACACAAGAGGCGGCAAATTAGACCAGCAAATACGGCATTTTGTTTTCTCGTTCAAACGCTGGGCCGACAGTCTTTTTCGTAGCAGTTGATAGATCTTCAGCGAGGGAGCACCCGTTTCCTGCATCATCTACATTTATCAGGGAATATAAATCAAATTGCCGGCACTCGTATTTCTCACATGTTTTTTTAGTAATCTGCAACTTTTCTCTGACAGTTTTTGAGCCGAAAACAGCAGACAGCTTTCTCAAAGTGTGACGTATCCTCTGCTTTCAGCCAATAACGCATCTGGAAATGTTCTTGTTCCTGTTCCTTCAACTTTTGCCGTGCTCCGTGTTGGTATGAACGTGGGAAGCTGAAGCAACGCAACTTCATTTTACACCTATTTTGTGCTACGTTTTTTGAGACTTGTATTGTGCATCTCTACCACCAATCTGTTTTAAAACGTCTGCACTGTCCCCGTCTTTCACAGCAACTTCACTAACATAACTGCACCAACAAACACCAACACAAACACCAAAAGGGTCCACAAAAGAAGGAAACACACTCTCACACTGGCATTATTGCGATATGAAGCCAATCTCCAGCCGCTGTTATGTTTGTGTGAGTGAACAGCTGTGTGTTGCTGCTCGCTGACTGGTTCACAATCAAAATCTACGCCGTACTATTGGCTCACGGTCGTGGTGTTTGCGTGAACCATTGACCAGATAAAAGTGCGACTTTCGTGAAAATGTGCAAGAATCTGGAGTGGCGAAAAAGCTGTTCTCATTCATTTACTTATATGTTGAAATCCGTGTCCTCTCATAAAAGAAAGCAGATAAACGCTCTCAGCCCACAACCTAAAACGTGCATTTACAAGATGATTTTGGAGATAATTGTTTTCAGAACACAGGAAGTAAAGGTTTATAATGAAACCAAGTAACGTGGATATATTTTTCTTCTGATTGTATTGCCTGGATTGTTCCACAGTACATAATTATACTTATCCATCTTGCATTTATTCATTTATAGATGATTTATGGCTCAGAAGTGTCTTGCATCCCTTTTCTCTCCAGAGATCTGAACTGTAACTTGTCTCTATGTAGACGCCGACCAGACACATGAATAACATCTCCATATAGACAGATGGCTAACCCTCCACAGGGAAAGCTACTTTAATTGTGGTTACTTAATACAAAAGTGTTGACTTTTTTGTATGGGGGAAATACAAAACTCAAAAACTTCAAATAAGTTATTACACAGTGAGTGGAAAAAACAGAATGTGTTGAACAAATCCAACCTCTAATAGCTTATAAAACACTGTGTAGGAGTGCCTAAGCAGCCATTATGCCCCAGTTTGCCTTGGCAGCCTAGCCCCCATGACAGAGCCGAAAATAAATTCATTGTATGCTAATGCATGTTCAAGTGCTCTCATTTTCATTCTCTCGTGCTGCTGCTAAAATAAATCTCAGGTCAAAAAGTGGTGCTGATGTATTCTGTCCAGTCGCTCGCTGACCCACAGAAACTCTACGTCTTTTCTACCGTTGGATTCGAATACAAACTTAACGCACACAAAACGTCAATCTTCAATCACCAAATATTGCTTTTTTTTTTACTTAACTCAGACATCTGTCACTTTATTCTTTTTTAATAAATTCTGTTTTATAAATGTCTTGAAAGCTTTTTGTTTCTAATAATTTAAAGCTCATAAGTCAATCCGTCAACGTTACTGTCAGCGCCTTGTCACACTCAGGCCCTGACCTCGCATGTGGCCTCTCTCTGTGTCTGTCACACAAGGCTCATTTAATGGGACCCAGAGGCAGATGTGGGCTCCATTTGTCAAAAAAAAAAAAGAAAGAAAGAAAGAATGTCCATATGGTGTAAAAGAAAATAAGATATTACAATTCTATGACTTTTTCCATTTCATTTTCATTTATAGAGTTTTGACATCTATACTCTTGCGGTCACCAGAGGCAAAGAGTGTGTTGTTCAAGGAAAACACCGATGTAATGTATACGCTCCCAGAATACTGAATCATACATACGCCACCTGGATTTAACTAAGCAAATAGGTCCTCTCCTCCTGCAGTTGGTCCGGTCTAGGTTCAGCAACAGTCTGTGCTCAAAGAATGAGGTCAGCTGACACCTGAATATACTGAATGACCAGGTTATTCCATCAGTGGATTTGTTCTTCCCTGATGGCACGGGCATATTCCAAGATGACAATGCCAGGATTCATTGGGATCAAATTGTGACAGAGTGGTTCAGGAGCATGAGACGTCATTTTCACACATGGATTGTCCACCACAGAGTCCAGACCTTAACCCCATTGAGAATCTTTGGGATGTGCTGGAGAAGCTTTGTGCAGCGTCAGACTCGACCATCATCAATGCAACATCTTAGTGAAAAATTAAAGCAACACTGGGATGGAAATGAAGCTTGTGATGTTGCAGAAGCGAAATCAAAACAATGCCACAGCGAATGTGCGACGTAATCAAAGCTAAAGGCGGAACAACGGAATATTAGAGTGTGTGACCTTTTTTTTTGGCCAGGCATTATAATATATACACAAGAGATGTCTCAGTCTTTACTGTTGAAGGCTAAATGGTCAACTTTTCATATAGTGTTTTTCCAACTTCAAAGCACTGTCTTGCCCAAGGACACAACAACAACATTCATCTATGTGAGCTGGAATCGCACCACCAATCTGTGGATCAGTAAATCTGACCTTTCTACCAATGATGCTTATGTCAAGAGCTGGATTTGAACGGTCAACCTTCAGATCAGTGGATTAAACACTAAACACTATGCGCCTAAAATATAAATGACACTGTTTTTGTGTAAATTACTTACTTCTACACCTGGGCAGAGGGTTGCTCCATTGTCCGTTGGCCAGACAGGTAGACTTCACAGACCCTTGTAGAACATATCCAGTGTTACAGACAAAGCGGACAGCATCGTTCAGATTGAACTGGTTGCCCTGGGTCACTCCATAAGTCGGGTTTCCTGGATGTCCGCATGTGATCGCTGAAAGAAATGAACATTAGATGAGTTTACAAAGGTTAAAATCAGGGGAGTGTGTTGTTCCAAGCCCCTGAATTAAACCTTTTCCCTATTCATTTATATTAGAGGGGGTCTGGCTGGTTAAAAGCTTATAAAAGAAATAGTTTAGTTCAAAATTACACTTACGGACGCAGACAGGTGTTCTTCCCGACCATCTGTGATCTTGTTCACAGATTCTGACTGAAACTCCGATAAGACGGAATCCTGGGTTACACTGGTACACAACGCTGCCTCTGTAGTTGTAGTTCTCTCCAGTGATCTGCCCGTTCACTATGGGCTCGGGTGTACCACAGTGTCCAGCTAATAAGACAAACAAGAAAAATATATATATAAATGAAGCAAGACAAATTATGATTATACGATTAATAAATGAAATGAATATGGTGATAAAAGAAGCCTACCTAAGCACTGGACTTGTGACCCACTCCAAAGGCCATTGGACATGCATTCACGAACACGGGACCCGACCAAAGTGTAGCCCGTGTTACAGGAAAAGATGGCTGTAGCTCCGTAGACTGTTAGCGTTCCGATTTTGTGTCCGTTTGGTGGCGTCCCAAGATCTCCACATGAAATGACTAAAAGGAAAAAGGAATAAAATACTGTATAACGACTGGATACAAAAAGAATAAGCCAAAATTCAGCTAATGCGATAGTGGAAGGTAACAAAGTAAAAGTAGTAAAGTGTAAATTTTGGGTATCTGTACTTTCCTTAGTGGATAAAGTGGATTTTTTACTTTTACTTCAGTGCATCTGAGAGTAGTATCTGTACTTTCTACTCCACTACATTTTTGAACAGGACTGAAAAGTATTTAATAAGTAAAGTAAGTATTTTTCATTACAGTTTGAGACGTGTAGAAAAGGCTGAGAGGTTTATTTTTAACATGTCCGTAGACTGAACAAACAAAAACATACAAAAACGGCTGGGAAAAACTATGAATTCTATTGTTTCTGCTACAAATTCTACCCACATCTATATAAAAACAGAACACTGATGCTTTATTATCTGAATCTGATCTGAAAATCAGTTTGAAATACTTTTACTTTTTTCTCTTTAAGTACATTTTTAAACGGGTACTTTAATACTTTTACTCAAGTGGATTTTTCATGTGATACTTTTACTTTTAGCTCTTCTTCCACCACTCAGTGAACGTAAACTCAAGCATTGCGGCTCTTGTAGTGCCAATTCAAAACATATTGTGGTTTCGCTCATAAAATCAAGTACTTCAGCAAAGAAAATACATGAACCGTAATGTAATAAAAAGCCATTTAGACTTACTGTCACAAACAGGACGTGGATCAGGGTAGTTCCAGGACCCATTAGCCTGACAGCGAATGACTCTTTGACCCCTGTAGTAGTAACCAGGGTCACATACGAGCATCATGAGTGCATCGTATTGGTTTTGGGTCCCATAAATTAGCCTCCATCTGCCGTGCTCTACAGCGTTGTGTCCAATATCTGGGCATGTCACAGCTGAAAAAGAAGAAAACGAGGTATAGTTAATACAATAAAATGCATAAAAAAATCTTAAAAATACAAATTGCAGAGATGAACTTACTAAAAAATGACTACATGACTACTACTACTACTATTTGGCAATTAATTTTGTGTCTGAATCTATTTGTTTTTTGATTTAAGTACTAGATTTTACACTTACGGATGCATCTGGGTGGTGCTTCTATAGAGCTCCACCTCCCAGACTCCTGACAGGTCACAGAGGTGGTGACGGGTCCTGCCAGTCTAAACCCGGGGTTACATTGGTACGTGGCCCTGGCTCCCAGAGAGAAGTCCTGCCCGGCGATACTGCCGTTGACAGGTGGCACGGGCATTCCACAGGACATGACTGGAAAGAGAAGAGGAGGAAAGAGACGCTCGAGTGAGAGACGAACTTGGCAGACAAAAACTTAGGTTGCAAAGTGTATTTAATGGGGATATTTGTATGCAAAGGACCTATCCCACAATGGGTTTTTTGTACAAACACCGTCCCTGAGTCGGTATTGATGTGCGGTAAACATTAGCTCGGGCAGCCATCTGCACAACAGTAAACAATCAAATCTACGGAGAGAGTGCATAGAATTCATGTGGTGATTACACCTGGTGCAGAGTTGACCAAACTGTAATGGCTTCTCTCCTGCTCATAGCACTTGAAATGATGCCTAGCACCAAAGGGTGTAAACTTTATGATGCAAGTCAAACTCAACTCAAGAAACAATCCTCTACAAGAGAATAGCATTCATAAATAAACATCATATAGCAGCTGTAAATAATTCAAAGAAATAAATGTGTTCTGACGCAGATAAAGTCAGTTTGGGTCATTACCTTGGCACAGTGGCACCGGTGCGTTCCACTGGTAGATGCCATATACGGTGCGGGTGCAGGTGGCGCTGCTCTGACCAATCAGCCGAAAGCCCTGATCACAGCTGAAGCGCAGGGTGCTGCCCAGCTTGGTGCCAGTCAGACTGTGAACGGTGCCATTCATAGGGTTGTTGGGAGGACTGCAGTAAGCAGCTACAATGAAAAAACATTACATTAAACAGTAGTTCTGGGCAATACAGAGACTAAACATTAAAATGTGGTCTCATTCCTGTGATGATCTGCTGTTATGGCGATATCTCCAGATTATATGTTTCATGCAGCTCTATATTCAAACAAACAATTCACCCGCTGCCCCTACTGGTCAGACTCCATAAGAGACAGGTGGATTTCACCAGTCACAGAGAAACTTACAAGAAGCAGATCACTTGAGTTACATCTTAAAGTCATTGTAAAGATACATGAAGGTTACATGAATCGTGATGAAATAGTTTTCATGTTGCTGTGCTGTATCCACCACCCCATTTATTTATTTTATTTCATTTTACCTTTATTTAATTGTGAGGTCTTACTGAGATTCAGAATCTCTTTTTCAAGAGAGACCTGACCCAGATATCAGCCACAATCAACACAAAACAGTAAAAACACAAAATATCACATTAAAAAACCATTTGCATCTCTCAAAAACAACATGCACACGTCTCAGTCACCACAAGTTTTACCATTTTCTTAAATCTATAAAGTGACAAGAGAGATTTACGTTATTGGGGAAAAAAGACCAGCTGGAAGACACATTACATGCCATAGTACCTGAATAGTCTCTGAAATAGGATAAAGGTCCCTAATTATACACCAAACTTAAGTTGAAAGAATCCCAACCAGCCAATAATGAATCTTTTTATATCATAATTTGTTATTTTTGTAGCAATCGCTCCCTGCAGTAAACAGCGCGTTTCGTAGCAAAGCCGCCTTGTGTCTGTCACCGTGACTGACAGCTGCTGAGGCACCCTTGAGTTCAATTTTTCACTCCGCCCTGTAGCTAACTCATTTCTGTGTTACTTGCTTTCTCTCCTGTCCCTCTGTCTGCTGCCGTATACAGCTTGTCTCACAGTAGTCTGCCCAACAGCCCGAATTGTGATCCAGACAGGCAGCTGACTTGATTGGAATAGATAAAGAGAGCGGAGGAAGGAGAGGCGCTAGTGACACGGGCAAAAAGGGATGTATAAAATAGAAAACAGTAAGTCGGGAACTGCATGCTCCAAAAATATAATCCTCCTCTCCCTCCCTATAGGTTGCAAAAGCTGTATACTTCATCCTTTCTATTGTACTTAGAGGTGCGTACAGAATTAGAAGCAACTATAGACTGTATATATAAATGGACGTAGCTAACCTGCTAGCCGCCGCGCTCCAAATAGAATGTGATCATGCGCATGCTCCCGGCTTCATCGACTCTGGCTCCAATTCACTTTACATTGGAAAAACTGAACGCCTCTAAGTGAGAATCCCCCCTAAATGTGATGATACCGTAGCGCTTTGGATCTTTGAGTGGACAAGGATAGCCGGCCCGCGGGGATCGGTGAGAAGAGCCGTTCGTGACAGGGCTGGGGCGCGGCCAACACGTGTCGCCCCTCTCCCATCTCGCACCTCATGTTTGTGGAGAACCAGGCGCTAAATCACGTGCAGACGACCTGATTTACGGAAGATATAAACATTAATAACAGACGAATCAGGCGGCTTCTTTTCACAAAATCGCTCCGGCTGGTGTTAGGTTGGATTGACAGCGTGGCTAAGTCGCTCGTTTAGCTTGGAGTGGGCGGGAAAAGGCGTTGCGTTCATGACCCTCGCTGTAGATTGGCTCTTTGGTTGCTATGATACTCGCGGTTGCAATTCCTAATATGCAACTTAGCTCCAAATTCGCTGCTATAACCGCTAGCCTCGATGAGCTTCATTTGACTGGAGCTGAACTCTATTGGTGACGTCACACTTGCTTCATCCACTTCTTTATACAGACTATGGTAGCAACACAAAGCACTCTTGGATACAAACTACAAATTAATCCATGAAACTGACAAATGATAGCATAAGATGAGAATGGAAGTATGGAACGATGCAAAAAAAACAGAGTTAATTTTTTTCCCCCATGTACTGAAACAGCCTCAAACTCGGTAACCACTCTGCAAATATAGCTTAACTTCTTCTAAAGCTTTACAAAAAGAGTGATGTGTTTTTCAGCTGGCTTCATATCGCACTCCATCTTGACAGGTGACAAAGTCTAAATAAGGTAAAAATAGACAGGTGAAGCGGGGCAGAGCAACCCCAGAACATCCGGCTGGGGAGACACCGCTCTCCGCAGAGAGGATGACGGAGACGATTAGTCAATACGGCTGAATGCTGTTGATACAGAACACGGGGAGCCTTTTAAATATTTACACAGTCATAACTCATCACCGGTTATGCAGGTGTCGTGTAGCTCCAGATCTTCCGCACGAGCCCAACAAAACAGAGCAATAATAAGAAACAAGAGGAGAGAGGTTGTACCGATGCCCTGCCCCGTGGAGCGCAATTTGGCACCGGTTTGCCGCCCTTTCCTCTGGTTGTCACAGTAATGCACCATATTTCTGGCCGCTTCAGAGCAAAGTTTTATTGACACAGGTGATAAAAATGATGGAAGAGGAAAATAATAGTGATTTACAGTGTAGTTGTAAATATAGTTATGTTTAATTCTCACCTGAGTAACGGATGCGGAAGCCTTTATGACTGGTGGTGTGATCGAAGGACCAGTGCAGGTAGACTTTGTTACTGGAGCTGGTTATGCTCAGAGGGTTGGAGTAGTTCCCACTTAATGTTATTAGGAGAGGACTCTGCCGGGATGGACCTGAGGAATGAAAGAACAAGGCACAAAGGAAATGTTTTGAGTGGGGATTTATTTATATTATTTCCATCTATCTGTTACTTAGGGTTAGGGTCTTAAATTGGAGCTAATTATGCGCAAATCAAACCCAAATTGAACAAACATAACTTGAACAACTTGGTGTAACCTTAAATCGAAATCAGTGATGGTAATGGTTCTATTTTTATATACAGTTGTCCCTCGCTATATCGCAGTTCATCTTTCACAGTCTCACTGTTTCATGGATTTTTTGTGTGCAGTTTTTCATGCTTTTTTACGGTGTATGAATGTGCATTGTGTTCTGCGTCCTGATTGGCTAAGGGACTGTAGACCATTGTCCATCAGTCTCCTCCGTGCCGTGTCTCCTGTACAGTACAGAATGTGTTCAGACAAATTTACATAAACGTTGGATCGCAGTGTGACTCTGAAGTGCTGTATGTTTGCAGTTTGTTTTCTCCCCGACAAAACCCACAATGTCGATGAAACGTTCTGCAATGACAAAGGCGCCGACGAAGGTTTGAACTTTGAGAGAGTTTAAACGAGAGAGAAATGTGAGAAAATGTTAACGCCTGTGTGAGAAAAGTGTATAAAGTGTGTGGTGAGGGGTTTTACAGCCTTAAAATATTTATAATAATTGTGAAAAATTGTGAAAATGTAGCTCTTTTCCACTGTCAAAGCGCTTTACATCAAGGAACCACTCAACATTCACACACACATTCATACACCACTGTACACAGACTCTGGGGGTGAGGTGGGTCAAGTGTCTTCCAAGGATACAACGACGGCATTCATCTGTGGGAGCTGGAATCGCCACGCTGACCTTCAGTTCAATGGACAAACACTCTACCTCTACTACGACTGTCGCTCTCCAAATGACAAGAGACACGTTTTACTTCTGAGACACTTTTATAGACGCAGTTATGTTTTTTATTGAGGGTAAACACCATTTTGTCGTGTACAAGAGCGTGATATCCCGACGACTAAATATAACAAAGCTTATGAAAGATGTTATTCAGTCTCTGTGTTATTAAATTTGCCATAAAAATCAAGATATGGTCAGTTATTTTTCCTTATGACAAAACGGCGTTGGCAGCCTCGGGGTTAGTAAGTGTCCTTTCTTGTTTAGCTGGCAGATGATAAAAAGCTCTAATCAGCAACACCGGACTATATGACCATTTTCTCTGTGCGCCTGGTAGAGATGCTGACACTGCCTTTAATCATATGCAAATGTACAGCGCTGCGGCAGATTTAAGAGCGGCTATGGGTGAGATTCCTTCATCATCTCTGCAGATTTCTTTGATAGATTCTTAAACTATGTGTTTAATTAAGCATGTATGCATTTTTCTGATGGATTCCGTTCCTCTGTGCGATTTGTTCTTACCATCAAATATTTCCAGCTCATCAAACTGCCGGCTGGTCTGAAAATGTTCAATGGTGAAGGTGACGTTGTAGCCGGGCTCCACTTTGACGACCCAGGAGCAGGACTCAAAGTGAGGGAAACTGCTGCCCGGGGACTGGCTCATGATGACCCCGGTGGAGGCGGTCAGGACTTCGTTCATTGGGCAGGTGACTGTTGCCATAAACACAAATATGCAAAGAAATTAGTTAAGAAATGTGCAATCTTTTGGAATACACCCACAGTAGCAGTTTGTAGCTGTAGTAGTAATGGTATCAGCGTTATTGGAGGCAGAAGAGATGAGGATTTCCTGTGTTTTTTGTGAGTTGCACAGCTCCGACTGAAGCGTGACAGGTCCCACACTCATCACAGAGTAGTACTGTGGTTTAGTGATTTAGTTTAGAGGCAGAGCATGTTCATCATAAACCTTGTCAACCAATAACACATCCACTTCAATAGGCTCTACTTTGACGTAACAGAACCTATAATCAAGAACAGTTCTTGCAGCGTGTCACCTGTTCACTTCAGTGGTTGAATTCCAAGTCGAGATTAGATTAGACCCACAGCGATGGAGGACACCTCAATGTGACTATAAGCATTGCAGAGCTAATTGTCATTCGGGTCCAGTTGCACCAAACACATTTGTCGATGGTGGACAAGGCGATTAGGCTATTATCATTTTAGTGACTGTCCCTGGGCATGTGTGGCAGATGTGGCCCTAAAGTGGCCAGCGACACATCTGCCTATAAGCCTCATTAGAGTGACAGCCCCTGCCTCATTCTGTCCCATCATTGTTATTCTTAGGGGACTCTTCTGTGAGATCCATTGACATTCGCTCTGTTTTAGTCAGCATTATCACACATTACACAGCATTCCTGTCAGGGGCACGCTGCTGCAGTCTGCTGAGGACACCTAACGAATCCACACAGTCTATACAACAACACCGCACAATGCCAACGCTGCCAGAGTCAAACAATGTATGTGCCTCTCCAATAAGGAGGAACAAAAGCTCCCAATGAAGACAAAAACATCAATGTGTTTTTTCTATTGTGTCATATTTTCAATAGAAGTTTCCACAAAACAAAAATCAGTAGGTGAGAACACAATGCATACTGCAAATAATAAACCCTTTTTGCCGGAGTGCAGACTTTCACAGATGTATTTTGTCTGAGATGGATAGAGTACACACAGCTGTCACTCAAAAAACAAAAGTAAGAGTGCAAAAGTGCTCCATCTATAAAGCCTTTTGGTTATTTTCTCGCGCAATTGGATGGCAATATTGCATAAAGTCCTTGATTCAAACAGACTCATTCTATACACATCAAATAATCTATAGTGTATAACATCCACACCAATACATCATACATCTCTTGCATTTGCAGTCACATTGTTAACTTGTTCTTTGTTAATTAATATACTGTTTGAGTGTTGAGACGCAATAGAGTGTAGAGAACAAAGCCAGAAGTCACCCACACATTCCTTTGTGGATAATTGAACCTTGTTCCTTGTCGCTGTATAGATATTCACTGTACTTCATCAAAAAGCTGTTGAAATGCCACTGTTACGTAACGCGCTGGGCGACACAGTCCGGCATGTCCAGCCTCGGGCTACGGCTGAACTTGGCACTTTGCAGGTCCTTCATTACACCAGTGAAAAGAGCACAGCTTCATCTCAGCGGCGTTATTAGTCCTGTTTGTGCAGTGGGTCTTTGTGTTCGGGAGCACACCTCATACTGCATGTGTGAGGAAATACGTCTTATGTGTTAAACAGCAATTTTCAATTATGCTGAACATTTCCTTTTCACCTTGACGCCTAAAATTGATTTCCTTTTTAAAAGCTAAACAGGGCAGTTCTTAGTTTAGCGTAAAATAAGTTTTAACGGGAAGTCTTCAAGGCAGAACTTATCATTGATTTAAATCTACAAAATACCAGCCCAAAATAATACATAAGAATCACTTTTTGAAGAAATATATAAAAAAGAAAGATGAATAAAGCAACGGCACACTGACAGAGGGTAGGCGGGTATATTACATAATAGTATACATTGTGTGTGGGCTGTCGAGATCTAAATGGTTCAAATATTCCACAATCAGCCTGAGACATTTTAATTGAGATATACATCCAGTCCTATGTCAGTAACAGCGTGTGGTTCAGAGCAGACTCAGACTAATTGAGGATTAAACTGGACTATATTTTGCGCTAAATGGCACTAATTAAAAGTCTTACGTTCAAGAAATTAAGACCGACATTGTCAAGCTGAAAATTGCGTTCTTGATTCATTTTTTGCCATATCACTTAGCCTCTTTTTTCCTTGTCAAAGTCGCTATATCAACACATAAGCCAGTAGTTTCATAACATGTATCCTGTGATCTTAAATTCCCTAGTACAAATAAAATCAAACGAGCTTGAAGTTGATTCACATGGTGCATTTCTGACGAGGGCTTCTCTCTTGTTGATGTCCTATCAAAGTGTCATCAAACGTGCTTTCAGCCTGTCCTCTGAATGGACCCGAAAACAGCTCTTATCTATAGACTTTTACTTATTAAACTAATCCACTTTGAAATGCAGCGTCTTTTAGTTTGACAGTTAACAGAAAGGCGCTTGGCAAAAAAAAAAATCCGACAGCCGGTGAAAAGACCTCTCCAACACTCAAGGTGAGATGGCTGCTGATGGAGCGCTATTGAAATTGCACTTTGATTGGACAAATAGAATACATGAGTAGCAAGACGACAACCTCTTAAGGGGCCATGGCGTTTGTGGATAAATTGCTTAGGTTGGGATTGAAAAATACCAGTGATGATGTGCAGACAAGTACAGATGCACAAATCACTCAGTCGTGCACAAACATTTAGCCACTCGAAGGCCATATGCATAAATCCACAATATATCAAGCCTGGAGTCGTGCTGTGGAGCTGCCCCTCTCATCTTTAATTAGTATCGGCTCAGGGGTGATAACATGCTGGTTAAAAGGAGGGGCCACGGCAATAATATGAGGCTTATTTAACAAGTGCCAGACAGCGAGGGCAAGGATAACAACGGTGATTTGAAAAAGTAATCGGCAGCTGAAGGTGGAAAAATAGACTACATTTCTCACACAAAGGTGGATTTTTTTGTCGGGAATGTTAGTAACAGGCCACTTGGTGAGGATTTTGAACATGTGATACTACCTTTAGTCGCTAAGAGTCATAATCTTTTATTTTATTATTTAGAGTGTATGAATAACTTGAGCCTTTACTCCAAAACTAGCATTCTCGAAGATACAGTCTTAAGTTTGTCATCTGTGTAAAGGTTTGTCAGTGCTTAATGTGTTTACATTTTTAGAAGACTATTGCGCTTGTGTCTGTTATAGTTATAATCTATGACACCCGTGGATCGTTATGTTATAATTCATACATTTAAACTCACAATATTTATTTAAAACGACTTAATAAAAGCTGCACATCGCACTAGTGAGCAGCAGATTTTTTGTCATTCTTGTCAAAATAACTACGTGACGCTGCAGAATCCTACGCGTATTAAGATTAACAAAATAAAATTGGATAACGAAGTAAGTACGTCACAGCGGGCGTGTGCCGGTGGCAGTGAAAATGAGTTAATCGACAATGGTGTCTTGAAAATAAGCTATTAAAGATTGCTCAAACATGCACGAATCAGTCCAAAAACAACTTTGAGAGCGTAAATGAGAAGGAAACAACTATACAGTCGTCCCTCACTATATTGTGGTTCACCTTTCGCAGTCTCCATGTTTTGCAGATTTTTTTTTTTTTAGCAGTTTTACATGCTTTTTTCACAGAGTATGAGCGTGCATTGTGTTCTGTGTCCTGATTGGCTAAAGGACTCTCCTCCGTGCCGTATCTCCTGACAGGATGAAGAGGGACAGTCAGAGGAACTGTGAAATAATTGTGAGTCACTATTAATAATTTCCTAAATGTTTGGGCCTGAAAACATCTTGATCTTTGGTTTCATTCTATAATACTGTACTTATTTTATTTAATCTACGAAGGTTTGAACTTTGAGAGTGTTTAAACAAGAGAGAAATGTGAGAAAATGTTAATCCCTGTGTGAGAAAAGTGTATAAAGTGTGTGGTGAGGGGTTTTACAGCTGCAAAACATATAGAATAATTGTAAAAAAAAGCTGACTACTTTGCAGATTTCACTTAATTGCAGGTTGTTTTTTTTAGAACGTGACCCCCGCAATAAACGAGGGACCAATGTAATATGGTTAAAAGCTCCGAAAAGTCGATTTTGTAGAATAGGTTTGACTTCAGCAACACAATTTCCAGCTATAACTTTTTTATACATCTGTACATTTGTCAGAGGAGCAACATTTCTTAATTCTGAGAGATTTTTCTATGGCTAATATTCTGTCATATCTTTGCCAGCTCTCGTATGTGTTAAAAATGACTAATATTTTGCTCATTTTAAACACGATATGCCAAACTAGTCGAACTCTCTTCCTGAGTACAACGTTACATAAGTGAACCAGACGGAGGCAGTTGGAAGGACAGCCTATACCGCCACAATGCAGATCCAGCTGCGTCTCTCTCATTGTGTCGAAAGACGTGTGAACGAGTGTGTTGGAGATATTGAAGGCGTCCCGGTGCAGGTGTGTGTGTGTGTGTGGGGGGGTTGGGGGTGTGTATGTGTGGGGGTGGGGGGGTGCGGGGTGGCTGTGCTTGTCAGGGCTCCGTGTGGTGATGTGATAGGTGCAGCTGCAGCCGGCATGTCTCCTGCATCTCAATGAGCTCTACCTTGTGTGTGTCCTGTCCCGCCTCGCTATGCCCCCTCTCCACTGTCTGCCTCGCTAATGCATTATACTTTCGCCTCATCTGGCGCTCTCTCTGTGCCGTCTGCATCCTAAAAAGCGTGTGTCCCGACTGCGATTAACAGATTTTGTTGTTTTTTTTTAAAGGCGCGCTGTGGAACTTTTCAGGTGGAGGTGTGCCATCTGCTTGTCTTCGGATTGAAACGTCTTTTTCTTCTGGAGTGTTCCACAGAAATCCCTTTAACTTCAATCATAGTTATTAAATTGCAGGTGTTTTTATTGTTAAAGAAATGCCTCGATGCACTCTTAGGGGGAGCAGGGTCGCCTCTCCGCAGATCTGGCTTGTAACATGGATTTGAGGTCATGGAGATAGATCAGTTTAATGCCGTATTGTTGACAAACCAGCTTGCGAACCATAGTGTATAATATTTTAACAATACCACAAAGACACTTACTAAGACTCTATAAAATGACCGTAGGGTAGTGGTTTAAGCACTTGCCCATGAACCATTAGATTGCCAGTCTGTTTCCTGCCTTTACACTGTGATTTTTGGAAGAAACTCCAATATAAAGTGCTAAAACATTTGTGCTCCCTATTCCTTTCCCAGCGTAAAAGCACATCATACATTTATAAGGCGGTGTGGAAAACCGGGGACCTTTGGGAACAGAATATCATAGGAAGCAGAAGTCAGCCCCAGGAGAGCAAAGTATTCACACAAATAACGAATGCAACCCAAATGCAATGTGGTGGCTGCTCTTTCTATGGGCAGCAGCAGCAGGCTCCTGGGAGAGGAAAAGGCACACATTAAATTCTATCTTATGAGATATAAATGACCCTTTGCCCTAGCGTAGACTTGCCTTCGGAAAATGCTTTTAAAGTCCTTTGAAATTGTGTTCAAATTCATATATTACTCTTCATAAAAACGGTGCCGGGATGTCAGCAGTAAGATTTTTGCTGTGACCCAAGAATATCTGACTGCGAAACTAGAACTAGAAGAATTCCCGTACACACATTCCACTCCTTTTTACAACTTTAAACACAAATGTCCTTAAAACAGATTGAAAATACATATATATTTACTTGTACTAGCTTTACTCACCATCACATGAAGGTGGCGGCCCCTCAAACTCTAAGTGCGTTCCCAGCCGGCAGGTCATTATACTGTTTCCACTTAACTGGTAACCCGGAAAGCATCTATATCGCACTATATCACCTAGAAATAAATAAAAACATTGAAAAACAGAGATAATACACGTTATTTACACTGCACAAAACACCGACTACTCTTCTCCGAGGCTTAAAGTAAAAGGTAAAAAGTTATCGTTCTCAATTGTAATTCCACGTACCAATTTTGAACTCTTTGCTCGCCATGAGAATTTCCGCGTTTGGAATGATGGGAGGAGGAAGGCAGAACTGCAGTCTATACGCTATAAAGAAAAAGATCAAAACACATCAGGTGAGCCAGGTCGTTTTAATAGTCCTGCCAGTAGAAGGCACAAACAAGCAACATCATTTACATACCTTGATAGCTAATACGGAACAGGCCGCCTTTTTCGGTGTTGCTGCGAAATCGTATTAAGACCTGATTGGATGTGCTGCTGGGTGGTTCATTGGGTTCACCATCAGTGAAAATACCAAGTTTCCTGGCTGTTTCCTGTGGACCGTCCCTAAAGAAAAAACACCAAAAAACACAAGTTATATTTTGTCCATCATCAACTTCTAAATGACCCCATTAACTTTATGTCCCAGTATGTAGACAGCTGCTGATCCACGCAGACCCCTCGAGCTAAGTATTTCCTCCTGCATAAAAAAAAAAAAAGGTTACGTTCTCACCTGTCTTGAGTTTCTTGATTGGTGCGATTGCCAATGTTTTAGCACGGTAACTTATTAATGTGTAAAGTGACGTGTAAGTGGTGGCGAGTGGAGGCAAAACGGCATAAATTGGCAGCCTTGCTTTTGTGAACGGCGGCACGCTAGCTAGCTCACTCACTTGTGTCTCAAAGAATTACTTTTACTAAACATAATTCATTCAAACTAATTAAAATAAAGACTACCCATTTATTTTTATATGCAGAGAACCTCAGTTTGTGACGTTTTTTTAGTATTATGTCTCAAAATTAGCATTAGCGTTAGCATTAAGACGTCTTTTTCCAAACACAGAAGCGTTCTCCGGTGACGTATTGCTTTAGCGTTTAACGTGTGATCTTTAAATACTTATTGACTTTAGCGTGCATCTGCAAAAAACTTCATAGAGATCAAACTGGACAGGAAGTAGTGACGCTAACAGTGAGGTTGAAACAATAATGACAAGAGTGTAGCACTTTGAGAGGCTTGTCAAGCTACTAAAGCGTAAGAAAAACACATCATTACTGCAACAGTTCATTCGAGAAATCCACTGTATGATTATGTAAAAAAAAAAAAAGAAATATATACTAAGGCAGGGGCGTCAAACACAACACATTTTCACCGAGGGCCACATCAGCAAAACAGTCACTCTCTAAGGGCCACATGTAATGTAAATAAACAACTTCTTTAACTTGTTCATTAACTGTCTCTGTATTTATTTCTTATTCAAGTTACAAATATTACATATACATTTCCATAGATGTAAAAATATGGCTGTATAACTATCTCCTAATAAACTGACATTTTAAGACAGACAAACCTTTTAATTTATCTTGTTGTGGGCCACATAAAATTATGTGGGGGGCCACATTTATCCCGGGGGCCTTGAGTTTGACACATGTGTACTAAGGGATACAGCAGCTGTTAGTGTTAAGCGATAAAGGTTAGTAAACGTATATACAGGATTATTCCGTGTTTGGAGATCACAACATTTCCTCAGCTAAAACATTCAAATCAAGAGAAGAACAAGGTGTAGTAAACACGAATAACAAATCCAGGTTAGCATCCTCCTTGCTTAGTGTCACCCAATGGGAACAGACCTTCTGGAAGCCGCGGCCTCCGTCTTGGCAGTTCCCCGGTGTGGGCATGGCCGATTAAGCCGGCTCCCAGGATTGTGGCACAACTATTCAGCTTAAAAACCATCTGTCTTTGGCTGTCAGACTGGGCATAGGAGATTACAAGCAGCTCTGGAAACGGCTGGCTGGGGAGTGCTGCCTGACAGCTCTCTGGCCAAGCCACCATTACGGGGCCTATTTCGTTGGCTGGCGAGTTCAGTGGAGAGATGCAGAGCAAACTGGGAGACATGATGAAAGGACAACTAACATCTAGGATTTGTCAGATGTTTAAAAATTAAGATTATTAAGATGCGAGTGAATCTTGGAGCCATTTCTTTTCACGTAATAATCTGTAATCAATGCGTGTATATTGACTGGAGCTTCCTTACATGATTTTTTTTTCCATCTAACCCTGTTCCATCTTTTCCGAATTGCACAAAGCGACACTGACAACAATGCGTATTTCACAACAAATCTGAAATGGAAATAACTCAGAACACAAGACATCAAACGACTCTAAGTGGACTTTCATGTTATTGTCAGGTTGCCAAATTGGCGGACAGTCACGTATCCGGTCTCTCTGCGAACTGGGACCTTTAAAGCCGGTCTCGGGAACAGGAGATCAACTGGGACTGGCAACCGTCACGCATGCAAAATCCTGGCTTTGGTTGCACATATGGCCGGTCTCAGTATGCATTATGGAGGTGATGAAAGGAGGCTTTGCGCACTTGAAATGGCACAGACAAGAAGACGACCTGAAGTAGCAAACATGTATCCCTACGCAAATATTACATGTAAACAGAGCACGAGTTTAACCCTGACAAATCCACTCCTTTTCGATCGCAGTGTGGATTGTGTCACTGCTTAGGGAATAGCCACGTCTACTGTTGGTATAATGACTAGTATGAATAAATTTTAAATGAGTTGTACAGCGGAAAAGCAGCAGTTATCCATGCTACATATAATAAAACTCTGCGGGCATGCTACTGACAAAATGTAACTGGTTGTCAATGTAAAATGACTATATTTGTCAATTCTAGCCCATATTCTACACTAATGTTTCACAACCAGTGGTGCAAGGACCCCTGGGGTACGAAAAGACGAGCCAGGGTACACTTCGAATGATTTCAGACTTAAAATAAAGATGGCGTTGAATGGTATTTGAATGTATAATAATGTCTCTGTTGTACATTTTACATTGTCTGCGTAATCCCAGGTATGTGTGTGTTGTCCAGGTATGAGCCATAGTACAAGAAAAATTCAAATCTATCAACTGGGCTAAAGGTTGTAGGAGTGAAGGTGTTTCGCTGCTCATCCAAGGTGTTTCTTCAGTTCAGGTCAGATTACTGGTGGGGAATTGGTGAGCGTGTTTGCTAGCTCTGCTCCTGGATGCTGATTTTTTTCATCTTTTTCGTATACTATTTCTTGTCTTTTTAAATGTAATGCACAAATGCCATGCACTGCGGACATACAGTAGACGGGCATTACTGGACTTTGCCAATTTACACAGTACAATTTTGATGGGATTATACTGCTATACCTGCAACCCTTTGTTCACCGCCACCCCCAGGAAGGCTCCGTAGCACCGACCGATTTAGCACACGGACCTGGGGAAAGTGCGCTGTAGATGGCATCGCAAGCGAGGCTAGAGAGGCTAGAGAGGCGGGCCCCAATGCTAGGCTAAAGGCCCACGCTAGCCGACCACCGCTACCCAGCCTGATACCAAACGTATGGTCTTTGGAGAACAAACTGGACGGGTTACGAGCGAGGATTACATATTTTTACACGCTTCTCTTTATCTTATTATTTATCTATTTTATACCAAATTTTTTTAATAT
Source organism: Periophthalmus magnuspinnatus (assembly GCF_009829125.3). Lineage (NCBI taxonomy): Eukaryota > Metazoa > Chordata > Actinopteri > Gobiiformes > Gobiidae > Periophthalmus > Periophthalmus magnuspinnatus. The sequence continues at coordinate 5,184,600 of NC_047136.2, read as the reverse complement.
ACTTTTGGCATCCAGTGCGGGCAACAAAGTAAGAATTTAATTGTACAGGAAAACGTTTCTTTACTGTGCATCTGACAAAGCTTTGAATCTTGGACACTGCCTTATATCCATCCATCCATCCATCATTTTCTTCCGCTTATCCGGGGCCGGGTCGTGGGGGCAGCAGTTTAAGTAGGGACTCCCAGACTTCCCTCACCCCAGACACGTCCTCCAGCTCCTCCGGTGGGACCCCAAGGCGTTCCCAGGCCAGATGAGCCACATAGTCCCTCCAGCGACTGCCTTATATCCTCCCTTCAAATAGATATAAGGCAGTGTCCACCAGTAATCTGACCAGAACTGAATTGTACGAGTAAACGGATTTATAATTACTAAAGAAGATACTCGAGACAAAAACGGTTGGGACCAGTGTTCTGTACCATCACTTTTCAGTCACACATAATGAACGTGTAACTACAGCTACTTCCACATATTGATTATTCCTCTATTCTGTACAATGGCTCATTTAACCATTTCTCTCCATCAATAACACTCAGTCTGTGTCACATTCCACGTAATGTCAAGATTAATGAAAAGCATGATGTTGAGCTCTGTTATGTGCATCAATCACACGGGAAAACACAAATCAATAGCATGAAGAAATGTGTGAGTACGTTTCACCACAACTAGATGTGACTGATGACAAAGCTTCAGTGTGAATCGAAATGTGAATCGAGATCGAGATTCAGTCGTTTCGTAATCGCCGTTGGGCAGCTGGGGTCATGTTACTCAAGAGGTATCATGTGGTTTGGAGCAGAGTTTGGACTTTGGAGGAATAAATTAGACATTATTCAAGTATTTTTATGTTCAGGAAATTAAAATCGAAAGCCATTTTCATTCTTTATCTTTTCATAAGACGAAATCAAATCAAATAAACCACAATAAACCAATATGAGGGAAAAAAACAACAAAAACTTCATTCTTTTTTATGTTGTATAACCCAGATTTAGTTGAAGGTCAAGCACACGGTGGAATCACAAGTAGTACACAGCAAAGAATTTCAGTCAGGAATAAACCAACTCTAGCTGGCTAGTGGATAACTCTAATAATCCAATAAATAGTTCTTTAAAATATAATTGAACTGCTCACCAGACAGTGATGAAATCATGCGGCCCATGGACCTGGAGGAGTGTGAAGTTGACTTTGATGCCGAAGCCAGGGGCCACTGTGATGAGCCAGGAGCAGTCAGCCGAGTTGGGGTACTCCTCTGGGTAATTGGGGGAGAAAATGGTCCCATTGTCTGAGGTAATGTTCCCTCCACAAGGCACTGAGGAAGCAAGCAATGGAAGTGAAAGCTGTAATCAGTTAAAGAATTATTAATAGCAAATTAGATCAAAATATTTTAAAATCCCTTTCTCCCATTCCTCGTATCTCTAAACCACTCATCCGTGCTCAGTGTCTGGTATCCAAGCACTTGTCTGCACTAAAGATTAGCCTGTAAAGCCTGTTAGCAAGTAGGGACTTGGAGGGAGTGTTTTCCTAAGATAAGACCCCAACCCATTCCTATTGGGGGGTGAAAATACAGTTGGAGAAGATGATGTAAGAGGTTGCGACTTGACCAATGCTCTAAACTGTACACGGCATGTAGGAAACGCACACAAAAATATCCTAAGGTTAAAGAGAGTACACGTCTCCAAATTCTGGGTCACAGGAGTATATCCGACCGCTGTGTAATATAGGGAGGCTTAAAAGATTCAAACCAACTCAACATTTAGTGAGACTAACATTGTAGCGGGTGCCCTGAGAGATGCCTCATAGTCTCTGTGGTGAAGCATGGAGAATCAGCAAGGCATGATAATCACCAAAGTGCAGCCGTTTCAAGTAAAACCCCGATTGGGAGTTAAGCTTAGCGGCACACCCTTGGATGCCGCGCTATGGAATCATTCCCCAAGCAAAAGACGTGCCTGTTTTATTCTCGTTCCTTTCTTAGGTTAGCGGTGAGCCTTTGCCGCCTGCTTTAGCCCCGCGCTCGAGCTGGTTCCACTAATGCCGCCTCACCTGTTAAATGAGCTATTGATCAAAGTGATTGATTAAAGCCAGGACACTCTATGGAGTTGCACCTCCAGCTGCTGCCATTGACAAACATGTCAGCGCAAGTGTATACGTGTGAGCGTGTGTTTGCTTAGCGAGCCTGGCCGGAACAAAACGCATGTCCCTGATTATTTATTTACATAGAGGTCACGAGTGGCTTGTCTAAAGTGAATGTTTTCTTTATAATTAATTGCAGTGGAGACCAAAATATACCGAACAATCTGGCTGACATAAAATAGACTTATAATAAAAAATTCCTTCTATAATTATCTTTTTTTTTTTTTAAATGTATTATTATTATTAATGTATTTATTTATTATCATTATTATTATTATTATTATTATTATTATTATTATTATTATTATTATTATTATTATTGTACTGAGATAATCCATGGATTTCAGAATAATGAAACATTAAGACCACTGTCATAGCAATAATAAAAAATACAGTTAAACAAATTATAGCTGAAACCCACAGATAAGTAGCATTTTATATGAGAATAACATCAATTCCAGTCCGATTAATAAAAAAATAGTAATAATAAAGAATTGTGTTATAATCTCAGTAACATAAGAGGATTTGGAAACAGTCCAACCAATCAATTACAAATGTTTACTGTGACAGCAAGTAGCATAATGGATTAGAAAACACACGCATCCTACTCCTGTCACCAAAGGCAGTTCTCATTAAGTCACTTGTGGATTTGTACGGAGAAAATAAGATGAGGTGAATTACGGGTAATACAACTATTGTCTATAGAAGCTATCTCTATTTTCACCACGCCATTATTGGTTTTAAAGGGTATAGCAGATTAAAAATAGCTGTTCGCCAAATCCACTTTATTTCTGTTTTGTGTTTGCGATCCCAGTGTCAAGGCTGTGCTCTCCCTGTGTAAATCTGCCTGTCCTATTAAACAATCAGTGAATAATATGGGTCAAGGACGGGGAGGAAATGATGAACCTGTATGTTTATTTCAACACTGCATTTCTTGTGTTGGTTCTGAGGTAATGTTTGTTTTTTTTTTTGTTAATTAAATGTCTGTGGAATCCTTCAGTCGTCCAGGTCTGATCCATAGTCAAATGTGTCAACTGGACAAAAAGTTGTAGGAGTGAAGACGTTTTGCTGCTCGTCCAAGCTGCTTCTTCAGTTCTGGTCAGATTCCTGCTGCAAACGGCCTTATATCTGTCTGAAGGGAGGAGCTAACCACACTGAAACTGAAAACGGCAGCCTACACACAGTTTCTGTATGTAGGCTAGGTCTATTGACTGTAAACAAAAGCTGTTTACAGTTTCAGTGTAGTTGTAGTGTCCAGCAGTAATCTGACCAGAACTGAAGAATGGATGAGCAGCTAAACATCTTCACCCCTACAATGTTTTGTCCAGTTGACATTTTACTTTTGGGTTTTACTATTAATTAACTTTTGTGTTCTCAAATACACTGCCTGGCCAAAAAAAAAAGTCGCCACCAAAAAAAAGGTTGCTCTAATATTTTGTTGTTCCGCCTTTAGCTTTGATTACATCACATATTTTCTGTTGCATTATTTTGATTTCTCTTCTGCAACGTCACAAGATTTATTTCCATCCAGTGTTGCATTAATTTTCCACCCAGATGTTGCATTGATGATGGTCGAGTCTGACGCTGCACAAAGCTTCTCCAGCACATCCCAAAGATTCTCAGTGGGGTTAAGGTCTGGACTCTGTGGTGGACAATCCATGTGTGAAAATGACGTCTCATGCTCCTGATCCACTCTGTCACAATTTGAGCCCGATGAATCCTGGCATTGTCATCTTGGAATATGCCCGTGCCATCAGGGAAGAACAAATCCACTGATGGAATAACCTGGTCATTCAGTATATTCAGGTGTCAGCTGAACTCATTCTTTGAGCACAGACTGTTGCTGAACCTTGACCTGACCAACTGCAGGAGGAGAGGACCTATTTGCTTTGTTAAATCCAGGTGGCAACTTTTTTTTAATGTTTTACCTTCACATCGGGGGAAGGGGTGGTCCCAGTTTCGAGTGGTGCCATGTTCGCAGGTGAGGATGGAGTGTCCTACGAGCTGGTATCCAGGCAGACACTCAAAGGAGATGGACTGGCCCACGTTGTAGCCCGCCCCCACCACGGCACCGTAGCGGAACGGCTCAGGGTCTGGGCATTCTTGAAGCTCGTAAGCTAAACAAACAAGGAAATAAAATAAAACAAATCAAAGATAGATTCATCACAACATAAGTCATACATTTGGTCCACTTGAAAATCGTTTTGTGAAATAATTCTATGCAAATACCAAAGCGTGGGAAGAGTGGGCCCGGTGCTGCTAAATAGTCCGATTGTGGAATCCAATTTTATCCATTAAAATTTAGCAGTGACCCATTTGTTACATAACCAGCTTTTTAGCATGATTCTACCAAGACCTACATTACACCATTACGCCATTAAAACTATATTATGGATTCAAATGAGTTTGACATTCAAATTATGTTCAACCTCTGTGCAAAAGCATTTACATGAGTGGATGGAACAAGTTAGATTTATTTCATTGATGAACTTCTAGGATAAAATGTCCTTGAAGTGCACTTTTAATATTCTTGCACCGTGATTGTCTTTTGGTTTTTATCTTGGAGGGAAAAAAAGTGAAGAATCCATTTTGTACTTTTCCACATGCTGCCATTTATCTGACGTAAAACTATTCTATCCCACCAAACCAAGTCATAATTAGAAACACATAAAAACCTCACATGTACTTCAACTTACCTTAACATTATTATAGTGTCTATCTCTGCTCATTGGTGTGTTCCAAACATAGACTGTATAAAAAAGTGGACAAAGTGAGTGTGACGTCACCCACAGTGTTCAGCTCCGGTCAAATGAAGCTCATCGAGGCTCGAGCAGTTATCGAGGCGAATTTGGAGTTCCATATTTGGAATTCCGACTGCAAGTAACTCTCAAGATCCCAGTCTGTCTGTGTTTTCTGTGCTGTCTTCCCCCCCCTCCCTTCTGTGCCTGGAGATGGGAGGAGACTCTGGCACCACCCACCACCCACTACACAGAGTTTTTAAAGGGTGCAAACGAGTGGGTGAGAGAGTTGCAGATTGGGTGATTATTTATGTTTTGATTTGTGTGATTTTAATGTCTTTCTTATTCTGTAAAGCACTTTGAATTACCTTGTGTACGAATTGTGCTATATAAATAAACTTGCCTTGCCTTACACACCTGCAGCCTCCACCTCTGGAGTACAAAGGGACCAAGGATCCTACACACACTGCCAATTCGTCAGTGTATCCTCTGTGGTACAGTTTCTGCTCAGTCTGTTTTTTTGTGGTTATGGTCATAGTACTCAGTTGGTATTTCTCGTTTTGCGCCAGATCCTATTTCTTGAACCCACCGTGCACCTCAGCCTCCGACCCAGCGTCCTACGACTGATTGAAATACCTCAGCCTCTGACCCAGCTACCTATGACCAGTTCGAGCTCCTCCGCTGCCGACCCAGCTTCCTACTACCCTCTCCTCCAACCAGCATTCACATCCTCTTGTTAAACCTTACTCTGAGTCTGCATCTTTGATCCCTCAGACGTTACGACAGTATCAGAGCAACCAAAGAGCCAATCTGAAGCAAAGCTGTTGAAGGTAAAGCCCCGTCCTGCCCGCACCGCTGGTTCAGCAGGCGACGGGCGCTTAGCAACGCTGTCAATCATAACTTTTACTAACGTTAGCAGGAACGACCGTGAGAAAAGAAGGCAACTGATTTGTCTGTTATTAATGTTCATAGCTTGATTTACAGGCACAATAGCAAAATAAAAACCCCAGGATCATGTAGAGCAGGTTAATACGAACATGTTAAGACCAAAATGACGAGTCTGAGAGCAGCAGGTACAGAGAGAGGCCACAGTTTTCCAATGTAAAGTGAATTGGAGTCGGATGCACGCACATGATCTCGTCCTATTTGTAACGCAGCAGCAGCAGCTATGTCCACTTATATATACAGACTATGGTTCCAAACGGCAATTTAGAAAACATGTCTTCAACCAGTGTGGAAACGCCATGCACATAACCCACTTATTATGTAAATGGAGTGAAACACAGTTTGCCATCACAGTTGTTGAATTGGAAAATAAACTCGCCTGTTGGATTTATATAGAGGAATAATTTATTTGACACTACTTCATACAAAAGCACTGGAGCCTTTTACTGGCACAGAAGTGAAGAAATAAGTGAAGTGATCTGCAGTTTTACATGGAGAGTTTATAGGAGCGTGGGATTTACTGGCTTCTCGTGCTGATTACTCTGACACATTCCATTTAACATTATAGTAATTTTATAGCTTTACAAGAATTCATCCCACTAAGTCACTTCCAGGCTGTTCGGTTACCTACCTTGGTATTCAAATCGAAACCCGGGCTTGTTCTGTGAGTGGTCGCTATGAAAATACACCGTGGTCTCGTGCGAAGTAGTGAGGAGAGAGGAGGGGACGTCCGACCCGCTGTATCGGCCAATCACGGCGCTCGTATCCAGCGGTCCGTTGCGAATCTCCAGGAAATCGTGGTTGGCCTCAGTTGAGAAGTTGAGGAATTGAATGTGCGCACCTAAAACAATGAAAAAAGTTGGTTTTGACTGTAAAAATGAAATCTATTCTTAGAGTTTTTATATGATGCATACCAAAACCAACAGGCAAGTAGATCCTCCATGTGCAGTCACTGTTGCTGGGGTAGTTGCCAGGGAAACCAGGGCTAAGAATCATCCCCTCCATCTCCTCACGGATTCCACCACACTGAGCTTTGAGAGGATTTACAAGTGATTTATTAGCAAACCAGAGCCATACTAATAAAAAAACATTCATGAAAAGATTGTAAAAAATAGTCAAGGCTATTTAAAGTCGCTGAAGTGGAATATTAAAATGGTAAATGGGCAAATTTTTATTTTTCTACCTTCAAGGCACTCAAAACGCTTTACGTCAAGGAATCATTCACGCATTCACACACACATGCAGGGCCGGTTCTAGCTTTAAGGGGGCCCTAACCTGAATGTGTCTCTGGGGCCCCCTCCTGCCTCAGCTATTAGTGATTCACATTTGACACATTCTGACTCTGCTCTCATCACCTTAACCAGTTGTTTTTGTGTTTATTTGACCAACATCAGACTGAAAACATCCAGAATGTCACAACTACCACAGCCACAAGAACAGAACACAAACATTTAAGGGGCGGGGGTTCAAGATTTTTTAAATTCTAGACATTTTTTCCTCGTTTCTGATGGATTTTAATGTGTTCCAGTTGGCGACAGTGTTTCTTACATTTACATTATGTCGGGTCCTTGCTCCGGTGTAAACACAGAGCTGCCCTCACCTCTGCCCGACTCAAAAACAAATATAGCAGCAGCAGATATTTTGCAACTATAGCTATAAAATAAATGTAATTGTTTTATTATGGCTGCTATAAACACACAAGCCCTGTGTCCAATAAAACTTGAGATATTACATTATTTTCAATATAAATGTATGGGCTCTTGAGGGCCCCCTGGTGGTCTTGGGGCCCTAAGCAGCTGCTCAGTCTGATAATAGGTTGGACCGGCCCTGCACACATTCATACAAAAGACGGGTTAAGAGTCTTGCCCAAGGACCCAACGACAGCATTCATCTGTAGGAGCTAGAATCGCAGTGAGTGGATCTGATCGCTCAACCAATGATGTTTACGTTGAGAGCAGGATTCAAACCGCCAACCTTTAAATTAGTGGACAAACGCTCTACCAACTGAGCCACTGTCTCCCCCAGCATTCACCTAAAATGGCCAATACATAAAAAATTGCAAGGTAATGGGGCAAGGCAAGGCGCAAACCGTTTATCTCTTACTTTTAGCTTCCAGAAGTATTAATAATAACAAGAGAGAATGTGTTTTTCTCAATGTACAATGTATTTTTGTTTTTTTTCACTCAAGAACTATCGTACAGCTATGCCTCGCTTGTTGTTACGCGCTACACAAACAAAAAAGAATCGATTTTTTTTTTCAAACACTAAACTTCACAATGCTCTTACTGTTTACCGTCTGCTCCAGAACGTCTCTCAGAGTTTAATTGCAGCTGTACAGACTTACATTATCCAGGTGGGGAGTGTCATTTAGTGAGCTCAGTGTAGCATTTGCATGTCGTTTAAACTGATATAATTGGAGCAATATTTCACATTTCTCTTTGCGCATGTAAATTTGTAGAACAGTGAGGCATGAGCAAATGGATAAGAATAAGAATAAGTTAAGCGTTTTTACCTATGCACAGAGGAGGGGGGTAGTTCCAGCGTCGCACGGTCCCGGGCATACAGGTGATGTGTGAATTCCCCTGCAAAACACAAAGCAGTGCAAATGAGGTACTGCATCAATACTTCTGCTCAGCCCTCGCTCTAAGCCTGCTGCCAGTCTCCACATGACTCCACGTGTCAACCAAACGACTTAATCCATCTGATGTGACAGGGGACAATAGAAAACCACAAGCATATAAAGGTAATTAGACAGTGGAGGGATGAAAAATGCTTTCACGACAACGCGTCTTTTCTGTTTTGGGAGTACTACATGCATACATACAAATGGAGTGGCGTCGGCTACACCTGGTACAAATACAAAACTGCATCCTCAAGCCCCTGAAGAAGAAAGACTCTGCGGTTTGTGGGAGATGGAGAAGTGGAAAGTGAAGCTCGTTTTTTTTTTTTTTGGTGTATTGTTCATTTTATGATAAATTTAGAAATCCTTTATTTGATGAAATGTTCACCCAGTGCCCTGAGATGTTCTGGTGTAATGACGACAAGAGGAAATGGTTATTTAATTCTAATGTTTATAAGTTGGTATAATTTCTCTGTAAAGTCTGGAAGAAGCGGCAAATAAGTTGGTTTAAATGAGTCTATTGGAGGCAACTGGCCTATTGTATTTTATTGGTGTGCAAGACAAAATATATATATATATATATATATATATATATATATTTATTTATTTATTTATTTATACCAGGTGTCGGTGCTGTCATTCAACACATTGAGCTTTCAGTGGTGGGCAGCAGTGTATACTTAAATACATTTTACAGTGGATACTTTTTACTTTTGCTTCACTATGTTTGAGAAGAAGTATCTGTACTTTCTACTCCACTACATTTCTGAACTGGACTGAAAAGTAAAACGTACTTTTCATAAGATTTGAGGGGTTACTTTTTACCATGTTTGAGGAAACATCCTGGCTAAAGTTTTTGAGTTCAAGCTTCGGCTTTGAGCAAAACTAAAATAAATACACAAAATTCATAAGAAAAAATAAAACACTGATTCGTATTACAACTGTTGACTAGTGATATTGATTCTTTTTAAAAAAAAATCTAAATCACGACATTTACACTTTACAACATGTGTGAAATACTTTTACTTTTTAATCTTAAAATTACAGGTACTTTTAAGTAGACTTTTTTCATGTGATACTTTTACTTTAGTAACTTTTTGCCCCCGTGTCTGTACTTAAATAAGAAAACTGAGTACTTCATCCGCACTGCTTGATTTACAGTTTATACGACTTTAAAGATGAACTTTAAAAGAAAAAAATAATTTTTCTACTGCCATTTTGTCTCTGAGGGTGACACCACCAGGTCAAGTTACAGGTAAGTTCTGTGGAGCGGCAGTCTCAGTATAAATGCACATTTTTAAAGATATTTTCACAATAAAACCACTTTTAATTAAAGTAAGTAAACATATTAAAGAAGTGTAAAGTGCAAGGCTATACTGTGGATTATTCCAGGCAGACGAGCAAGTGACAGATCTGCATTTCACCTTTAAGCAAAAAGTCAGTGGGAAGATACTGCCACAATGCTGAAGCATATCCGCCATCCAAAGGTGCACTATTATTAGTCTAGTCAACAGCTCCAGTCAGAAGAGGTCAGCGAGAGGACAGAGGATTCAAGCAGGTACTTTAGCCTCGAGAAACAAAGAGGCTTAAAAATGTATTTACCCATCAATTAAACAGCACAGTGCTCTCTCTAACAGTGACATCATCGTCTCTGGACTGAATAAACTGCTAATAAAGCCCAAAACGCTGTGTACGGAGGGATTTTACCTGCAGAGTGTATCCAGGCTCGCACTGAAAAGACACCACATTATTCATCTGAAGACGCTCGCCGACCTTGATGCCGTTCATAGGCACCACCGGCTCTGGACAGTTGGTCAGAGAGACAGCTGCGGGAATGACAAATTGGCAAATATTCAGGGATGGCAAAGTTTACTACTAACTCAATACAAAGTTTAAAAAGCATTTAGTTGAAAATACTTTGGAAACCTTGCAGAAAAGAATGATTTGGTACATAACCGTCCTTGGAGCAGACACTCACTTTTGTACTCCAGCCTGAATCCAGCAGCAGAGACACTGATGTCGGAGAAGAAGTGGAGGTAGAGCTGATTGGAGGTGCTGTTGAGGAGAGCTGGGACCGTGGTGCCTGTAAGAGAAAAGAGAAGCAGCTGGTGTGAGAACTAATGCATAATTTTAAGACTTTAAGATTTTAAGACTCAATGCACTATTCCAGTTGTTATTAGTAGTGATAAAGAGCAACTAGTTAGAAATATCCTCATTCACTCAAACATAAAACTCATTACAGTAGACGTTTTTTTGCCCTATCTATGAGTTTCAGAATGATTGAAACTATGGAGCGTTGCCATAGCGATTAACAATTTAAAAAAACATGCATTGATACTTTGAATGGGGGGGGGGGGGGGGGGGGAAAGCCATTAAAGTTTCAGAGATAACAGGAAGCTGAAACTCGTGAATACCTAATATTTACTGTAAGTTCTAGTCTTCAAGGATGAGTTTGCTTAATCATTCTTAATAAACTATGTATTCGTCACGAAATAAGTCTGTTTTAAGGCTTTATTAAGGCTATGGATAGGGAATAGAGATAAACAGACCAAACCAAAAACAGTATTTCCAGTATGACTTTCCCAACACAAGGGCTAACATAAGATGAATACCTTTTGGAACAGATTTGTATCATAGCAATGAATAATATTTTACTTTTACTAAAAGTCCAATCGTGTTGATCACTTGTTCTTTACAGAGTAGCTGACCTAGTTTTGAAACATCTTGAGGATACTTTCACCACTATTACCACACCCTATGATGATAAGATAATGAAAACAAGAACATGGCCTATCTAAAGGCACAAAAAAAAAAACTCTTATACGGAATCCCACTCAAATACTTGATTATACGCATCAGTCTGTTTATTAACCATATTTTCCAAAAGTGAATGCCTTTGTGCACAGTATTCTCAAGAGTGAGTGCCCTACTTTAAGAGAAATGGAAATGAATTCAAATGCAAATCACATGTGTATATATTTAAATGTGTCTTAATATACATATTCTAATTCCAGCTTTATTTTCTGCCAACTGTGCTGCCCTGGACTTTATATGCAACCCTTACACCACATTTTAAAGTAAGTTAACTATTGAACTTAGAGAAAAGGGTAACGTATAATAACTGCATAGGATTAGCCATAATAAAGTATGAAGAAAGACACATCCGGCTCCATCAACACTGGCTCCAGTTCACTTTCTATTGAAAAACTGTGGCCTCTCTCTGTACCTGCTGCTGTCAGACTCGTCATTTTGATCTTAAAATGTTCGTATTAACCCGCTCTACATGATCCTGGAGTTTTTATTTCACTATTTTGTCCATAAATCAACATATCGACATTAATAACAGACAAATCAGGCGCCTTCTTCCCCGAGGTCACACCTGCTAGCGTTAGCAACAGGTTTGATTGACAGCGTTGCTAAGCGCTCGCTCCTTCCTAAACCAGCGGTGCGGACAGGAATGTTACCTTCAACATCCTCGCTCCGGATTGGCTCTTCCGTTACTATGATACTCGTGGACGGAATTCCTATCATGAAACTCTATAACTGCTAGCCTCGATTAGCTTAATTTGACTGGAGCTGAACGCTGTGGTTGACGTCACACTCACTTCGTCCACTTCTTTATACAGTCTGTGATTGCGCAACACTGTGATTGCGCTAACTGTCCCTGAGTCATATTTTACATAACCATTCAGGCCCTTAATAGTTGCTCTCACACTTATTAGCTCACTGGCTATCGCTGTAGTTTTCCTTGTTTTGATGATAGTTTCAGGCTAAGTAATAACTCCTAACTGTAACCCTTAATTACATAGTTACGAAGCCTGAATCATTCTTTATAAAAACTGAATAAACCATTAGTTCACTCTCAGCTACGTCGCTATTCACGCTGTAATGAGGCTAATCAAAGTGTATTTACTATAGTTTAACAGAGAAATGCACAGATATACCTCAAAATAAAATACCTGAAAAGCTGCCAAGCATGGTGTCTGTGTTGTCTCCTCCATCGAACACCTCAAGCGAGTCCCAGTTCTGCTCTGTGACGAAGCTGATTACCTGAATCTGAGATGGAGACGGAGAGAGAGGGGCACAGCGGAAAATGAATTTAACAACGTTTGGTCTGGAGAGTGAAAGGCAGGCGCACATACATAACCCATGCTGCATAAAAGAGAGAGATGCTTCAAATTGGTTAAATAAGACATAAAGCTCTATAATATTGATTTGTTTTTCATGAAACTTTGAACCGAACCTAGTCGTTAGCTTCTGAGTGACATAACTGCGTACGCTTTAAATAAATATATCCTTTGTAAGCGGTTTCCTTTCGTCACGCCTTTAAATATTAAGTCATCTCTGAAAGTACTTTTTATCTACTTTTCCCCCACTCTACTGTAACTGTCCTTCACTCTTGATCTCGCATCCTCTGTGCTGCTCAGCTTTGCCTCTGATGGTTATAGATCGGATACAAGCCAATTAAAGGGGCGGTCGGGGCTGTGGCGCTTCCCGGGGAGACGCGGCAGATCACAGATTGATCTTTCATTAGAGTTTCTGCAGCAAATGTGCCGGCGAGGCTCCTCACTCCTTTAAGTTCTCTTCTGGATCGTGACACTCCACTTTAATGTGCGTCTGCGAGGTGGTAAAAGGGGAATAACAGTTAAGAGAGGGGCGAGGATGGTGTGGGCTGAGACTGGGCCAAGACGGGGCAGTATAGTTTGGAAGTATACAAGCGAGAAAGGCGCTTGGGGGCTACACGTTTAGATTTAGGTAAAGTGTTGTGGAGGAAACAGAGGGTGGTAGGAGTATCAACTGTAATTTCTTTGCAGTAGTGGTAGAAGTAGTACTAGATAGATGGTGATAGATTATAAAAGTATAGCCTGTGCTCTCCGATCAGCTGACGCCAACCTCCTGTCTCCCCCCATCAGGACTAAACATAAGACCAGAGGGGACAGGCTCTTCTCCGCTGCTGCCTCCACCCTCTGGAACTCCCCACCCAAACACTTCAGAGACTCAGTCAGACTCAGCATGTTCAAAAAAGCCCTGAAAACTCATCTGTTCAAAACTACCTTCAAATAATAATGTCATTTTTGATTTGATTCTTTCATTTGTTTTTTTGGGGGGGTGGGGGTGGGGGGGGGTTATTATTATTATTAGCATTATTATTATTATTAGCATTATTAGCATTGTTAGTAGTAGTAATTTCATTATTATTATTATTATTAGCATTGTTATTGTCATCATTATTATTATTAGCATTATTATTAACATTATTATTGTTATCATTATTACTAGTAGTAGTATTATTAGCATTAGCATTATTATTATTATTATTAGCATTATTATTGTCATTGTTATTATTATTGTTATTATTTTTATTATGACCATTTACCAGTTAGTAGTGACAGTAATAGTACTTGCCTTAACTTACAAAGTACTATGCTAACATGTTTCTGAATGTTTTATTTACACATATTTGGAGTAAATCTATCAATCTATGTGAATTTGACCTACAAGGACAGTCTGCCAGGGCGGTGGAGCTAATAGCTGAGGGAGTGCGCTAAGGTCATTACAAAGTCTGAGGCATAAGCCTAAAAACTTTTTATCAGTCTGCCCCAGAGGCTCCGCCGACAGATTCCTGGTGGAGTTCAATCACAAACGCATCCAAGAGTGACAATATGTAAACCGCATGCTAATAATCAGATACAAAGATGCTAAAGTATGGAAAATTTAATTACTGCATGTTTCATACTTTCAATTATATCAACTTATCTATGTATTTAGTACTGTACCACACATAAGGATGGGACAATAATATCATTTTTGTTTGATAAAAAGGGTAGATTGTAACAAAGATAATCGCAATTACATCACCAGAATGTGCAGAAAAAACTTGACTCTTGGTTAAATCATAGTTCCTTTCACTGATAACAAAGTACAATTATATAAAAGTTGTTTAAACATGGAACAAATTCATAGCATTAAAATTATAATTATTAATATCCATAGTGTTTTTAAACTGTCAGCAACTTTAATCCTTATCGTGATATAATCGTTAATCACAATTATTTTGACATTTCAATATTGTCCCTGGCGTAAACACACACGGAGCGTAGACGTTCTAGATAACATGTGTCAAACTCAAGGCCCAGGGGCGAAATCTGGCCCGCTATGTCATTTTATGTGGCCGCGACAAGGTAAATTAAAATGTATGACTGTCTTAAAATGTCAGTTTATCTGTAGATAGGCAGTTACACAGTCATATTTTTATTTTTTTTACATCTATGCAAATTGGCCCTCGGTGAAATTGAGTTTGACACCCCTGTATCTAGATATTAGACCAGTGCAGTCATTGTTAAGTGCCATTAGATTCATATCCCAGTTACTGACCATTATAACAAGAGGCCAGTCTGTAAATACATTTATTGATTTTGAATATGATCTTGATAATTGTTTTTATCTATGGTGCAATGTTTCCAAGGTACTAACATTTCCCTTGGCCCATTATGGACACTGGAGTATTACAGGATGTCCATTAAGTCTCGTTACAATTTAAAAATGTTATTACAAAGCCAGTTGATAAGATATATTAATTAGATGTGTGCTGTGGTACTCAGTGGTTATAAACGTTTTCATTAACCTTCACGTTGCGTTTTTGTATTTCAACCCCTAAGAAACGGCTCCTCCTCAAGAAAAGGCACAGTGTGTATCGTGGTTTATTGAGACAAAATGGGATACGCGGACTCAACGAAACTACAGAACAAAGTGTGGAAGAGACGCGTGTCCATCTATTCAAGAAATGCATGGAGACAGAAACAGTGCTAGTGAGAAAGAAGTGAACCAAGAACGTCTGAGGAAAACATCGATTGTGTGAGAGAGTTGTATTAAATGAGATGAAAAAAACTTTGTAAACCACTGAGCGCAATAGAAAAAGTCTGATTAAATATCTTATCAATCGCCTTTGTAATATGTTTATTTTACGGACACCCTGCATATTATACTTTATTAGACAATGGAAGCTTAAAAAGACAGTAACATAATGAGTGCGTTAGCGAAGTTAATGAAGTGAAATACAATAGATTATTAATACTTGTATAGTTCTACCTGAATCCCTGAACCCTCTGGAACAGTGATTTTCCAAACACAGTTGAGGCTGTTGAGATAAGGCTCTGGAAAGCCGGGAGATAAGATGGTTCCAGTTCGAGACGTCAGGTTTCCGCCACAAGGAACTGCGGAGGGGAAAAAAAAGCAGAGAATTAGTCGTGTCAGACGCAATATGCCGCAGACAACATCGAGCTCCGCCCACTATTCAGGAAGTCACAGTCATTCATTAGCCCGCTCAATGCTCTATTGGCTCCGTCTGCTATCAGGGATACTCTTTTTTTTTTTTTTTCGCGTAGTCACAACACACCCAACCTAACCAATCGAAGCAGCAGGTGTTATACTTGAAATAATGCAAGCAAAATCCATCATGTTTTCATACGAGTGGCTTGACCTGGATGAGCTGCCACACTCTCCGTATGAAGACAGATAGCGGTTTCATAACACTCCTCTCAGCTCCGCGCGGTTCACATCTGCTGACAGCGTGCACCAGAAAAAGCAGCTGTAAGTCTAAGTCGGTGCGTTCCTATGCGTACGCGGAAACTCATGTGTGTTTGACCCTTTAGAGGTGCCACCTGTGTGCTGCACGGATGACTACAGGCACAGACTGTAGCTGGCGGCCCACGGATGTGTCAAACTAGGTGACTCTCAAGGAACTGTGTAGGAGGAAGAGAGGGTTGAGTAGTAAATACATTTCAGATGCACTGTTGTATATAAAAACGCAGTATATGAAGGAAATACACTGGGAAACTGTGTGAAAATTAAACATTGACACACAGATACATACAAAATCATGTAAAAAAAAAACTGTGTAACTCCCTAAAATTTATGAGGGTCTCTTACAACTGAGGCATCGAACATGTATTTAAATTGTATGATTTTGTCACGTTTTCTGTACTGCATAACACGCTGGTCGCAGGCTTGCCAAACAGCTCTAAATCCTCTTGAATCAATGTGTAAATGTGCGATTCATGACAACAAATCCAGACAATATCACCACGGTCATATCCTCTCCAAGTATGGTTTTCTAAAGTTTAATAATCTGCTAATAAATGCAAACATCTGTCTACTATTTAAAATTATTCATGGTATTGCTAGTCCTCGCTTAAGGTTTGTCTCACTGAGCTCAGAAAAAAACAACTCGAGTCACTAGTGCGCCCTCTAGAGGAGAGTGCAGCAGTCCAAAACGTAGGACTTCTTTCGCTAAATCGGCTTTCTCGATTGTTGCTACGAGTCAGTGGAATAGTTGAAGCCAAATGAGATTATAACATGCACAAGTTTTCAAAAGTTTGCACAGGTGACAAAGAAATGGCTAATATCAAAGAAAATTTGCACTCATTAGTGAATGTGTGTGAAAGAAAGAGGATTTGCATATCTGAAACTCAGTGTTTGTGTGTGTGAATAATTTGGTATGGAAGTGTGTGTGTGTGTGAACTGAATGTTTTTAGAAATGTCGTATTTGAGGGTGAGTTGTGTTGTATTAGATGTATGTACCATATGTTTACAGGTTTTTTCATCCATCTACACCACATGTGTCAAACTCAAGGCCCGGGGGTCAAATGCGGTCCGCCATGTTATTTTATGTGGCCCGCGAGAAGATAAATTAAAAGGCATGACTGTGCTGCTTTAATGCGTGCACTGACAATAAACAAATGAGATTTTCCCAGCAAGTGTAACTGAGAAATATTTGCAAATAATCATCACAAAATGTTCACGAAGAGGAAAATTGTTGACATGAAAGGAAGTTGGAAAGAAGAAAGGTGAAGGCGAATACAAGTTTGTGCTTTGAGGAGAAAAACCTGTATGTTTTTTGTGTTATGAGGCGGGGTCAGTACAGTCTACGTCGACATTCGGTTTAGTGACATTTACACTGCTGCACAGTTACACCTGGCCCTTGATGGCGGCCATTTTGCTGATGTGGCCCTCGGTGAAAATGAGTTTGACGCCACTGATCTACACCAAACGTATTTTTACTAAACATCAGCCTGTCCAGGGACTACAGGTGGAAATGAGTATTTTTGCTATAACTTGGCATCAAACATCTTTCCTGTTTTTTAAGGTCAATGTAAAGTTGTGCACTGTCCCTGTTCAAATAAAAGCATATCATACCATACACAAAGCTTTCAGTACACATCATATTTTATTTTTTTTACACAATTATGAAACCAAACACAGAATCTGAATAATAATTACCACTAAAAACGGTATTTTCAATGTCACTTAGTTAGCCAACTCTCTTACCTATACAGCTTGGCGTGGAGCTGTTCCACTGTGCCAGCGCATTGGGGACAGTCAAACATTCAATAGCCCCAGATCCCTCCAGCACATAACCTGGACTGCACTCAAAGCGAACGACCGCGCCAACAGCGAAGTTATTCCCCATTCGACGTCCATTACGGGGCTCGGGGACAGAGCTGCACTGGGTGGCACTAGTCCTTGGTACAGCTGTGGAGAAACAGATAGAACAGATGAGGTTATACGGGCGAGGTAAAGGTTTTCTCGTGGTGTACGTACCCTGATAGACCAAGTGAAATCCTCGTGCGCTCGACTGGCCTTTGGACGTGAAGCGGATCAGGATCTGGTTGGATGTCGCTAATGGGAGAGATTCACCTAAAAAGAAAAAAAAATGCAGGTTTTTAATCATCATCAAGATAAAATCCATAATTTTCTTGTTCTTCATACAGGTTAAACGACTTGAACTGTTGTTTCACCTGCAATATTGTTAATTTTCTCATCACTAAACCTATATTTTGATGAGTTAAATACCTCTTACTTTAGATCAACCATGTCCCATAAGTAGATAAGTCTGTATAATAACTATATCGACTTATAGTTCAATATATGAAAGTTGGAACAATACTCTTTGGTGTCAGTATTAATCCTGTGTGCTTTTCTTTGCACTACTGGGGACATTTTTGGTTATTTTTTAGCTATATGATAAAATTTAAGCTGTAAAAGGTTGAATGAATCACTTCTATGACTCATTACAGATGCAAACTAACGACTAAAGTGTTTCATTCTGCCGTTTATTTACTGCAGCTCGTGATTTTTTAACAGTATTTTAGATTCAGAATAGGTTTTGTGGTTTAAATCTGCTCTTGGGTTTTTGTTTCAGTGGCATAAGTGAGTTTCAGTATTATCGTTTAGCGTCTATATTTACTTCAGCGATATATCAAACTTATATTCGTCTTTTTGAGTGAACCAATACATATAATACAGGGTCTCTGACACTTTTAAATCTTCAATAGCTCCTATAATTCTTAGGTTAAACTCACCAAATTTTAGCGGTAGGTTAAACTGAACCTTCTGAGATTTTTGGGGATATATACGGTTATAATTGTTCAGTTACACTTGAACTTATCACTACTTAAACTAGGTGTTTTTTTAAGTGTCCACCATTTTCGTTTTCGCCCTGAATAGCCCGATCCAACACATTTTACAAAACATTTAAAAGCATTTCCGGGCTTATGTCTCTTATTTGATCCTCGATATTACATTTCAAGTCGTTTATCGTCTGAGGTTTATTCACTAACACCTTTTCTTTAAGATCGCTCCACAGGAAGAAATCAGGACTAGTCAGGTCTGTGGAGATCACATACTGCCCCCTGTCTTTGAAAACCACTTATTATTCCTTTAATGGCATTTACGCATCTCTGGTATTAAAATGTCGATGGTAAAACACGGCTGGGTTTGTGAATTTGACCCATGTGACTCAAAGTACCACTGGACAATGAGGGTTCGTTCCTCGGTGTTGTATTTGCTCAGATTAATGTCTGAAGAGTCATTCTAAATGCTCTGAAAAAATAAAATAAAAATATTTAAAAACAAAAGAGTTATGACTTTTTTCCAACTGTCAGTGACTTTTGGGCCACCCTGTATTACTCCACACTTAAACAGTATCTAGAGTACTTTTGAGCGAGTTATCTTGTTTTTAGTTAGCTGAAGAGTGACTGTGTTAATCCAGTGTATCTCATTATTTTGCCTGTTTGCTGCCTCACTGCAGGGAGGGCACACACGCTTAACCCTGGAGACAACATCTGCTTCTGAGAGCCCCTCGCGCTCTCATCGGGGATCAACCTCATGTGTTTACCCACCGTATTTTAAAAGACATTTCAATAGAGGACCTCATCATTGTTCATATCTCACTATACGACCCTGGGGCATGCTGGGTAGTTTATGAAAGGCCCCCTCGGCGCACAGTGTCAAGACAGAGTTTCATAAGTCACCGTACGGGCAGCTATTCATCTTTGCAGTTCAACACATGTCAGCGTGTAACTTATTAAGCCACTGGCCTCTGTCCAACTTCAAACCTGCTCTTAACATTCTCCACTGAGCCGGCACGTAAAAGTCAAGGACGCATAAATCTTCCGCAAAGGGTCAAGTGACGGCCTTCAAAGTCTAAATTAAGGGAAGTTAATGTTACGTCTCATTCTTCTGCTATAAGAAGATTCTGCTGATGTGATCTGATGTAGCTGTTCCTTTCAAAATATGTGGAGTAAAAAATACGTAGACCCGTTCTCGCTTAGCGCCAACATACGTGCAGTAAATTGGTTTGACATCGGCGACAAATAAAACCTTGGACAAGTACTACAACAGTATTACTTTCTCCTGTAGGCTGACTGCGGGGGTAACGGTTGCTTGGGAACTTGTGAGGTTTGTCAGAAATAGCCCGTTGTGTATAATGTGTTGTGATGTGGTTTAATTAACTATTCAATATAACGTAAATGTAATTAGAACAAACGCAGTATTTCCAAGTATTGCTTCCAAAGTCGGAAACGAGTTGCAGTATTTCACTTTTCCGGTGGACTGCGCACCACCTGCTCGTCTCCATGGAGATGTTATAGCTTTTCTTGTAGTATTCAGTGTAGCATTTCACTTTTATATTATGCATACGTGTGCTTTTGTTGTTTCTATTGCTCAAAAATACATGGGAGTTCTAGTATTCTTACGCAGAGGAGGCTTGCTTCTCCCAAGATCTGACTTCGCCATTAGATAAATGTCATGCTGTGGGACATTTCATGCAAAGCAACAACATCTACGTGGAGACAAAGAGGTGGCAGAACCCCCCGAACGGAAAGTTGCATGTTGCACCTTTCAGTAAATTAATATAAGGAACGTTTTTAAATACTTTCAAACTCAGCAGGACCACGACACATTTAGGCGACTCTGGCTGTTTGTGAATGTCCAGCCCAGTCCTTAAACTCTCCTTCAATACACAGCCCCACACGAGCAAACTCTACAGTGTCTTATTCACGTTTGGGTCACATGATTCTGGCATCAGGATGAAAAAAAGTCCTTGATAAAACTTGATTTCTGTGATAAATAATGGTCAAATCCGAAGCACCGTATTTTCTGGACTTGTCACACCTTGTTTCAGTTTGTTCTGGGGGTGCGACTTATACCCAGATGCGACTTATATGTGAAATTATTAAAACATATAATTTCACATCTTCGTTATTGTCACACTGACAACTGCGTGAGGGCACTCTAGGCTTGTGTACCAGTATCTACTCCTCCAGCACCATTGAAAATTTAAAAAAGACATCTGAGAAAGACTGAACAAAAATGCAAAAATTGTATTCTGCGGAAGTGGTGCTTCATCTTCCTCCAGAGTTGGTGGAGTTGTTCAGAAGCGACACAGAGCATGAAGAATTTAATGGATTTTCGTGAATTAGGGTGAGATCGAGAGTTTTTTATGCTTTAGTTATCGATTAACTGTTAATATCTTACGTTAACAAACCAGACACGTGTTCAGTTCTGTCTATGCTTCACGTAGCTCAATAAATATAAATGTGTTACGTTAGCGTGATGTACTGATATTCAGCCTGTTGTTCTCTATTTTACTGTCATTATTATAACTTGCCTTTAAAGATAAAATGTCTGTTTCCCATAAAAATGTGACTTACAGTTCAGTGCAACTTATATATGTTTTTTTCTTCATTATTATTGGCTGGTGTGACTTATACTCCAGAGCGACGTATAGTCTGGAAAATACAGTATTTATGGACTAATAATAACCATACACATCTTTGTCAAGCTGATTTCATCTCACAAAAACAGCCTGGATTTTGTCTAAGATGTGGAAATAATCACTCTTAACAGCTCAAGCTAAAGTAAGTGGTTAACGCTAGCAACGTTACACAGAAACAGTTTATTTTAAAGTGTTTTAATCATAATCAAGACTCATCCGTGCGATAAATCCATGCTTCTGTCTGCTTCATTCAGTCGTGTTGTGTCCAGTTAAAGACCTGCCACTGTCCACTGTTGTTTTCCCGACTCCCGTGATGCATTTTGGTCCGGTCTAGTGAGCAGCGATGGACTTTACGATACTTTACAAGGTGCATTGTAGGAAGTTTTGAGTGCACTACTTTTTCACCAAGTGGACATTCAGACAGCGGTAAAAATGGCGTGACCCCTAAATAGCTCCTTAAGTACGGAATAGCGTGGACATTTGGACACAGCCCGTATTTTTACTCAAGGCGGATACTTCATACTGTGCTAGCCTTAAAGGTTATACAAACCGATGAGTTACAGCTCAATAGAATGAGGGCAGACATTCATACAGTTGTCCCATTACCTGTGTGTGCACCAGATAAGGAGCTGAGAACACGGGAGTGCTGTGTTGCGCCGTCATACACCTCCACGATGTCGTTCAGAGCTGTCTGGAAGAAGGTGAACTGACTGAAGACCACTAAAACACATTTGACAGAAGAGAGAAGGAGTTAGACCACCTGCTCCCGGCTTCAAAAAAACACACCGCTGGTTAATATGAGTCACATTTAAACAGTAACAGCGGAGGAGAGGAAATATTCGGCTGCGGCAGTGGTCAGTGTTGGGAGGAATAGTTTGAAAATGCGCTTAGTTACAGAACACCTGAATTTTGTAACGTATTCTGTTATATGGTCCAATCAGAGTACTGTATTCTGAATACTTTCATAGTATTTTGCATTAGATCATAGTGTTAAAACGCAACATAGGATTAAAACATATTGAAACACAGGACGTATCACTCGTTTGGGGAGGGAAAAATCACACATGCGCTCATCACGTTTTCTACGGTGCCATTTGAAGCCTAAATTGTGTGATCAAATACAGTAATTTATTTCTGTTGATTTTTGGAAAGTAACTGTAGTCTGAAAACCAGCAAATTAAAGCGCAACTGCACTAGAATACAGTCAAAATGTGTACAGTGGTTCCTCGTTTATAGGCAAATAGGTGAAATCCACGAAGTATCAGCTTTATTTTTAAATTATTCTATGTTTTGCAGCTGTAAAAAAACCCTCACCACGCACTTTATACACTTTTCACACAGGCGTTAACATTTTCTCACAGTTCTCTCTCGTTTAAACTCTCTCAAAGTTCAAACCTTCGTAGGTGCCTTCGTCGGTGCAAAACGTTTCATCAACATCGTGGGTTTTGGATGCAGAAAATGTAAAAGAGCATGTAAAATTGGACTAAAATAATCCGCGAAACAGCGAAGACGCGAAAGGTGAACTGCGATATACTGAGGAACAACCGCTTTTTGATAAATGTACTTAGTTACTTCCCAACTCTGGCAATGTCCCGACATATTCAGCTTCCAAATAACTAGTGTATACTGCATCTCATGTGTCATCTACAAACGCTGAGGCACGTGCAGCCGGAGCAGTGCCACCCATTCAGTCCCCAGCACTAAGAAAAATAGCCCTTCATTAGGCCTGGTGCATCAGCCTAATGGGGAGTGGCAAGAATGGAGGCGAGAGGCGTTTGTGGCTGTGTGTTGCTTTCGGCCGTGTCATTTCCAGGAAAATGCAAATGTGGGCTTTAATTATTGCAATTTCCTCCCTCACTTTAACGTAACTGGTTGAAATATGCTGCCGAGCGGGTCCAGCTAAGATAAGCACCGAGTGATTTTGGAGCAAAGCCAAACCTCTGATGAGAAACAAAAAAAACAAAACAGATGCCTCAAAGCCTAATACTTTCTATCCCGAGACATCAGGGTCAGTTTAATATTATGATAGGATATTTTCCTTTCAAATGGACAGATGGAGATTACATGTTTTGCTTGAGGAAAGGGTTAGGTTTGTACCCTCAATGTCCCGTGCTTAATGACGTTAGGGAATAAGTGTAACTTCAAATAGTATCAACACTTAAGTGGAGATTATGACGAACACAGATGGGCAAAATAAACAACATGAATGAGGTGTTTTTATGCCTCCTCTTACATGGATTACATCGTTTTTAAAGGGAAACTACAGTAATCTGCTCCTGAGAGTTCATACGTCTCTGTGGTTAAGTCAGAACTTTACAAAGGTTGACCAAAATAAGATAAGTAGGTGTTTTTTTTCTCTAAAATAGCATGTTGTCACAAGGATGAGACACAAGGAATTATCTGAAATGATGAAATGGACTTTAAAAACACGTCAACAAGTGTAATTTAACAGAAATAAAACACAACGCAACCACTGAATGTATATAAGATGTGCATAATGTACATCTTATTTGTGTATGGGTCAGAAAAAAAGGACTTAACAAAACTGTAAGACGTTGCAGCCATAATTCTTGCCCCATTGGTGTGCACAAAATGAACAATATCGTGCATAATCTTACCATAGTCTTTGGGTACGACCACAGAGTACAGACAGGTCCTCGCCCGGCTGTAATTCCCAGGATAACCAGGAGACAGGACCACTCCCTCCAGGCCAGAGTACTGCCCACCGCACGGAGCTGAACAAACACCGTGAGCCAGGGCGGACGTGAAGAGAAGCAGGACAAAAAGGACAGAGTCAGAACGATGGCCCATAGCCAATAAGGGACCATCCCATTTCTCCATCACTGCTATACCATTCCCTCCATTCCGTCAATCCTAAATTACTTTTCTTGTCTGATTGGGACTCGGATGGAACATGTCCCTAGTGTTTGCCACAGTGAAATTGCAATGTTTTCCAAGTGTCCTTCTGGGTTAGTGCTAGTGAGATCGGCCCCAGCAGTCTCCCCTCTGTTAGTTCCAGTAGAAAGGTAGAACGGAAGTGTTTTAATAGAGCCAGTCCAGACAGTAGTCACCAAACATACCGATGCTTTTAATTCAGTCCAAGTATAGGCACAATTTAGTCCTCATTTTGTCCTTAGTTTGTCTTAAGTCCAGTTTAAAGAAATGTATATTTAATAAAGATGTACACTGCATTATTTAGTACTCTGACCTAGCCAAAGGAAAAATGCATAAAAACATAATTGTATACAGAAACTAATATGAAATCTAGCTTGCTTTGCTAATAAAGTAACACATCTCATTAATGAGATAACAAAAACATGTATACATGAATAGCTAAGGGGTGTTTTGCTGATGCATAACCTGCATGTTTACATGAGATAAAATAAAGTTGGGATCTTGTGCTGCTAACAACAGTCTCCAGATGTCAGTGTTTACCGATGCAGATGGGCTTGGGCTTGTTCCAGCTTGGCTTCCCGTCTCCTCCCATGATGCAAGTCAAGGTGGCGTCTCCCTCCAGAGTGTAGCCGCTGTCGCACTGGTACGCCACGATGGCGCCCAGCTTGAGGTCCGTCCCTACCCGCGTGCCGTTACGCACCAGTCCTGGTTCGAAGCATGACTCCCTAGGGTTCTCTGTGAAGAGGTAACACGGTAGAAAATGAGCAACAGAAGGAAATGCGCACATCTTTTCAATAAAATGATTTTATACTAAGCTGCAGAGACAAGACAAGACAAGACTTTATATTTTCACTGCTCTATTTTAATCAAGAGAGTTTGATATGGATGTCAAAATTCTAAGTGATTTGTAATAATACTGCCTTGTTTTTGCCCTACATGGATTCAGAAAGTTTCATCTTCTGGAAGGAGCAACGAGAGAAGCTGATAGTCACAAGATATGCAGTTGCCAAGGTGACCCCTGCAGAGAGCAGCAGAGGAAAACTGAAGATTTTTCTAAAGCTTCGCCATTTTGGACATTTACATAAAATTGAGCTTCAGAACTACATTTTGTATTGCTGTAGTGCCATCTCATCTGTATTTGTTCAGTTATTTATTTGTAGAGTACTGCGTGGCCCTTGTCTATCTCCTCCTCTCCTGTGAGATCGCTCAAGGTACGTATGGAAAAGGAGACAGACAGGCTGTTGATTGAGAGTGGCACGGCTCTGGCTCAAGGTCTGCTGACTGCACAGAACAGCCTCTCCCACCACTCTGCTGCGCACTCGACTGGAGAAGACAACGCACATACGCGAGCCTTCTGCGCTCTCCCACTCTGCCATGACCTACACAAACACACTGCCACCAGCGCACACTCCGCAGCACGCCACACATCACTCAGCGCTCCACAAAGATTGACGTCTTACTTACGTCTTCGAGCATTTTGTTCTACAGCGCAAAAAGCTGATCTAAAAGGACACCTGTCAATATTGATTACTGTCTACTTCATGTAGTTTGAGTAAATACATGTGTGATTGATGAAATGTGTAGCGACTGGATTAGCTACTTAAAAAAAATAAAAAAAATAAAACAGTCGGTCAAATATTAATTGTATGCTTAGATGTAAAATTATGCAGATCTGTTGAATTATTTAAGATTCTTTTAATATACAAATATAGTCTTGTCAATTATGTGGGTAGACTGTATAAAGAAGTGAACTAAGTGAGTGTGATGTAACCCATAGTGTTCATCCCCAGTCAAATGAAGCTCATCGAAGCTAGCAGTTATAGCGGCTAATTCGGAGACAAGTTACACATTTGGAATTGAAACCACGAGTATCATAGCAACCAAAGAACCAATGTGGAGCAAGGCTGCTGAAGGTAACGCCCCTTCCCACCCGCACCGCTGGTTTAGCAACGCTGTCAATCAAACCTGTTGCTAACGCTAGCAGGAGCAACCTCGGGGAAAAAAACGCACCTGATTTGTCTGTTATTAATGTTTATATCTTGATTCACGGCCAAAACAATGAAATAAAGACTTCAGGATCATGTAGAGAAGGTCAAAACAAACATTTTAAGACCAAAATGAGCCTGACAGCAGCAGTTACGGAGAGAGGGGCGACAATTTCTCAGTGTTAAGTGAATTGGAGTCGATGGAGCCGGAAGCGCGCCCATGCTCACGTCCTATTTGGAACGTGGCGGCTAGCAGATTAGCTATGTCCATTTATATATACAGTCTATGGGGTGGTCACAAGTACATTTTGAGCAAGGATTTTTTTGGATTTCACAAGTAGAAAATGTTCTTCCAACCGCGTCAAGTACAAATATTGTCACTACTACATGGAATCCACAGTAATTGACACAATATTTTACAGACCAATAATATTTAAAACACATGGGGGCAGCTCAAATGACTATTGTTCAAATGCAGAATTGTGTTGTAATACAGTGAGTTATTTGATCTACTCAATAATAGAAATGATCAAGCTAAACATTGGGATATTTCATGGCAAAGTACAGTGTAATCAATAGGAACATACCCAACATCTGAGAGTATGAAATCATCACGATCTAAACTCTGAAAACCACCAATACCAGCAAATATACAAAAAGATGCTTATTTAATCTAATCACAAACCGCACACTCCAATAACTCATTTGTTTCGCTGTACAAATCCTGAGATTGACCAATTTCATGCACTTCCAACTTGTGAGTTTGAAGAGCCCTGAGTGAACATGCAAACTCCAGGCCAAACATGCTTTTTTTTTTTTGCCATGTTGTCTGTAACAGAGGAGGTAATTTATGTATTATTTGGTTATGGTTCATTAGTGTGGAGAATTGGAAGTGGGAAGAGGGATTTTTTTTCTCTGAGCCACACACTGAGTCCATCTGCTGTACCAGATTGGCTATACAATATTACACAGTGTATCGTGCATTGCAGTAAATATTGCTGGAAGTAAGTTAAAGGGCACTGTCTGTAAAACTGTCCTACTCCATTTAACATTTATACATAATTTAACCAGTTCCACCTGCGTAAGACGAGAAGCCAAATGATCAGAATCGGAATGACTTTTATTCAGGCCCAATCGGAAACTCTTTTAGTATAGTTCAAATTCTATGTTAAGCTCAGAGACTGTGTGTATAAATGGACATAGCTAACCTGCTAACTGCCACGCTCTGGTTAAAATTCACTTCGTAGCTCCTCTCTCCGTAACTGCTACTGTCAAACTCGTCATTTTGGTCTTAAAATGTTCTTATTAACCCGCTCTACGTGATCCTGGTGTTTTTATTTCGCTACTGTGTCCGTAACTGAAGACCTGAACATTAATAACAGACAAATCAGGCGCCTTCTTTCCTATATGGTTAGCAACAGCTTAGATTGACAACCTTCTAAACCGGCGGTGCAGGCAGGAAGGGGCGTTACTTTCAACCGCCTCGCTCTGGATTGGTTCTTTGGTTGCTACGATACGCCCAGTCAGAATTTCTAATACGCAACTCTGCTCAAATTCACTCCTATAACCGCTAGCCTCGATGAGCTTCATTTGACTGGAGCTGAACGCTGTGGGTGACGTCACACTCCAAACAGGAAGTGATCATGGGCGCGCTTCCGGCTCCATCGACTCCTGGCTCCAATTCACTTTACATTGAGAAACTGTGTCCCCTCTCTCTCATCATTTTGGTCTTAAAATGTTCTTATTAACCCGCTCTACGTGATCCTGGTGTTTTTATTTCGCTGTTGTGTCCATAACTGAAGACCTGAACATTAATAACAGACAAATCAGGTGGTTTCTTTCCCCAAAGTCGCTCCTGTAGGGTTAGCAACAGCTTAGATCGACCTGCTCCCATTCTAAACCAGCGGTGCGAGCGGGAATTGGCGATACCTTCAACCACCTCGCTCTGGATTGGTTCTTTGGTTGCTATGATACTTCCGGTCGGAGCTCCTAATATGCAACTCTACTCCAAATTCGCTCCTATGACTGCCAGCCTCGATGAGCTTCATTTGACTGGAGCTGAACGCTGTTGGGTGACGTCACACTCACTTCGTCCACTTCTTTATACAGTCTACGTTTACGCCCCAACAGAGCGACGCCCAGAGTCAAGTCAATCTAAAATCGGTTAAATGTCTAATACCTTTAAGGCTGCTAATTGAAGAGATCTAGGGATTACGAATGTCCAATTAACCTATGCTCTGTTTCATTTTATCTGCATGTGTAATTCTTATTGTAATAGACACTCCCTTTAACAGTTCACAATAGAAACTCTGTAAGATACGGTGTCTCTGATCATTCTGCAACACAAGTGAAATAGTTGGTGCCTATTGTGAGCAAATAAATTTGACTTCCTCACTAAGATGCTGCACTCAGCAGAGCCCGCTAGGAATCAGACAAGAAACACAGTGCGCTAATTTATGGAAAGCATTTTTGCAACTACAACGTCCTGATCAAAAAAGTGAGAGTGCACAATGTCAGCTTTTTTATTTGTATTATTCTTTGCTGAGTAGAGATGATGCATCACGCCAAGGCTGACCAAGGTACAGATGGGAATAATTATGATCAGAGTGGAGCGGCGTAATGTTTATACTGTAGAATGCTGTAATTTTAAACTATTTAAGGTATTTAAATGTAGCTAATTGATTTATGTAATGGTTGGATAGACTTTAAAGCAGCTCTGCCTGTGAACAAGTCTCTACATGGACCAGCACCAAAGAACATCTCCCTCATGTTACAGCCACATGAACCATCTACACTCTGAGGACTAAACCGGGACTAAACCGGGACTAAACCAGGACTAAACCGGGACTGAACCGGGACTGAACCGGGACTGAACCGGGACTGAACCGGGACTGAACCGGGACTGAACCGGGACTAAACCGGGACTAAACCAGGACTGAACAGGACTAAAATAGGACTAAACCTGAACTGAACCAGGACTAGACCGGGACTAAACCGGGACTAAACCAGGACTAAACCGGGACTAAACCGGGACTAAACCAGGACTGAACCAGGACTGAACTGGGACTAAACCGGGACTAAACCGGGACTAAACTGGGACTAAACCGGGACTAAACCAGGACTAAACCTGGACTAAACCAGGACTAAACCTGGACTAAATCGGGACTAAACCAGGACTGAACCAGGACTGAACCAGGACTAAACCAGGACTGAACATGGGAAATCAGCATTTCAGTTTTATGCCAATGACAATGTTTAAATCCTCCAAATAGTTCTGTTTATCTGTGCATATGACTGAAACATTTTTATTCTGCATTCTTCCTTTTTTTAATGTTTATTTTTACAATGATTATTTATGTTTTGATTGGTTTGTATTGCGATTTTAATGTCCTTCTCATTATGTAAAGCACCTTGAAGTACTTTGTGTCCGAACTATACTATTACTACTGCTAAATAAACTTGCCTTCCCTGTTTAGTTTGAAATATCTAAATGTAAAAATAAATAAATAAAACATAAAATGGCAGCATATAGTTCAGATAATGTCAGTAGTGTTCAGTTTTGTGTCTCTATTGAGGAGATCAGTGCCATCTTAGAATACTTAGGCTTTATTCCACTGGTTAACATCTACCTACAGTATGTTCAGACAGTAATATCAATCCCTACCTGTGTACTGCAGAACAAAACCATTGCTGCTGAGAGAGGCGTCACTGCGAAATGCCAGGAAGAGCGTGTTGGAGCTGCTCTCGATGCGCTCGGGTACGTCTGTGCCATAGAAACTACCGAGCAACGAGCTGAGGGAGTCCGGCCCGTCGTAGATGTGGAGGAAGTCATAGCTTGGTTCTAAACTAAACCTACAGACAAGAATAAACATAAGACAACATTAGGGTTATGGTTAGCACAATATTATTTACAGTTATATACTAGGGCGTTTACATTTGGCTCCGATATAAAAAAGTTTAAACAGTGGTGATCTACAACTTTTGAGAAACTGTAGCTCCGAAAACAGCTCAAATATGAAAAATGTGAGGCCTAAATTGAACAGATTTTTTTTATTATTACATTATTATACCTTATGTCAAAACCTCATCTTGTCTCGCTCTCGTAGACCCAATCTTGTGTCTTGTCTTATGGAAATTGTATCTTGTCCCACTCGGTGATGGCCCCCACTGTCCCGTTAAGGGATGGGCCAGCTACTCAGTGGTACCTGGATGCTGGCTTTATGTAAATGTGTCAGACACTAATGTTTCTGTCCCCTCTTCTCTCCCTAGGACGATGATTGGTAACCCGCGGTGCCCCCACTACGCACCTTTTGCACCTTTGCACATTTTGTTGCTGTAAAATGTTAATCGATGACTAGTATGTAGAAAAAACTATGTGTTTCGTTAACTCTTTGTGTCGGTCTCTACATTTGTTGCGACTCTTGAGCCATTGGTCGTAACGCACCTCTACTGCGTACACAAAACAGTACTTTCTGACTACTCCAGCCCTAACTAGCTTTACGTTTAACAGAAAGAAAGATCATGAGCCTGAGAAACCATGAGACACACATGTAAACAATGGCCTTTTCCACTCTACTGTGTCGGCATCTATTGAAAAGTGGCGCTGAGGATTACTATAAATAGTGCTCTATTTCTCCTCCGTGACACACAGGCTGAGTGAGCACTAAGCACTGTGTCCTCTCTCTTCTTTTTCATTCCACTCTATTTACTTGTGCACAAAGCAACCACAATAAGGTGTTTACAGTCTCAGATATATAATACAAAAGTGTGTACAATCTTACTGGTTGAAGCTGAGGGAGATGACGTAGTCCTGCTGTACAGTGACTTTCCAGTCGCACTCTCTTCCGTGCGGATAAGGTTCGGGATAGTCCGGAGACAGGATGAGGCCACTGGGGCTGGTCAGGTTTCCCCCACAAGGAGCTAAAGGAAAAAAAATCAAGCATAGTTTTGGTTTTATCTGTATGGATCTAGTTGAAGACTTAAATGAACAATTCAAACCTAAATACTCTTTACAATTGTACTCAGAATGTTACCAATTAGCAGGAAGTTTAAAGCCACAAATTTCCAGGTTTGTGCTTTTACCTGAGCATGTGGGAGGGTCCGGTTGCCAGAAGTATCGCCCATTGATCTCAGTGCAGGTTATCTTGTTAGCCCCCTGCAGGATATAACCAGGATCACACTGAAAGACAACATGGTCGCCTGGTTCCCTGCTGTCTCCTCCTCGGGTACCATTCGCGGGCATGCCTGGGTCGTTGCATGAGGTCGCCGTGGAAACTGGAGGAGCAATAGAACTTCCAGTTAGATAAAAATAAGCCTCGTCGTTTTTGATGTGACAGAAGTATACTTGAGGACGCACTTGAAAACTGCAGAGCAAAGCCCTGTTTGCTGGTGAAGAAGTCGGTGGTGAACTGCAGGCTGACAGTGTTAAATGTGCTGTGTGCATCCGGAGGCAGGACTGAGCCACTCAACTCCCTCAGCAGGACTCCTCCATCCTGGGGCCCATCCCAGATCCTGAGCACGTCGTGGATCTCCTCCGTGTGGAAGACCAGAAAGTGAAGACTAG
The DNA here is from genome assembly GCF_009829125.3 of Periophthalmus magnuspinnatus. Lineage (NCBI taxonomy): Eukaryota > Metazoa > Chordata > Actinopteri > Gobiiformes > Gobiidae > Periophthalmus > Periophthalmus magnuspinnatus. The sequence continues at coordinate 5,152,673 of NC_047136.2, read as the reverse complement.
AGAGAAATAAAAGCTTTGGTAAATTCCAGTACCAAGGTCAATACTTCAAGCCAAGGTAGAAATTATAATTCATAAAACTCTATTGATTCTGCTGTAATTGCAAAATCAAATGTGGGCAACTGCAGGTGATTAAAAGCCATTCAACGTTCTGAACACACCAGTCAAATTATTATCAGTCTTATTTTATAATCTCACAGCAGTTTGCAGTTTACAAGACCTTGGCCAAGACACGGGTCCTCGTGGGTGTACTGCTGAGGCTTTCACATAGTTATGTTTTAATATTCTAGACGTTTTATCCACAAAACTCCATTTTCACAAGTAAACATTAAATTAAAATAGTTGATTGTTGGGTTGGATGGGTGGATACTTGGGTTTATACCTTAAAGTCATGAGAATGGACTGAAACAAAGACTTTTTCTATCCAAAAATGTACAGTGGAGCACTTCCTGTATTACCACATGACATCACAAGGTGGAACAGAGTGTTTTCAGTTTGAGAGAAGAACTCAGCCTAAATACGCAGGGTTTGTGTACCCCAGCAACAAGGCACAGGAAGGAAAAAACTTTGTTATCTAAGGGTAAGTGCAAAGAATAAAGGAAGAGAGAGCTTTCTTCCAAAGTGTCACACTCTGCTGGGGATGTTCCTTAATGTCAATCAAACAAATACTCACTGCCTGCCACCACATTTAATGATTTCAGTCTAGACATCACAAAGATGACACTGTCAAAATATCTTCTTTTCACTTTCACGCAGACAGCTGTCAGCCAGCTGGAGGCCCGCTAGTGTTAGATTGCACTGTGGCTTAGCATGTGTGCCTGTGCGAGATAATCACAACTTTATGTACGCACAATGCAAAAAAAAAAAAAAAGTAAAAGGTTGAAAAAAATAAGGTTGGTCCATTTTTTCCTCTCACACTGATCAATCTCAATTTTCAATTCAATTTTGTGGTTTCTTATGAAAACCAGATCGATACGACTTTTAATATAAATTTTTATGAACAAAGACAGGACAGACTTTTTAATAAACCTCTAGTGCAATCTAACACAAAAAACAGTCAAACGGATTCCGCTGAAGTCCAAACTCTGCTCCAAACCACATACTGACAGAACACTGGCTCTGGACCTCTCCTTTCCATTAAATCGACCCGGGACTATCACTGAGGTCCAGAAATGACCCACTCGCAATCTTGATTCAAGTTTGATTAATCCCACAGCTGTAAAAAAGTTTAAATTGGCGGTTTGAATCCCGCTCTCGACCTAAACATCACTGGTTGAGAGGACAGATCCACTGACGCACAGGTTGGCGGTGCGATTCCAGCTCCCATAGTGTCTGAACGTGTGTGTGAATGTGTGAGTGTTTCCCTCGTTTATCGCTGGAGTTACGTTTATAAGTCTTTTATTTGGCCATTACATTCTAAATCAAACAGTATTCAACTTATATTTATTTTATTTGTCTTCATTTATACAGGAGGACCCAATGAAAGCACTTAGGCTCTCTTTTTCATGGCCGCCCTGTTTAAAATGCAACACAAACCGAACAAACAATCAAAAACAAAATAAGTCCATAGAAAACATCAAAAACAAGTGCAGGTGTGTGTATAAATCAGATTATTAAATTGCAATTGTGTCACCAACGTGTCCAGTTTTGCTTTTCCTTGGAGTGTATCAGGTTGTACATAACATTTCTATCACGATCGAACGGGTTTAGGCTGGAGTAAAATTGACTTATAATGTCTAACTCTATTTAATAATAAGAATTACAAGAAAAGCAGCATCAGTTCTACAACAAATGACTCAATATTTAAACAAAAGAAAAACTACAAACCACAGCAGTTCACTTGAATCATTCCTGAGTCCACAAACGGACCTGGAGTGATGTTTTATACTGTACCTCTTTTTAAATGTTTCTATTGCGTAGGAGCTTTTTACTTTATCACACACTAACCCCTCGAACAGAAACACAATGACGTTTTTTACTGGTTCTAGTCGTACTTTTTTTGAATATACCTGTTTGTCTGAGATGATATTGACTCTCTCTGTTCGAATAACATCTGTAAACAAGATTATCTGCCTTATACGTCAATACGGCTGTGCTCAAATCAACAAGATCAGACAATTTTACCAGTTTTAGTTCTAAAAATAACCCGTAATAAGCGAAATCCGCGAAGTATCAGCTTTATTTTTTACGTTTATTCTCTATGTTTTTGTCTGTAAAACCCCTCACCACACACTTTATACACTTTTCTCACACAGGCATTAACATTTTCTCACATTTCTCTCTTGTTTAAACACTCTCAAAGTTCAAACCTTTGTCGATTTAAAAAAGTAAGTACAGTTTTATAGAGTTAAACCAAACATCAAGACCTGAAAACGCAAAAAAAATCTGCAAAACAGCGATGAACCACGTTATAGAGAGGAACAACTGTATAAAAATGTGATTGTTTACCGTCTAAGTTTGCAATTTGAGCTCGCAGTTACATAGAAATCCACAATATCCGTTACCTCGATCTAAGAAACAGCATTATAAACCTTATTCTACTGCACATTATTCGATTGCGCTTATTGTTATGTAGTAATGACAATATTTGATGTGCTGTTGCTATTCTCTTCACACCTACGTTGTCCTTGAGCCGCTGATGACGCCGAAAGGAGACGTGCGCGCCGACGATGTGTTGAGTTTAGCAACAAGTCCCCACTGTTTCTGCATAATTGGTGTCAGACTCGGATGCCTATATCGTGTGATGCATGAGCTGTGCAGCCAGGGGGTACTAAACAATGTGCTGCTTGTGTGAATACTGTACATAACCTACTTGGCAAGTCCTGTCACTGCGCCTGTGAGGGAAACGCACACGGAGAACGCTAACAGATGTAGACAGGCGCACTGCGGTTATGTATACTGTTAGCGAAGGTTAGAGAGGTGCTAGAAAGTCATAAATACTGCATGGGTGTTTGCTTGAAGTACAAACGTAACAAACTATAGTGTTGTTTGTACAGCACCAGGCCTGTCGTTATAATCACTACATCAACTTATCATTGAGTATATGAAAACTGAAACCATTTTTTTTGGTAAATATTGATTGTGCATGTTTTTCTTCGCGCTACAAGGGAAATATTTGGTTATTTTTTGGATGTATGATAAGATTTAAGCCGTAAAAAGTTGAATTAATAACTTCTGTGACTCATTACAGATGCAAACGAACGACTAAAGTGTTTCATTCTGCTGTTTATTTAGTGCAGTGCATGATGTTTTGGTAAACAGAGACACGCACATCTGATAAAAAGTTCCGACTGACAAAACAGCAGGAAAAAAAAATAAAATAAAAAATAAAAAACACATCCGCACTGCAGTTCTTTGGAGCTTATAATTTTTTGTATTATTTTATTATTTTACTATTATACTATTTTATTATTTTATTATTTTATGGTGGGGCTATTAAAAAAAAACAAAAAAGAGAACTCCAAAGAACTGCAGTGCAAAAGTCTTCTTATTTTTCTGCGTTTTTTTCTGCTCATGATGCTTTAACAATATTGCAGATTTAGAATAGTTTTTGTGGTTTAAATTTGCTCTTGCGTTTTTGTGTCAGTGGCATAAATGAGTTTCAATATTATCGTTTATCGTCTGTATTACTTCAGCGATACATCAAACTTCAAACTGTGCTATCGTGACAGGGTTACAAAGCAGCACGCGTAGGAAAGTGCTAAAATATTGAAAGTTTGGGGACACAGTACTGTATTGTGGGCTGCTGTTTCGATATATCGTCACGGGTGCAGCACTATCACTTTGTTGGTTGAGTAAAAATTCATATATTTCATAATAGGTTCGTGAAGATGTAGTTTAAATAAAGAAATTATGTTGTTTAAGGTCCTATATTACACAAAATTGACTCTTTGTGAGCTGTTAGTCATGTTATAATTCTGTTACCACATTAAAACAGACCTGGAGTTGTGTTTTGTTTCATTCACACATGTTTGAGTAACACTTTATTATTAGTCTGTCTACATCTCCAAAGCTCAAAATGCTCTGTTCCACCTTGTGATGTCATGAAGTGGTAGTTTTCAAGTTAACAGCAACTTTTTACCTTGCGTTCAGTAGAGATTGACATTTTCCAAAGCTGAAATCATCCAAATGATTCTAGAAATGAAGGTGTGTGGAGCTTAAAAACACAGCGGAGCACTTCCTGTATCACCACATGATGACATCACGACGTGGAACAGAGTGTTTTCAGTTTGAGAGAAGGAAGAACCCAGCTTAAATATGCAGGATTTGTGTGTTAAACATGTGCGAATAAAACAAAACGCCACTCCAGGTCTGTTTGCGACAAGGAAACATTACAAAACAGCTCAGAAAACAGCGTAATACGGGCCCTTTAAAAAGTATTCGCTTGAAGACAAAACCATTATTTACTAAATGTTTTTCAGTGTCGCTCTTAAAACATTAGTAAGTCGTGAAAATTTGCTTACAGCTTGTGTTTATAATAACCCTATTTTCTAAAGAACATCAAATCCTCCAGTAAAGTATTCCCCTCGTGAAGCGGGGAGACGCAGTGGAAGAGAGGATGCACGTCTTAGTTCTCCAGTTCTGCCTTAACTATTTTGTATTCATACGAGAGAAATGGCGGAATAGGGAGCGCTGGATTCGCCTCCATGCATACAAAACAGAGGAGCTCCAATCACTAGTCCTGTGGGGAGTCTTCACAATAGCTGGTCTGCATCAAGATGATAAATAAGTAAAGGAAGGGAAGGCTAGAGCTGAATGTATGAATGCACGGTATGAATGTGTGCATATCTGAGAAGGCTTGAGGCCCCCTGGAGAGGCGTGGATTGGATAGGCTACTCCAAATCTACTGCAACAACTACCCCCGCAACTACTACTGTTCAAAATAATAACAGTAGAAGGAGGCGGTCCCTTGCACCTCATGTTCTTCTAACAAAATTTGGCTGGAGCAAATTACAGATCAACCCCCAAACATAGCTTCAGCAGTGTAGCGTTTTACCGTCTCATTTCATGTAAGCCCAAAACAGAAAATCATACGATCATCGGGAACATGCTAGTTAGACGCCTGCTGTCGCTTGGCTCCGCTCCCCGTTTCACACGAGCACAGTAGGGTTTGATAACTGTGCCAGCTCCAACCGCACTACTTGATATACGCGGAGTCCCTGGACTACCGCATAGCAAATTCGTCTCAATAATGAACTGCGTGGGTAGGATCAAAGGCAGGGATGTGGAACATACCTTGCAAAGGAATTTGAGTGGAGCCCGAGGAGGTGAAGGCGCTAATGAATGTAAACTAACAGTGGTGAGTGCCCTGTGGAACTCAGATGTGCCTGTGCGGAGAAGGTATCCGCACGGAAATATGGAAATCAAGGATACAAAAAAAAAAAGTTTAATTTAACTTTTCAGCGGTTGGTTCACTTGTTTCAGCTGACCTATTAAAGAGGTGCAAGGCAGATAAGAATTACTGAAAAGAAGGAATGGGATGGTAATGAAATTTTGTGTCAGAGTTATGACCTTTATTTAACCTGGACAGTCCCACTGAGATTAAGAATCTCTTTTTTATAATATTATTACAAAACATTGTAAAAACGTTATAAAAACATAAAAAATACATGAATAATGTCTCATTATGAATAAGTTCTGCTTTAAAACAACAATAGAATTGTCCTTTGTTATAAGAGAAAACATAAGTATTTTTTCTGCACAATCTAGTCGTATAATGACTCTTTTCTTTGTTGGCGATCATCACCTGCTGTGCTTGTGTCGCTCTATAGTTATAATCTATGGCACACGTGGATCACAATGTTACATAATTTGTACATTTTAAAACGCAATATTGATCTAAAAGGACTTGATAAACATTAGAAAACTGAGGTGCCCAATAGGAGCTGACAACACCACAGCAGTGTAGCTGTCGGCTCGTCTGATGGACAGATGCACAGCGACAGTTTGTTTTTTTCCATTTGTACCAAAATGACTATGTGACACTGCTGAATCCTGCCAAAACAGAGTGTGTTCATCTGTGCATCACATTGGCGTAGACCGGTGCCGGTGAAACCGGGGATTGATCTGCTATGGCTTCTTGAAAATACGCAATTCAAGCTCGAACAACACGAATCACTCCAGAAACAACTTCAAGAAGAGAATTGAGAAGTGGAAATTACTACAACAGGGTTAAAAGCTCTTCTGGAAAAGTCTATTACTGCTGTCTATTTTACAGAATTTAACAGATTTAACAAAATGCACCACAAAAGATTATTGTCTTTCTTTTTTTTTATCTCAATTAGCAACATTGTTCATTGTTCCATCCCACTCAAAAGCACTGCATAATACAAATGACAGCTACTAATATGTTTAATACAGATGTTGCTTCTACTACTAACCATCTCCTCGTCTCCTCGTCTCCTCTCTCCTTCTCTCCAGTAAACAGTGTCTACAATACTACATACAATATAATCCTGACACTATAATGCTCCTTTATTCACCATATAAAACTCCAAAGAATGAACAGCACTAGATTCTGTTTAGGTGTTAAAAAATAGCAGACATTTTGCGCAGCCAGTACAAGCTATAGGCCAGACAGGCTCACGGCGGATTGATTACACCACAAAATACTGCTACAAAAAGAGACTCTATATTGGAAGTATATTGAGAAGTAGGAGATTGAAGAAACCCAGAAAAGTACAATGTAATCACAAAACTTCACAGCACTGAGAGTGGACTTAAAGGAGTGTTGGGCAAACCTAATAGTGCTTCCCGGAGCAGCCTCGATGGTCCAAATACAGTGGAGGTTGTGCTCATAGGGCGCTGGGTATCCCGGGGACAGAATCCGGCCAAACGGTTCCTCCTTGATTGTTCCACCGCACTCGGCTGCAAAAGACAGAGTTAAAAAGGTTACAAAATGAATAATAACTAACAATAATGTGAAAAATCTGCTAAATGAATTGGGTTAAGATTGTAAATGTTTGTTATGATGTTGTTTCCTCGTCACAAACGGACCTGGACTTGTGTTTTTCTGTTTCATTCACACATGTTTAACGCACAAACCCTGCACATTTAGGCTAAGTTCGTCTCTCAAACTGAAAAACGCTCACACTGTTCCACCTTGTGATGTCATCATGTGGTGATACAGGAAGTGCTCCACCGTGTTTTTACTAGAATCATTTGGATGATTTCAGCTCTGGAGTTAACAATCTGCATTAAACAAAAGGTGAAATGTAGCTGGTAACTTGAAAACTACCACTTCATGACATCAAAAGGTGGAACAGAGCATTTTGAGCTTTGGAGATGTAGACAGACATGATAAAGTGTTAATGAAACAAAACACAACTTCAGGTCTGTTTTTTGAGGACGACTGCATTATAACATGACTTAAATCTTAAAAGAGACAGTTTTACATAATGCAGGACCTTTAAAAATCAAAATCTATTCAATATGTTGCATTTATAGAGCTTAGAATTGGGTCGTCAGTTGAAATAAAGTTGAAATAACGGAGATTTCGGGATGTGTAGTACTAAAATACATTCAAAAGTCTTAAGATAAATGCATTTAGCAGAAGGGACACATCTGATTATTGACTCTACAACTTATAAATGGTGTTTTTGTCAATACATTTCACTTAACATTTGGCACATCTGGTAAGTTTTTGATGTTCGATCCCGAGCTTTATATCGTGATTTTGTTAGAAATCCATGTGCGAGTGAAACAGGAATCACAAAAACCAGGAAAACCAGGTGGCAATTCCACACGTGCGACTGCTTAGTTGAACCAAGTCACATTTTCTCAGATGACAATAATCTCTTAAAACCAATTTAATATTTTGTTTTCACTATTGTGGAGCAATCCCATTTGACAAGTGGAGGTTGAAATTGTTGTTTGCTTGGCAGCCACTGAGAAGGAAATTGGTTCCTTCACACGGGAGTAAGCAGTAATCAAAGGAATGGTCATTATTGGGCTGTAAAAACCACCAGAAAGAAAACAGATTTAAGTCAGGTTAGTTACCGTCGAAAAAACCATGTTGGAAATATTTTGACAGTCGTTGATTTGAAAGTGACTGAGCAGTCCTTTGTTGAAATGTAGTGTGGAGCATCGAGAAGTGAAAACAGAATACGTCGTACTGACACTGTAAAGTACGACCCCCACACGTCATCTTTTTGAAACGTAAAGAACTGTTATTATTTTGATTGTCCGCAGCTGCTCTACCAGATATGGCTAAAATGTTCAATTGTATGTACCGTATTTTCTGGATTATAAGTCAAAAAATGCATAATAATGAAGAAAAAAAACACGGTGCTGAGGTTGTCAGTGTGACCGTAACCAAGATGTGAAATTATTTACTCAGATGCGACTTATATTCCACTATGAAAAGAAAAAAAGTGCGACCTATAGTCTGGAAAATAAAATATTCATAAGGTGGAGACTTTAATATAAGCCCGTTTAGGTTTTTTGCCTTTTCCATCACCTACTTTTTCTATACAGTGTCCTTTTTATAGTTATGTTATGAGTGCTAGAAAAAAACCCTTAAATAAATAAATGATTGAATGAATAAATTAATAAATAAATGAATGAATAAATGAATAAATAAAATAAAATAAAATAAAATAATAAATAAATAAATAAAAATAACTAACTAAATAAATAAATAAATAAAAAAAATGTATATAAACATTTCTTTGAGGCCAGGGTGATAAGAAATTTAAGTCACTAAAACCAACTCTGTTCTGGAGCTGCCTGTTGGTGACACAAAAGTCACATCTACTCGATTACACCAGCCGAATCTTTAAATATTTTTACATTTTTGGCTGAAAACTAATTTGTTTGCAGTGGCTTTTAACACAAGCTGAGCAGGAACGCTTGTATCGTCTTGTTCTATCGTATTCTTGCATGTTTTGTTTTGTAAGATTGCACTTTATATCGCCTTTGTGCAGCACTTTCGGGAGCTGGGGTTGGATTTAAATGTGTTTTATGAATACATTTGACTTGACCGGTCTAAGCCCCTGATAGTGCTATGGTCAGTGACAATAACAGTACGCTCAGGGCATAAACATTATAAACAGTTTTAGAGCCAGTCAAGCTGTTATTCAGTGGTCCAGACCTCCCTCTGTCTCTCCTCGGCCTTTAGTCCAGCAGGAATGTCCCGGCCAACTCTCGACTTCTGCTCAGTCCTGGTTTGGGACACGCACACTAGGTTCATATTTTTCCTTCCTGTTTCCGTCCGTGACTTTTAGAATGATAAAAACTTATGTGGAAAGGTCTTTAAATGCTGCGTATAACAAGAAGCTAAAACCAGAGGATAGGATTGAACAGGCTCGTCTTCAACAGTGAGTCATCGTTTTAATGGGGTCAACCCTCGCTGAGTCAGAGGTGTTCAGAGTCAGTGGAGAAGTCAAACTCACGCCGTTTCATAACAAAAGGTAACTTAATATTTTGGACCGCTTTTGTAACTTTAACTTTTATATTCCCATTCATTAAATTACACCTTTATTTATACTATTTTAATGTCTTGGGGTTTTTTTTAGCTGGTGTTTTAGCTCGTGCAGTGAGCGTTACATTGGAGAAACTAAACAGCAAGAGCAGCTCAGGACACCAATCTGCTGTTCATCTCCATCTCAAAGACACTAACCACTCCTTTGAACATAGTGAGGTACAGATTTTAGCTGAAGAAAAGAAATGGTTTGAGAGATGAGTTAAAGAAGCAGTTTTTGTTAGGAAAAACAATCCTTCCCTGAACAGAAATATCGGGTTTAGACATCATCCGTCTCCTATTTATAACTCCATCCTCAGACCCAAATCAAGACAAGAAAACAATCGTGCTAGCCAGTATGCTAATAGGAGTGAGAGCAGCCATTAGGGGCCTGAATGATTATGCTAAGTATGATTCAGGCACAGTTCACACTTAATGGAGTTCATTAGACCTAGTTAACAAACAGAAACCGTAAACAAACAGGTGTGTTAGTTTCAGTGTAGTTAGCTCCTCCCTTCAGACAAATATAAGGCAGGGTCCAGCAGTAATCTGACCCGAACTGAAGAAGCGGCCAAACGTCTTCACTCCTACAACTTTTTGTCCAGTTGTTTTTTGTTACTTTAACTTTTACAATCCTGTTCAATCAATTTCCCAAACCACAACTTTATTTATACCATTTTAACATCTTACTTTTTGTTGCTTCCCAAATCCTGGCAGATCTGGGGGATTGTAACACTTGGGATTATATTTTTTTTAGCATAAAGTTGAACTCTTCCTTGTTCTGCTTACCTACCACCTCTGCGTCTTACTCTATACTCTTAAAACAAAAAAGCACATCCAGCATTATGAACACAAGCGGTCCCATTCAGAGCAGATCATCTACAAACAGAGGGCGATGTGTGGGATTAACATGTCTGCGGTTTTACACTGTGCCGAATGCTGTTTAGACTCAGGCTTAAAATTACCTGTCAGCTCAGGATGAAAAGCGAGAAATGCAATATTATTCTAATCACCTCCGCCAGTGTCAAAAACAGCAGTCTGTCACTTTTCTTTACCTTAGCTCACCTCCCTGAGCGTTTGGGGCCACGAAGAAACTGTCAAGGTGTCACCAAAGAAAAGCTCCCAAATATTACACTGGAATTGTTACAATGACAGGGCCACAGTGACACATGCACCGGCCACAGAGTCCCTGAATAATTATGAGCTGGAAATATGTGCAGTGTTTTAGCATCGTTAGCTTTTTAAATGAATGTAACTAAAAGGGCCCGTATTACGCTATTTCTATGTTATAATGTTGTTTCCTCATCACAAACAGACCTGGAGTTGTGTTTTGTTTCATCCACACATGTTTAACGCACAAACCCTGCACTCTGTTCCACCTTGTGATGTCATGAGGTAATACAGGAAGTGCTTCATTGTGTTTTTAAACTCTACACACCTTCACTAGAATCATTTGGATGATTTCAGCCCTGGAATTGCCAATCGACTACTGAACTAAAGGTAAAAGGAGCTGTTAAACTTGAGAACTACCACTACGCGACATCGCAAAGAGGAACAGAGCATTTTGAGGTTTGGAGAACTATACTGTAACTGTGAAAGAAGCGATTCCAGACCAGGTAGAGAGTTGAAAGAAGCGTATCTGATATCAGAGGAGTGTAGGTACAAACAGCAGGAACACGTGTTACATTACAAAGGAGCCTCTACTATTTATACTCAGAGAAAAGTACGATCTATAGAAGCCTGGTCCTGTTTACATTCTGTCCATACAAGGTCATAAATGGATATACCGTTAGCTGTTTACATGAAGATAGAATACATAACTAAAAAGATGCTTGAAGTCACTGAAAAGACGTATTACAAGGCCTCAACGTAAAGAAGAAGAGCTGTGTCGTGTAACCAAAGCAGCAAGCTCCGGGGTAAACAGCTTAAAACAAGTTTGTGTCGCATTTTTACTGAGAAACAAGTTCAATGTTTAAGACACACAGTAATCAACACAAGGTTTAAGAGTAAAGTAATGACACAAAACATTACTCTTTCATAGACTAACAATAAAGTGTTACTCAGACATGTGTGAATGAAACAAAACACAACTCCAGGTCTGTTTTTGAGGAGGGAACAACATTATAACACGACTTAAACCTCACAAGAGTCAATTTTGCGTAATATAGGACCTTTAAATAATGATGCATTGTGTTGATTTTCTTAGCAATGCCAATAAAGTCCTGGCTCTTGAACTCCAGAGCGCAGATGTTGTGGGTTAAATGAGCTACAACGTTCTAATATTTTCTGGAATAATAATGCTATAATATACTATGTAACCTTTGTGGTGCATGCTCTGCCATCTGCTTCTCTTCATTCACAAGTTTATTGCTTTGTCTGGAATGTTCCACACTCATTTAGCTCCATGGAAAGAAGCAGGTGATGGCACTAGGTCAGGTCTGTGGAAAGGCAGCCCCCGCTTACAGTAAGGATGCATGTTTTTTCAAGGGTTTTACTTTGCGCAGTACAAATGAATCGATGTGGAATACTGTAGACAGGTTCAGTGCAAAACTTTGGGACATTCCAGGCGAAGGAAGAACATCTCCACAGAGACAAGCAGATGGTGACACAAATTGTGGAACACTTTGAATTGTCATACGGGAACACTATCGCAAATTGTTCAATCTTCAAGTAATCAAATTTAACTATGCAATTAGTTTTAAATATCTACCTTTAAATCAATTCCATGTTACCCTGATGGTTATATTTTACATGTAGACCCATTTAATTTTTGTACACAAACAGCATTTTTGGCTTGAGACTCACCAACACAGAGAGGAAGGGGGCTGTCCCAGGCTCTGCGCTCCCCCCTCAGGCAGGTCAGCACTTCAGGGCCTTTCAGAGTGTAGCCGGGGTCACAGCTGTACGACACGGTGCTCCCTGCAAAATGACCTTTGTCCTCACGCTTGTAGCCGAACTGCGGGACACCTGGATCCTCGCACTTCACCAGCTCAAAACCTACGAGAAGATAAAGTATTTTTTTATTATGTCAAGTACCGTATTTTCCCGGACTATAGGTCACACTTTTTTTCAGTTTGGCCAGGGGTACGACTTATATATATGTATTTTTCTTCATTATTATGCATTTTTTGGCCGGTGTGACTTATACTCCGGAAAATACGTTTGTTAATTGTTGTAGAATATGTTAAAGCAGACTTATTGTGCTTTGTGTCGCTATATAGTTATAATCTACAACACCCGTGGATCATTAAAGCCTTGTTTCCATAGAGCCAGTAGGGGGCGTTATGGTGCGGACCCTTAGTGTTTCCACTGCATAAAGCGCCCATTTTTAGTTTTCCAAAGCGGACCACTGGAGGTATTATTTTCCAAAGCGGTTCGAAACGCTTGGGACCTGGGACTGGTTTACGAGGAACAGTGCTAGTTATAATTTGCACGTTTTAAAAATTGCAATATTTCTAAGACTTCCGCCGTAAATGTCATTAAAAACAAAGACCCGTAAAGTTGTCAGACACTCTTATGGATAGCTGCAGATCAAACTCGCGAGGAGGGGTTGGAGAATTTGGAGAAAGACGTAAGTATAGAGCAGGAATTGATCTGCAATATGGCGTCTTGATTGAAATAAATTATTAAAGATTACACAAACATCCACGAATCACTTCAAATACAATTTCAAGAAGGTAAATGAGAAGGAAACGACTACAACATGATTAAAAGCTCTGAAAAGTCCATTTTGCAGAACAGGTCTGATTGAAAAACTCTAGATTTGACGACTATCTATGCACATGTAGATCTCGTGTTGTGAGATTAACACAGTTTTATCTTATCTTAGCTTTTGTTTATTGTTGAACTAGGCGTCTTTGTGACACGTCCAGTTTTGAGCTGCACATATAGGTCAGCAGCCTGCTAAATTATTTGTGGGTTGTTTTGATCTCTGGCGTTGTAAACATTTAAAGAGAAAGTCTGGCTGTTGTAGGTTATAATATATTTATGTGGTAACAGAAGGCTTAGAGCAAGTTACAAATGTGGTTTGACAGAGATTGAGTGTCATTTTGAAATATGTACTGCGGTGTAAAGCCAGGATCCTCTCTTTCTCATACACAAAGGCTTTGTTTTTTGCACTTACAAAGGGAGCGAGACAGTGAAGTGTAAGAGTATTTGATGCACAACTGTACTATATTCTAGTATCTAATGCCACACAGGTCTCCAGCATAATACACAGGTTTATAACTCACTCGTAAAGTGCAGTTCAAAGCCTTTACTGGTGTTGTCTGCGTTGCTGATGAACTCCAGCCACATGGAGCTGGAGGTGGAGTTGAGGGTCGAGTCTAGCAGCTCGTTGCCTGTAAACACCCCCAGCAGACGGGCCTCATTACTGCTGCCATCAAAGACCTGGTGGGGAAGAGCAGAGCGAGTGGGAGGAAGAATCAGAAGCTAACATATGCTAACAAGGTTCCCATGCAGCATGCACATGGGGAGGCAGCTCCGAACACCTCCTCACTTTAAGTATGTCATCCTCCTCCAGTCGAAAGTCCCGGGCGCGGAGCTGGATGCCTTTACCCGGCTGCGTCTGGATGGAGTAGATGCACTCGTGGTTGTTGCCGTAGTAACCGGGGTAGTTTGGTGAGAGGAGCACTCCTTGCATGCCAGTCACGGATGAGCCGCATTCAGCTAGATAAAAACAGAGGCAGCGGAGAGAGCGAGGGAGAAAGAGAGAGCGAGAGCAAGGAAAGAGGAAACGAGAGAAAAAAGGTGTGATGGAGCTGGAGGGAGCAGAGATATAAATTGCTGTATGTGTTAAACTTTATCCATGCCGGGACTGGATGGTAGTGGAGGTAATAAGCACAAATGTAGATGCTAACTGTTGCTAAGTGTAGACGAATGCTGAAAAGCCTATTATCATAATCACGCCGCAATCTGAACGTGATTAACTGCAATTTCAGCTCAATTTTTTTTTTCGTCTCTGTCCATTCAAGAAGGTAGTGGCAAAGATTAAGATTTTTTTTTTTCCTCACATGAAATGTCACAGATTTTAACAGGTGCTCTATGTAGGCCACATGCTTGTGCTCATGGAGATGCTTTTTCTTTGTTTCCATGGAGATAAGATATATTAAATGCTATAGGCAAACAGGAGGCACAAAAGGACAGGTTATATGGGTAATGTATGATTTCAAAATGTGAAATTGTGCTGCCATGTGTTGCTGCCGGCCTCATCTGTTCTGTGTTATGTCTGTAGATTTTGTCTGTCTTTGTCACAGTGTTTTACTAATTGCCTGCTTACCTGCACTAACTTTTAGAACATTTTACTAATAACCAAATTAACTTTTAATACAAATTTTGTATTTTATGTGTGGTGGCATTTTACATCTTGCCATAGGGACTGCAGTTGGAAACTAGCTGTATAGCTAATACTGGCGCATTTACAAAAATGTTGATTGATGTGCATTGTCCCTATTCAAATAAACTAATAAATAAAAATAAGTAAAAAATAAATGGATGTTGTTTGCAATAAAAACACCTGCAACTAAATATATAGATTCAAATCCATACAGCGGAACACTCCAGGCTAAGAAATAACATGTCCGTAGAGAAAATAAGTGTCTGAACTATAGACTGTGTACAAATGGACATGGCTAACCTGCTACTTCTGGCTCTAATTTACTCTATATTGAAAAACTGTCGCTCTGTCTTTATAACTGCTACTGTCATACTCATCATTTTGGTCTTAAAATGTTCGTATTAACCCGCTCTACATGATCCTGTTGTGTTTTTATTTCGCTATTGTGTCCGTAAATCAAGATATAAACATTAATTACAGACAAATCAGGCGCCTTCTTTCCCCAAGGTCACTCAAGCGCTAGCGTTAGCAACAGGTTTGATTGACAGTGTTGCTAAGCGCCCACTCCCTCCTAAACCAGTGGGCGAGAAGGGGGGTTACCTTCAACAGCCTCGCTCCGAATTGGCTCTTTGGTTGCTATGATACTCGCAGTCGGACTTCTAAATATGCAACGTGCCTTCCAAATTCGCCGCTATACCCGATCTAGCCTCGATGAGCTTCATTTGACTGGAGCCGAACGCTGTGGGTGACGTCGCACTCACTTAGTCCACTTCTTTATACAGTTTATGGTTTGAACCTCCACTAGCAAAGTTACATAGTGCACCTTTAAATGAATATCTAAACTATCGCTTTCCTGTTGTGAATGACAGATGAGGACTAACAATGTGACGATGAACATAACGGTGATAAAGAGTAATAAAAAGTTTGTGACCACCTACCCACACACCTTGGCAGAGGGGAGCTCCATACTCTCCTTCTGCCCCCTAAACACACCACCCGCGCCGGCCCCTCCAGTCTGTAACCCGGGAAACAGGAGAAGATCAGGACGTCACCCACGCCGTACTGGAGGCCCTTTCTGGTGCTGTAGGGCGGGATTCCGGGGTCCTCGCACGGCTCCAAGTCATACTCTGAGAAAATAAGTAAAAATATTGGGTATTTGATTAATAGTTAAAATCCTACGGGACTTGAATTAACTACAGAATGATGTAGACTTAATCAGTTAAAACCAGTAAAGTATTTTTTGTTGTAACCAAAGCAAAGGAGAAGAAAACATTTTTGAGTGAGGAGAACTATGAGTATTTTCTGGACTATTCGTCACTCTGGAGTACAAGTCGCACCAGCAAAAAAATGTGTAATAATGAAAAAAAAACAAACATATATAAGTCGCATTTTTGGGGAAATTACCTATACACACAACTTTATATTTTACTTGTCAATTGTTTCCTAAATAGTGCTCTGTTGGGTAAGGCTTCACATTAGCGTTACAAAAGGCTGAACCGAAAAACAGGAAGTAGTTTTCCTGACCTTAAACTAGAGTTATGATAAACTAAACATTTACAATATTGCTCCAAATGAAAAATTATCACCTTTTTGGTCTTATAAATGAAGGGGAAATACATAAAGGGAAATTAAATATGGAATGTATAAAAGAAAACGAGTCAAGTAAATTTTCTTACAGGTGTTACGAACAAAACAGTGCCATCTAGTGGTCAGACAAGTGAACTGTAAAATGTATAATCAACCTTTACACAACACATACGCAAACATGTACAGAACTGAATACGTGTCTGGTATGTTAACGTAAGATATGAACCGTTAATCAGATAACTAAAGCATAAATAACAAGCAACAAGTTTACAAGATCTCCCTCCAAATCACTAAATCCCTTGGAATCTTCATCCTCAGTGTCGCTTCTGAACAACTGCGTCAACTCCGGAAGTAGATGGCTGTCATACTGGTGCGCAAGCCTAAAGTGCCCTCATGCAGCTGTCAGTGTATTAATGACGAAGATGTGAAATTATATATTTTAATAATTTCACATATAAGCCGCACCTGAGACAAACTATGAAAAAAAGTGTGACTTATAGTCCAGAAAATACGAGAAATTACTCAACAGTCCCACCCACTTTGAAGCCCGCTGAAGTTCAAAATTTCCCATTCATTTGTCCTATAGACCTTTCGAAAGATTCACAGATTTAAAACTCAAATTTTTGCAACTTGTATTAACAATTTAAAGTTTCAGAAAGTTTTTTGAAATAAAATTCTAAATCTTGTGATCATTAGTAACTTATCTGCTTAATCCCCTGCAGGCTTACAAACTTTTTATATTAATAATTTTGCAAAAAGTCTAAGAAAATATAAATATTAAATTGACTTTGGAAACCTTGAAGTGGGCAGACGCTGTTGTGCTTCATAAAATTGCATCAAAGTTAATACAGAAATGTTATCAAACCGCGATCAGTGTAGCACAAAAATAACTAGTAGTCCCCATATAATATTACACTCAGAATTTTAAACGTCTTCGGGATTTTAATTTGTTCTTACCAGAGAAAGTGATGTTGAATCCCTCATAGGACACGGAGAAGTCTGAGAGAAACCGGATCTGCGCCGTGTAGTTCCCAAAAAGCCCTGCACTTAGCGGCGGAGGGAGAGTGGATCCGGTCAGTCTCCAGAGAGGCTGAGAGAAGCTGCCATTTTCTGTGACCAACAAATGATCGTGCGGGCTCTCGAGATGGAACGTATGGAAGGTGAACTGCACACCTGGATGACGCACAAATAAAGAGCATTAAAAGTTGAGTAAAAACCAGGACGCATTTATTTAAAAGTTTTCAAAAATACAACATGCAACAGACTAATTAGAAAGTTTGAAATATTCCTAATGGTTTCGGGCGATGTTCCAAGATCCATATTTAATAAAGCATAAGACGCAAACAGAAATCTGCATCCCGACTTCCTTGTCTCGTGCTTGTTAATGATCAAACACTTAACGCTGATGCAAGACGAGCTTCCACAAATAAAACTGTGTCAATTTGATGTTATCTTTCCAACCAAACGAAGACTTGACTGCAGTTAAAATCCCTGTATGCTCTCGCCCTAGGCCAGCCTCTCAGCGTATTAGTCTGACGGAGACAGTTTGCTCGGAAGAATAAAAAAAGTCCCTCCAGAGGAAATGACAAAGTAGAGGAAATTGGGTTTGACTGGTGCATGTGTTGACAGGGGCTAACCTTTGCCATGGGAGGTCTCGATGATCCACGTGCAGTTCAGGTTGTGTGGGTAGAAGTCTGGGAAGCCTGGAGACAAAATGGTGCCCGAGTTTCCCTGGATGTAGCCACCACATAACGCTGGGAAGAAGAGACGGGGAGAACGTTAAGAACCAAGTTTAAAGTAGTGTTTGTATGATCTGAGGTGGTAGAAGGTAAAGTACAAACAGTAAAGTACAGTACTTAAGTAGATTTTTTCAGTATCGGCACTTTAAGTACATTTTATAGTGGATACATTCTACTTTTACTTCACTACATCTGAGGGCAGTACTTTCTACTCTTCTACATTTTTGAACAGGACTGAAAAGTAAAAAGTACTTTTCACATGATCTGAGAGGTTATTTTGACCAAACATCCTGACTAAAGTTTTCAAGTTCAAGCTTCAACTTTGAGCAAACAAAAAAATAAACAAACACAAAATTCATAAGAAAAGTAAAGAAATTGATTCGTATTGCAGCTGTTGACCAAAATATGTATCATTTTAATCGATATTCCTACATTCAACACTTTAACTTGTCCAAAATACTTTTACTTTTTAGTCTTAAAGTACATTTTTAAACAGGTACTTAAATACTTTTACTTAAGTTTGATTTTGTCATGTGATACTTTTACTTGAGTAACTTTTTACCTGTGCATCTGTACTTTTACTTCAGTAACATAATTGAGTACTTCATCCACCACTCACGCTCTGGTATTTTGCTTTTAGCTCAGAGTTGACACCTTTTGTTGTTCTTGTATCTGTTTATGTTGTTAACGTAACTGCTTTTGTACGTGACATTTGGTTGCTATGCCGACGAGTTGATGTGAAGGTTTTAATCGTTAGTTACTGGTCTAATTTTGGAGACTGGCTCTAGTGAGTTGAGACTGCTGTTGTTTCGCTCTTGTTTTGACGTGGGTTACGGCCTACAGTAGCTCTTATGTTCAGAAAATAAACATCCAGAAGATATTCAGCGTATTTTCTCTACACCAGAACACTACAGTGTAACGTAAACTCAAAACACACTTGATTCAAAACGACGTTATAACATTTGTACCATTTTACCAATTCACTTCTTCTGTTCAAAGTTCACATTTTAAACACATCCAAGAACTGACATAAAAATCTGAACAAACTAAAACAAGAATCGCATACTTTTGTTTGCACAGATCTAAACTACAGAGTCGGCATTTTTCTATGCAGAATAAGACGAGATGTTGTATTGTTTGTGGAAGAAATGATTGTACTTTCAAAATTGCAGACGCTGTGAATTGCTAATTGTCCTCATTTAAATTTATATAGCGCTTTTCCACTTTCAAGGCTCTCAAAGCGCTTTACGTCAAGGAGCCACTCACCCATTCACACACACATTCATACGCCAGTGTACAGTGGTCCCTCGTTTATCGCGGGGGTTACGTTCTAAAAACAAGTATCAGCTTTATTTTTTAGTTATTCTCTATGTTTATGTCTGTCAAACCCCTCACCACACACTTTATACACTTTTCTCACACAGGCGTTAACGTTTTCTCACATTTCTCTCTCGTTTAAACTCTCTCAAAGTTCAAACCTTCGTAGGCGTCTTTGTCGGCGCAGAACGTTTCATCGACATTGTGGGTTTTGTCGGGGAGAAAACAAATTACAAACATACAGCGCTTCAGAGTCACACTGCGATCCAATGTTTATGTAAATTTGTCTGAACACATTCTGTACTGTACAGGAGACACGGCACGGAGGAGACTGATGGACAATGGTCTACAGTCCAACAGCCAATCAGGACGCACAACACAATGCACGATCATACGATGTAAAAAAGCAGGTAAAATTTGACTTAAAAAATCCACGAAACGAACTGCCAATCTTCAGATCAGAGGACAAACACTCCACCAACTGAGCCACTGTCGCTCCATACGGTATCTATTGAACAAAGTGCTAAAATGCATTCATACTTCTGTGAGAACCCAGTCTAAATAACTCTTAATAATAACTATTAATTCCAACGGGGATCCAACTAGGCAATAGCAACTGTTTGTGCAGGTTTGAAATTCATTATAAGCGCAGTAGAATACGTGTGATAAATATGAGGGACTAAAATACTCAAATTAAAATGCAAATCACTACACAGCCTGCTGGCCAAGTATAATATTATTCCCATTACATTATGTTCTAAGGTAATTACAGGGTTTTGGATCTGAGAAGAAATATAGTTGTCATTTCTGCATTGCGAGGACTTAAAAGCAGTTACAATATGATGCAACACTAGCATAACATTCCACACGTTTCCTCTCTCTACCAACAACAAACAATGTCTTTGATTTAATCCTATTTGAGAGTAAACAGAAAAACCTAGCTGGCTGTTAGTCATTTCTAGGTCAGTCGCTTTGGAACGTACCGTCGCAGCTCGGCAGGGGGCGACTCCACTGGAAATTGGGTTCACACTCCAAAGGCTCCGCGTCGCTGAGTGTGTATCCAGCGTCGCAGCTAAACGTGACCAGGGCCCCCACATAAAAGTCATTTCCGTGTCTTTGTCCGTTCACGGGGATCCCTGGGTCCACGCAGTGATCCGACTGTAACTGAAGCGCTGTGCAAGAGCGGGCAACAAAGTTAGAACTGTTTCCAACTCTTATCTCAACATAAATCAACACTAGCGCTTGCGTAAGATCTGCAAACGCTCTCATTTAGGTGAAAAAAGCCCTTACTTTCATATCGTATGCGAAAACCGATGTCCGAGTGGCTCTTGTCGGTGGAAAATTGCAGGTACAAAAAGTTGGAGGTGCTTATTAGGAACTGTGGAACCTGTGTCCCCTGGTAGCTCCCTATTAGAGGTGAGGAAGGGAAACGTCCATCACGCACCTCCAGGACGTCGTAGTTGACTTCAGTGCGAAACCTAAAAAGTGAAAAATAAAAACAACGGTGTAAGAAAGTCGTGAATTTACAAAATGTCGCTAAACAGTAAGAAACAAATTACCTGTAACAGATTATTTTACCCGTTTATGGATGGGCAAAGGCTGCAAAGGAACAAATGCATAGAAAACTACTGAAATTATTTGGTGAAATGAGATGAACATGTACACAAAAGGTAAATATTGTGTGGCGAGAACATGCCTGGAAAAATGTAGTAAGATTTTTTTAGAGCTCCGGCTCAGATAAAGTATCGAGAGACGAGCTGCTGGAGAAGAGTTGGCAAATCATTTGCATATTTTTTGGGCCTGTCCCTCGTTATAGAATTACTGGGCAGATTTAAAGAAATGCATAGATAAAGTACTCAGTACTGACCTTCCTTACACTTTTGAATTGTTCTATTTGGGCAAACTTGAGGCTAATCTGAAAAAGAACTTGAATATTAAATTGTTTAGGATCCTGTTGCTAGCGGGAAAAAAGGTATTACTAGGAAATGGTTAAAGGCAGAGGCACCAAAAATGGAAAACTGGGTTGATGTGGTGCATGATATTTATGTTATGGAGAAATTGACTTATACTTTAAGATTAGAAACAGAGAGATTTGAAAATATATGGAAAGACTGGCTGAAGTTTGTAAAACCACTAAGATCAGACTTTATTTAAATGCCATTGTTCCCCCTTGTTTTGGTTCTGCTACTCAAATGTGTTATTTCTAATATTATTGTTATTTTTTATTTTATTTATTTATTTATTTTACTTAAGGGAAAGAAAGGTTGTATGTCAATTGTACAATATATGCATATTTTGTACTATAAAATAAAAAAAATCAAAAAGGTAAATATTGGTGTTTTTTCCAAATCTAGAGCCAATAGCCAGATTTTGCCTAAAAGGAAAATTCACAAATGCTGAACCTGATCATTTCTATAAGTGACTAAGACTAAGACTAAATATAATTGGCCTATACGATGTTGTGACATCTTCTGAAACCCAGCAAAACATGTGATTACAGCCCATATTATGAGCTCTATCTAGCCAGAAATAAATGAAAAAAGGTAAAATGGCTGCAGCTAACACTCATTTTGGACCTTTTTTCATAATCGTGGACTAAGCTTCACAACGAGATGATCAAACTTTGCCACTGTATTGTTTCCGTCCATACTTGTCAGTCAAATCTATACATGTGTGGGAGTATATCTCACAGGTGAGCTTTGCCACTTAGGAGGTCCATTTTCCTTCATTGTTCATGTCAGCTGTCAGTCAGTATAAACACTTCACTCATGTCGTTCACCCTCTGATGACACACACTTCCGGACTGCCTTTGTTGTTGTCCCTCGTCGCCCTCGTCTCCAGGTCGTACAGAAAGTCTCGTCTTGTGTCTGCGTGTCGGCCTTGTAATGTCCTGATACAGGTTCATGTCTAAAACGTCGCCTGTAATAACCCATCTTTACACACAGAGATCCCACCTGTGATTTTGCTTTTTCCTCGCCATGCAACAAATTTCAAGACAGACGGACTTAGACGAACTGTGATGATGAACGAGTGAAACAACAGGAAAACAAAGGAACTGTTCAAATCTATTTCAAGTTAACTGTCTGTGTAATCTCTCCGTCGTCCAGGTATGATTCATAGTAAAAGAAAACTTCAATTCCGCCAACTGCGTAAAAAAGTTTTAAGAGTGAAGATGTTTGGCTGTTCATCCAAGACGCTTCTTCAGTTCTGGTCAGATTATTGGTGGACACTGCCTTATATCTGTCTGAAGAGAGGAGCGAACTACACTGAAGCTGAAAACATCTATTTTTCTTTTAGTATCATTTTCTTTTACTGTAATTTCAAGCTAAAAATTATAGTAAAATAATAAATCCTGTGAATGATGCGGACAACGTAAACCAGGGCTGTCCAAACTACGGCCCAGGGGCCAAATGCAGCCCTCAGACCAATTTTTCTTGGCCCTCATGCCTCCTCCTAAACTGGCCAAATCGATCAGGAAGTATTTTTTTTACTACAAACTGAAGAAGTATATAACCTGAATAACATTGCACCGCATTGACACACAGACCTAAGTATAAAATAATCTTCCAAGTCTTATTAACAGTACAATGGCTCACCTGTTTCGGGCCCTTCGCTTCAAATATGTTTCAGTATGCGGCCTTCGGTGTAAAAAATTTGGACACCTTACCACTTAAACCTTGCCTCTGAAGACTCAACAACGAACTTGGGTGCCTCAATTTAAGGTCCTGACCTCATTTCAGGTGACGTTCTTTGGCAAATTCGCTCTGTGCACAACGGCAGCCGGCTAGTTTCAATCAGTGGGACAGTCCGCCTGAACGTTTCCGTCGTAAAATAATGTCTATGAAGCTTTTCCTGAGTTAATAGTAGCGCTAAACATCATGAAATCGTGACAGATCAGACGGCGGACAGGAAGCTGCGGGTGGATGTCACTGACACCATGTTAAACACTTTACAAATGAGAGGAAAACTTCAACATAGGACACTTCTGCTTTTTGAAAGGTGGATCTTTGTGTGTCAAGGCTAATGCTAATGCTAATTCTAACTTCTATTAAAACGTTAGATGTCACATACCAAGAAAATTAAACTTATTGTAAGGATGACCCACTTATTTTTAGTTGTAGATTCCAAAAATAGCACTTGCGAAGCATTAGCATCGACACACAGAGACAAACCTTTGTAAATACAGACGTGTCCTCCGGTGAGGTTTTCCCCGTAAGTGTTTAACATGTTGTCAGTGTCATCCACCCGCAGCTCCCTGTCCGCTGCCTCATCTGTCAGAATTTTGTGATTTTAGTGCGACTGGGCAAAAAACTCTGACGTGATATTACACCGGAAATGGTCAAGCAAACTCTCCGTCCGTCCGTTGTGCGTAGATCCAATTATATTTTGTTTCAGCTAAAGTAAAACGCATTTATATTACATTGGTCATGAGAATAGGATGACACCCCCACAGACTTGGAGACCTTGACAAAAGCCCAAACCTTTCCTCCACCTTTCTCTCTCTCCATGTCACACATCATTAGCTCTTCTCATATTCCTCAGTTCACCTTGACAAGCCCTCTCCGCCGTCTCCGTCCTCGCACCTGCGTAGCCACTGTAGCCCTTCCTGTTTTCATTTTGCACGTTCATAATCTCAAATCACGTCTTCGTAAATCCACACGGGAATAAAGAACTATGCGATGATGGATCAAAACGTGCAAGATCTTTAAATAAAACATAACGTTACTTTGGTTTTTCAATGTGCATTAGATGTTCTGGATTAACTGCAGTGGGACGGGACAGGGGGGGGGGGGTCAAACGATAGCGGTGAGGTAACAGACTGGTTAGCATATGGCGTCTGACGTGTATCTCACTTGTCGAAGATGATCTTGATGGGGTAGCCTGGAGGAGCCTCGATGATCCATTCGCAGTTAAGAGCTTCCTTATAGAGCTCGGGCCAGCCTGGAGAGAGGATGATTCCACTGGGGGCCTTCAGATCGCCTCCGCATGGGGCTAGGAGCAGAAAAGGCGGAGTTATTAGGCTTTATTATGAAAAAAATGTGATCGATCGGCTAAAATTATGTTAAAAATAGAATTAGACTAGCGCTAAATTAGATTATAGATTACAATTCAAGTTAAAACGTGAAGAAGTTGAGTAAAATCATTCATAAATATTAAGAAAGGTTCAAATCAGATATTGATTTCAAAGAAGACATGAGACAGGGAAGGGGAAAACGGTCCGTTGTCCGGGGCCCCAGAGTCTTACAGGCCCAGAATTGGACCCTCTGAGCAGATTACCATAATGCAAGTACCATATTTACCATATTTTCCGGGGTATAAGTCGCACTGGAGTATAAGTCGCACCAGAGTATAAGTCGCACCAGCCAAAAAATGCATAATAATGAAGAAAAAAACATAGATTCCACATATAAACTGCATCTGATTATAAGTCGCACCCAGTATTGGTCAAACTATGACAAAAAGTGCGATTTACAGTCCAGAAAAAAAATTATTTATATTAGAAAAGGGGCCCACATGAGGTTTCTTGCTCCAGGTTTCCAAATTTCTGTTGCAGGATGCAGAAATGCTATGCTATTTTGGTCATAATATACAGTATATGGAAGTAAAAGACATTCCAGTTTAAGTTGTGACGCTAATCTTGCTTCTTATATGAAAACTTACATAAAAAATAGAATAAGAATACATATAGGTTGAAATATGCCTGTTTTTCATGTACGATAGCCTCCATAAAGGATCTTTTTGTATTCAGATGGAGCTTGTTCCCTCTTTCCTCACTTCAAGGCTTTATCTCATGCAAATTGGTGACAGCTCACTTCAAGGTTAACCCTCTCCCTTGGGAACACCCATGCAATGTGCGTTTCTGTTGTTTTTTAATTCGCAAGCCCCTCCCTCCAAACTGCCGGCGCGTTCGCTATCAAACGTCTTAAAGGGAGGGGACTCTGTTTGATTGATTACACCAAAGCCACTCAGGCCTATCGACCCCCCCGTTAGCGCTCACTTTGTCGCGCATCCCTTTAATTGCCTATCCTTAACCAGAACAAGGAAAGGGCTTATGGTTCCTGTGCCAAGTGGCCCGGCTCGCTTTGAAGTGGAATGATTTAATCAGCCAACTCAGCACACTGAAGGACATCTATAAAATGCATTACGCTACAAACGCAGAGGGATGACAGATGGTCTCGCAGGAGTACTGAGCTGTGGTGGTACACTGGGGGGGAAGTGACATACTTTAATAATAGGCTCCTTTTTTGCCATATCATGAATAGAGAAAAGCGATTATGTCTATTAGAATCGCACCCCTGTCTGTGTTTAATGTGGGGCATGAAATGTAGCTACTTAACACTTAGCATTGTCTTAGCCTCAGCACCTCTGTTGGCCCGTTTCAGCCAGATATGGATAGTCTTGGATCTCTATTCACTGATCAGGAATCCAGAAGAACTCACAATGACGTTTCAGCCAGTTTTAATGGAATATTTATTCAATATTCCTCCAGCCAAAAACCAGGCGCATTAAGCTTAGTGATACCATTATAATTTTGGGGAAAGTGCCACAAATGTTAGAAAATTGAAGATGGAGAAATAAGTAACCAAGAAAAATCGTTGTAGAATTATTCCAGGTTTAGCCAATTCTTGTTGTTCAAATGTAACAGATTTGTTATCAGTTTTATCAGGTTTACTGTCAAAACCAGACTTAGACTTATCCATGTGTTTGTCTCCAGTAGGTTTGACGACTGTAACGTCCTGCTCACTGGCCTCTCCAAACGAGCCTTAAGACAGAACAGAACATCCAGAACGCTGCTGCTCGGGTCCTGACTAGAACCAAGAAGTACTTCACACATGTGTCCTGTGGCTCAGGTCTCTGGCTCCTGTGGCTCAGAGACTTTAAAGCAGCTCAGTGTGAACAAGTCTCTCCATGGACCAGCACCAAAGAACATCTCCCACATGAGCCACATGAACCATCTCACACTCTGAGGACTTCAGGGACCGGCCTCCTGCTGGAGCCCAGAGTCAGGACTAAACCAGGGCTAAACAGTGTTTCAGTTTTCTGCAGCTAAAACCTCGAACATTCTTCCTGAAGATAGAGAGAGACAGGCCTCTACTTTGACAATGTTTAAATCCAGGTTCAAAACAGTTATTTTTAGCTGTGAATATCACTGAAAGGTTTTTATTCTGCTCTTTTCTCCTTCACTGTTAATTTTATGATGATTATTTGTGATTATGTTTTGATTTGTGTGATTTTAATGTCTTTCTTATTCTGTAATGTCTTTAAATTGGGAGCTATGTGGGTCTAATGAATAATCACGATTAAAACTTAATTCATTTTTACCCAAAATATATAAATTTCATTTTGAATTGTTAATTGCTACAGCAACATTTCTAGATTTTTCATTCAAACTCCTGCAGATGAATAGGAAAGATTCATTATCAATTTTCAAATGTGCATGTTTTTAAATTGGGAGCCATGTTGGTCAAATGAATCATGATTAAAACTCAATTACCGTATTTTCCGGAGTATAAGTCGCACTGGAGTATAAGTCGCACCAGTCAAAAAAAAGCATAATAATGAAGAGAAAACATATACTCAGATGCAATTTATATGTGAAATATAAGTCACATCCCCAGCCAAACTATGAAAAAAAGTGTGACTTATAGTTTGAAAAATACGGTAATTTTTCTTCTAAATATATACATTTGATTTTGCTACAACAACCGTGTTAGATTTTCACCCCTCTGAAACCCATGCACATTCAAACTCCCGCAGATAAATACGCAGCATTACATTTCTCACAGCAAACTAAACTATAGAAACCGTCCTCTGAGTTTAACGTCCCGCCGCTCACCTTCACAGCGGGGCACTGCATTGTCCCACACCACGTTTCCATCTTTGAGGATACACGAAATGGTCTGAGAGCCGTGGGTCTTCACAAAGCCCTCCTCACACACAAACGAGATGGAGCTCCCCAGCTGAAGGCTCTCACCAAAACGCTTCCCATTCACGGGCACTCCCGGGTCAGGGCACTCATTGTGACGAAAGGCTGTGGGAAAACGGAGACATGTGAAGATAAGAGAGGGTACAAAAAGACACTCCAGCATCCATAAGCCGAGAGAGTTATGTATGTCAAGAGCAGCAAATATGGGTAACATTTTATAATAACTGCACTTACGCAATACATAATAAGGCAAAGTGGACACTGCATTATATCTAACAGGATATTTATCAGGGAAAGATGGACTGGTGTGGGCAGAGTTGTGTTTTAGTTTTTGTTGATGCAGAAAAGAGGGAGCCACTGTCTGTGTGGATGGTTATGTGTGTTAGCTACTTAGAAGGCAAGAAAATGAAACAAATGGATTGATTCAGTCAGTAAATTGAACCCGGTTTAGTTCTGAAATACACCTGCTTTAGGCTTGGTTTTCTTTTCTTTTTTATGAGTGTAAAAAACAGTACAGCTGCATAACAAAGTGGTCATTTTCTTCTAATATTTGTGCATTTGTGGGTGTCACTTTGTAATAACTGCACCTTCATTAGACTAATAAAGTATGAGCAAAGACGACGTTCATAATGAAGAAATCGCTTGTTAAGAATGGTTCTGGCTTAGTGACGACTTCACTGAGGGGTTAGGGTTAGAAGCTAGGGCGTTTATTACGTAATTAGTCCACAAAGGATCAATCTTTCTTAATGAAGTATCTGTGGACTGTGGTATTGGTGGACACTGCCTTATATCTAACAGGAAATCTATCAGGATACATATAAAACAGTGTCCAGCAGTAATCTGACCAGAACTGAAGAAGCGACTTGGATGAGCAGCGAAATGTCTTCACTCCTATTCCTTTATACTTTTCTTTTACTATGGATCAAACCTGGACGACTGAGGGGTTCCACAGATACTTCATTAAGAAAGATTGATCCTTTGTGGACTAATTACGTAATAAACGCCCTAGCTTCTAACCCTAACCCCTCAGTGAAGTGGTCACTAAGCCAGAACCATTCTTAACAAGCGATTTCTTCATTATGAACGTCGTCTTTGCTCATACTTTATTAGTCTAATGAAGGTGCAGTTATTACAAAGTGACACCCACAAATGCACAAATATTAGAAGAAAATGACCACTTTGTTATGCAATTATACTTTTTTTTTTACACTTACAAAAATGAGCCTAAAGCAGGTGAATTTCAGAACTAAAGCCGGTTCAATTTACTGGCTGAATCAATCCATTTATTTCATTCATTTTGTTTTATCTTTATTTATACAGGGAGAGCCCATTGAGAGTAATCGGACTCAAACAGCATACAAACAAAAACAAACCAAGCAAATAACCGGACAGGTCCATTTAAAACATTAAAACAGGTGCAGGTGCGATTATAAATGAACTACTATTTCAATTTTGTCCCAAGTAACATAATTCGTATTCATATTTTTGTAAGATGATAAGAAAATTCCTTCATTACGTTCACTTCTGAGGAGATGTGGCAGTTGTGTCAGTCAGTACGGCAAAAGTAGGTCACTTGCCAAAGTTCTTCAACCATGTTTTAGTTCTTATTTTTATACTTTCCTGTCAAATAACCGAAGCATATGGAACAAGTTATGTAAACATTACATCACCTACGCTCTCCTCGTCCCTATCAGCGCCCTCTGCTGCCACATATGCTGTAGGTGTTGATGAATTCTTTTATAATCATTGGACCAAAGCACAGTGTGAAGCAACTCATCCATCAAAATCATCTAATTTATGAAAAAGAGACTAAATACAGCTTGACACGTCCTTAATTAACACAAGAGATGGAAGCAAAGTCCTGCACTACTTCCAACAAAAACACAAAAAAAACTCCATCCTTACCACAGAACTCAAGATCACACGTCAGCTCCAATTAACTGCGTTCTGACATTCATTTACTATGCTGCATCGGCTATTTATTTATTCATCCGTGTTGCTAATTGACGCATTAGTCACCATGTGTTCTCCACAATGTGGCTGCAGCGCGGCACCTGGGCCGGGCTGACGACATGTCTGCAAATGAGCTCAAGAGCTGCTTTATCGCGCGCTTAAAAGTGACTCAGTGTGCCCCATTTAGGCCCAGACTTTATTAAGACAAACATCCTAATGTCTACTTAGGCCTGCCTCTGTGCCTCTGCAATAAAAGAAGAAGTTGCCAGGATAATGAATGCGCTGCGTTGTTTTGTGTATGTGTATTTTAAGGTTCTAAGCGGATATGTCTCGCTGTGATAATTTAGACCTATGGCTCATGAGACGCTGGGAAAAGAGGGGAAGAAGAAAACTGGCAACGGTGGGTGTAATTCACAATATTAAAATTATAATTATTCATGTCCTTAATGTTTTAAACTGTCAGTGATTTTAATAATTACTGTGATATATATTTGTTAATCGTGATTATTTTGGCCATGATAATCGTCTCATGCCAATTTTGGACCTGGTGTGAAAGGAGGTCAAAATGAAATGTTTTACAAATTTACCGACTCAAAACAATAAATTCTTGTTAATTAATGTTGCTATTGTACCTTGAGTAAATCCCATATACAGCGGTCCCTCGTTTATCACAGGGTTTATGTTTTAAAAATAACCCTCAAGAGCCGAAATCTGTGAAGTATCAGCTTTTTTGACAGTTATTCTCTATGTTTTTGTCTGTAAAACCCCTCACCACACACTTTATACACTTTTCTCACACAGGCGTTAACATTTTCTCACATTTCTC
Organism: Periophthalmus magnuspinnatus; assembly: GCF_009829125.3. NCBI lineage: Eukaryota > Metazoa > Chordata > Actinopteri > Gobiiformes > Gobiidae > Periophthalmus > Periophthalmus magnuspinnatus. Next base: position 5,122,532 of record NC_047136.2, on the reverse strand, counting down.
TCTCGTTTAAACTCTCTCAAAGTTCAAACCTTCGTAGGCGTCTTTGTCGGTGCAGAACGTTTCATCGACATTGTGGGTTTTGTCGGGGAGAAAACAAATTGCAAACGTACAGCACTTCAGAGTCACACTGCGATCCAACGTTTATGTAAATTTGTCTGAACACATTCTGTACTGTACAGGAGACACGGCACGGAGGAGACTGATGGACAATGGTCTACAGTCCAACAGCCAATCAGGACGCAGAACACGACGCACGCTCAGACGCTGTGAAAAAAACGTGAACCGTGATATAGCGAGGAACAATTGTATAACATTATAAAGTAGCTCAGTTGGTTGAGTGTTTGTCCACTGATCTGAAGGTTAGAAGTTCAAATCTCGCTCACGACACAAACTTCCACATGTGATTTTGCTATTGTTGTGTCCTTGAGCAAGACACGTAACCCGCCTCGCCCCCAGTGTCTGTGTACACTGCTGTATGAATGTGTGTGTGAATGAATGAGCGGGTTTTGAGTGTGTTCAAAGTGTAAAAGTGCTATCTTTACCATAACGTGTCTAATTTAAGTTAAAATATTTCAACATTTCTTAATCCATTCAGTGATGCAGTTTGTTGTCTAAAATAATCCCGTCTCACGTGTTGAAAATCTTTACAATTTACCAAATCCTACTTTTAAGCTCTTTATTAGAACAAAACAGCACTGACTCAACATGTGTAATTTAATGTAATCACACATTTGAAATTCCCCCGTCCTCATGACTCATTGTAATTCAAGTGAAACAATACAGTTTTGTGTTACAATGGCCATTTTCTAGGCTACAGCAACAAAAAAAACCCAAAACTGGCAAAAGAAATATTCTGTTTTCCAATAAAATGCCATATAAATCCTTCCCCCATTTTATTTTTATTTTTGCTACAGACCGAGAGTGGCTTTAACAACAATACAATGTGAAAGAAAACGAGGGCCAGCGCCGTGACACAATACGAAATGAATGCAGTAATATGGCTGCCAATTGCTCACTATAGTATCTGCATGAAATGGGTTTAGCAGCAGCAGCAGACAGCACTGTGCATCGCATCACAGTCGCAAAAAACCCATCTGGAGTTTGCTCAGAAGTCTGCACTGGCCCAGAATAGAACATAATGAGCACCGCCGCAAATGTAACTGCCAGGTAAGAAAGCACTGTCTTTGTTTGGCTTTTATTTAGATGTCAAAACTCGCTTTAGACTAAAAAGGACAGCTTTTGTCATTTATGTCGCGGGCTTTGCAGTGAGTGTGTAAAGAAAAGTGTCGCCCATGGGTGCTGGAGCCTGTGCAGCGAGCGGGTGACAAGCGCACTGATACTGCGGATGATTCATGAGGCAGTACACACACAAATAGCAGACACCCAGTACAGTTACGAACCCCGAAAATGAAGTAGTGACACGTTTTGAGATGCGTTTTGGACAGAACATTTCATACGTACTTGTAAAGGTGATGTTGAATCCTCTGTCGGTGTACGTGTGATCTGTCAGAAACTCGAGTCGTGCCACGTGACCGCTGGTTGTTATGGGAGGAGGGACCACGTCTCCGGAGAAGGTGCCCAAGATGGGAGACTCCGCCTGCAGATCACACTGTATTTAATCTCTTTTTTAAGCAGAAAAGTCCCAAGAACACTGCGACAAAAAGCTGAAAATGGATGGCATTTGTCCAAATACGATTGTCTTACACCAAGTCCCACGCAAGCCACATGAAGAACCTGAAATAACTGTAGCCTGCTGTATAACGTAGCCTTTCTAAGCTAACAATACAAGCAACTGCATGCTAACGTCTGCAGGAATATAAGAGTTCCTGCAGTTGTGGCCATGGAATTCCAGCATACACCTCCAAAACCAATGGCTGCAACTGACAAACTTCACAGGAGTTTAAAAAATTATGGATTATTGTTGCATTATCAGAAGAAAAGCCCGAGTCTTTTACCGGATTTACAAAGCTCTAGACCAGGGATGTCAAACACATTTTCACACAGAAAATGGCCGCATCAGAAAACGGTCACTCTCAAAGGGCCACATGTAAAATAAATGCAACTACTTTTTAACTTGTTCATTAACTGTCTCTGTATTTATTTCTTTTTTGAGTTACAAATACTGCATATACATTTCCATAGATGTAAAAAGACGTGGGGGGCCACATTTCGCCCGGGGGCCTTGAGTTTGACACATGTGCTCTAGATTGACGGTGGAGATGGATTTCTGCAGCTAAACGGGCTAGCAGCTAATCAAGCCGCACATGAATTAAGCCATGAACAAATTTTTAGATGGATTTTTCTTTTCTTATTTGTTTTTATTTGAAAAACTTAACCATAATCTCACAACGACTCAACAGCCCTAAGTTTGCGTAGTCGATTAACATTATAGTGTACAAATTAGCCAGAGAAAGTAGTTTAAAGAGAAACAATCCCGAATGCACTTTGCTAAACACAGTTCATTTGCTTAGAGATGTTGATTATAGAAAATAAAATCACAAACTAAAGTTAAATCAATGTTTTGTGTGTTTATTACATTGATGTGAGTGAGTTAGCTGCTAATAGGCTACAAGTACATCACATTGAGTTTTCACTATTTCACTACATCTACATCAGTAAACGCTGTAAGTGAAGGGATTTATAATAAAGTCTGTATTTTATAAACATCCCCAGGGGCCGTTTGTGATGATATAAGAAGGTGAAAAGGTCAGATGTCCAGATATTGTCGAGATAAGGCGAAATCTACGCTTTAAAATCAGCCCCGTGCCACGTAAGGGTCACTAATGTTTAATCTGATATGTTTTAAGATTAATCATTGTCTACGATTCCAAACAAAACTCAAATAGAGTCATGCGCAGTGATGTGACATTCGTGAACGAGTTGGCTCTTTTGAATGAGTGAACGTGTGGAAACGAATCGCATTTTTTTAAAGAATCAAATCTTTTTCTTTCAAATTTATATGCATTTTTTTTATCCTGATTAACGTTGAATCAACACAAGAATCAACACAAAAGCAGAGCAGACAACACAAATGAGAGCTTTGTGCACAGAAAATATAACAGTTTTTTAAATAATTTGTTAATTTATTGTTATAGTTTAACGTTGTATTTAGATTATTCATAATTTCAAAGGTTAAACACATTCCCACGCTCAGTTTGAATCATTTTAAACAAATCTTCACCTTAGTCTTGGCCATTTCGTCTATGATTAGTTTGTTGATAAAATTAGTTATCACATTGGTTTCTGTCATAAATAAATAGGGATCCAAAAGATTCGGATCCCGTAAAAGAGCCGAAAGTCCCTTCACTTGTCACGTGGGTGCTCTGTCTTTACATAGACATTAAACTGTTGAACAAATTGTTGCTGAATCTGTAGAGTGGCTAATGCTAATCGCTAATGCTAATTGCTAATGCTAACTACAAGGGGGAAAAAAAAAAAACAACATAACTACAGCCTACCTTCCCGCCATCTTTTATGGACAGAAAGTCAAACTGCTTCTCCATGCTCAGGTCGTTGAAGGCGAGGTTGATCCGGCTCTCGGGGTTAGCGATGATGAGCCACACACAGTGCATGTTGTTGCCGTACTCCTGAGGGTAGTTAGGGGACAACAGCGCCCCCGATGGAGTGGTGAAGTTAAAGAAACAGGAAACTGCAAAGAAATGAAACGATGCGGTAAATAACTTGGGGACAAATTGTGCAAAGTTAGTTGTGCTTGACCTTTGAACTCTGAGGTTTTTGCTTAAAGGGCCCATATTATGCTATTTTCTGATTTGTTCTAATGTTGTTTCCTCATCACAAACAGACCTGGAGTTGTATTTTGTTTAATTAATTCATGTTTAACACACAAACTCTGCATGTTTAGTTCTTCTCTCAAACTGAAAACACTCCAGTTCCACCTTGTGATGTCATCATGTGGTAATACAGGAAGTGCTCCACTGTGTTTTTAAATCTCCGTACACCTTCACTAGAATCATTTGGATGATTTTAGACCTGGAATTGCCAATCTCTATTGAACAAAAGGTAAAAAAGTAGCTTTTAACTTGAAAAGTACAACTTCATGACATCACAAGGTGGAACAGATCATTTCAAGACTCAAACATGTGTGAATCAAGCAAAACACAACTCCAGGTCTATTTTTGAGAAGGTAGCAGCATTATAACACAACTTAAAGCTCACAAGAGTCAATTTTACGTAATATAGGACCTTTAAAGCTGCATTATGTAATTTTTCTGGTTGCGTAGCATCACATTTAACTTGGGTATCTTCCTGGAGACAAGCAGCTGACGCCACCAGGCCAAGTTACAGGTCAGATCTATGGAGATGCGCCCCCGCTTACAGTAAGAATAGATGTTTTTCAATGATTTTTTTAAGCAATAAAAACTTAAATGTTATTCCTTGAACGCAAGATTAATGCCGTACTGTAAAACATTCCAGGCTAAGCAGTAACATCTCCATGGAGACAACCAGGCAGCCCATTCCCTATTAGAAAAGTTACATACTACACCTTTAAAGCTTTGTCTTATTATGAATTTCACCTTTGCAAAGATGGCGACTGTTTTCATCTTAGATTTGGACATGACTCATTAGCCCATGGATTGAAGAAGACAATTAGCTTTGTCCTTGAGTTAAGTAATTCCCATGATACCCAACTAATCTGATCTCTTCCCACCTGTCAAGGATTTATGGTCCAATTTAAAAGACATCATTTCTTAACAGTAAACCTGTACATACATCTACATACTTAATGCCTGTTCTTTCGTTACAGGTTACAGATGACTAGAGCCCGTCCCTGCGGCTATGGGACTTGTAGCGAAAGATAACGTAATAACAGTACCTCTTTGTGCACACAGGGACGAATGTGATTGGTGTGTGTGTGTATGTGTGTGTGTTTGTGTGTTCGTATGTAAAGCCTTGACGGAGGGTGGAACGGGTTAAGACGAGCGATTAACAGTGAATGTGCTCCTGTGTTTGGCTGTATGTTGTTTTTAGAATAGGATTTGAACAACGTGACTCTAGGTATTATCTGTTTAAATCATTTGTGGTCAGTTTATTTATTTATTTACATTTACATTGGCGTAAATGAGCATTCATGCTATAACCTGCACCAGCTTCTCTCCTCCTGATTTGTCTTGGTTAATGTTGTGCACTGTTGTTGTTGCTCTAGGCCTTAAGTTCTTTCGTGTGTGTGTGTTTGTGTCTGAATCTGTCCCCTTTCCCCATAAAATCCTGGTTGTGTGAGTTCTTGCTGACGATTGGAGGACTGTTTTCCCAGCCTGACCAATCATGTCGCTCACCTACAGCGGTTAAGGAGGTTCAGCGCACCTATTCGGGACTGCTGGTCTTATTCAGTTCATCTTTATTTCGGATTCATGGTGCATTTTTAAGAACAGGCAGGGACAGGGACAAAACAAACAGTAAACATCTACATAAAAAAAACAAAAACTGTCACATCAGTGTCTCCACATCCTGCACTGATAAAGAATTGCACTGAATCTTATGCTTATTAGTGACATTATTATTTCATTTTCTAACTTATTCAGTCTGCAGATAAAACTGTACATTAAAGTTCTCAGTACAGCTTGCAGAGTGAATGTGTAGTGACAAATATCTCAGTCGCACTGGTCCATCGTGGCCCGTAAAGCGTCATTTTAATCCACCTGCAGCCTTTGGAAACTGGCTTTTTTGTAATGAGTGTATAATGGTGATTAATATGATTTAAATAACATCAACTTTACATCATCAGAACATGACCCAAACTTGAACAAAATAGTATTAGCTTGAGCGTACAACATCCTGCATTGTCTATAAAGTGTAAATCTTAGTGGCCAGTCTGTCATTTTTGTGTCTCTTTTGTCACTGTGGTGGTACTGACTCTGTGTTTGTCAAGATATTGTCATGTATTTGTAAAATTAGTTCCTTAGTTAATCTTAACCTTTGTTTCTTTTGTTTAAAACCGTGCAAGTACCTTTTATTTAAGTCCATCTATTTTACTTAGTTTACCTTCTACAACCCTGTTCCATTAAATTACTTCTTACTTTCCCATTTTTCCATCCTGTTTTTTGGTTACTCCCCTGACCCTGCACGAGCTGGGCCGTAACAACTGTCCCTGTAGAAATAAAAAGCCATAACATACCATATCATACCATACTATAACAGTACTCAGGCTCCTTCAGGCTGCTCTTCAGTTTGTGCTTTGCCTAATTTAGAGTCCATTTTATCTACTTTTTTGTCCTCTTTTGGCTAATTTGTTGTTTAGACCTACAGTGGAAATGATGTAGTCCACGTTTAGACCTGGTTTAGCCCCAGATTAGACCTGGAATAGTCCTGTTATAGCCCTGGTTTAGATCTGAGGGCACTCCGAAAACCAAATCTTTTCTTTTGGTGGTCCATTATTAGGAAGATTGTTGCAAGTTATGATGTCATTGGTTCACCATAGTCATTACATTACAGCTCTGTTATTACATTACGGGCTTAATACATCTAAACTTGGCCAAAGTTATTACATTACTGGCCATTATTACGTTATCGTTTGTTACAGACATCAAATACGAAGTAGCATCGAAGAAATACACTTTTCATATGCATTTTCATGTTTATCTCACGGCCGTGTTTATTTTTGCTCCATAAGTTTGAAAATCTCTTTGTATTTGGCAACACTGGAACAAACAGCATGTAAAATGTGCATAAAGTCCATTCACAAAAAAACAAAGGCGCTAATGACACTTCCTGAGACGTCCCAGATCTCATTACAATAATTGTGCGCAGTGGCAAAAACAAACAGCGCCCGCATTGTCTCCACATTACCAAAATTGTTTATTCAAAAAAAGAACTGCACGGCGTATCCAAATCGAATCCAGGGCCCGAAACCTCTCCGTTACTTAACTTCCTGATGTTTATCTATGCCCGCTATTGTCCGTCCAATTATCTTATCAATCATACAGGCGGGGGGATGATGTGCCTCGTCAGCTGGCTTTCTCGTTTACCATCGGCTTCTAACGCGGTGTTTGTCTTTCATGCTGGTAATTGGCTAATATGCCCTCCTATTGTTTTCAAATCCACAGCCTCTGCTCGGCAAACTGTAGGGATAATCTGACCATTTATTATGCAGCACGCCCGGCGCACATCGGCACAAACACATAATCAAGAGGCGGAGAGAGTGTGCGCGGCTGCACTCATTCATACTGTAAATACCCCGTATACCATAATTCTTAATGAGAGGCGGCGATATATATATGCGTAATGTGGTATCATCTTTTAAGAATGGAAAAAATAAATACATTATATAAAAAATACACAGAGACGTACATATATATCTCCCATAGAGTGTGTAAAGAAGTGTAATAAGTGAGCGTGAGGTTATCCACAGCGTCCGGCGTCAGTTAAATGAAGCTAATCGAGGCTAGCAGTTATAGCGGCGAATTTGGAGCCGAGTTTCATATTTGGAAATCCGATCACGAGTATCATAGCAACCAAAGAGCCAATCCAGAGCGAGGGTGTTGAAGGTAACACCTCTTCACGCTTGTGGTTTAGCAGGGAGAAGGCACTTAGCAACGCTGTCAATCAAAACTGTTGCTAACGCTAGCGGGAGTGACCTCGTGGAACAAAAGAAGCCTGGTTTGTTTTGAGGTACAGACATAATAGTGAAATAAAAACACCAGGATCATGTAGAGCGGGTTAATACGAACATTTAAAGACCAAAATGACGAGTGACAGCAGCAGATACGGAGAGAGGGGTGACAGTTGTTTTATGGAAAGTGAATTGGAGCCAGAGTCGATGGAGCCGGAAGCGCAGCCCATGATCACTTCTTATTTGGAACGTGGAGGCTAGCGGGTTAGCTATGTCCATTTATATATACAGTCCATGAACAGCCCCCAAAAACATAATCAGGTAAGTCAATCTGTCTAAAATCTTTTACATAATAAAGGTGCAATTCGTAACTTTTCCGTCGGAGCGTCCACCACCAGCTCGTCTCCATTGGCTTGGAAACTGCTCCGTCTGGATTAGGCCACAGTATGGGATTAAACAAGTTCCGGGTCTGTGAGGAGGTGACCCCCGCTCACAGTCAGAATGCAAGTTTTTTTTAGCAATAAAAACAACTTAAAATGAATAAATGTCATACAGAGAAGTTTAATGCCATACTGTGGAACATTGGTGGCAAAGCAATAACATCTACATGGAGCCGACGGAAGACTCCCCACACCGGAAGAGTTCCACGGTGCACCTTTAATGTATGCTAATGTAAGTACGTAAATAAACAGGTAATTTATATGATATTTGCAGCGATATTATTATGGAGATCGTAATTGTCATAGTGATTTATTTGTTGGTGTTATGACTGATACAAACATGAGCAGGAAACAGGAAACAACATGCATTTATTCCTGTTACCTCCTGTAAGCTTTGTCCATCCTATTACCACACTGTTACTATTAATGTGTATTATTGCTATTTTTATGTGTGAGGGCTACAGCAACTACTTTTTTTTATCTGCAATCTTTTCCAACTCCTCAGACAAGTTCTGTAAGAATCCGCTTCAGCTCAAAGGTCAGTCCATTCATTTCCCCTTCACCTTGGGATAACTATTTCACATTTTCAAACTTTAAATAATGTCTATGTTATGGAAACACACAAACTACCCCTCAGTTTCCAATGAGGTATTTAGACATGGTGTGTCTCGGTATGTCTCATTATGTCTCTGTATGTCCTGTTATATCTCGGTATGTCTCAGTACATCTTGGTATGTCTTAGTATATTTTTTTATATCTTGGTATATTTTGGTATATTTCAGTATATCTTGGTATGTCTTGGTATATATTGGTATATTTTTTTTATATTTTTGTATATCTTGGTATATCTCGGTATGTCTCAGTACGTCTTGGTATATCTCGGTATATCTTGGTATATTTTGGTATATTTCAGTATATCTTGGTATGTCTTGGTATATATTGGTATATTTTTGAATATTTTGAAATATCTTCTTATATCTCTGTATATCTCAGTATATCTCGGTATATTTTGATATATCTTGGTATATAATTTGGTATATTTTGGTACATCTTGATCTATCTTGGTCTATCTTGGTATATTTTGGTATATCTCGCTATATCTTGGTATATTTTGGTATACTTTGGTATATTTTGGTATACTTTGGTATATTTTGGTATATCTTGGTATATCTCATTATATCTTGGTATATCTTGGTACATGTTGGTCTATCTTGGTCTATCTTGGTCTATCTTGGTATATTTTGGTACATGTTGGTATATCTTGGTATGTGTTGGTGTGTCTTATCACCACTGTATTTGACAGGTTGTTTGTCTGTCTTGGATTAAAAAACAACAAAAAAAACAACAACCATTGAGACGTGTGACTATAACGACCGTCCGCTCTGTCCCACTTACAGACACAGCTGGGCTTCTTGGCCGACCACTGGTTGTTCTTCTGACAGGTGATGTTCTTCTTCCCGACCAGCTCAAACGCCGGCAGACACTCAAAGAACAGCTTGTCCCCGTGTCTGAAGCCGGTCCCCTCCCTTTTCCCGTAAGCTGGAATCCCCGGGTCTCCGCAGCTGCCTTGGTCAATCTCTGCACAGAACACAACACACAACCATTAGGGGATTTGTGCAAACGAGACCACAACATCAAATTTGTAGTCATATCAATCTGCCATACAGCCTGGAGCGCATATCGACTCCTGCGTGCGCGTTAGATTAAAACTCGGTATCCAAAAGTGAGACATTGCAGGAACATGCATCAACTTGCCTAACCCCAGAGTCTCGGCACAAATCTTTCTATGAACCCAATAGATTTTTATTTAATTACTTTATTGGCAAAGTAAATCGACAGTTTGCGTTTTTGCAGTCTGCACAAATCCTGATGAATTATGCACCCATTTGAGCTCTTTTGAATTGGACTAATGGCTTCCCCGATAACTATTAAAGCCCGAATAGAAAGAACATTTAGACAAAAATAAATATAGCTATCGATTCCTGCAAGCAATAGTAATTAACAAACTATATATATGTGAATAAGCATCGATGGGTTTAAACTGCTGAGGGGCTATTAGCAAAGCCTTTTAAAATGTGAACTTAACTATAGGCAATTAATGACATAATATAAAACACACAAACAAACCCACTGTTTCTTGTTTTCTTGTTGCGTCACTGACAAAAAACACGAGACTGACTGATTATGTTCCATTGCATCATCGCGGTTCAACATTTCAAACTCTTCTTTGACAGTAAACACAATATTACAATCGTTTCCTTAATATTGCCATAGTTGAGATCGTCTAGATTTATTTTTTGTCTGTTTAGGGAGATCCAATAAGTGCACTCAGACTCTTTTTCATGGACGCCCTGTTCGAATGCAGATCGAGGGACAGTTTTGTCTATTATTTGTGCTTTTTTGTGTATTGATACTTGCTCAAATGAGTAGACCATGCCGTTTTGATACTAGCAAGCAAGAAAAGTGTATTTATATAGCACATTTGCAGATAAGGATGTCGCAAAGTGCTTCATAATAAGAAGTTAAAACACATAAAACTACTTCTACAACTGTTGTTAGTATCGATTAGTATGCAGGTATTAATACTTCAGGTGCGACAGTAGTTCAGTTTGTAGAGTATTCACTGATCCAAAGGTTGGTGTTTCGAATCCCACTCTCGACGTAAACATCATTGGTCGAGCTTTGAGAGTTTTGAAGATGGAAATTTATCATTTACCATTAACAACCCTACATCACAGTGTATTATAGATATGGCGACTGTCCAAACCACAGCAGTTTCGTCTCTAGCAAGAACATCTACAAGGACGTTAGAGGTCAACTCTTTCAGGGACAGTTATCGAGGTTGTCACACACCCTTATCCTCCTGAGACCTGACGTCCTCATATGTGGACGACACATTTTGGGTTGTCTAGGCCACAGTGCAAATATTTAGAAGAGGAAGAACAGCATACAAGAACAGAAACAATGCTAAAATATTCAGTTTAGAATATTTTTAAGAGTTTAGAATGTTCAGACTATTTTTTTTTTGTAAAGGCACATGTGATCTTGCTCCTGTCTGCAGCTCTTCACATGAGCCACATTGTTCCAAGAGGCACAATTGTTGTTTTTCATTTTGTTTTTACTCAGGACAAATGTTGTTGTGTTCAGGGTCTTAATAAATAGTTTTTGCAAATCATTATTCAAATGTTCTATCAACATGATTAAAACGTAGAACGAATGTCTTCATATGTGGACATAATTTTTCCCAGAAACTACATAATCTAAAAATATAGTTCTTAGTTTTTACACTCATCAGGTCCAACCAGCCTAAATAACAAAGATAAATTAATACTGCATGTCATGTAAGAGCTCGGGTCTCAGGAGGTTAAAAGTTCCTTTATGACAACAAAATAATCAATCATTTATCAAAATTTTCCAGATTTCCCAGAGATGAATGCTGTTGTTGTGTCCTTGGGCAAAACGCTCCCCTCTCCCTCCCAACCCACGTCGCCCCCAGTGTCTGTCTACATCACATGTGTCAAACTCAAGGCCCGGGGGCCAAATGCGGCCCGCCATGTCATTTTATGTGGCCCGCGACGAGGTAAATTCAAATGTATGTCATGTTAAAATGTCGGTTTATCAGGAGTTATGCAGTTACAGAGACATTTTTTTATATCTTTCCAAATTTGACACAAAACATTTTGCTGATATGGCCCTCGGTGAAATTTTTTTGATATTTCGGTGAGTTTGACACCCCTGTAGCCTGCACTGTTGTATAAATGAATGTGTGCGTGGATGAGTGACTTGTTCCTCGATGTAAACCGCTTTGAAGGTGGAAAAGCGCTCTGTAAAAATGCGTTTCCCATTTAATTTAGTCAAAATCTGAAATAATTTAGAGCTCATTTTAAACGCTATTTGTAATACATTCCAAACAACTATCTATTGTCCCACCTCTACCTGTATTTTAAGAATCACACGCTGTGCTCTCGTCTCGTCTTCTTCCTCAGACAATGGGCAAAACTGCTTCCCATCTGCGTCTTCCTCACCGTCTCCGTATAATTGTTTTCTTCTTTTACTTTCTGACAAATGTTCTCGGGCGTCTTAAAAGCTTACATCTGCACTCCCACACACGTATGACCGTCTCTATACTTCTTAAAAACCGCACGGACCAATTTCATTAACGAAACATTTATGCCGCGTTTAATATTCCGGTCAGTCCTCTCGCCGCCGCTGCTGCTTTCCCGTGGTAGCAGCTCACAGATGGAAACGCAGAGGTATCCCCCGTGGAGCCGTCCGGGATGGGAGAACGCTGAGAGGGAATCAGATCATCCACCCAGGAAAGCATGGCAGGTGCTAATACAGTTTGAAATAGTATCAGGGGTGATGTAAGGTGTGAATCCGTACTCGGCTCTTAATGATGATCACGTACGTGCAGAGTGTGTACGGGTGTCCTGAATCAGCCCCGCTCGCAGCTCACAACTCTCTGATCTCACGCAGAAGAGTCACCTCGGAGAGAGTTTGGGCCGAGAGGACACGCTGTACCCCCGATGAGAACGACTGTACGGACCAGCCGCTGCGCCGTTTTAAACACTTATGTGAAATAACAAACAAAAAACAAAACCTACTCAAGATTTTCCAGCCCCGTGCAACCCCAATTACTGTCGCTCAGACTTAAATTACAGCTTGTATGAACTCAACTTGGAGATACTAACTAAAAGTAGACTGTATAAGAGACCGGAGAGATAAACTACAGCACTGGAAACATGTTTGAATAACACATGTTTTTGTTCTTTCCAGGTAATTTGCATGAAACTATATGTAAATCATTCATCTATACTGTATTTACTTAATGGTAAACTGCAATATTGATCTGAAACGCCTTAATAATAAAAGAGGACTCGCTGTTCCAAACTGCAGACCTGAGAAGCCAAGTCTGTTTGTAGTCGTATTTCACAGCAGGCAGTTCAATTTCAGCTACACTACCAGTACACTACCAGGTTTTTTCTTGACTTTTACGACTTTCTACATTTTAGGTGCATACAGAAGACATCAAATACATGAAGCAAGATATGGGGAATTATGTAGTAAAGAAAAAAAGTTAAAAGCTACTCTACTAGATATTTTTCGACAGAGCAAAAGGCGGTCATTTTGTGAATAAGAAAATATAAAAAATATATATGTAGTAGAGTTGTGTAGCTTTTTTTCCCTGTGCTATATAATTCCATACATCTTACTTCATATATTTGGTGACATTTATACAGCGTTTTTCCACCTTCAAGACTCTCAAAGCGCTTTACATCAACGAACCACTGACGTTTATGTCGCTCCGTACAATCCCAGCTCCACCGTGGCTTAATATTGTTGTGTCCTTGTGCAAGACACTTCACTCAGCATATATTAGCGCCCCCACTGACCATTCAACCAATGATGTTTATGTCAGATCAGAGGACGAGCACTTTTATACACATTCACAGTCTTCTGAATGTGTATACAATGTAGAAAGAAGTAAAAATACAGAAAAAAAAGCATTGAATGAGGGGTGTGTCCAAACTTTTGACTGGTAGTGCACAGTTTAATTTTTATTATTATTGAAAAATGGCTTGCAACAAAGTTTGAAAGTAAGAGCTTGTGCACTCCAGCCTTGAATGCATGGATATACAGGAATACTCAAAAAATATATGAGTCGATCGAAGTAGAAGTCTGAGGTAGCTAGCGAACCTTTACCAGCAATAACATGAAACTATGAGAAAATAACTACAACTACTACTTGAATCTATTCAGAATCTAACCCGATCACGTCTTGTCAAGCCAAGTTTATTGATAAAGCACGTTTAAAACCAACTCCAGCTGCCCAAAGTCTTACAAACTCAATGTAAAGTTCAATCTCATGAAGCAAAACATGCAAAAATACAAGAGTCCCGCTCAGCTCGTGTGCAAACCCACTGCAAACAAATGGGTTTTTTCAACAAATAATTCCAAGTATTTAAAGACTGGGCAGGTTTAACACACAAAGGAAGACTGTTCTAGAGTTTGGGATCAGCTACAGCAAAAGCTGGGACCATGGAACGTCCAAAATCATCGGGTCTGCTCAGGCTGGTCCGCTGATCTTTAAGGAAGCTAACAAACCTTTACCAGCAATAACATGAAACTATGAGTAAAGAGCTACAACTACGACTTGCATCTATGCAGAATCAAACCCGATCACATCTTCTCAAGCCAAATTTATTGATAAAGCAAATTAAAACCAACCCCAGCTGCCTAAAGTGCTGTACAAAGGCGATATAAAGTGCTTACAAAAGAAAACATGCAAAAACACAAGAGTCCCACTCAGCTCGTGTTCAAACCCACTGCAAACAAATGAGTTTTCAACAAAGAATTCAAAATATTTAAAGATTGGGCAGGTCTAACACATAAAGAAAGACTGTTCTAGAGTCTGGGATCAGCTACAGCAAGAGCCGGGACCATGGAACATCCAAAATCATCTGGTCTGCTGATGTCAAAGTTCTCCTGGGAACATGGACGGAAAGAAGCTCTGAGAGACAGGAAGCGGCCAACCCACGGAGGCATTTAAAAACCATCATCAGAATCTTAAAGTCCATCCTGAAGCTCACAGCGAGCCAGTGCAGAGAGGCCAAAACGGGAGAAATGTGCTCATATTTCCTGGCGCACTGCAGCGTTTTGGACAAACTGTACGCGGTGGATGAAGCCCGGTCCAATCCACAGCGCAGAGAGCTACGGTCGTCCAATCTGCAGGTGATAAAGCCATGAACGACACGCTCCTTATCGCACGTTTGTCGTTCTTTCGTTCTCCAACACCTCAGATAAAAAAGTACATCTACGCAGTACTCCAAACGACCGCAACGTCGGTTCTTCGAGTCGACCCTGTTCAAGTACATCACATTCACATCCATTTAGTCCTAATAAACATCACAATGCGTTTTCAATCTGAAGCGTCTGAGGTCAAAGGGCACGTGCTGAAAAGGCTGGTAATTGCGCTTGATGATGGAGCCTAAAATACGAGTAAGTGAGAATGCAGATTAGATTTTGGGTGTTCCATTCTGGGAGGTGAAGTGGTTCAAAGCGTTTCTTCTTCCCCTTCATTAAGTACGACTCGTTGTTTTAATTACTCTTTGCTTCGCCGTGCTGCTCTACTTTCACTGTTATTTTTACTGATGAAAAATAAGCATTTGCTAGCAGGGGAGACGATTCAGAGTGTGCGAGACGGGCACTTATCAGAATGTGGGACTCCCTGAACTCGTAAACACAAAAGGAATCTGCGCGAACCATCTCTCCAAAGGTTTAGTGTATTGTGTTTACTTTACTGTAAGATATGAAGTATGGCATCGGTAATTATGAAGTATTATAGATGGGAATTAAAGGGGCATTGTTCAACTTTTTTGTTTTTTTGGAGGCCTAGGTGGAACAAAATTTAGCTGTAATAAAAACGATGATGTTTCCTTAATCTTGCCATTGTTAAAGGGCCAATATTACGCTATTTTTCTGATCTAAGTTTTAATGTTTCCTCATCACAAACAGACCTGGAGTTGTGTTTTGTTTCATTCACATGTTTAACACACAAATCCTGCATGTTTAGCCTGAGTTCTTCTCTCAAACAGAAAAGAAAACACTCCGCTCCACGTTGTGATGTCATCATGTGGTAATACAGGAAGTGCTTTACTGTGTTTTTAAACTCCACACACCTTCACTGGAATCATTTGGATGATTTCAGCTCTAGAATTGCCAATTTCTACTGAACTAAAGGTAAAAGGCAGATGTTAACTTGAAAACTACCACTTCATGACATCACAAGGTGGAACAGAGCATTTTGGAGATGTACGCAAACGTGTGAATGAAACAAAACACAACTCCAGGTCTGTTTTTGAGGAGGTAACAACATTATAACATGTATTAAAGTTCACAAGAGTCAATTTTATGTAATAGAGTCTTTACGTTTGCCCAGATCAAACCCATATGAAAAATCTATTCAGGAAAGGGCAGATTTTGTCAATTATATGTGCTTTTTCTGTATTGATACTTGCACAAACGAGTAGCCTATGTAATTTTGAAACTAGTTTAAGTATCAATTAGTATTTAGATATTAATTCTTTTACTTTAAACAACCCTACATCACAGAATATTAGACTAGTATAGACCTGTCCTAACCACAACTGTTGTTCTATAAGTTCATTAGAGGTCAACTCTTTCTCTTTCTTTTTCAACAATCAACTCTTTCTCTTTCTTTCTCTTTCAAATGCTCCTTCATAACGACAAAATAATCCATAATTTATTTAAGTTTCATCTAAATCTGGAGTCATTTTGCGCTAATTATAAACGTTTAAAGGGAAAAGATACACACAGATTTATATCATACTGTGGAACATTGACATACAAGCAGATGGCACACCCTCCAAAAGAAAAGTTACATAGTGCAGCTTTAATTTTCATACATATAATCTGAGGCTCTGCACTGCTTTGATTTGAAATGAAGTAAAAAGTGACTCATTTTGGTTGCATGAAGACAAAAAAGTCAATATTGGTCATATTGCTGATAGTTTTATGTGGTGTGTTTGGTCCTCAAAAACTGGTAAATGGTCACAAGTTAAGAGTCTTGCTCAAGGGCACAACAACAGCAGCATTCATCTATAGGAGCTGGAATCGCACCGACAACCTGTGGGCCAGTGGATCTGAACGGTCGATCAATGATGTTTACGCCGAGACCGGGATTTGAACCAACAATCTTCAAATCAATGGACAAACTGAACCACTTGGATGATGTTTGACTTAATTCACATCATTTTTTTTTTGTTTTTGTTTTGTTTTTTCCCCAAAATAAGGTCAAACAGGCATAAAAAAGGTAAAATACAATCTTAGTCATGTAACATATTAATATCAGGGGAAAAAATAATCAAATACCAATGCATTTTTTCTCTTTTTGTGTAAAATTGCTAAAAAAAAACAAGCTCGAACGTCCTTACCCTCGTACGAAACCTTGAAGCCCAGGGAGCCGCTGGTGTCGTCGGTTTTAAAGTTGAGCCACATCTGGTGACTGGTGCTCACGACGAGGTCTGGAGTGGTGGTTCCAGACAGGCTGAGGAGAGAGTGGAGAAAACGTGCGTTAAGGAGATAAGTCTTGATTTCTTCCATCTCATTATATCAGCTGCACAGTTATTATGCAAAAGGTTTGGGCCTGTTCCACTAAGTGTCGCTTCATCGCCAAAGGGCCTGTTTCTACGGCATCATTAAAGACATTATCACAGTTCTCAGACAGCACAAGAAACAATGGAATATGTACACTTTTTTTTTTTTTTTTACTTTTGGAGCCAGTTCTAGCGCAAAGAGCAGAGTGACAGAAAAGGAGAGAAAAAAAGTCCAAATTCAACTTAATATTGACGCTCTAACTGTTTTTGAGGCTGGTAAAATGGCTTCAGTTTGAGAAAATGAATTTGAAGTTTGGTTTTGCCATTGCAGACGACATCCATGTGTTTGTGACTGGTTTTTCAAATGTCTTTGAATGAAAAATCTCATCGTGCTGCACTTTTAAAAGCAAATAATAAACCCATGGAGTGAGTGAAGTACTTACAATATACTGTAAGTAGGATAGAATTACACAAAGGGATAAAATACTGACCAGTGGTGGAACATAACGAAGTAAAAGTAGTAAAATTTTAGGTATCTGTGCTTTACTTAAGTAGATTTTAAACTGGATACTTCTTATTTTTGCTTCACTATATTTGAGAGCAGTATCTGTACTTTCTACTCCACTACATTTTTGAACAGGACTGAAAAGTAAAAGTATTTTCATTGTTGTTTGAGACCCGCTGAAAAGTCTGAGTTTATTTGTAACATGTTTGTAGTTTGACCAAAAAAAATCTACAAAGAAAACAGCTAGAAAAAGAATACTGATTCGTTTCTGTTGAACAAAATCAGCACAAATCTTCATCAAACTCATTACATTTGAAGCTTAATACGACGTCAAAATCTGTGTGAAATACTTTTACTTTTTACTCTTTAAATACATTTTTAAACAAGTACTTTCATACTTTTACTAATATAGATTTTTTCATGTCATACTTTTGCTTTTACTTGACTTTGCTACGGTATCTGTACTTTTACTTAACTGACAAAACTGAGTACTTCTTCCACCACTGACTACAGTAAACTAATAATAATACTGCATAGGTTCTAACGGAGCACTTCAGAGTCTAAAGTTAGTTAAAAATGTGTGCATGATTACTTCACAGGTGGTAAATTACATCTGTAATAAGCCACAGCTGCCCTGGAGCAGACTGGCAGTAATGAGGCTACCGATCTTCTCCACTGGCCCCTGCGACCGCCATTAATCACTCACTTACACAACACAATGACACAAGAAACATGCGTGAAGTGTCTTGCCCAAGGACAAGACCCACACTTCTGCAATAAACACAAACTGTATAAAGAAGTCAACTAAATTATTTTTGGAATTCTGACCTCCAGTATCATAGCAACCAAAGAGCCAATCAGGAGAGAGGTTGTTGAAGGTAACGCCCCTTTCTGCCCACAGCACTGGTTTGACATGGAGTGGGCACTTAGCAACGCTGTCAATCAAACCTGTCGCTAAGGCTAGAAGGAGTGACCTCAGAGAAAAAAAGCAGCCGATTTGACGGATATTAACGTTTATATCTTGATTTACGGACACAATAGCGAAATAAAAACACCAAGATCATGTAGAGCGGGTTAATACGAACATTTTAAGACCAAAAATGGAGCCGGAAGCGCGTCCATGTTCACTTCCTGTTATGAAACGCAGCGGTTCGCAGTTACGCTGTGTCATTTTATATATATAGTCTATGGTAATAAAACGCAGTGAAAAAGAACATTTTGTACTAACTTAAAGTGCACTACTTGAAGGCACAAAATCACCTTCCAGTTCTTACCGATAGCAGCAGTGATTACTACAATATTTGCGAAATTATGACAGAAACCGTGAACGTTTAGAGTGTTTATGCCTTAGTCTATATAGCACATAAACACCCATTCATCTTGCAGCTCCTCTCCGTTCCCAAGCAGGCAAAACAATAATGCGTGAAAATGATTCTATAAAACTTTATTAAGGCATTAAATTTACACAAAATTAATATCACAACTGCAATAGAGCCATCTGGCAGCGCTGACTCCATTAGGGGGTATCAGTGCGCAGTTATCCTTGCTACTCCCCATGACAGCGGACTTGTTTTGAACATTGAGGAGCGATGATTGACAACGTGGAGCCCTATCTATTTTTCATGCGCTGCTGCATCAGGTAGTGATGAAATAAAAGGGAAAGCGGAGGGCTACAGGGGCTGGGAGGAGAACAGGTGCGAGGGAAGCAGGGAAACGGTTCTGTGGAGCAGGAGAGGCAAAAATGAAAATGACTTCTAAAGACTGAGCTGAAATGAAGGGAGGGAGTAAACGCCAAAAGAAGTTAGCGGAGATAAAAGTGACAGACCTCCTAAATATGATGGCCATAATATTATACAGGGAGCTGGGGGGTTTTTGGATGGCTTTTTGTGGCTGCTAAATCTGCCCCGGCACAATTTGGACACCACATCCTTTACAATAGAGGCGTTTAATATCATATAAAACAGTGACATTTTCTCACTCTGCACAAAATCTATATAAATTCTATATAGAGGGCATTTTGGGATGTACATTAAAGCTAACTTCATATCCTCTCAACAGGCGAAACAATTCATTCTGCTCATGTCACAGGTGGTAGGCACAGTTTGTGGTCATGGCAGCCCTGAGTAGAGAAGAATTAAAATGTGCCAGTCGATCTGTGCCTAAGAACAGGCAGCGATTTGTGGGGATGATTTTTTTCTTCACATTTGCACTTTTATGTAGCCAAAACCAAAATGACCATACCTCCAGCATCTCTCCAGCTTTTTCTTTACACGTATCATATGTAAATACACTGTCTGGCCAAAAAAAGAGTGACCACAAAAAAAAAAAAGGTCACACACTCTATTAACTCTAATATTTGGTTGTTCTGCCTTTAGCTTTGATTACGTCACACATTTGCTGTTGCATTGTTTCGATTTCGCTTCCGCAACGTCACAAGATTTATTTCCATCCAGTGTTGCGTTAATTTTTCACCCAGATGTTGCATTGATGATGGTCGAGTCTGACGCTGCACAAAGCTTCTCCAGCACATCCCAAAGATTCTCAATGGGGTTAAGGTCTGGACTCTGTGGTGGACAATCCATGTGTGAAAATGACGTCTCATGCTCCTGAACCACTCTGTCACAATTTGAGCCCGATGAATCCTGGCATTGTCATCTTGGAATATGCCCGTGTCATCAGGGAAGAAAAAAATCCATTGATTAAATAACCTGGTCATTCAGTATATTCAGGTGTCAGCTGACCTCATTCTGCTGAACCTCGACAGGACCAACTGCAGCAACACCAGCATATTTGCTTAGTTAAATCCAGGTGGCAACTTTTTTTTTGGCCAGGCAGTGTAGTAGCTAATAGCCAATGACGCATCATCAACACCGGTGCCATGGTCCACTTAATTCATAAACTCCAGCTCTCGCGGTGCTCTGAGGAGGACGTGCAAATGTCACGCGGTCAAATACGATCACGAAACTCTCCTCCTTTCGTACGATACATCCAACGCACAGGACTTGTGACCTATGTGGTATTAGATCTGTGTTTGTGACTCTGAGCGACACAAACGCGTGAAAATGCTCGGGCACACTACGTCACGATCAAAGCAGGAACGACCCTAACACTAACCTCTACGTGGCCCTGAATAATGCAAAGGATCAGCCACCTCCAGCTGCTCCTAAAGAAGCCCCAGCAGCTGTCGGGCGGAGATGACGACTGTAGCGATGATCAACATGCGACTGTACAGAGTTTGAGCTGCAAATGAACGGCTAAACTACTTGGTAATTTTGTTTTTAACCTCCAGAAGCAGAGAGAAGGACAGACAAACCTACAACCACTCCGACCACAGTCATTCACTTACACACACAGACGTAGTTGGAGTTTTTTTTTTTGGTACATTATTAATTTGCTTTCATTTCCTGGAGCTCGAGTTTAACTTAAAGCATCGACACTGCCTAATCTAAACCTAAACCTAACCTCAATCTATTTTAACCCATATCTGAACTGAACCCATGTTGTTGATCTGAACAGTTTGCACTAAAAAGAACTGGGATGAAACAGTTGACCTTCACGTTTGTGGGTGAACGCTCTAACCACCAAATCGTTTACTATAGATTTTTATGTGACGTGGAAAAATAGTAGACGCATATAGGCCTGTAGTAATTAATAAATAAAGACGAAGTTAAACTGGACTTACACATGGAAAAATGTGAAAGATTATGTCATGGGGACCTGATTTTGGTCCTCATATGGGAAGCAGGTCCCCTTAAAGACTTTAGTCCCCAAAGTTTGAGGAAATACCCACCGTCAACACAACTTTAAAACAAGGCAAAGTCAGAGAAGAGTCTTGCACAAGGACAACAACAATATGCAAAAGACAAAACTAGTTGCAGAACATTTGACTTTCACATTTGTGGGTGAAGGCTCTATCCACCAAATCGTTTACTATGGATTTTTATGCAGCTTGGACGAATAGTAGAAGTTTATTACTACATAAAGACGAGGTTAAACAGGACTTACACGTGGAACACTGTCTTCTGGTCTCCCACCACCTCACCGTCCCCGACTGTCAGCGTGTCGTAGCCTCTCTCCAGGTCAAAGTCCTCAAAGGTCAGCTTGATCACCTGCGGACAGACGGGGGGGACAGACAGGGGACACAGAGGGCGCATGGTTAGGACAGGTGTAGAGGACAGGTGAAGCAGGGTTCAAACTCCAGGTGCAGAGGAGAGTCCCGGTGACACCTGTCAAGTCCCATTCCTCACTCCGTCCATTCATCAATCAATCTCTGTGAACAAGGCGCTGGCACGTTTCCAGTCACAGCTATTCAGCCTGCTCTGGGAGTTCAGTTTGCCGTTGTTTAAAGCGGAGATACTGAGCTAATGTTTGATATCTAGTTAGAATTTATGACACCCGAGGATCATTGTTAGAATTTGCACGTTTTAAATCACAATATTCATCTAAAACGACTTAATAAAAGAAACAAATCCGCTGACTTCCGTGTTAGAAAACTCAACGGGTGCTGACGCCGGTCCCTCTCTTATGGACACTAGCGAAAAGCAGATTTTTTCTCACTTG
Organism: Periophthalmus magnuspinnatus; assembly: GCF_009829125.3. NCBI lineage: Eukaryota > Metazoa > Chordata > Actinopteri > Gobiiformes > Gobiidae > Periophthalmus > Periophthalmus magnuspinnatus. The sequence continues at coordinate 5,100,344 of NC_047136.2, read as the reverse complement.
TACCATTGCCAAATCTTACACATATCATCAAGTAAGAAAATAAATTTGACCAACGAAGTGCGGACGTCACAGTAGGCGTGTGTTGGTGTTGATCAGAAATACGGCGTCTTGAAAATAAGCGATTAAAGATTGCTCAAACACGCACGAATCACTCTAAATATGTCATGATCCCCGTCTATCCTGCCCCTTTTTTGCTCGTTCTTCCCTCCCTTCTGTGTCTGAGCCTGGAGCTGGGGGCGGAGATCTCGGCTCCTCCCTCCCGTGCACACCTGGAGCTAATCTACAATCAGCTGCACCTGGGGAGGATAAGAGGAGCCGGGACCTGACACTCAGCGCCAGATCGTCCACGTATCTCTGTGGTACTCCCCGCTTGGCTCAGTTCATTTTTTTTCCGCTTTTTGACTTTGCTAAACTTGATACTTTTGCTCCTCACCAGATCCCGCTCCCTGCTACTCCCGCTCTACCCCTGGACCACGGCAAACACCTCGCTCCCGACTCACCGATCGATCTGCCATAATTTTTGCACTTGCGCTTCTGTAAATAAACACTGTTAAACCTTTGCCTGAGTTCTATCTTTTTGGTCCCTCCTGTCAGACGTCACGACAAAATCCAACTTTCGGGAGGGTAAATGAGAAGGTAGCAACTAAAACATGGTTAAAAGCTTTAAAAAATGTAGAAATTTTGCAGAATAAGTCTGATTTAAAACTGATAAAATAACAAATATTCACTTTTTCTGTGGAGTTAGACCCTTTTACAGCTATAAGACGTGCGCAAAAAGCCAAAAGATGAACATATTAAGAACTGTAAAAGTATTCTGAAAAGATGGTGATGTGATAGAGCTTGAATAACACTATGTACAATTATATTTTGCAGCTCGATGACCATGGGATTTGTGGATGAACATAGAGCCTTGAACTAGAATCCAGACGTGTTTTTCTTTGGTCTGAATCATAATGAACGCATTGTTAAGCATAAAATATTTTGAAGATGATAAAAGATGGATGAAGAGAATAAGGTAGAGCAAAGTAAGCGAATAAAAAGAAATAATGAATGCCAGAAAGAAACAAGAGCAAGGCCGGTGCCATCAAACAAACGGCAGTGCTAAAGTAAATGGTGCATATGAGGAACTGTCCCGTAGGAGTCATATGACATATAATAAACACCTTTTATCCTGTATTTGGAAATGGGCCAGTGATTTCCGTCAAATCCTCGATGTTTTCAGGGGGGCTGCTGGAGCTAATGAAAAACCTTATTTAAATGCAAATTGCATTCTGTCCTATGTTAAATCCAGCGCCTAATGAAAATTGCCAAGGTGGAGAGAAGAGATGAATGGTGGGTTGGAAAATAGGTCAGATGGTTCGATAAAAAGAGTTCCAGAGCACAGACTCATCTCCTGCCGACAGCCAACCGGTGGAGTCGGGCACTAAAGGGGCTAAAGTGTAACGAAAAGTGTATAGGACCTTTAATCCATCAGCTCAAATCGAACCGATGGATTAAAGGTCCTACATTACGCAAAAGTGACTCTTGTGAACTTTAAGTCATGTTAGAATGTTGTTACTTCATCAAAAACATACCTGGAGTTGTGTTTTGTTTCATTCACACGTTTATTATTAGTCTGTCCACATCTCCAAACCTCAAAATGCTTAATTCCACCTTGTGATGTCATGAAGTGGTAGTTTTCAAGTTAACATGTACCTTTTACCTTTACTTCAGTAGACATTGAGAGTTCCAGGGCTGAAATTATCCAAATGATTCTAATGAAGGTGTGTAGAGATTAAGAACACAGTGGAGCACTTCCTGTATCACGACATGATGACATCACAAGGTGGAACAGAGTGTTTTCTGTTTGAGAGAAGAAAATCGCAATCTAAATGTGCAGGGTTTGTGTGTTAAACATGTGTGAATGAGACAAAACACAACTCTGCTTATGCTTTTGATGAGGAAACATTATAACATCAGAACATGAAGTAATACCGACCCTTTAACGTGAAGAATTATAATCCTTTGACCTTTACTTAACACACAGACTGAAAGCTGATAAGTCAAGTCAAATTAAGGCAATTTAAAACAGTGATGTCCTCATAGACTATCACCATAAAATAAACTAATTCTATCTTCACAACAGTCACTTTGAGGTAAGATTAGGTCAAAACAAATGGAAATTCAATGAAAAAAACGTACTAAAATACAGGTTTTGAGCAGGCAGTGTGAACACAGTTTTAATGTGTTCTGTAGAGCTGTGGTTCTTAATCTTTGTATCACATTCTGAGCCTCCTATCACAGTTCATAGGCAAACTGTATATTATCAATTATTACTGTTAAAAGTGGTTGTCTGGAGACATTTAAGTTCTAAAATTCAACGATCAAGAGTGTAGGAAACTGCAAAATTATGTTTAGAGCATCAGATATTGTATGATTTTGATGTAAATATGAAAATACAATAGCTGCAAGAGCTCATCCAATAACCTCATATATAAACCTCAGTGTAAACATTAGCACAACAATGACATTAGTGCAGGACATGTGCAATAAACCCCTTAACCCCTTCAGGACTGAGCACATTACAGACCAGTACAGCTCGCCTAGACTTTTTTTTCTTTTTTTAGCTATAAAAATCACGTTAAAGGAAGTATCGGCATGTACTTTTGCCTTTTTTCACACAACTACCTCTATTTTACATATCCATCCTTATTATTCCGGCACCTGCGCTGTGATTGGTCATCTTTGAGGGCGACGTGAGCACATTACCGTACTGACAGTAACATATTTAAAGAGCCCCATGCCTCTGCTTTGAGACGCCGTTTGAATTTACATGAAGCACAATTGGTTGCAGAGTTACGATAGACCGCGAGTCTATCGATGGCGAGGGCATCCGACGTTATAGGGATAAGAATGTAACGTGAACTTGTTTTAATACCATTTGATTTGACCTTTTGTAAATATGAAGCCAAATCCCCCTCGGAAAGTCGAAAAGTCGAAAAGTACTCGCACACTCCCAGGATCAAGTCTTTTCTGCTCTGTCTTTGTTCATCTTTGTATACGGGAACATTTGTGTCAACTTAGAGCTACTTTTAGCAGCAGCGGCTTCATGAACCGGCGGTGGGGAGCAGCATCCGTCATGATGTCAAAAGGCAGCGAGGGCGGTCCTGAGCGACCCCGCAGTCCTCTGTCTGCACCGGCCCGGGTCGGCAGGAAAAGAACCACATTAGCCCTTCTAAACAGCAGCAACGGGCTCGCTCTATCTTCATCTGGGCTCGGACACGGAGGCGGAGGCAGTCCAAAGAGCAGTTTCGGCTCGGGCTGAGATCACCCAGGGGTGTCGTAGAGTTGGGGAGAAGTGGAGAGGGCGCGTTATAGACAGGAAGGAACAGCGACTGGTAATCCAATCTCTGCAAATATTGGCACAAATTTGACCTGAATAGAACGTGTAACTGTGGGAACTGGCACGTGTCTTGTCAGAAGGATGTTTCCAGTCGTCTCCTTAAGGGGCTGGAGAACGTCGGTGAATCTGTTACCCTCACAGCATTTGAGGACATAATTTAGCACAAAATCCAGCCTAGATGTTGTGTTTTATTGTTAGGGATTGGGTCCAGAGATTGGCCATATTAATGTTTGTGGCAAAGTCCTAAACTAGACATTTGGGAATCATTCTTTCTAGCACTTGTTTTGCTTCTATAGTGAAAAAAATACACTTCAATAGTTGATTTTGTGTATTACTCTAAGCTATTTTGTTTTATGTACAGAGACTTGGTATTTACAGAGATATTAACCACAAACTAGGTCAAAACATCTGTAATATAAAGTGCTAATTTGACAATAAAACCGAATAACAGGTCTCTCTTGCCTTCCATCTTAATTTTGATGGCAAGAGAGAACTCAGCCTATTGTATATTGAGTAACTGTTAGAAAAGTACCAAAAACTACTACACAATGTTACTTAAGGGTCCTATATTACACAAAACTGACTCGTGAGCTTTAAGTCTTGTTATAATGCTGTTAACTCATCAAAAACAGACCTGGAGTTGTGTTTTGTTTCATTTGCACCTTTATTATTAGTCTGTCTTCATCTCCAAAGCTCAAAATGCTCTGTTCCACCTTGTGATCTCATCAAGTGGTAGTTTTCAAGTTGACTGCTACCTTTGACCTTTAGTTCAGTAGTAGATTGTCAATTCCAGGGCTTGAAATGATCCCAGTGCTTCTAGTGAAGGCGCACAGAGTTTAAAAACACAGTAAAGCACTTCCTGTATTACCACATGATGACATCACAAGGTGGAACAGAGTGTTTTCAGTTTGAGAGATGAACTCTAAAGCCTAAATATGCAGCGTTTGTGTGTTAAACATGTGTGAATGAAACAAAACACAACTCCAGGTACGTTTGAGATGAGGAAACAGCATTATAACAGAAAATGGCGTAATACGGAAAAGGTTTGACCAGTGGAGTCGTGTGAATTCACCTCCGTCAGCCTCGCCTTCACAACAAACGAGCAGATTTGTACAAAAAAACATTTCTCCTGAGTTTGCAGAAAGGGAGCGAGCGCTGCGGTTGCCGAGGCAGCTGGGTGGCCTTGAACACAACTCCAAAGTCAATGGCTGTGACACTTCATGATCTCCTCTGAGCGCGCTCCCAAATCTCACCATTACTCCCCTCTCCACAGGTGTCGACCACAGCTCCCTTTGTCTCGCTTTGGCCCGCTGCCAGGCTTCTCTCACTTTTTCTTATCGCTCACATTTTTCCAGGAGCAAGCCGGAGTCGGAGTCGAAGAGCGCTGAGCTAACCCCCCGAAACCGTCCTAGAGCAATTATGAAACAAATGAAACCACAGCCCCCGGGGGTTCCTGTGTTAACAGGTTGACAGTCTGCAAGTAATACTTTTTAAATTTGGAAATAGTGAGAATTCAGAATGAAATTGGGAGAAAATAACATGGATATTTTTACAATTCTGAAAATAAATGTGACTGACAATTTCTACAGGTGTGTGGTTTGGTAGATTTAGCAGAAGTGAAATGTCCATCCATCCATCCATCTTCTTCCGCTTTATCCGGGGCCGGGTCGCGGGGGCAGCAGTCTAAGCAGGGACTCCCAGACTTCCCTCACCCCGGACACGTCCTCCAGCTCCTCCGGTGGGACCCCAAGGCGTTCCCAGGCCAGCCGAGAGACATAGTCCCTCCAGCGTGTCCTGGGTCTTCCCCGGGGCCTCCTCCCGGTGGGACATGCCCAGAACACCTCCCTAGGGAGGCGTCCAGGAGGCATCCTGAGCAGATGCCCGAGCCACCTCAACTGGTTCCTCTCAACGTGTAGGAGGAGCGGCTCTACTCCGAGCTCCTCCCGTGTGACCGAGCTCCTCACCCTATCCCTAAGGGTGCGCCCGGCCACTCTGCGGAGGAAGCCCATTTCAGCCGCTTGTATCCGCGACCTTGTCCTTTCGGTCATGACCCAGAGCTCATGACCATAGGTGAGGGTAGGAACGTAGATTGACCGGTAAATCGAGAGCTTCGCCTTCCGGCTCAGCTCCTTCTTTACCACAACGGACCGATACAGCGACCGCATCACTGCAGACGCTGCACCGATCCGCCTGTCAATCTCCCGCTCCATCCTTCCCTCACTCGTGAACAAGACCCCGAGATACTTGAACTCCTCCACTTGGGGCAGAGACTCACCACCCACCCGGAGAGGGCAAACCACCTTTTTCCGGTCGAGAACCATGGCCTCGGATTTGGAGGAGCTGATTCTCATCCCAGCCGCTTCACACTCGGCTGCAAACCGCCCCAGTGCCTGCTGCAGGTCCTGGCTCGAAGAAGCCATCAGGACAACATCATCTGCAAACAGCAGAGATGAAATCCTGTGGTTCCCAAACCAGGCCCCCTCCGGCCCCTGGCTGCGCCTAGAAATTCTGTCCATAAATATAATGAACAGAACCGGTGACAAAGGGCAGCCCTGGCGGAGTCCAACATGCACTGGGAACAGGTCTGACTTACTGCCGGCAATGCGAACACAGCTCCTGCTCCGGTCATACAGGGACCGGACAGCCCTTAGCAAAGAGCCCCGGACCCCATACTCCCAGAGCACCCCCCAAAGGACACCACGAGGGACACGGTCGAATGCCTTCTCCAGATCCACAAAACACATGTGGACTGGTTGGGCATACTCCCATGAGCCCTCGAGGACCCGATGGAGAGTATAGAGCTGGTCCAGTGTTCCACGACCAGGACGAAAACCACACTGCTCCTCCTGAATCCGAGGTTCGACTATCGGTCGGATTCTCCTCTCCAGTACCCTGGAATAGACCTTACCGGGAAGGCTGAGGAGTGTGATTCCCCTGTAATTGGAACACACCCTTCGGTCCCCCTTCTTATACAGAGGGACCACCACCCCGGTCTGCCATTCCACAGGCACTGTCCCCGACCGCCACGCAATGTTGCAGAGACGTGTCAGAAGTGAAATGTAACAAAGTAAAAGTTCTGTACTTAAGTAGAATTTTTAGGTATTTGTGCTTTTTACTACTACATTTTTGAACTGGACTGAAAAGTAAAAACTACTTTTCATATGGTTTGAGAAAATGTAACATTTGTGTGAAATACTTTTACTTTTTACTCTTTAAATACATTTTTAAATTGGTGCTTTAATACTTTTACTTAAATAGAGTTTTTTATGTGGTATTTTTACTGTATCTGTACTTTTATTTCATCCACCTCTGGATTTGGTTTGGTCCTGCTCTGATCCAGATTTAGTCCTGGTTTAGTCCTGGTTTAGTCCTGGTTTAGTCCTGGTCTAGTGCTGGTCTAGTCCGGGTTTAGTCCTGTTTTAGTCCTGTTTTAGTCCTGGTCTAGTCCTGGTCTAGTCCTGGTCTAGCCCTGGTCTAGTCCTGGTCTAGTCCTGTTTTAGTCCTGTTTTAGTCCATGTTTTAGTCCCTGGTTTAGTCCTGGTTTAGTCCTGGTTTAGTCCTGGTTTAGTCCTGGTTTAGTCCTGTTTTAGTCCTGGGTTAGTTCTGTTTTAGTCCTGGTTTAGTCCTGGTTTAGTCCTGGTTTAGTCCTGGTTTAGTCCTGGTTTAGTCCTGGTTTAGTCCTGGTTTAGTCCTGTTTTAGTCCCTGTTTTAGTCCTGGTTTAGTCCTGTTTTAGTCCCTGTTTTAATCCTGTTTTAGTCCAGATTTGAGTACAATCCTCCTATATTCCCAATTTTACGTCGATGAGTTGATGATGCAACTATTATCTCAGCCTATGTTAAAAAAACAACATTTTCCTCTTTTTGCATCTTTAAACACGACCAACATTTCAAACCGACGATCTCTATCAGTTATGAAGGTTTTTTTGTTTGTTTTTTGCACTTTAGGTCAATTCATTAGGGCAAACTTCGTGATGCTGTTTTCATTCGTTCATTTCCTCCATTTCCTCAGTCGCGTGAAGACCACACTATGAACACGTGTATTTACCTTGGTTGGATCTGTGGCGGTGATGACCCAGGTACAGTTGGCGTTGTTGTCGTACTGCACTGGGTAATTCGGCGACGTAATGACACCGCCCGGTCCTTTCAGCTGTCCTCCACACATGGGCGCTGTGCACAAAGAAAAATGAAACAGAAACAATATTAGATTTAAAAAAAAAACGCTGCAGTAAGACGTAAAAGGGTCAGTGATTTTAGATACAAGTCGAGGAAATATACCGCACAACTGACCACAAATTAGTAAAGGTGGGACGAGATAGAATTTCCGCAAGAGACGAGACGCGAGTTTGGATCTACGAGAACTAGTAATTTAGAGTAAGCTTGTTTTTTATGCTTTATTTATCTGATTAACTGTTAATATCTTACGTTAACAAACCAGACACGTTTTCAGTTCTGTCTGTGCTTCATGTCGCCGAATAAATATAAATGTGTTACGTTAGTGCGCTGTACTGATATTCAGCCTGTTGTTATCTATTTTATTATTATTTTTTATTATAACTTGCCTTTAAAAATAAAATATCCGTTCTTAGTCTAAAATTTTTTGATAAATTTCCCCAAAAAAAATGCAACTTATATATGTTTTTTTTCTTCATTATTATGCATTTTTTGGTTGGTGCGACTTATACTCCAGCGCGACTTATACTCCGGAAAATGCTGTATACAAGATAAGATAAGATATGCCTTTATTAGTCCCACAGTGGGGAAATTCCAGTATTGCACCGCACAGTTAAAGAACAGAAGGAAAATGGTACATGCAATAAAACAAGATAACAGATAAATAGCTTAAAATAATTTAAAAATAGACTTAAAAATAAACTAAAAATAGACTCTAATATCACATATGAACTTTGTAATGCAATTCCACATAACACATTGCATATCACAATATATAAACTAACGTAAAATAATCTGGACCTAAGGCTATGTGCAAAAAAAAGTGTTAACCACTTTCAAATATACTCAGGTTGTTCCGGGGTTTTTGCTGCACACCTGAGCGAGGAAAAGTTAAGTCCACAGCCGAACCAACTTTCCTAATTCTAATGAGTTACGTCTGAGAGAAGTCCTTTGGGAGCCCGAGCCCAATACGAGGGTGAACGCCTTCCCGTATAACCCCTATTAAAGTCTACAAAAAAAAAGTTAAAGAAGAAACCGGGTAATTAATATAAGTCGTGATTGCAGGGGTGACTTTACGTGGAAAAATACCCTTTCTTACTCGCTACAGAGATAAGCAAAGCAGCAGCAACCCAAGTCTTCAGAATTAAAGCTGTAAATGGAGAGCGCATTTGAAGAGACCCATTTTCTCCCATGCAAACGACAGAGCTGCTTAATTTAATGAGGACTAATGTTAATTTATAACACAGATCTTCAATTATTTCAATGAGATGTTTAATCTGCATTGAAAGGGAGCGAGCGGAACAAAAAGGAGCGGCTCCAAAGGTTAAATGGGGAGGACGGAAGACAATATTCTAAAAGGGCAATATTCTCTCTCATTACTGTCATGTGCTGCCTCCGAACAGGGATGGAAACGGGGCAGACGTGGAAGGATTTGAGACAGTTTGCGGCGACGGTAAAGTACGACAGGGAAAATGATGTGTTTCGTGCGCGTGTTGTGGTCTATTAAGGTTCATCTGGTCTTCTGTCTTGTTCAGTCCTAAGAGGCGACTGCTGTTGTGACCTTGGGCTTTACAAAAATAAACAGATTTGAACATTTAATTGAGTAAAATTTGATATTTGGGCTTTTAAAAGTAGGGAAATGATTCGATTCTGGTCCTGATTAGTAAAACGCAACAAGTATACTTTGCTTTAATAGATTTTTTTTAGGTCTTTTTCCGGACTAAGGTTGGATTTGTTTTCATACCTGATACTCTGGACTGCTCACGAGTGCCTCAGAGTGGTCACACATCAGCTGGTTTAAACACGTTTTGGCGCCATCTGGCTCCAGCGGTAGGACGACAGCGCCATCTGCAGCCCGACTTCTTCAGGACAGTTTCCCAGGTGTGTGAGAGTCAAAAAGTCCAAGGGAAAGCCAGAGTCTGGACTGGGACGGAGCAAACATCATCGGGACAGAGGACAAAAAAAACATCGTTGCTGGATCGTGTCGATGGGACTTTAAACCGGGACGAGGGGGCCTTTTTACTTTCGCACACCTGGGATACTGTCCTGAAGAAGTCTGACAGCAGATGCCGCTGTCATTCTGCCTCCAACGGTAGAAACACAGCACCAAAACCTGTTTAAATCAGCTGAACACATCACAGCAACATCACGTGACCACTCTGAGGCGCTATTGAGCAGAACAAACTAAACTGTCAGGGTTGAAAACAAACTAAACCTTCGTCTGGAAAAATAAGCTATTAAAATAAGTATTCTTGTTTTGTTTTACTAATCAGGACGCGAGTCAGAATTAATCTACTTTTTAAACCCCAAACATCTAATTTTACTCAGTTCAATTTTCAAATCAACTCATTTTTGTAAAGCCCAAAATCACAACAGCAGATCATCGACTTAACCAACAGAAAGTTACAAAATCCAACAGTGAAACAGACTTTGCTCAAAAACAGACAAATTAACCAACGTTTATAGAAAACAAGCAAATGGACAATTGTTCCAGAGCGCCCCCTGGTGTTAGACCTTCCTTCTCGACAAGGGAAAGAGAAAAGTTAAAGGGTTACACATACGTCTAACGGTCTTAATTGCTCTATGGGGGATTATAACATTTTGTGACATTTTAAAAAATTACGCCAAAATATTAAAGACAATTTTTCCAGTGTCTTTGCACAGAAGAGTTTGAACGTATAAGCAGCTATGGAAGTCAAAATAAGCCAGTGTTGAACTATCTGCATCTGGTTATAAAGCGTTAATCAGGAAGTGCGCCGTCAGCATGCCAGAAAAGAAAGGAACTGGTCGCGAGGAAGGGCATCTGCTGCAAAATTTTACGCTAAAATGTTAAAGGCAAGTTTTCCAATGTCTTTGCGCAGTAGAGATTGAATGTATAAGCAGCTATGCAGGCCAAAATAAGTCTGAAAATAAGTTGTCGGTGAACTATCTGCATCTAGTTATAAAGCGTTAAGCAGGAAGTGCGCTGTCAGCTTGCTAGAAAAGAAACAAACTGGATTACTGCTCATTATCTGATCAAGTTAGACTGTTTTGCTGCAGTCGGTGGTTGTTAAAAAGCTCTCATGTCGACTGTGACGAGGTGAAGGACCCTATCCGCTTCTGCTTTCTCCACGTGACGCCTTTCTGTGTAATTACGCTTTGTGCAAATGATCGTGAGGAAGGGCATCTGTAGTAAAAAAAACTGCGCCAAAATGTTGAAGGCAATTTTTCTAATGTCTTTGAGCAGTAGAGACTCAACATATAAGCAGCTACAGAGCCCAAAATAAGTCAGTGATGAACTATCTGCATCAAATTATAAAGCAATAATCAGGAAGTGCGCTGTCAGCTTGCTAGAAAAGAAACAAACTGGATTACTGCTCATTATCTGATCACGTTAGACTGTTTTGCTGCAGTCGGTGGTTGTTAAAGAGCTCTCATGTCGAGTGGGACGAGGTGAAGGACCCTATCCACATCTGATCTCGCCACATGACGCCTTTTTCTGTATAATTGAATCTCGGTACGATTGGATTGGTCCACAGCAGCCACAGCGCGCTGGATTTAGACGTGGCTCAGTGTGACGTGAGCGGCGTATGCTTCAGAGGATGTTAAAGGGATTAAATGCACATATTTCACATTTGGATGCATCTCTTGGTGATAGGTGGTGCCAAAAAGCTGACAGCTCAACACATTCGCTTTTAATCTTGTGGGGAGATGCTGTGTGTATCCTGCCCCCTGTGGAGAGTAACAATATTTATTTGCATACAGCTAGCATTATTCTATAAAGACCTGCAAGCGTAATCTTTAATCTTATGTTCTGTTTTTTGGGGGTTTTTCAGATTTTTTCATGGCTGATATTGATTGTTTAGACGCTGTGCCAATATGGGTTGATATTCAGGGCCAATTTTGATAATCCTCACTGTATCACGTACTTTTTACCACAAATTCAGCTGCAGTCCTTTTGAGAGAGCTGTATTCTTTCTTGCAGTGGCCTCTTCTTTAAACAGGTTGTCAGCCCAGACTAAATACTGGCTTCTGATTGTGATTTAAAGCTACAATCTGTAAGTTTGTTTCATTTTTTTTCGACTACTAGATGGCAATAAATGTGAATCCTCCGGTGGTAGAATGTAACAAAGTACAAGAAGTAAAGTATTGTTCTTAAGTACACTTTTTAGGCATCTACGCTTTAGTACAGTTGAAACCAGACCTTTTCATACACTATATAAAAAGACACATACGTTTTTTTTTCTCACTGTGTAACATGAAATCAGACTAAACTTTTCCTGTTTTAGGTCAATTAGGATTATCAAAATTATTTCGATTTGCTAAATGTCAGAATAATGAGAGAAGGATTTTTTTTTTTTTTTTTTTAAATAGTCATTATAGTCATTGTACTCTATGAAAACTTCTGATGTCTGAAGAAAATAATGAAAAACTGTCTTTAAAAAATCCTTCTCTTATTATTCTGACATTTAGCAAATCGAAATAATTTTGATAATCCTAACTGACCTAAAACAGGAAAAGTTTCGTCTGATTTCTTGTCAGACAGTGAGAAAAAAAAGCGTATGTGTCTTTTTTATATAGTGTATATAAACGTCTGGTTTCAACTGCAAGTACATTTTACAGTGGATACTTTTTACTTTTACTTCACTACATTTGAGAGCAGTATCTGTACTTTCTGCACTACATTTTTGAACAGGACTGAAAAGTAAAAAGTACTTTTCATATGATTTAAGGGGTTATTTTTACCATATTCGTGGAAACATCTTGACTAAAGTTTTCGAGTTCAAGCTTCGACTTTGAGCAAAACAAAAATAAACGCACAAAATTGATTAAAAAAACTAAAAAAACTGATTCATATGGTTTTTATCAACTAAAATATGTCTCATTTTTAATCAATATCACTGCATTTACACTTAATTACACACTTAACAGTCCTAAGTCACTCCCCCTTCAGAGCGCTATCACATTAACGTTCCGCTGATGAAACTACTCCACATCGCATCAGGTTTGTGAAGTTGTAGTGTATTGTTTTGTATCATCCCTTTGAATATTTATGGAGAATTATCATGTGGGAGCGTGGATGACGTAGGCTTGTGGGCGGAGCTTTGGACAGAATCTTACAGCTATTCATAATGAGGGTTCGAATAGGGCCTGAGAGAGATCGCTAAATTACTCAAACATGCACGGGTGACATCTAAAACCTACTTTTTACTCTTAAAGTACATTTTTAAACAGGTACTTAGATACTTTTACTTAAGCAGATTTTTTCATGTGATACTTTTACTTCACTTGAGTACAGTTTTACTTCTTTATCTGTACTTTTACTTAACAAAACTGAGTACTTCACCGCTGCAATCCTCCCTCTTGTCACCTGTCGTTCGTTCGTGCTCACCTGTGCGCTCTGGTGGTCTGTCAAACTGCAGTAACGTAGCATCTAGTGGTGATATGTGAGAATACAACAGGATCAGCAATTATAACTACAAATTGCAACTTTATTACCCCCAAGTACTGCAAATATTACCCCAGTATACCCCGAATTACCAATATATCAGAAATCTCTACATCTACCCTAAGTTTTCCTCGCCATTTTGTGTAAAAATAACTATAACTCTACACTTTTTAGACAATGGCCTGTGATTCTTCGTGCAACTTTGAGGAACTAACACAAAGTACCGCAAACTTTTTTTCCTTTGCAACAAGTACATGTCTTCTTTTAAACGCTGTAGCACCTGTTATATACTGACGTGATAATACTTTCTTTGTTAAGCCTTATTGTTACCGCTTTACAAAGAATAACTGGCAGCTAGTAATCTCTTTCCCTTCAGCGGAAAACACTGAGGTTACTATGAATGAATACATTTAGAGCCTAACTCAAATTGATAGGCTAGCCGCGGTTTACAGCCAATCATTGTCACAGAAAGGCCTGAGGGTTTGGCATTTCCACAGCATATAATCACGCTGAATTTCATTTTGAACATAACAGGGTACTTGTAATAGACTGTCAGTAGGTGGTCCCATATGGATTTTCAGAGCTGGTACCCGTATCCAGGATTTAACTTGCTGTTGCAGAAAAAAGTGCCAAATATCTGATACGTTTTCATATCTTTTATATCTTCATAACGCTGAACATTTGTCTGGAGCTCTGATATTCTTGGTAGATCTCTGGTTTAATCTGAGCTTTGTTTTAACACAATCTGACTATAAAGAACTGGCTTAGCTGGAGGTGCAACAGGTGAGATAATTTGTGCGGCTAAACACTCACGTTCGCCTTTTTGTTAAAAATCTAACACCTAAACGAGACTGAACGGTTGTACTAATCACAGAAGGCTGAAAATGTGTTGTTTAAAGAGGGAGTATTATGCAAAATTAACTTTTTGGAGTGTTCTACCATGTTAAAATGTTATTTCCTCATCAAAAACATGTCTGAAGAGGTTTTACATATCATTCGTGCATGTTTGAGTAATTTAGCGATCTCCCTCTGGCCCTATTCGAACCCTACTTACGGTTAGCTGTAAGATTCTGTACAAAGCTCCGCCCACAAGCCTTTGTCATCCTCGCTCCCACACGGCAATTCTCCATAAATATACAAAAACATGATACGAAACAATACACTACAGCTTCACAAACCTGATGCGATGTGCTGAAGTTTCATTAACAAATCCCTAATGTGATGGTGCTCTGAAGGGGGAGTGACTTAGCACAAAGAGAGGGAGGGATTAAACATATTAATACGCTGTTTGGGTGAATACAACATTTTCAAAACAATAAAAAGTAACATGGTGATATGTGATGTGTTAGTAGTTGATACCCCATAAAAGTGTAATACCCCCTCTTTAATACCCCATAGAGTGTAATACCCCCTCTTTAATACCCCATAGTAGTGTAATACCCCCTCTTTAATACCCCATAGAGTGTAATACCCCCTCTTTAATACCCTATAGAAGTGTAATACCCGCTCTTTAATACCCTATAGAAATGTAATACCTCCTCTTTAATACCCCATACAAATGTAATACCCTCTCTTTAATACCCTATAGAAGTGTAATACCTCCTCTTTAATACCCCATACAAATGTAATACCCTCTCTTTAATACCCTATAGAAGAGTAATACCCTGTCGAAGTGTAATACCCCCTCTTTAATACCCCATAGACGTGTAACACCCCCTCTTTAATACCCCATAGAAGTGTAATACCCCATAGAAATGTAATACCCACTATTTCATACCCCATAGGGGTAAAATACCCCTCTTTAATACCCCATAGAACTAAATATCCCCCCTTTAAACCCCACAGAGGTAAGATACCCCCTCTTTAATACCCCATAGAAGTGTAATACACCATCTTTAAATCTATTTAGTATTTCTTCTTGAGTTTTCAGACTATTTTTCATCTTAAAACTTGTACCGGTGTTTGCTCATGTGCACATAGCGTCACCGTGGTAACTGCTGAACACTCCTCCACACACATACATGCAGTAGCCTCCCTGCAGCGCGACGCCACTGCCATCAATACCCGATAAACCGTCCCTATGGTTTGGATAAGGTGGACCGCCCGTAGTCTATACCTCTGCAGATGGGCCTGTCGTCGCTCCAGCCCACGTAGCTGTCCGTCACCCGCAGACAGCTGATGCTTTTGGAGCCCTGGAGTTCGTAGCCCTCGTCACAGGAGAAATGCACCGTGGCCCCGCGTCTGGAAAGAACAGCACAGGGCAAACGGTCACGTAGAGTCAAAAGACGTAGGTTATAGAGGTAAGAGTCCGGGGCGGTTCCGGGGAGGGGGCTTGAATGGCCAATGCACCTCTATATCCCGCCCAAAGACTTTCCCCCCACTTTCATAGCACATCCAAACGCTAACGCTAGTGGGAGCAACCTC
Source organism: Periophthalmus magnuspinnatus (assembly GCF_009829125.3). NCBI lineage: Eukaryota > Metazoa > Chordata > Actinopteri > Gobiiformes > Gobiidae > Periophthalmus > Periophthalmus magnuspinnatus. The sequence continues at coordinate 5,084,940 of NC_047136.2, read as the reverse complement.
AGGAAAAGAAGGCACCTGATTTGTCAGCGTTTCGTAGTTTTGAGTGTGTTCGCTAAGTGCCAGCTGCATTAAAAAGTAAAACTACACCACTGACCACATTACTCATTAATTATAAAGAACACACTAGTTCAAAATGAGTCAAGAAGAAAATAATATCTAATACTGAATGTGATGGCAGCAAATAACAAACTGACTTAAAATGCTCACTACAAAAACTGAACTATGTACTAAATATATGACTACAACTCATAGCAAAAGATGAAGTTTAAATCTGTCAACTGGACAAATTGTTGTAGGAGTGAAGACGTTTGGCTGCTCATCCAAGACACTTCAGTTCTGGTCAGATTGCTGCTGGTCACTGCCTTATATAGGGAGGAGCAAACTCAGACACGGGCAAACTACGGCCCTTTGGTTTTATTAATACGGCCCTCCAAACATGACCAAATTATATTAAAATAGGTCAGGGTAAAATGAAATGTAATAAATGAATTATTCATTTAATTAACGCATTTGGAAAACAATTGGTACAGTGAGTCTTGCATATTCACGCTTTGCTACATGTTCTCTCTAATGTCATTTTATATATATATATATCCTGGCTCGACCTCTGTCAAACTTTAGAACCCATTATGGCCCATGTGTCAAAAAGTTTACCCACCCCTGAGCTACACTGAATCTGTAAACATCTATTGTGCAGCCAAACGTCTTCACTCCTACAACGATTTGTCCAGTTGACAGATTTAAACTTCGTCTTCTTCTACCGACCGAGGGATTACACAGACATCTACAACTCACAAAAATATTTAAAGGTCTTGTATTACACAAAATTGACCCTTTTAAGTTTTAAGTCATGTTATAATATAAATGACACCTGGAGTTGCGTTTTGTCTCACACATGTTTGAGTAACTCTTAATTATTAGTCTGTCTACATCTCCAAACCTCAAAATGCTCTTTTGCACCTTGTGATGTCATGTAGTGGTATTTTTCAAGTTAACAACCACCTTTTACCTTTCGTTCAGTAGAGATTGCTCCAGTGCTGAAATTCATCCAAATGATTCTAGTGCATTAGTTTCAAAACACAGGGGAGCACTTCCTGTTTTACCACATGATGACATCACAAGGTGGAACAGAGTGTTTTCAGTTTGAGAGAAGAACTCAGCGATAAATCTACAGGGTTTGTGTGTTAAACATGTGTGAATGAAACAAAACACAACTCCAGGTCTGTTTGTGACGAGGAAACAACATTAGAACATAGATCAGAAACTAGCGTAATATGGGACCTTTAAATTGATCGTATTTTATCTTGATTTCAATTGCAAATATATTAAAAAACATGAATCAAACATATAATATTGCCACTGAATCAAAACTACTTCCAAGTGAATAAGACAGATATTTATATTTCACACAAAACTGACTGAAACAGATTTGTCGACGAGCAGATAATGTTATTTGTGCTGTTTCAGTAATGCACCGTGTAATGTGCATTTTCTGCCTTATGTAATAATGGCTGACATGAAAAGCGGCGGAGAATGCGTCGTTGGGAGTGTATTCATGACCATTACCCACAAATTATGAAGTAAAATGATGCTTTTATTACTGCAACAGCTACGTTTTTCCACGAGCAGAACACGGCGATTTCATTCATAATAAAATATGAGAAGGCGCAAAGGTGGATACACGGCGAAGGTGGATAAACGGCGAAGGTGGATACACGGCGAAGGTGGATACATGGCGAAGGTGGATACACGGCGTAGTAAACCAGGAAACTAAGCTCTTTTTCTTCTTTTTTTTTGTAGTATATGTTTATGACTTGGATCACCCTTTATTTCTGCATAATTATCTATTATTAGTATATTACCGTATACACTCTCGCCGTCATTATTAGTATTTCAAGCAGTTTCATAACCACTGCTCTCATTCTGATCAGTTTATCAAACACATACCAAGTTGACACACGCACATACATATTTTTCACTTCTTCCTTCTTCTTCTATTATTATTATTATTACAATCACTATCATCATTCATTTTTATTATTCATATTTTATTTACTAATATTCTTGTTGTTATTCTGATTTTCAAAAAGATATATATAATTAAACAACAAAATAACAATTCGGGTAAGTTGAATAGATGGGGAAGGCCACAATCCAGGTCTGAAATACATCTCCCAGCATCCCCCAGTCCAGGTCAGAGGGCTGCTATGAAGGGGCGGGCAACATCTGAGCTTATTCTTATTTATGTATTTATTTATATTTATTTATTTATGTATTTATTTATATTTATTTATTTTATTTATTGTATTTATTTTATTATATTTTATTTTGATTTAATTTTTTTCCCATCTATATTCTCTATATCTTCCTTTCTCACTTACAAATTACTAGTACTAGCACTCTCTTCTACCATCTCCACCTTACCCTCCCCCTCCAAAATCATGAAAATGTCACATACACAAATACACACACACACACACACTTGTCACTTACAATTGTAAATAGCTGTTACGTACAAACATTATGTCTGTTATGTCTTGCTATGTCTTACCACCACTTGTCACTATGTTGGTATGTCTTGCATAAAAAACAAACAAAAAATAAATAAATAAAATTAAAAAAAAAAAAAATTCAACTCTTACCGGAAATCCGAGCCTTTTCTTTTGCCCCGGTCTGGAATCCCTGGATCGGGACACATGTTATGTCCCTGTGCTACTCCCATTTGAGACACTACGAGAAACAAAAGAGCAGAAAGGAGAAGAATCGTTATAGATCTGTCGTCAGTCTTTAGTTAGTGAAGTCAGTTTAAGCCTCTGGTCCATTAGGAGTCCGCTAGTCCATAAAATGCAGGTTTGTTGATCGTAATTACCTGCCACGGTGAAAGGACTAAAAGTGGATAAAAGTGTTGAACTGTGCGAGTCAAACCCTGCTATTTATGTGTAATGCAACTGAGCCATAGTAAGGAAAGATTATAGAGCCTGTATGGCATTTTGTTCTCACATGTGGAGTGGAGGACGCTTTTGTGCACTGTTGCAAAAAACAAAACAAAAAAAAACTGCCCCACTGAGTGTTTTCAAATGTCAGTTTTTAAAATCCACTTTGTGCTGGAGTGTGTTGAATAAACTCATCACGAGAGGCTATTGTCTATACGAGGATCCGTGTGCTGGAGCCAGACGAGAGCCGCTCCCTCGTAAGTTGGCTCGCCGCTCTCGTATGATTCACGCGCCGCTATGTTTTGAGATATTTTGGGTAAACAAACAAAAGATTACATGACAGTTTATTATAGATTCATACTGACTCACTGTTTGGGTCTTTGAGTGATGCTTGAAATAAACGATACTCCAAAATCAGACCTGTTGTGATTGTGTTTGTGATATTGTTATAATTTACACTGCCCGACCAAAAAAAAAGTCACAAATAAGTACGAGTTGCTGCAGTTTGTCCGGTCTAGGTTCAGCAACAGTTTGTGCTCAAAGAATGAGGTCAGCTGACACCTGAATATACTGAATGACCAGGTTATTCCATCAATTTTTGGATTTTTTCTTCCCTGATGACACGGGGCATATTCCAAGATGACAATGCCAGGATTCATCGGGCTCAAATTGTGACAGAGTGGATCAGGAGCATGAGACGTCATTTTCACACATGGATTGTCCACCACAGAGTCCAGACCTTAACCCCATTGAGAATCTTTGGGATGTGCTGGAGAAGCTTTGTGCAGCGTCAGACTCGACCATCATCAATGCAACATCTTCGTGGAAAATTAATGCAACACTGGATGGAAATAAATGTTGTGACGTTGCAGAAGCGAAATCGAAACAATGTCACAGCGAATGTGCGACGCAATCAAAGCTAAAGGCAGAACAACCAAATATTATGACGGAGTATAAGGGTCACTTAAATAAATAAAAAAAATGCGGGCGCTACGAGAATAAAGTTGTAGCATTTCGACATTAAAGACGTAATATTACGAGAAAAAAGTCATAATATTACGACTTTTTTCTCGTAGCGCCCGCATAATTTTTTTAAATTTAAGTGACCCTTATACTCCGTCGTAAAATATTAGTGTGTGTGACCTTTTTTTTTTTTTTGGCCAGGCAGTGTATGATATAGGTTTTTAAATCGTCAACACATCAGCATTTAAAACACCAAAGCTTTTGTGTATAGTATAGTAGTTTTAAAGTAGTTGGAACTTCAAGTTGGTCCATATTTTTGTGTAAAAATCGGTTTTCTTTCTTAATTCCATGATAGATGAACGTTGTGTTTGTCCCTAAATAGATTTTCGACCATCCTGTATTCTATGTCACGTGTCAAACTCAAGGCCTGTGGGCCAAATGTGACACGCCACGTCATTTTATGCGGCCCGCAACAAAGTAAATTAAAAGGTTTGACTGTCTTAAAATATCAGTTTATCAGGAGATACAGTTACACAGACATTTTTTCATATCTATACAAATTCATATGCAATATTTGTAACTTGAATAAGTAATAAATATAGAAACAGTTAATTACCAAGTTTAAAAAGTAGTTGTTTATATTTTACATTACATTTGTTTACATTTAGTTACATTTATACTGTCTTAAAATTACATCTGGCTTTTTGAGAGCAACTGTTTTGCTGATGTGGCGCTCTGTGAAAATGAATTTGACACCTCTGCTAAATGTTATCAAGGGTTTGGCAAAATAAGAGTGAAATTTCAGCCTAAACCCCTTTGTCTGTAGAATAACTGAAGCATTATGTGTTATTTTTGTGCTATTCATGAATCATTGTAACATGATTAACAATTATGCTAACTGCTAACTCACAAAGAAAATAAACAAACTCGCTCGCTAACTAGTTCTCTCTGCTTATTCTGTTTTGTGATATTAGCCTAAACTGTCTCCGCCCCCACGCAGACATGCTAAAGTTGCATTTGCACTTTCCTGGCGGTGCTCGGTTAAATCATGTCATGAAGGACACGGCAGCCGGAGGGGGTCAGGTAAACAGGACGTCCCGCTGGGGCCCGCTGACACCAGGGGAGGGGTCAAATGTCTGCAGGGCCCAAATCAATGTGACACCTGTTCATTACCGCGGCGACCAATGTGGAGGAAAGAGCAGCAGCCATGAATTTACAAAGAGGCAGCTCAGCATCGGAGCCGTAACAAGAGAACGATATGTAAATGTGCAGGACTGGAGATGTGCCATTTAAGAGTCCTAGATTACACAAAATGGACTCTAGAGAGATTTTAGTGATGTTATAATGCTGTTAATCCTCAAAAACAGACCTGGAGTTGTGTTTTGTCCTTCACACATGTTTGAGTAACACTTTATTATTAGTTTGTCCACATCTCCAAAGCTCAAAATGCTCTGTTCCACCTTGTGATGTCATGAAGTGGTAGTTTTCAAGTTACCAGCTCCGTTTACCTTTAATTCAGTAAAGATTGGCAAATCCAGAGCTGAAATCATCCAAATGATTCTAGTGAAGGTGTGTGGAGTTTAAAAACACAGTGGAGCACTTCCTACTTTACCATATGACATCACAAGGTGGAACAGAGTGTTTTCTGAGAGAAAAACTCAGCCTAAATATGTAGGGTTTGTGTGTTAAATGTGTGAATGAAACAAAACTCAATTCCAGGTCTGTTTGTGATGAGGAAACAACATTAGGACATAGATAAAAAAACAGTAAAAAGAAAAAAACAAAATAAAACAATTGGTTACCAGTGAGAGGGGATCAAATTAATGATTTTTTATTAATTTATGTATTTATTTATTGCTTTTATCATAGTTAAACATTGCAGTGGGTGACACGGTGAACGCCTTGAAAACCAGATGGACCATCTCAAGGGGTGATAATGAAATAAATGAATGTAAAGCTGCACTGCGTAACTTTTTGGGGTTATTTACTGAGTTATTGGATGGATTCTTGCACCTTGGTATTGTATTTTTTATATATATTTAAGAAAAAAATATGGCAATGGTCACACGGGAGGAGCTTGGAGTAGAGCCGCTGCTCCTCCATGTTCCGGATGCCTCCTGGACGGTTCCCTGGGCAGGTGTTCCAAGCATGTCCCACTGGGAAGAGGCCCAGGGGAAGACCCATGACACGCTGGAGGGACTATGTCTCTTGGCTGGCCTGGGAACGCCTTGGGGTCCCACTGGAGGAGCTGGAGGACGTGTCTGGGGTGAGGGAAGACTGGGTGTCCCTGTTTAGACTGCTGCCCCAGAAACATAAGAGGAAGAACATGGATGGATGGACAAAAGCAAAAATAAAAATCTTGAGTCTTAACTTTTTGGTAGAAGGTCTGTTGCTTATTTCTGTGGAGATGTTGCACCACCACGCCAAGTTACAGGTCACATCTGTGGAGGGGCAAATCTGCTAGCTAGGTGTATATAACGCCGTATGGTGGGACATTTCAGACAACGTTACACAGAGCAAATGTAAAGCTTCAACTGAGGAACATCAAACCCAATAGTCCAAACTGTCATGTCCACCCAAAACTGCTATTGTCCAGAACGTGCAGTCACATATACATCTAACTTTGGCGCCTTATGTTTAAAAGTTAGAGGAGAAAAATACATAAAAGATGAGTGAGTGGAATTTTAAGTTTTCAGTGTATAAGAAGCCTGTCAAATGAAGCGGGACAGGCCAACTACGAGTGAACTCAAACACAGAAAAAAAAGGGACAAGAAAGACAGTTGTTAAAGCGAGCGGCCATTGCAATTACGGCTGGACGTGAGCAACTGGAACATCATCCTCAGACGCCGTGGCCTTTGTGCCGCCTTCAGTCAGCGTGCCCTTGTTTGCTCGGGCCAAAGGAGGAGGAAAAAACTTTGAACATTGAAAAAAACAAGGGAGAAAAAAGTTGAAAAGAGGCAACACAACAAAAGTACTTTCATGAGTTCTGTTGTACACTGCAGTGGCCGTGTCTCGCAATAAAGCCAAGTTTGAGGTGGGATTTTCGGCGCTAATGATGAACAAGCTGCAACCGAAACACACATCCTGGTAAAAGTTCTTTCTGTTTTCAGTTTTAAACTTTACAGATGTCAAATAGAAGCGTGTGTTTACCTGCTTTTTACGTGTTTTGGCTACTTCCTGTTGCCTTCGTCCTAAGCGTCACGTTATGGTGTAGTACTCTGTCTTGTACGCTGCTTTACTTGGTTTTGCTAGACAACAGGGAACACTTACGCCCTCTACTGTCCGCCGCCTTCTCCAGGACTGTTTTCCAAGTGCGAGTCAAGGCGTACGCTCCCACCGCTGGATCAGAGACGCCATCGAGATCCGGAAACAAAGTCCGTGGAGCATGAATCGTGACGAGGGAACATACACCTTATCACACACCGGTGGGATGTAGTCCTGGAGAAGCTTACGCCCCCTACTGTCTGGCAAAAGCAAGTAAAGCAGCGTACAAGACACGTCACTACGCCATCACGTGACACTTCAGAGGAAAACTACAGGAAATAGCCGAAACCTGAAGCCTGAATCACTTTAAATAAACTATAACTACGTTCGCTATGAGTGAAATCTTTGTTTGGCTAATTTTGTATGGCGCTAACTATGTGTAGATACAAGTGTTAGCAATGTGTCTTAAATATGGTTTTTACAAATGAGTCCTGTGAGTGTAGTGTTTTGTTGTCAATCACAGTATAGAAGCATTGATTTATGTGTGGAAAAAGACTAAAAACACAACACCAAAAAAAAGTCGCCACCAAAAACAAAAAAGGTCACACACTAATATTTCGTTGTTCCGCCTTTAGCTTTGATTATGACATGCATTTACTGTGGCATTGTTTCGATTTCGCTTCTGCAACGTCACAAGATTTCCATCCAGTGTTGCATTAATTTTTCACCAAGATGTTGCATTGATGATGGTCGAGTCTGACGCTGCACAAAGCTTCTCCAGCACATCCCAAAGATTCTCAATGGGGTTAAGGTCTGGACTCTGTGGTGGACAATCCATGTGTGAAAATGACGTCTCATGCTCCTGATCCACTCTGTCACAATTTGAGCCCGATGAATCCTGGCATTGTCATCTTGGAATATACCCGTGTCATCAGGGAAGAAAAAATCCAAAAATTGATGGAATAACCTGGTCATTCAGTATATTCAGGTGTCAGCTGACCTCATTCTTTGAGCACAGACTGTCGCTGAACCTAGACCTGAACAACTGCAGGAGGAGAGGACCTATTTGCTTTGTTAAATCCAGGTGCCAGGTTCACGTCATAGCTCATTGGGCCATTTTCAAGTTTCCAAATACTCACAAACTGATATCTTGTGCTGGTTGTCTTTGCTGGGCAGCATCTTCACACCTCTGGACTTCAGCTCTGTCATCTTTTTGACTGTGAAGAAACAGAGAAAACACATAACAAGATGGATGTGATATTTATATTGCAGCTAGCATCTATAATGAAGAATAATACTCTTTCCAAAACACACAGATCTTAACCACAGTCGCGTCTCAAACCCAACAAGGTGGTAACAACATAATTTCCCCAAATAGAAAGCTGTACAAAAAAAACAGCTCAATTCTCCTTAATAAAAAATAAGTCCTGAATTATTAAGTTTGATAAATATTGCACAATAATAGCCTCTAAATAAAAGACTCATTAAAATGCATATTTATTCATCAGTTTCCAAACCACCATCAGCGTTATCTGTACTCCCTTTCACACCCAGTTGCTTTAATTACTCCGACTCTTCTCCACAATGGAACTTTACTTGTTTTGCACAAATGTGTTTTCATCCAGAACCTGCTTTGGGCTCAATACTGAATGCAAATGAACATCTCACCCAATCAGCCAGAACATTATGACCACAATTAAAGACGATTAACTGATTGTCTGATTGTCTGTGTAATCGCTCCGTCGTCCAGGTCTGATTCAAAGCAAAAGACGAAAATTAAATCTGTCAACTGGACAAAATGTTGTTTACAATTTCAGTAAAGTTAGCTCCTCCTTACAGACAGATATAAGGCAGTGTCTAGCAGTAATCTGACCAGAACTGAAGAAGCGGCTTGGACGAGCAGCGAAACGTCTTCACTCCTACAACGATTTGTCCAGTTGACAGATTTAAACTTTGTCTTTCGCTATTTGTCCGGTTCTATATCTGGCATTTTGCTGAAATAGTGTTATTCATATCATCCATTTTCATCAGGGTTTTGAAGGATTTGGCCCATTTTTAAAAAGTTTATGTGAGAAAACTCCAATTTTCTGATTATTTGTGCTTTATGGCAAGGCAAGGGAAGTTTATTTGTGCAGCACAATTCGCACACAAGGTGCTTTACAGAATAAGAAAGACAATAGAATCACAATACAACCAATCAAAATATAAATAATCATCATTAAAATTAACATGAGTGGTCAGAACTTTACACCTCAGTATCTCAAAACAACACAGAACCTTAGACTGTTATAAAAAAGTGGACTAATAAGCTTATCGAGGCTAGCAGTTATAGCGGCTAATCTGCATCCAGCGACCATATTTGGAAATCCAGGGGGCAGGCGCCTAGCAACGAGACTGTCAATCAACCTGTTGCTAAGGGTAATGGGAGCAAACTTGGGGAAAGCAGGCATCTGATTGGTCTGTTATTCATGTTCAGATGTTAAATAGCGAAATAAAAACAGCAGAATCACGTAGAGCAGGTTAATACAAACATTTTAAGACCAAAACTACGAGGTTCATCATAGAAGTTACAGAGAAAAAATGCAATTGCTCACTTCCTATTTTGAATGCAGCGGCTAGCACGTTAGCTATGTCCATTTATATATACAGTCTATGCCCAGAACACAGAAAAAACCTTATAATTCTAAAGAGATATATACAATTTTACAGCTAAATGAACACATGGCGCACTATAAAGATTAGATTTTGCTGGTTTAGACTTGTCGGATGTTCCCAGTCCATAAACTGTCCTAAAAAATGTTATTATGCTTTTACTGTGTCTCCATAAAATGTGAAAGGTGAATTACAACAAAACAAGTTCAGCCATTAAAGTCACACTGTGTAAATCTTGTCGCCATGGAGATGTAATTAACCTTTCTGTCTCCGTGATAATGTTACGATCTGCGCAGAGAAGCAACCGTGCCATTAAGAACAGGCTACGTGTGTTTTCAAGGTATTTTTGAGCAGTTTCTAAGTTTATACTGCGGGATATTTCAGGTGCCGTAATGAAATCGCCATAGAGACAAGCAGGTGGCAGACCCTCCAGCGTAAAATACTTTCTCGGCTTGCTGAAAAGGCTTTGAGGAAAAAGCTTTCAGTTGCATTTTATAGACGGCACAACATGGGAAGCACTTGGGATGAAAAGGATAATCAGCCATATTCACTCAGGATCACTCCAACCAATGAGCCGAGAGCCGGGAATCGTGGGAATTTCCATGAGTGAAGCCATATGGGGGTGGGATGAAGGGGCGAGAGAGGTGCTTAATCTAATTAAAGTATAAAAGCCCCATTTCTGTGTGATCTCCTAAACATATTTATCCAACATTCAACCTGTAATCCCGCAGACTCCTCCCCGTTCCTCCCCGTTGCGTGCGCTCCTGCTCCGTTTCCCAGTTCGACGAGGGGAAGTGGTCCTTGGAGATGGCTTCTACTGGGGAAAGCGTAATCCTTTTTTCCCAAGCTTATCCCTGACACCTGAACCTCCCACAGTAATGGACCAAAACTTAATCAAAATAAAACTGAGAAAGGATTGTGTTTGCTTTTATTAAGAGTTTGACCTGTTATATAAGACGTTTTCTATGCATCTTTTGATTTAAAATAGTCTATAAATACACTACAGATTCATTTCATGTATATTAAATAAGTTATATTAAGAGTAAAATAGATTAAATATAGTTATGTTATCCGTCCATTCTCTAGTTGTTCTCAAACTATGCGTTGCAACACTGGAATTTACTCACATGGGACATTTAAAGGTTCTTTTATCTTACGGCAAAACTACAAACATAAAGTATCATTGTGTTCAGTGGTGGAAGAAGTACTAAACACAGTATAAGTACAGATACCTGAGTGAAAGTAAAAAGATACCGCACCAAAAAAATACGTAAAATTATCACATGAAAAAACTACTGTCTATTTTGTGGTCTAAAAACAAGCACATCAGTGAGGGAATGTAACAAATGTAAGTGAAAGTATTAAAGTACCTGTTTAAACATGTACTTTAAGAGTAAAATGTACACATTTTTGCCTCAGCCTCAGCAGCAGCAATAATAAAAATACTTTAAGAAAACAGAAAAGAATTCTACAGAAATTAAAACGATTCTTAGAAAATGGTAAAATGCTAATGTTACTTTTCAGGTAATGTGTCTGCAGAGGTGGACGGAGTACACAGTGTTGTTACTTAAGTAGAAGTACAGATATACAGGTCAAAAGTTACTCAAGTAAAAGTACTCATCTTTGTTACTTGAGTAAAAGTACAGATACAGGGGTAAAACATGACTCAAGTAAAAGTATCACATGAAGAAAAGTAAAACTACTACTACTACAAAACAAATCACTTTCTAAAATTTTAGTTTTGCTCGAAGCTGAAGCTTGAACTCGAAAACTTTAGTCAGGATGTTTCCACAAACGTGGTAAAAATAACACCTGAAATCATATAAAAAGTACTTTTTACTTTTCAGTCCTGTTCTAAAAAGTAGAAAGTACAGATACTGCTCTCAAATGTAGTGAAGTAAAAGTAAGAAGTATCCACTGTAAAATGTACTTAAGTAAAGTACAGATACCTTCATTTTTTACCACTTTTACGTTTGCGTTCAGCTTGTTTTTAGGCTCTGGGGGTAAAAGTTCGACTACGACCGGTGTCCTCTTGATGACACTGTATAATCTGTTGTATATACGGTAAATAAATCCGCGTCTGAGCTGCGTCTCACCTTGGTACTGAGCGCTGAAGCCTCTCATCTTGTGGTTCCCGTCAGACGTAAAATGCAGTCGGAGCCAGTTCTTGCTGCTGATGATGGGAGACGGAAGGTTTGGGCCCGTAAACCTGGACAGACAAAAACAAAAAGAAGATTATTATGAATTCAAATGTCAACAGAAGCATAAAACATGAAAAATACAGCCACAGTCCATCAACTCCTGAAGAATGAGTCTGCAGTAACAAGATGGAAGATGAAACTAATAAAACACCACACCGCAAAAGCCTCGGCGCATTAACTACACTGTAACACTCTGCTATTTTAGCGACGCAGGGCCAGGGCCGTACGCAGAAATAAGGGGGTCCTGGGCAAGACGCTGCACGTGGGCCCCCCTCTAATAGGCCGTACATTTCAGACTATAAGCCGTTACTTTTACCACACTTTGAACCCTGCGGCTTATACAACGGTGCGGCTAATGTATAGATTTTTACTGGCTAATGGCCACCGGGGGCGCTCTCTAGCAGTAAATGCAAAAGTGAGACAGATGTGGGGAAAGATTATGCACTGAAGAATAAACTAGTTTTGTCATTTTGCGCATCATGCACACACCTGCATCATGGAAAACACACAAATAAATGTACATGATGTCGCTTTTAAGTTAAAGACAATGGATCTGTGCATCAAAGAAGGAAATAGAGCCGCTGCACGTAAGTTTGGCATCAGTGAACCGATGGTGCGACGGTGGAGGCAGCAGCGGGAAGAAGTTAGTCAATGTAAAAAGACGACAAAAACTTTCAGGGGAAATAAAAGCAAATGGCCCGTGTTGGTGTTTTATTTTCTAAACCTGCAGGTATGTTCATCCTGTGTTGATGTCGTGTTGGTGCTCATTTTCAGACACAGAAAAAACTGTCTTTCTGTGTAAATATCTTATGTCACAACATGAAAACCTGCGGCGTATATTCAAGTGCGGCCTATATATGTACAAATTTGATGTTCTTTTCAAATTTAGCTCCAAAATTTACGGTAAATCAACAGGAAAAGGGTCAAATTCTGCGTCCTTAAGACAACAGACCCCCTCTTTTCCACCCTTTCAACTCCCTTGTATGCAGTATTTTTAGCTTTGACTTGTTATATCGCAGTAAGATTAGTATTTTATTTGTACTTTTTGTATTTGTTTGTATTTACCGGTGTGTGTACTCGTGTTACTCTTGTGCCTGGACAGCGCAGTCTCCAGCTCCACAAACTCACGGCACATTTAGTTCAAGGACAAACTGTTGACTTCCACTAATGCTATGCCTCATTAATGTATAAAATCAATGTAATGACTACCTTGTGGCAGAGAGCGCGTTCTCTCTCGCTCTTCCTCACTTTTTCCCCCTCGTTCTTCGTCTCTTTCTCTCACTCTTTCTTTCTCTTCCTCTCTTTTCTTTCTTTTTCTCTTTCTTACTTTTACTTTCCTTCTCTCCCACTCTGTCTTCCTCCCTTTCTCCATCTCTCTCTTTCTCTCTTCCTCCCCTTTCTCCATCTCTATATCGCTCTCTTTCTCCCTTCCTCTCTCTTCCACGCTTTTTCTCTCTCTAACTCTCTCTTTCTCCCCTTCTTTCTTTCTCCCTTTCTCTTTCGCTCTCTTCCACCCTTTCTCTCTCTTCCACAGTGTCTCTCTCTATCTCCCTCTCTTTCTCTCTGTCTCACTCTTTTACCTCATTCTCTGTTTCTCTCTTCCTACCTTTCTCTCTCTCTTTCTCGGTTCCTTTCTTTCTCACCCATTCTCTACCTCACTCTCTCTCCCTCCATTTCTAACACTCTCTCTTTTCTCTCTTCCTCCTTTTCTTTCATTCTATCTCTCTCTTCCTCCTTTAGTTTGTCTATTACTAAAGCTCACTGTTAGTAAAAGCTCATCTCTCTTCCTCCCTCCCTCTCTTCTTTCTCTCTTTCCCTCTCTTTAGTTTCTCTGTTAGTAAAAGCTCATCTTTCTCTCTTCCTCCCTCTCTTCTCTTCCTCTCTTTCCCTCTCTTTCTTTGGTTTGTCTGTTAGTAAAAGCTTGTCTTTCTCTCTTCCTCCCTCTCTTCTCTCCCTCTTTTTCCCTCTCTTTCTGTGTTTTGTCTTTCTGTAAAAGTTCGTCTTTCTCTCTCCCTCTCTCTCTTCTCTTCCTCTCTTTCTTTGGTTGTCTGTTAGTGAAAGCTCGTCTTCCTCTCTTCCTCTCTCTCTCTTCTCTTCCTCTCTTTCTCTCTCTTTCTTTGGTTGTCTGTTAGTGAAAGCTCGTCTTCCTCTCTCTCCCTCTCCTCTCTTTCCCTCTCTTTCTGTGTTTTGTCTTTCAGTAAAAGTTCGTCTTTCTCTTCTTTGTCTCTCTCTCTCCCTCTATTTCTTTAGTTTCTCTGTTAGTAAAAGCTCGTCTTTCTCTCTTCCTCCCTCCCTCTTCTCTTTCCCTCTCTTTCTGTGTTGTCTTTCAGTTCTTTCTCTTCTTTGTCTCTCTCTCTTCTCACCTGCCTGTGTTTGGTACAATATGGTATAATTATGTGCTCCATCGTTTAAAGTCAGGGGTAATTATAACCACATACACAGCCCAGAGTGAAACTGTAGTACTCTGTGTCAGAACGACGACTTTATTACACATTTAGACACATGTAGGCTTCACTTTGCCACAATGTCCCGCAGTAGGGCATTAAAACTATTTATACTGCAAAGAAAACACCTTGAATTTAGAGCCGACTTCCATATTTGGAAACTGGAGCGAGGCTGTTGAAGGTAACGCCTCTTACCATAGCAACGCTGTCAATCAAACCTGTTGCTAACGCTAGCGGGCGTGACCTCAGGACAAGAAAACGCCCGATTTGTCAGTTATTAATGTTTATATCTTGAAAACGAACATTTTAAGAGGAAAATAATGAGCCAGGGGGGTGATGTTTTATCAATATCAAAGTAAATTGGAGCCAGAAACGATGGAGCAGGAAGTGCACCCATCATGCTAGCTGTTTAGCCATGTCCATTTATATAAAAATGTATTAATTTACATCGATAAAAATAAGTTAAACGTCATATTGTGGACATTCTAGGCCAGGGATGTCTGAACTTTTTTCACAGAGGGCTGTATACTGAAACATTTGAAGCGGAGGGAGACATTGTACGTTTAATAAGACTTAAGATTATTTTTTAGGTCTGTGTCACAATGCGATGTGATGTTATTCAGGTTATAGAAGTAGAATCTCTTCAGTTTGGAGTAAAAAACATTTCCTGATCAACTGGGCCAGTTAAGGAGGAGGCATAGGACCAACAAAAATCAGTCTGCGGGCCGCATTTGGCCCCTGGGCCGTAGTTTGGACAGCCCCGTTTTAGGCAAAGCAATAACACGTCAATGGAGATAACACACGCCAGCACCAGAAAAGTTCCACAGTCCACTTTTGAATCCTACACAAACACATTTAAACATCTCATAATCCTAATGACGCACAAAAAAACAAAAATTACTAACAAAACTCTTATTATAGCGAAGGCAATTAATCAGTTATTCCTTAATGAATCTTTATTATGTCATAGTCACACACTCAGACTTTTTAAATGCAAACGCGCTGTAAACAACTTTTAATCCAATAAAAAAATGGTGGGCATCCAAACTCGCCATTACCGCTTTAAAACGCTTTGGTAAGTCACAGTTTGCAGACAGATAAAAGGCTTTGTGATATGTATGCTAATGGGGACTTCTGCTTACCCCAGATTCCTTCAGTGGTTTAGACTCGAGTCATCTGGGGACACACGAGCTTAAATGCCAACGCACACGGTTGTGTACTTTTGCTCTATGCTAGCAGCCAACGAGCGGAGCATCAATTCTCATTCCCCGGTTTTCTAAATGACATTTTCGTAGTTCATCTCCCCACCTGTTTTCATCGTACACACAACTATTATTACTAATGCGATCCAGATACGCGAGGTGGAAATGGAGGTTTTGGCTAAAGAAGAAGAGGCTAAATAACAAAAAAAAGAGGCAAAAAGTTAAAAGGGTACACAGCAGATTATTTTTTTGCAAGCTAATAACCGCTGTGCCGTGAATGAGGAATATTTTATGCCTCAGGGAGAAGTAATAAAACTATTTTAATAGCTTCTACAAATCACTGCAGTTACAAAATGTAGATGTACTTAATGTTCCGTTTCTGTTCGGGGTGACCTGCGCATAGATTAAGTTGAGTTGGTGTGGGAGCAGAGTACACCTTTTTTTATTATTATTATTATAGTTAAAAAAAACAACAAAGGAACAGAATTTTGTAGCGTTTTTGTTATTTTTATATGATCTCATGGTTTGGGTTGTGCAAAGAGTCACAAAAGTCAAGATTTAATAAACATTGGGCACTGATTAAAGGATGTAGCAACACTAACAAAAAAAAAGTACATATTTTTACATATTTTTTACATATTTTTACATATTTTGCCAATAAAACCTAGTGTTAGCTATAGATTGTGTATATATAAATGGACATAGCTAACCTGCTAGGCGCCGTATTTCATATTGTCTATCTTTATTGACTCCGGCACTTCAAGAATCCTCTGCACAACCCACTCGGCGATGTACAGCCTCGCCGCAGTCTCTATGGTAACCAGCAGCAAACGAGACATACGCTGGGCTTTTTCTACCAGATATGATCTATAGCAACAGTCGCTAACATATGTCTTTTTTTTTTTTTCTCCGATTGTCAAACTCGTCGAAGTAAAGACGCTTGAAATTCTGACTAGAAAATGTTCGAGAAACCGAGGGTGTCCTAACGGCGGGCTCATCGCTTCATCTTCATCTCTCCGTCTTCCCGAGTTGGATGCGCATTTTAAATTTCATGCAGATTTGTCTCGAGTCTATTTCCGTTTTGTTGTCCGTGGTGTGACTCAGACTTTTGATGAGCGTCCAATAAACATGCAATCAGAGTGTGTTTTAGGCAGAGCAAGGTGAGAGATAGTGAAGCTGACAAAATGGTGCTGAGGAGAGAGCGTGCTGCGCAAGTCAATCACACGATAATGAAAATATCTGTATTGTGTTAAGCAGCAAAAACCTTAATTTACAACAGTCCAAAGCTCAGGTAAACAAGGAGGGACGTGGAGGAAGTGAGGCTGTGACAAAGCATTGATTTCAGGTGATAGATGCCAGTAATGTACAGTATCACGGTACACTTTGATTGAAATACTTTTTGCATGTATCAGTGGTGGATGAAGTACTCAGTTTTGTTAAGTAAAAGTGCAGATGCAAAGGTAAAAAGTTACTGAAGTTAAAGGAAAAGTATCACATGAAAAAATCAACTTAAGTACCTGTTTAAAAATGTACTTTAACCTCCTGAGACCCGAGCTCTTGCATGACCTGCTTTATTAATTTCTCTTTGTTATTTGGGCTGACTGGGACCTGATGAGTCTAAATACAAAGAATTATCTTTTTACATTATGTAGTTTCTCAATCAAATGTCCTCATATGTGACATTTTACTCATTTTGAAAAAACATTTGAATAATGATTTTGCAAAAACTATTTATTAAGACCCTGAACACAGCAACATTTGTCCTGAGTAAAAACAAAATGAGAAACAACAATTGTGCCTCTTGGAACAATGTGTCTCATGTGAAGAGCTGCAGACAGGAGCAGGAAGAAAAACAAAATATTAAAATTAAACATTCTAAACTGTTAAAAATGAATATATATAATACATTTACATTGTTGCTGTTCTTGTTGCTGTTATTCTTCATCTAATAATTTGCATTGTGGCCTAGACAAGCCAAAAACGTGGTGTCCACATATGAGGACGCCAGGTCTCAGGAGGTTAAGAGGAAAAAGTAAAAGTATTTAAGTTAAAGGCTTAAATGTACTGATTTAAAAATGATACATATTTTGTTCAACAGTTGCAATACGGATCAATTTCTTAGTTTTTCTTATGAATTTTGTGTATTTATTTTTGTTTGCTTAAAGCCGAAGCTTGAACTCAAAAACTTTAGTCAGGATTTTACGACGAACATGGTAAAAATAACCCCTCAAATAATATAAAAAGTAGTTTTTACTTTTCAGTCCAGTTAAAAAATGTAGTGGAGTAGAAAGTACAGATACTGCTCTCAAATGTAGTGAAGTAAAAGTAAATAGAATTCACTGTAAAACCTACTTAAGTAAAGTACACACACCTAAAACTTTTACTTTAGTACAGTCATTTACTACTCTTATTTTACTAGGGATTCAAGGATTATGTTATGAACAAAGAGGCGACATTTTTTCAATAGAAAGTGAATTGGAGACAGAATCGGAACATGGCGGCTAGCGGGTTAGCCATGTCCTTTTATAAATACAGCCTATGGTCAATACTCAAAGTGAAATGCAGCAGCCAAATGAAGCTTTTCGCTGAGTTTCAGATGGCGTCACAACTTTCCATAGACTAATTATGTTTAATACAGATGGGGTAATTAAAATAAATTTGGTTAAAATGTAGACTTTTGTTGGAATACAGCAAGTTCTTGGGTCCATTCACTAATGGAAATGATCAGGTTTTTACTTTTCAGTGTTGTTCCAAAGTGTAGTGGAGAAGAAAGTACAGATACCTCTCTAAAATGTAGTGAAGAAAAAGTAAAAAGTATCCCCTGTAAAACCTACTTAAGTAAAGAAGATGCCAAAAACCTTTATTTAAGTACAGGAATTTACGACTTTTACTGTGTTACCTTCCATCACTGTGAGTAATAATAGTATATTTAATTCAAGGGACAGAGCAAAAACATCTTGTCGGGCCTGTATTACATGTTTTCTTTATGACAAATGCACTTTACACACTTCATAAGAGCGTCCTCCTGCACTGGGCTGACCCTTAACACCTCAGTTTAACGCCCACGTGAAGAGAGAAAAAGATAAAAAATGAGAAAATCTTTTGTTAAACTTATACGACAACTACGGGTATAAAGCGTCAAAGTGTCTTGCTCGAGTACAGACTTACACTGAGCATCTAAGCTCCTTGACATGATATAAACTACAGTGAATTCTTACAAAATGCGTTTTTTAATGTTATTTTGTACCAACGCCACGACATTATAAGCCAAACAATGGAATACAAGCAGCCTCTGTGAGAAGACGCCTTGTCAAATCCCCAGGGCAAACTCTCATTGTCACATTACAATGCAAAGGGTGAGAAATACTGAGCTCAATCTCAATCTATTTACGTAGCCGTGGGTCGCGTAGAGACGTCCAGACAGCTATGTGATGTGTCTCATTTCATTCTCTGCGCCTTGGAGCGTTTTGAACCGAGGTCATCATCATCATTAAGACATTCACTGGCTTCCTGGAGAAACTGAGCATACTTCCTGTTGGAATTGTATCGCTGCATATCGTCAAATGTGCTGGAAAGGGCGGAGTCTCAAGTCATAGGTCACTACTAGAGCAGCAGAGTTGGACACAGTGGTTTTCTCTACATTTACAATCCTTCTGTGTGACTGCTGAATAATATGACCATGCAATTTGACCTACACGGAGGTCCCCAACCACCGGTCCCTTACGCATTTACTACCGGGCCGCACAAAAACAGTAAATAATTTATCAGTGACCACATCTTCTACGACGTAACTTTCGTCTGTCCCTCATGACACGCTAATAAGCTCGTCCGTAGATATATAATGACAAGCTTGATAGGAAATCGCCACAGAAATCCATGTGATATAACGGCGAGTTTATTAAATCTGTGGTAGATCTGCTCTTGTCTCCGCGATGACGTATCACGTATAATGCATCAGACACGACGCACAAAAGTAGAGCCACAAGCGAGTGAAAATGAGCCAAAACATGAGCTTTTTTGCAAAGGGGGAAAGGCCAACTGAGAAGACAGAGGAGGAGACTACGACCTCCAAGAAAAAGCTAAATTTAACAGACAATACCAGGAGTCTTACTTAAAATATGGGTGATCCACTTAACTTATTTTTGCCATATTTTCTGCCACGTGTAGAAGGCCGGTCTGTGAAAATAAAACCTACATTATTCCGGTCCATGGTACAAAAAAGGTTGGGGACCCCTGCCCTTACAGATATTTAACAACAGCTTGTTAAATATCTGTTATTGGGTCTAAACCAGGCATGCCCAAACTGTGGTCCGGGGGCCAAATGCGGCCCTCAGACGAGTTTTTCTTGGTCCTCAAGCTTCCAGGTGAAATGGCCCATAATTTAAACAGTACTTTTTACTGCACATTTCTGAAAATCTACTTTAACAAGCCCATATCAAATATTTAACATGTCTCTTTGAGGATGTAAGCGTGAATAAAGGTCTAGTGGTTCAGTCTAACTTGTAATATTAACACAGATTTGAAGTATTTACTGTATCGGCGACCAGTCTATGGCCCTCAATCGACTCTTAGCTTCGTCTGTGTTTTTATATATGGCCCTTAATAAGAAAAGTTTGGACACCCCTGGTCTAATCCCTACATCAGAACTATAACTATACCTATTAAATTCACAAGTTTGGTAGGTCAGCTACACTTAAAATATTTACTTATGCACTTATCAATACCACAGTCACCCATAGTGTTCAACTCCAGTCAAATGAAGCTGATCAGGCTCAACCGTTACATGGGCGAATTCAGAGCAGAGTTCCACGTTTGGAATTCTGACAGCGAGTATCATAGCAACCAAAGAGCCAATCCGGAGCGAGGCTGTTGAGCGTAAAGCCCCTTCCTGTGCGCAACGCTGCAAAAAAGGCAACTTATCGGTCTGTTATTAATGTTTATAGTTTAATTTACGAACAAAACAGCGAAATAAGAAAAAAAAAAAACAGGATTATGTAGAGCATATTAAGATGAACATCGGCTTCTAGCGGCTTAGCTATGTCCATTTATATATCCAATCGATGATAAATACTCAAAGTGAAATATAGTAGCCAAATAAACACTTATGCTGAGTTTCACTTAACTTTCTATAGCCCAGTTATGATTAATACACATGGGGCAGTGAAAATGAATAAAAAAAATTGTTAAAACGCAGATCTTTGTGGGAATACAGCAAGTTCTTGGGTCCAGTCACTACTAGAAATGATCAGGTTCAACAACTGTGAATTTACCTTTTGGATATTTAAAAAAAATACCATGTAATTAATAAAAAAAAGACTAACTCTTACCCCCAACTGGGAGTATGAAAACCGCCCGTAACACTTTAACCACAGTGTAATGCTAATAAACTTGAGAACTGGCAAAATGTGAATGTATTTTCCACACCTCTCCAAAAACAAAATGGAGTTTAGAGTGTCTGGGCATACTGCTTCTGCTCTGACCTTCAGCTGTAACCAAGAGCGGTTTCAGAACAGGCTTTTTCAAATGAACTCTGGCGCCCCTAAACACAACGCCGAATCGCTCAGTGACGGCTTCAAACAAACAACTGACCCGGCTGTGAAATTCATGATACTATGAGGTGAGGCCTGAAGATTAAGAATAGCCTTTAGGGTGTTTTTTATCTCCTGCTGCTCTGGAGAGGAAGTCCAACCAAGAAAGAAAGAGATTGAAACTTTAGAGCGGTCAAGCCTTGAACCGCAGTGCTGAGCCAAGCTGTATACTTCTAGCTTATAGACACACCAACCGAGCGTCTGTTCTACTTCCTGTCTCACACCGCATTTATTATTAATGTTTAAGACCTCTGGCCCCATCAGAAAGCCTTGTTAAATCTTCAGAGACATCCTTTTCATGCTGTTTCCCCCCGATTGTACTATAGAATATGGGCAAATGCTTCAAGAGGTTACTACAGGGAGACAAGCAACAACTATAATCTATAGTATCTGACTTTGTTTCACTTTCATCTTAAAAAACTTCCGGCACTTTGGTTTGAGAAACTTAACAACAGCAAAAGGCATCAGAAAGTTTGAAAGGGAACATGTGACGTTTGGTGGTGCTCTCTCCGTAAAAAAAAAAAACTTCAAACAGATGTGGTCTATAGGAGACAGGACACGCAAACATCTCTGGTATGGGTGCGTTTTGCTTTAAGGGAAAACTTCAGGTACGTGCGCCAAAAAATGTGTTAAAGTTCAACTCCAAACACAAGCAAAATGTTCGACTTAACGCAGCTTTTAAACATGTTATCGTTACCTTCGTATTTACTCTCTCAAAGTTATATTTGGAGTGATTCGTGCGTGTTCGAGCAATCTTTAATCGCTTATTTTCCAGACGCCATATTTCAGATCAATCCTCGTTTTTTACCACCACGCTGCGGTACACGCCCACTGTACGCGGTGTGCTACTAACTTTGTTCTCGTAGGATTCAGCAGGAGTGTAATCATTTCAGTACAAATGAGAAAAAATCCACTGCTTACTAGTGTAATGTAAAGCTACCCATAGGGGGTGTCGACAGCTACACGGCGCTTTGTTTACGGCGATGTCACCTCCCATTGAGCAGCGCAGCTTGTTTTCAAGACGCCATATTGCAGATCGATGGTCGTTTTCACCGCCACGGGTAAACGGATACTGTGACGTACTTACCGTATTTTCCGGAATATAAGTCGCACCAGCTAAAAAATGCAAAATTATGAAGCAAAAAAAAAACATATTTCACATATAAAATGCATCTGAGTAGAAGTCGCACCCCTAGCCAAACTACGTGCTACTAAACGTCCGGAAAATACAATACTTCATTCTTCAATTTCAGTGATACGCGCAGGATTCGGCAGCGCTGTGCAGTAATTTTAGTACAAATGCAAAATAAAATCCGCTACTTGCTAGTGTGATCTGCATCTATCCGTAGTAGAGATCTACATCACCACGGCGCTTTGGTTTTGATGACATTTACGGCGACATCAGCTCCCATTGGGCACCGCAGTTTTCTAACGCGGAAATTAGCGGCCATGTTTGTTTTATTAAGCCGTTTTAGATAAATATTGCGCTTTAAAATGTGCAAGTTATAACATAATAGTCCACGGGTGTCATAGATTATAACTGTAGAGCGACACAAGCGCAATGAGTCTGTTTTAATGCAGTTACTACAAAATGCAAAGGCTGTCGGTCAAAACCTTAACACCTGGAGACTCTGTGCCAAATTAAGATTATAGCCAGGGTTAAGGTACACTTTATTGTCCCTGCATTTGACCCATTCTTCAACGCCACGGGAGAAACTGTGAGAAGCAGTGGTCAGACCGATCTCTAGACCTTGTGCTCAGTTTGGCCAGGGCTACAGTAGATTGAGGACTGCACACTGCCTTCTGAAACAAGACTTGAAGTAAAGTAAAGTCGCTCTTAGGTAGAATACTTCCGCTTTGAGTTCATATCCTAGTACTTCAATGTCTGTACAAGATAAAAACAAACAAACACTGAACTATCAAACTGAAGAATAAAACTGAGAACATCTTCCATTAACCGTTTTCTCTAGAACGGATCATTCTCCAGAGGTGGTTTACCGATTGGTTTTCGATACAATTCAAAAGCGGCTTTGCGAAATAAACCTTTTTAAAACATTTTAGTCCAAATTTTTAAACCACCGATAACTGTTACCCCAGTAAGTAAACCCAGGCACTGTTCTACTGGCAGGACTGTAGCTCAACTTGAGATTAGTTTTGCAAAAAAAAAGATATAACACATACAAATATCCATGAGCGAAAGTGTGTAGAAGAAAATCAGAAACCCATGGCTGGAAGATTGGGGCATATTAGCAAACGTAATGAAAAAAGTCATTCAAAAGTGAACCTGTCCCAAAGCGAGAACGAGGGACTCAGACTGTGACCTTATTAATTCTTTTAGCCAAACCAATTGTGAGTATATTAGAAGGCAATCGTGCTCTATAACCTTTTCCTGAACCAAAACGTGATGGTGACTTTGGAAAGCGTTTCGATAAGGTCCGTAAATGAAACCACGGCCAAAAAAAAAACGGCGTAGCTCCATTCATGCTAGTTAAGAATTTATAGCTTCTTGTTCCACAATTGATCCCTGCGTCTGTGTGATTTATGAGACTTGCTCTGAAAAGTCAAGGTGGATGTAGGCAAAGTCACATGGAGCAGTGCGGTGGGTTTCGATGCTTCTTGTGAATGGACCGGGCGACGACGCAGATCGAGGAGTAGATAGATGGACCGTTCACTCTAAGGACGTAGGAAATAAATATGTTTGTGTTCTGCAGAAATGGGCTCGTAGAGTGTGCTGCTCGCCTGCACCTGATGCCGTTCTGTTGGGACGTTTGCGGTGATGTGAAAAGGAAAGTGATAACAAGACGGGCGATTTGTACGTCATGGTGTGAATCGAGGAGTGAATACGGAGCCGGTAATTATGAACGTCAACCAGTGATAACAAAGAAATATGGTTTATAAACACAAAATACAGTTGCCCCTCACTATACCGCAGTTCAACTTACTGCTTTTGCGGATTTTTTTGGTGCAATTTTACACACTTTTTTACAGAATATGAAGAGTTTCCTCCGTGCCGTGTCTCCTGTACAGTACAGAATGTGTTCAGACAAATTTACATAAACGTTGGATCGCAGTGTGACTCTGAAGTGCTGTACGTTTGCAATTTGTTTTCTCCCCGACAAAACCCACAATGTCGATGAAACGTTCTGCACCGACAAAGACGCCTACGAAGGTTTGAACTTTGAGAGAGTTTAAACGAGAGAGTAATGTGAGAAAATGTTAACGCCTGTGTGAGGAAAGTGTATAAAGTGTGTGGTGAGGGGTTTTAAAGACAAAAACATATAGAATAAGTGTAAAAAATAAAGCTGATACTTCACGGATTTTGCCTCTTGCAGGTTATTTTCAGAACGTAACCCCCGCGATAAACGAGAGACCAATGTATACCACAAAACTCTACTCTGTCCTTCATCGCAACTTGATTTCAGCGTAATTCAGTGAAAATTTGCGTTGTTACCGTAGCAACTGACAATTCTAAAGCATTCCATCTATCACTGTGTTGTGTGAGTGGTAAAAAGTACTCAAAATGGCACCTATAAACCAGGACGCTAAACTGCAACAGATAAATGGTAAATGGTCAAAATTTGAATTAGCGCTTTCCAACTTTTTCCCACTAAAATCGCTTTACCACAAGGAACCACTCACGCAGACACTGAGGGCGAGGTGGGTTAAGTGTCTTGCCCAAGGGAGCTGGAATCGCTTCGCCAACCTGTGGATCAGTGGATTTGACCGCTCAACCGATGATATTTATGTCAAGAGCAGGTTTTGAACCACCAAACTTGAGATCAGTGGACAAACACTCTACAAACTAAGCTACTGTCGCCCGAATGTTGTACCTCAACTTATCCTTGCTGCTTTCGACTCTCTCGGTGAGTAACTAAATGAAAACAAACGCTTCGAGGTCACATTATGAGTTATCTTATTTATAGCGTTATTTTCTACACCTTCATCAAAGCTAAAGAGAAATACTTTTACCTGTATATATACGTATGCTACTTATATCTACTACATGACTCATTCTATTCAACTTTAATGAAACACTTTAGTACTTTGCATCTGTAATGAGTCATACAAGTTTTGGATTTGAACTTTTTGGATCGAATCTTAACATAACGCCCAAAAAACAACACTGACCCCCAAAAAACATCATCCCAACTTTCATATATATCGAAGTCAGTGTAGTAATGATCATGACAGGCCTATTACGGAGCGTTCTACCGTTTCTTCTTTTGACTGGAGAGAGCGTTTGTAGATGGAAGAACCATGCACTGCCCTAATGCCTGTGATTACGCTCTGTTTGCCTTCAGCACAATGACCCTCGCTCGCAAATGGCTTGTTTGAGTAAGACAGGACCAAAGACGTGGGTTTTCTCTCCATTTCTTTGCGTCTATTTAATTTGTTGCACTCGGCTGGCAGAGGGCTTGACCGTCATCATCGGGGGAATTAAAGTCAAACACGAACGCACGCATTTCCAACTCGGGGAAGCTCTGCGGACGCCATTAGTTGTGCTCGGTAAAAGGAGGGAGAAAACCAAATGAGTTTCCAAGGTCAGGTTTAAACGCAGTTGTGATAATTGAGCCAACCGTCGTAGATCTATCAAAAACAACAATAAACAAATGCCAATAATATCCCTGAGGCCCATTACAGCTGCGCCATCCCTTTCCACGAGATAGGGGAAGATTTAGAGAGCAGGAGGGAGAGCGGGAGGAGGAGAGAGGGAAGAAGAACGAGAGGGAGGGAGGGAAAGACAGAATGACCTTCACGTACGCAGCTTGTAAAAACAAACATTTGGAGCACAAAAGGCATCAGTCAGCAGACTTCTGAGGCCACTTTTATGTTGTATTCAGATCCCATTATGATGAAATATTTAATGCAAGTTTTACATCACGACTTTTATTATGTTTCTTTGAACAATTAGATAAAGAAGGTTCAGTGGTGGCATTTGTGATTCATGCAGAGTTTCAAAAAGGGTGTTTCAGATGAGGTATTTGGTTGGTTTGTTAAATGTGCATTATGTAACTTTCATGGGGAGTTTCTGACATTTGCTCATCTCCATGGAGATGATATCGCTGGAATTGAACCGACAACCTGTGGGTCAGTGGATCTCACCGCTCAAGCAACGATGTTTACGTCAAGAGTGGGATTCAAACCGTCAACCTTCTGTTCAGTGGACAAACGCTCTACCAATTGAGCTAAACAGTGCACCATTAAGTACCAGTTTAATATAATATTTTATACAAAATAGTGTCAAATGTGTTGATGTTTTTATTCATCAGTGTAATGCAAAAAATACATTAAAAACATGTATTTGCACAGGTGTAGAATTGGATGTGGAACTTCCTGCAGTACTACAGCTAAAAAAAAATACAAATTAATATATACACTACCAATCAAACGTTTGGATTCAACCTCTCATCTGTTTTTTTGTTTTTTTTTTGCTAATTTCTACATTTTATTTACATAGAGAACATCAAATATATGAAGTAAGGCATATAGAATTATGCAGCAAAGAAAAAAAGTTAAATAAATCTACTGTTTTTATATCCAAATCCTCCAAAAAGTAGCCATTCTTTGCTTTCTCGAAAAATATTTAGTAGACTTATTTAACAGATTTTCTTTACTACATCATTCCATACATCTTGCTTCATGTATTTGATGTCTTCTGTATGCAAATAATATGTGGAAAAACTAAAGCGAAAAAACGTGAATTGAGAGGATATGTCCAAACTTTTGACATACAGCGGTTTATATAGATCATTAAATGTGTTCACTTAGTTCAACTTTCAGACGATTTTTATGCCCTCCATTTTATATAACGATAAGAGATTATTCGATTATTTATAGTGTCATTTCATCAAAACTAAAAATAAATACTTATATCTGACCACATGTCTCATTTTATTCAACTTTATAACAGAATGTAAAGTTCGGGACATCGCTGAAGTAAATATAGACGATAAACGATAAAATTGAAACAAATTTTTTCCATCCATCCATTTTTTTCTGCTTATCCAGGGGCAGCGGTCTCAGCAGGGACTCCCAGACTTCTACCGCCCCAGACACTTCCTCCAGCTCCATCGGCGGGACCCCAAGGCGTTTCCAGACCAGCCGAGAGACACCGTCCCTCCAACGTGTCCTGGCTTTCCTCCTCCATTTTTTTTATATCCTCCATTTTACATAACGACAAGCCACACTGGTAATATTCTTGATTAAAAACATACGCACTCTCATTTCATTGACAAATACTCCAATAAAACCGAACGGCTTAATGATGGCGACTGTGAAGCGGACGTTCCTCACTCTGTCTCTTTCTCCGCTCGGACCACGACGGGAGCGCAGGGGTCTCGGGTTACGCTGAGTGTCAGTTGATACAGTACGAGAAGAGACAGGTGAAACCATGCTAATGATATTGAACCTGCCAACCCTGTCAGCCCTCCGCCCCCCACTACCCACTACCCACCCACCTCCACCCCTCCAACACAGACAGCCTATTGTGCTCCCCTGACACCGGAGCGTCCACAAATAACCACATGACTATTACTGCAGAGTTTGTGGCTCTGGCCTGCTGCATATGAGCCTCTGTTTACTGTAAATGTGTCTGTTATAATGATGCCGTATATCTGGAAACCCTGTAATTTGTCAACACCGATATGTCTAAGTGTATAACTGTGAGACAATGGGATTTTTGAGGGATTTAATTCATTGCTCATGCTGGAATGTTCCGCAGTGCTGCATTAAACACATCAGATTTTTGTCTAGTTAAAAAATAAGTTGAAGTACATCGGTTTATACTCCACAGATCGGAGCTTTATTTAGGCCTGGTGGTGTTGTCTGCATTGAGATACATATGTTTAATGTCATATTGTGTAACTTTCCCGGTAATGCAGTAATATCTCCATGGAGACAAGCAGGTGGTGGAACATCTACCCTGATCTACCCCTTTTTTTTGTTGGTTTTTTTTTACTATTGTTCAGTGGTGGAGCTTAACAGAGTAAAATGAGTAAAGTACTGCACTTAAGTATACATTTGAGGTATCTGTAGTACATTTTAAAGTGGATACCTTTTACTTTTACTTCACTATATTTGTACTTTCTACTCCACTACGTTTTTGAACTGGTCTGAAAATAAAAGTATTTCTCATTATTGTTTGAGAAAAGCTGAAAAAGCTGCGGGTTTATTTTTAACACGTTCATAATTTGAGCAAAGAAAAATATACAAATAAAAACAGCTGAAAAAAAAATAATAAAAAAAATAAATAAATAAATAAATTCAGTTGTTTCTGTTGAACAAAATACAGCTCAAATCTTTATCAAAATCACTACATCTGAAGCTTTATTCGACCTCAAACTCTGCGCAAAATACTTGTACTTTTTATTCTTTAAGTACATTTTTGAATAGATACTTTAATACTTTGACTTAAGTAGATCTTTTCATGTTATACCTTTAATTTTACTTGAATATTTCTTTATTCTGGCATCTGTACTTTTAAATAAGATAAATTGAGTAAATAATATAAAAAAAATTCATATTCTATGTGTTTGGGACAATGACTTGAAATTTTCTGCAATGTAGAAAATAAGAAAAATCTGAAGGACACTTTTATAAGTCAGGAAAACTTGTCCAGAGAATCAAAATACCTTGATAAATGGTCAAATTTTTATGTAGCGCCATTCACACACACATTCATACACCAGTGGACGCAGACAATGGGGGCGAGGTGGGTGAAGTGTCTTGCCCAAGGACACAACAACAGCATTCGCCCGTGTGAGCTGGAATCGCACCATCAACCTGCGGGCGAGTGGATCTGACCGCTCAACCAACAACGTTTATATCAACAGCGGGACGAACACCAACTCCTTCACAGTCGAGTAGCGAAACGTTACTTCCTGTTTGGTTTTGCATTTAAATTCGATACCAGATTAAAGACCAAAAAAAGAGCCATTCTCGGGCTAAAAACGCATTACAGACAATACGGCATAACTTCTAGATTTTCCACAACATTAAACCTTAAATGAAAAAAGTCCTCATTTATAATCATTGTCACTTTTATTGTACCAAAGCGCGTAATAACAGCTGACTAACGGGCCTTCCCCTGTGTGTTGTACAGTCCCGTGCTTTTCTGTGGGGACTTTGCCGAACCTTGTATCTTGGCACAGAACAACATGTAGCGGCCCCCCTGGCAGACGCAATTAAAAGTTTTCAATGAACCCCCTGGTAATAATTTGTAACACAAGAACAATATTGACACGCTTGACAAACGTGGTAAAGAGATCGATAGGACAAGGTAAAAACACGCGAGGATATTAAGTATTGGCTTTCTGAAATTGCCGCAGCCCTGATTCCTCAACGTCTGGACCTGTTTTTATTATTTTTGAGGTTTATGTGGCTATTAAAAGCATGCATGATTTAACAGTAGCCCATTAGTAACACCAACTTCCTGGCATTCATAAAACTAAATGGCATATAAGGCTAGGTTGCGGCAGAATTTGCTCCCGTGCACTTTTTATAATGAAGCTGGGGAATAGTGCAGAGTCAGAATTTTCTTTTAAAACAATGGGCCCCCAGGCTCTCACGTACGAAAGGCTACGGCAGTACAGAAAGGTCAACGCAAAGAGTAAGGCAACTCAATTAGCCGTGTGTACGTTGAAATAACAAGCAATCTATTTGAAGGTTGACTTTAAGAGCGCAAATATCGTATACGAGGGACCGGCACGAGGGATATTTTAAGATATGTTAGGTTTTTTTTTCTAGTATGTGATAAACTTTAACATGTGTAGATTTTAATTTCACATTATGTTCGCTGTAAAACGCTAAAAAATCGAATCAAAAATCAAGAACGGCTCAGGAAAAGACATGAGTCCATCGACCTCGTGTTAAAAATACAGCGTTGATCAGCTTCATCTCGTCATTTTCGACCTTCGCTGTCACAAATAGCAGATTTTTATTTGAAAAATGACAGCACAACAGTGAACCCGATGAAACCTTTAGAAAAGTACAGACCAGTGCGAGGAGATCTCAAAGTACAACTCAAGTAAATGAATGATGAGCGAACTCCGTGATGATGACATAAATAAAAGTTGATTTTGCAGGACGTGTCTCCTTTTGTAAAAATAATAATAGTAATGCACTGGATTTATGGCACTTTTTGTACTCTCAAAGACACATTACACAGCAGTACTCAGTGGTGGGAAGATACACAGCCCTGGAGCAGACTGATGGAAGCGAGGCTGCCAATCTTCAGCCCTCCAACCACGACCAACACGCACACACACACCACTTTCATACTAGGCAATGTGTGAGTGTCATGCCTAAGGACACAACATCAGTTTTTGCCACTGGCGCCCCACTGTGGCACCTGATATTCTCAACAGCTTTGCATCCAAGTTCTAACCAGACCCGGCCCTGCTCTGACGAGATCAGACGTTGAAAAGCCTGGATGGCCACAGGAGCAGAGTAAAGTGTGTTTAGCAGTCAGCCAACCTCATAATAAAAGTTATAGAGTACTAAGCAAGGAATGCAGTTTTAGAAGCAACAGCAGCAGTATTTTTTCACCTCTGTAGCAGAAACTTTTTTGGGAAGCATAGCCTTAAGTGAAATATACTAGTTGGGTAAATAGTAAGTATTTTTTGTATTGTACCTTCATTTTAATAGTCATGGTACTTTATTTTTCTGTATTTCGATATTTTATCATCTCCAACATACACTGGCCAAAAAAAAGGTCACGCACTCTAATATTTGGTTGTTCTGCCTTTAGCTTTGATTACGTCACACATTCGCTGTGTCATTGTTTCGATTTCACTTCTGCAACGTCACAACATTTATTTCCATCCAGTGTTGCTTTAATTTTCCACCGAGATGTTGCATTGATGATGGTCGAGTCTGACGCTGCACAAAGCTTCTCCAGCACATCCCAAAGATTCTCAATGGGGTTAAGGTCTGGACTCTGTGGTGGACAATCCATGTGTGAAAATGACGTCTCATGCTCCTGATCCACTCTGTCACAATTTGAGCCCGATGAATCCTGGCATTGTCATCTTGGAATATGCCCGTGTCATCAGGGAAGAAAAAAATCCAAAAATTGATGGAATAACCTGGTCATTCAGTATATTCAGGAGTCAGCTGACCTCATTCTTTGAGCACAGACTGTTGCTGAACCTAGACCTGACCAACTGCAGGAGGAGAGGACCTTTTTGCTTAGTTAAATCCAGGTGGCGACTTTTTTTTTTGAGACCAGGCAGTGTATTTGACCTCTACATTTAAAGGCCTTGCACCTGATTTTGGCTCAAATCTTGATCCAGAAACTCAGTCAGGATCACGTAGCAGAAGGATAACTCTTGTAGGTTTTGACAGGACCTAGATGAAACCCTAAGCAAAGATTGAACTCTCGGTTGTTTAGTTAAAGACATTTCGCACCTTCAGATCCAGTTTTATTTCACTAGTGTTTACTCTTTACACTTTTACTTCCTGCAATGATCTTTTACTACTGTTATCGCCGAATCTGTGACTACTATTGGCACGGTTTCAGCTCAAATGTGTGGAGATTTTTAAAAGCCAATAAACAACGCTCTATAGCTGTGCCAGTCCTGTACAGCACTCGGGGAGCCGCATTCCCATCTCCCTCTGCAGATTCCGAGCGTTACAGTGTGCCGTGAAGTGGATGGGCAGGCAATCGAGGTGGTAATTATGCAGATCGAATGGTACGGCGTCGTTTCATCCATTTTGGCGAGAGATTGTGCACCCACTCTCGCTCCATTTCAAATCCAAACAGCTCTGGCGTATTTGAAATTTGGTAAAACAATAAAATTACCAACCGGATAGTTCTTGGAGCTTTTGAAACAGAGTTGGGAGAAGTTGGTGTATATTCGGCGCCTTTGCAATTTCCCTCTAAGATCTGGTTATAGGATTATCTGCATGGAGCTAATTAAAAGATACACTTAACGCACAAATAAGAACAAAGCAAATTAGCACTATTATTTTCAATTATAATTCAATTACTTTAACTAGACTCAATGAAAGTACTTAACTTGAGTACTGAACATTTTCTGCAGTGGAAAGTATTACTTCCACTACTAGTACTGCCAGCATTACTATTACTATCAAAATAACGATACATACGACCTTAGCATGCGTGTGTTTGTGCAGGGATTGTGGACGAAGTGTCTTCCCCGGGGACGCAAGAATAGTACGCATCACTACCCATCCACAATTACTACTACTTCAATAGCATTACCGCCATTGCTAACATGACAATAGTGTTGCTAACTATTGCTAAGTGCCGGTATAAAGAAGCGAACGTCACCCATAGCGTTCAACTCCAGTCAAATGAAGCTCATCGAGGCTAGCAGTTTTAGACGCTAATTTGAAGTTCTACATTTGCAAATCTAACCTCAAGCGTCATAGCAACCAAACGGTCAATCCAGAGCGAGGCTGTTGAACGTAACGCCCCTTCCCGCCCACACAGCTGGTTTAGCAGGGAGCAGGCGCTTAGCAACGCTGTCAATCAAGCCTGTTGCTAACGCTAGCAGGAGCAACCTGGGGAAAGAAGGTGCCTTATTTGTCTTTTATTAATGTTCGTATCTTAATTTACGGACACAATAGTGAAATAAAAACACCAGGATCATGTAGAGCGGGTTAATACGAGTCTGACAGCAGGAGTTACAGAGAGAGGGGCCAGTTTTTCAATGGAAAGTGAACTGGAGCCAGAGAAGATGAAGCCGGTAGCGCGCCCATGCTAATTTCCTATCTGGACCACGGTATCAGGTTAGCTATGTCCGTTTATATATACCGTCTAAGCTTGCTACCAAAATCCCTCATTACAAATGCTGAAATCTCATTAAAAATAAACACGTTTGGCTTGATTTTATAGATTGGTTGAATTTTGGCAAAGATCTGGTCCCATCTACTGTAACTGCTCCCCCAGCGCTCTCATGTTGCAGCATTAGCATTATAATTCCACGCAGCAGTCACACGAGGAGCGCTAATGATTACCTCCAGTGATCATGGACTAATTAAGTTAATTCAGGAAACACATTGATGCTTTTACAGAGAAGCTCTCACCGAAGCCTCAATACATGTAATCTTAACACACTTCAAATACTCAGCTCTAATTCCACGTCATTACCATTTCCAAAGGAGATCTGACTGGATAAGTTCTGTGATGACGACTTGCATTCATGACTCGACTCGACTTTTTTTTGCAGACGTTGTCAATTTTCCCTGAACTATGTCACGATGCGCGGCTGCATATCTGAAAGAAATCGGATCGCAGTCCAAGTCTAATCCTTAATAGGATGTTTAAAATGCATGAACATGTTTTAATCCATGCGAGTAATTCAAAAATCTAAGTTATATAAGTTTTAAATGTGATATATCCCATAGCTTTAGCTGTACGTTTACATTTTGTTAGAGTTCTGTGTGTGCAGCGTAATGCCAGAGAGGTACAGATGGACGTAATTCAAAAGTTTAAGGCTTTAGTCACAAAAAAAATCCAAAATTAACAATAACTTGGGTCCGTAAAAAAGGTTAAAATAACATAATGTCGATTGAAAGAATAAAATCTACTCCCTAATTCACACATGACAGAACTGACCAAACAATAGACACACGGGGAACATTTAAATCGGCTAATGAGACCAGCTGTAATGAAAACGAGTGAAAAAAAGACTTGCATAACACTGGACAGTACATAAATACATACATAAATAGATTTAGAGGAGGATTTTGGCGGAGTTTGGTTAATATTTTCTGTTTTTCTTTACGCAGACACCGCAAACTGTGACTATGTGGATTTATTATTACGCATTTTGACTTTGAGACACTGTAAAGGTCCTGCACTGGAGACTTGATGTGTTTTCGATTGGATACGTTGCGACTCTGCATGCGATGTATTTACTGGATAACTGACGCTGGCATTTAAAGCCAAGAAACCGAAAGTTGGCACAGAATGAACAGTGTTTTTTTGGCACCAGTACTTAACGCACCTTTTCGAGTTTGGTGCCCTAGTTACCCACCTTATTCTGCGCTACCACTTCAGTTTCTGACTGCTACTGCGAACCCGGACTTCCGTTGTGGTTGGCATTTTCAAGCGCAAATCACATGGTCGATCTGTGTAAAATGGTGGACGTACCAACCAAGTCAACAACGCACCCTTTTTCTGGAGCTTCTTTCCTGTAGAGATGGCCAGCTCTGAGCAACACCACACAACTGAAATGATAATGGTGTCACCCGTGGGAACAGAAAGGTCAGTAGTATTTTTTTTCCCACTTTTTTTTTTTTGAAACGATCATGCACAAGATGTGACATATTTTCTCCCCTCACAGTCTCCCCCCGAACGCATCTCTCTGCCTCCTCTCTCGTGCCGTAACAAACCTCTGGAGACATCTGTGGAGGTGGACGAAGCACTGAAGGACATCTGCTGCTTCCTCCCCTCTCCTCTTCCTCCTCCTGCTTCCCCCCCCAGGAGACATCCAGACTCCTCTGCACGACCACACTCCTCTGCCCCTGCGCCTCTTTGTTGCTTCTGTAAAGTTTGTTTTTTGCACAATTTACAATGGCTCCCTGAGGTTGTGAAAGAAAGAGAGCGAGAGAAGACGGCTGCAGATTGGCGCGGTGTGCGAGGGAAGAGGAGGTGAGATGGGAGGAACAGTAGCAGATTCTCGGAAATGCGCTGAATGAGTCATGGGGAACGCAACTGCCAAAAAAACTACAGCACAACTTCTACTTTGGCTGTGGGTTTGTGCACTGGGTCTCCTGTCCACCCACGTCACTTCAGGTACCACTGTTTTTTTTTAATTAGTTTGCAGAGAGGCAGAGAGAATATATGCGTGGAAGAATTCATTTGTAGGAGAAGCGAAAGTGCTTGTTTTAATTTAAAAAAAAAAAGATTGTTTTCTAGGTAGTGAGTAACAGAAGTGCTAAAACTGTACTACCTCTGGGTGGCAGTAGCTCAGTTGAGTGTTTGTCCACTGATCCGAAGGTTGGCGGACAAATCCAAGGACTCACAGGTTGGAGGTGTGATTCCAGCTCCCACAAATGAATGCTGTCATTGTGTCCTTGGGCAAGATACTTAACCCACCTGAGCGATTCCTTGCTATAAAGCGCTTTGAGTGTCTTGAAGGCGGAAATGCGGCAATAATTTTACTACCAAAATTGACTACAGCCTCCTCGATAACAGATAAAACGAATTACTTCAATGTGTTTACTTATTGCTGTTTTAGAAATGAGGACTGACCTGTTTATTTTCCAACTATAAAAGACCTGAAGTTTCAACAGACTGTAGTAGTTTTTTCCAGTCCAGTCTTGTGTTTTCAATGTAGGGTTTATACGACCCAGGTAATACAGGGTTATCCGCAAAACAAAATCAATAAGGACTGACTTGGTATGGCAAAAGGAAGTTGAAAATACCTCACACAAGTCAACATATGAAGTAGTAAAAGCCAAGTAATACTTAAACTTAAATAGTTTATCAAGATTGATTCAGGCTTAGTAACCTTAACTTAAACCGCTTCATTCAAGGGTCCATATTACGCTATTTTTTCTTGTTGTTTCTTCTTAAAATCAAATCTGAAGTTGTGTTTTGTTTCATTTACACATGTTCAACACAAACCCTGCGTATTTAGGCCTCTTCAGAGTTCTTTTCTCAAACAGACAACGCTCTGTTGCACCTTGTGATGTCATCATGTGGGAAAACAGGAAATTCATCACTGTGTTTTTAAACTCCACACACCTTCACTAGAATCATTTGGATGATTTCAGCTTTGGAATTGACAATCTCTACAGAACAAATGGTAAAAGGTAGATGCTGACCTGAAAACTATTACTTCATGAGATCATAAGGTGGAACGGAGCATTTTGAGCTTCGGAAATGCAGATAAACTAATAACAAAGGGTTACTCAAACACGTGTGAATGAAACAAAACACAACTCCAGGTAATTTGTGCGTAATATAAGACTTTTAAGTGGTTTCTAAGCCTTAAAAAAATACTTCTGCATTATGATTTAAGTCTTTGTTCATGGTTGATTATCGCTATTAAAGTAGTATCAAAAATATCATATTGTTATTGTTATACTAGGATGGATTTTTCACTGCCTGTACAAAAACTCAAAGTCATCCACCGCTGACATTACGTTTCCACAGACACAGATCAACCTCTCGAGATCAACAGTTCTACGGATGACCCAAATATCCTCCTTAGAAACCATTACATATTTACTGTTTTCCCTCTATAACCGAAGACGACGCCACCGCAATTAGTCACATCAGCTCAGTTTTGATAACTCTTCCCCAGCCCTGTCTTCAAAGTCCCTACTTCAAACACAGCGCAGGTATAAAGTTAAGAGTTTAAGCCGCGTGGAAGTGGGCCAAGACTCTCCTTCCTCCATTACCGCGCCAAGACTGCAGATAGCACTGATCCCCGCTTCCATTAGCCTTTATTGGTCTTCCAGTCCCAAACCACTCCGAGAAGATACGCCCATATAGCGTTTTTATGGCAGCTTAACTCTTCCTATCCATTTCCACTGTTTCTGATGTATTTTGTTTTATGATGATGAAAGTAAATACGAGTTCCATCAGAAGGGAAGCGCTTTTTTCCTTTTTTTTTTTTTTTTACCCGTCATCTGCGACCACGCTTGAGTTCTCGTAAAACCGCCATCCAATTAAGACGAGGCTCTCCATCTGCTTCCTCCTGAGTCAGCGGTGACCTTTGACCCGGCACCTCCAGCGTGATATATATCCTCAATGCAGGTGCGTGGTACAATGCAGCCATTACTGAAGCAAAGGGATCGCTTTAACTCTACACTATACTTGACACTCTTCTATACATTTAAAAGCTCCTGTTTACTTTAAGGTCTTTACGACGGGACTGGACGTGGCACAAACAGAAGCATCGCAGCTCATAAAGGTTAATGGGCACGGCGTATACGGTTGATTAAGTTTACAGCGAAATCAGCGGAGGTCGCGGCGCCCTTTCAGAAAACTTCCAAAAGCATTATCGGATAAACACTTAAGCAGAATGGAGAGCTGAAACTTGTACAGAAAGTGTTCGCTGTGAGATGAGTACGCTTTTTGGACACGGGAGTACAGAGGCGAGAGGAAGGTTGACTGAAAAAAAAAAAAAAGTCGAACGTTTTTAGACAAAAGTTTTGATTCCGATTGGGCGATGGGATCCATTTTGAACATTTTATTATTTTATCTCGATGCGATTCTACTCACGTAACACAATAGCATTAAGCTAGTATTTTGTATTCACACTCGGGGAGAACAGAACGATAAAGTAAACGAATAATAAGTGAATTTAATTTTGAAAGAGAGAGTTTATCTGGGGCGACAGTGGCTCAGTTGGTAGAGCCTTTGTCCGATGATCTGAACGTTGACGGTTAGAATCCCGCTCTTGACATAAACATCATCGGTTGAGCGGTCAGAACCACTAACCCACAGGCTGGCGATGCAATTCCAGCGCCCATAAAAGTATGCTGTTATTGTGTCCTTGGGCAAGACACTTAACCCACCTCGCCCCCGGTGTTTGAATGGATGAGCGGTTCGTTGACGTGCGCAGTTGAGTCATTTTCCAGTTACTCATTAGAATCGATTCCTACTTAGACTGCTACAAATTCCCCTCTGAATTACAATTTTGCAAGCCTGTTTTAAAAAATATTACATGGTGCGCGATGCAAAATTAATGAGCTTTGGTTAAAAAAGAAAAAAAAAAAGAAAAAAAAATGGTGTCAGCCCCATTTTTGCAGGAACGAAGATAACGCTTCATAAAAACTACACTATTTACAGCCTTAAAGCATGACTGAAGACTGGATCCATAATGAACTGTTTATTAAGAATCATTTAGGCTTAGTGGCTTAATTAAGGGGTTATGGTTACGAGTTAGGGTTATTAGAGATGCGCCAGTACTGCAAATTTCCTGGATTGGATATCGGCTTCCAAAGCTTCCAGCTGATATCCTGGTTGGACATGTGAATTGCTGTAATAAGACTATTTCCTGGTCGTAGCCGGTCCAGAAAGTCTCATAATGTTTGAACTTTAATTTGCACCGCGGTGTTCTGTAGTTACTTAGAGATAAATAACAGCTACATGACACATTTGGATCAGTTCTGTCTTATTTTATTCTAGTTTTAAGGATATAAATACTGTTTTCAGTCTCTGGTATCGGTTAAAAGACTGTATATATATAAATGGACATAGCTAACCTGCTAACTGCCACGTTCCTAGCTGCAATTGACTTTACACTGGAAAACGGTTGCCCTCTCTCTGTAACTGCTGCTGTTTCATCATTTTGGTTTTAAAATGTTCGTATTAACCCGCTCCACATAATCCTGGTATTTTTATTCCACTTTTGCGTCTGTAACTCAACATCTGAACATTAATAACAGACAAATCAGGCGCCTTCTTTCCCCGAGGTCGCTCTCGCTAACGTTAGCAACAGGTTTGATTGACAGCGTTGCTATGCACCTGCTCCCAGGTAAACCAGCGGTGCGGGAAGAGGCGTTACCTTCAACAACCTCGCTCCAGATTGGCTCTTTGATCGCTATGATACTCGCGGTTTGAATTCCTAACATGCCACTTAGCTCCAAATCCGCTCCTATGACTGCCAGCCTCGATGAGCTTCATTTGACTGGAGCTGAACGCTACGGTTGACGTCACACTCCCTTAAGTCCACTTCTTTATACAGTCTATGGCAACAACAGATACTTTCAGCTATAGCTGGAATTTGCATTGGAACTGAAAAAGCTGCATCGGCGCATCCCTAAGGGTTATGGTATTAATGAAGTAGTTACTTTAAATAAATTTGTTCCAGCTGCACTAAGTATTTCCTCATGCATTATTAAAGCTAGGGTTAGAGTTAGGCTAAGTACATAGTTATTATAAAGTTAATATCCAGTGTTTTGACAGCAACAATATGGCACAGATACACTCCCCATCCCTCAGAGCACATGTTACTCATACTGACTCGAGCTGCGTAGACTTTTGACTTGTCTCGCCGTCTCGATTGTCTAAATTCGCTGCAGATCACAGTGCGTCTGGTCTTTTAATGTCTGCTCTATCTGACTCCGTCCCCTCTCGCGAGTCTCTGAGGGAAACATGATGCTTGTTCACGGTCACAAAGTTACAAGCCTCTCTCCTTCTATATTTAACAGGCAGGTCTATCCAGGACACTGCAGTAGTAGCATTCTCCCTCCCCCTGTGGATTAATGAGGCCTTAACGGGCTCTGTCATTAGGCTGGGTGGTCAGTGAGTAGACTGCGAAACCCTGGGGATTACATCATTATAACGTATATTATGCTGATGTACGGGCGCATGGGACTGGCATATGGTTTATGATGTGTAGATTATGAGGCAGACATTCGAGAACCATATAGTAACGAACCGTGAAAATACAAGTGTCAAGTGTGACTTGTGTTAAGTCCCAAATGTATTCACCACATAAACAATCAAAAACAAAACAAAAATGCTGACACAACATGCTGATACCACTACTAAAAGATGTTTGTGTAATCCTTCAGTCGTCCAGGTATTGCCAAAAATTCAATTCCGTAACTGGACAAAAGTTTTAGATAGATATAAGGCAGTGTCGTCTGTGTAAATCAGTTCAGTCGTCGAGCTCTGATCCATAGCAAAAGACGACGCTTGTGGCAGAGAGGCAGCAAAGAGGCTGCTGGTGGCTATCCAAAATGGGCCTTCAATAGATCTAAGAGAGCTAAAAAACAGGACAATCTGAACCTAGAAGGATAAGCGTAACTATTCCTTACAGCGGGTGTGTCTGAAAAACTTCAGAGAATTTTCAGACAGTATGAGATTCCGGTCTATTTCAAGCCTACAAACACTTTAAGACAGAAACTGGTTCACCCAAAGGACAAAACCCTGAGCTATAAACAAACTATGTGGTCTAGTCCATTCAGTGTAGTGAAGAGTGCAGTGAGCGTTACACTGGAGAAACTAAACAGACACTTCATAAGAGGATGTACCAACACCGGCGTGAGAGCAGCTCAGGACCACAGTCTGCTGTTCATCTACATCTCAAAGACACTAACCACTGCTTTGAAGAGAGTGAGGTTCAGATCTGAGCCAGAGAAAAGAAATGGTTTGAGAGAGGAGTTAAAGAAGCTATTTTTGCTAGGAAAGACAATCCATCCTTAAACAGGAATTGAACCCTGAGACATAATTTATCTCCGATTTATAACTCCATCCTCAGACCCAAAGCAAACAAAAACAACAAAGAAAAGAGCTAGTTATTAGGCTTGTTTAGGCTGAATGATTATGCTAAGTAGGTCCCAGGCTCAGTTCACACAGAAATACAGTTTTAGTGTAGTTAGCTCCTCCTTTCAGACAGATATAAGGCAGTGTCCAGCAGTAATCTGACCAGAACTGAAGAAGCGTCTTGGATGAGCAGCAGTTGACAGAATTTACTTTGGAAACAACTAGGGAACAACACAGTCTAAAAGCTTTTGATCATTGTAATACTTTAATGCAAGTACTGTGTAAGTTTGCACCTGAAACATCTTGAAGACATACATCACCCCTGAGGCATGAACACATAAACTGCACATGAACTCCAGTCTATATCCAGCCATCCTTCGACACAATAATAAATGCAGAATACGACAGTGAGAGACACGCTCCCACTGGAGACTCTAAGCATGTTAAACGACTGGTATTAATCACCTTTGTCTGCTACTGTGGTGATTATGAACACATTTATCAGCAGCAGTCTGCCAGCTGGAAGCCTCGGTACCATCAGGAGCAATGGATGAGAGAGGAGGAGAGAGGAGGAGGTGAAAATGTGATGAAGACCACCACAGAGACAAAGAGGCGTCGCACAAGTCAAACAAGTTCATGTGGTGTTGTGAGGGGAGACGCAGGTAGAGAGACATTCGTTTTACACGTCATCAGGAAAACGTTTTGAAGCCTTTTGACCTTATCCGGACCCGTGCGTTCGTTGGGGTGGCACTTCCGGTAACGTGGGAATCCCATTCATGTCGATGGAGAATTTGAGAAAAGTTTTACCGCTAAAATCTGAGAAAAAGATAAAAAATGCGCTGATTCTCTGGAGGCTTTAAAACGGCTCTGTAGTTGCTAAAAAAAACTAGGATTTGTTGTCTAGATCAGCAGCTCCATGCAAAATAATACAACCGAATGACGATGGCGATCCCACGGTAACTTCCGGAATAAGGTGAATACATCTAGATTTTTTTTTTTTTAATCTGTTTTGATCGGAACAGGAATGTTGTCTGAAGTACATTTATCAAATTGACATCACCCAAAGTCGGTTATGTTGGCTAGCAGTGCTTTACTACTGTACAAGATGCAGATTTTGTAGCAATTTAGATTTTTTTGAGAAATATGTTACCAGTGTACATTTTTTAAAATATTTCACATAAAAACAACTACTACTACATACAGTACAACACCAAAATGTCAAACACATCTCTAGAGAACTGCAGGTTTAGAAAAACAGATGTTTGTGTCTCAATGCTAACGCTAATGCTAATTTTGAGGTGTAATAAATATTAAAACAGCGTCACAAACTCAAGTATTCTACATATAACATAATTAGGTTTACTTTAATGAATTTGAATTTGAATTTTAATAGGTTGTTTGTTTTATGTTTTCCGATTTGAATAAAAGCGACTGTTAGCTCTGAGACGCAGGGAGCTAGCTAGCATGCTACTGTGCACTGAGCCTATTGCACAGGAGCGTCAAACACATTTTCACCGAGGGCCACATTCGCAAAATGGCTGCCGTCAAAGGGCCAGATGTAAAATAAATGTAACTACTTTTTTAAATTGTTAATTCACTGTTTCTGTATTCATTACTTGTTCAAGTTGCTAATATTACATATGCATTTGCAAAGATGTAAAAATAAATGTGTCTGCTGATAAAATGACATTTTAAGGCCATCATACGTTTTAATTTACAGTCGAGGGCCACATAAAATGACGCGGAGGGCCACATTTAGCCCGCGAGCCTTGAGTTTGACACCTCACTCTTGTCATATATATTCACTATTTTGTAAATAAACTTGAATTTCCCACCATTGTCCTGGAAAGCTTTCAATCTGACAGAAATCTTGGCCTGTATATTACACCACGACAACACATTTTCAAGGACAGGAACAACAAAGTGGAGATTTCTGGTACTTTCTGTGACAGCTGTACTGCAGATTTTTTTGTTCTCCCTCTTCAAATCACCTCACATAAACTCGCTGCAAAGCAAAGCGCAATAAATAACTTCCAAAGTGCCCCTGATCACTTCACCGTGTGTCTTTCAAAATATTGGGTATTCTAACGAGTGCGCTAAAACATCAGGTAATTGAGACAGGGGATCATAATGGTAGCACTATGGCGGCACTGTCATTAATTCTGTTCTCATTAATTGAAGAGCCCCGAGCTGAAATCACTTAGGAAGAAATACAGAGGTGGTGTAGTGTGTGTGCGGTGAGTCTTTGAAGGAAAATACATCATTATGTGTGTACAATGAAAGCAAGAGACTACAGGGGACGGTCGGTTCAAGTCCAATCAGTATCCTGCTAAATATGCTTCAGATTACGTTTTAAACTCCGGAGATCTGCGATGCTATCCACGCGTTAGCATATAGACGCTTTGCACGGAGCTGCCTGGATAGTTCTGGTTCTCTCAAAAAGTGAAGAGCCCGTAGACTGTTTATGTAAATTGACATAGCTAACACGCTAGCCGCAGCGTTCCAAATAGGAAGTGAGCACGGGCGCGCTTCCGGCATTGCATTGAATCTGGCTTCAATTCACTTTACTTTGAAAAATTGTCGTGTAACTGGTTGCGGTCAGACGTCATTTTGGTCTTAAAATGTTCGTATTAACCCGTTCTACATGATCCTGGTGTTTTTATTTCAGTATTTTGTCCAAGAATCAAGAAATGGACGTTAATAACAGACAAATCAGCATTAGCAACAGGTTTGACAGAGTTGCTAAGTGCCTGCTCTCTGCTAAACCATCAGTACGGGTCGGAACCTTCAACGTCCTGGCTCTGGATTGGCTCTTTGGTTGCTATGATACTAGCGGTCGGTCTTTGAAATATACAAGTTGGCTCCAAATTCACTATATATCTTTCGCTATAACCGCTAGCCTCGACGAGCTTCTATTGACTGGAGCCGAATGCTGTGGTTGACGTCGCACTCGCTTAATCCACTTCTTTATACAGTTTACAGAGGAGCCGCACTTCCCCACTCCCTTCATTGTGTATTGGAAATTAGCTGAGTCATGCTAAAATAAATCAATATTGAAATATCAAACAGCTGACAGCAAGTTACGGCTAGATAGTCACAGACAGCATATAAAAACCTTTGCTACGATATAAATACTTCACTGGAGGAAGCTTCTGTCTTTTGAAAAGTAGGTATTTGTTTCTTGAAGCTAATGCTAACACTAACTGAAATTAAAATGAATTAGTGATGTTAAAATAGCGCTACAATCTGAATGACTTTGCACAGAAAAACGTTTGAGTCGTCATTAGATGTATTTTCATGAAGTTGTTTCGTGTTTTTGAGATTTAGATTAGGTTAGCGTTAGCATTAGCATTAGCTTTGAGGTACACAAACACCTGCTTTTATGAACACAGAAGTTTCCTCCAGTTAAATGCTTAAATCGTTGTACGTGGCGTCTGTGATCATTCATCTGAAACCTGCTGTCCACTGTCTGATATTTACTTATTTATTTATTTATTTTAGCCAGACTCTGCTAAATCCTCAGAGAGAAAATAAATGGTGAGAGAACCGTAACTAGCTGGATTTAGCGAACACTGAATTGTCATGTGCACAGCGTTAATAGTAAACGTATTTTAAAACTGAAGAGTGGGCATCCAAGTTAACCGTGGGACTTTCGGCTCCTTTGTGGGATCCGCATATTTTGGATCCGTTCATTTTTAAAATCCATTTAGGAGACTGGCTCTTTTACTATTTATTTATACGACAGAATCCAATGTGAGAACTCATTTTATCTACAAATTAATCGCAGAGAGAAATAACAAAGGCCCAGATGTGTTTAAAATGGTTCAAACTGAGAGTACGAGTGGGTTTACCCTTTGGAATGATCCATAATCTAAATAAAACGTTGCACTACAGTATTAATAATCTAAAAATAACTTATTACGATGCCAGATATGTTTTTTGTGCAGAAAGCTCTCACTCGTGTCACCTGCGCTGCTTCTGTGCTGATTATTGTGCTGGTTTAAGGTTAATCAGAATTAAAATACATGCAAATTAGAAAGAAAAAAAGAAAAAAATTTGAGACCCGGTTCCCACTTTAACAAATTGTTCAAAAGAGCCGGCTCCTTCACAAACGTCACATCTCTAATCCAGATTTTTGTCTTGCGATGGCACAGACCCAAGGATCGAGTTCAGGGATAAGGGCTTATTGATCCACCATTGTCTCTCTGAACTAAAGGTAAAAGGGGCTGTTAACTTGAAAACTACCATTAGGTGACATCACAAGGTGGAACAGAGTATTATTTTGAGCTTTGGAGATGTAGACAGACTAATAAACCAGGATTACTCTAAC
Source organism: Periophthalmus magnuspinnatus (assembly GCF_009829125.3). NCBI lineage: Eukaryota > Metazoa > Chordata > Actinopteri > Gobiiformes > Gobiidae > Periophthalmus > Periophthalmus magnuspinnatus. Next base: position 5,040,225 of record NC_047136.2, on the reverse strand, counting down.
ATAAATGAGTTGGTGGTGGATGTTTGTGAGGATGTTGGTGCTGGATCACTTTTTTTCCTGCCTTTACAACCTTTTGACAGGTTTATTTTGACACCATGTCCAGAGTCCTGTCAAAAACAATTGATGTTTCTCTGTATGTCTCCATCTTTGGTGTTTCAGAAGACTTCCCTCGGTATCCAACATTACAACTACAGGTTTTGGCGTTTATCTCTCTTGTTGCAAGACGCCGTCTCCTCTTACATTGGAAATCAACAAGTTCCCAATCCAGCACTCAATGGATTAATGAGGTTATGTCCTTTTTGAAAATGGAGAAGATTAAATATTCCAAGAAGAGTATTGTAAACAAATTTTATAGAAAGTGGAAACCATTTATTGAGTTTTTTGAAAACCTTTTTTAAATGCATCTTTTTCTTTCCTTTTAATTGTTTTTTTACTATTATTATCATTGTTGTTATTATTATTATGTATTATTTATAATATTTTCATTATTTATTGTGTAATGCTCTTATTTGTCTATTCACTTAAGGTTTTTGATATATATATTTTTTATTTTAATTATTATTATTATTATTGTCATCATCATTATTATCGCTGTTGTTATTTTATTTATAATTTACAATATTTTTATTATTTATTGTGCTTTTCTTTTCTTCCTATTCACTCAAAATTTGTGTGATAGCTTTATTTTTCTTTTTTATTATTATTAATTTTTGTATTATTATTTTTATTATTATTGCCGTTGATATTTTATTTATAATTTACAATATTTTTATCATTTATTGTGTGATGCTCTTCTTATTTGTCTATTCACTCAAAATTTCTGTGATTTATTTTTCTTTTTATTATTATTATTATTATTATTATTATTATTATTATTATTATTATTATTATTATTATTGCTGTTGATATTTTATTTATAATTTACAATATTTTCATTATTTATTGTGTGATGCTCTTCTTATTTGTCTATTCACTCAAGATTTGTGTGACTTATTTATTCTTTTTAAGTTTTTGTTATATAAAAATGCAAAGGTGTGTATACATTTGTTGTCTAAAAAAACTGTAAAATATTTGTTCACACATCAATAAAAATATATGAAACTGAAACATGAATGAGTTGAAACAAAACAACTCCAGGCGTGTTACATGGATTAAACTGCACAAGATTCAGTTTAGTGTAATACAGACCTTTAAATATGAGTTATTATATTATATTATAAAAAAAAAATCAACAGTCACTATATATAATGCATGTATTCAGCGTAAACACAAGCTTCTATAACCAAAGCGCTTAGACATCGCACGGCACCGTATGTAAGACAACAGCATACGTTAAAAATAAATGTTGTGAGTGCGATATCTCCAGGCCACCGGGGGCATCAGACTCAGAGCGTGCAGGCCTTAGTTTAGATGGTAAATGTGATTACAGTAGCAGTGACACAGACCTTGTGCCGGGTGTCAATCAACATCAGTCTCACCGTGACAGAGCGAAAGGGTGAGCCCGGCGAGCGCAGACGCCGGGGAGGAGTGGTGAAGGTTGCTCCCGCTGACTTAAAGAAAAACGGAGCCCGGAGGGTAGGGACATGTCTGGCTTAGCTACGCCAGGCCTAGTGGAGGTCAATGTCACCCACGGTACCATGTAATGAGATGTGATTTGAGTGGGTTGTAAAAAGGGGGTAGACTTGTAGCTCTAATGCCACAAGAGCTGCAATTATCTAATGCTTATGGGGACCGGGTTTATTCAGAATGAAAGGTCAGCGCCAAGAACTAGAACTGGCAAGGTTTTGGCCTTGGTTTTAAGAGTCACGAAGGGGGAGAGTGCATATAATCTATACTTTATAACGCATAATGGCAGGGAATAAATGATACTAAACCTTGTCTCGCCTAAAACCTAAAAGATTAACGACTCTGTACCCGATTTTTCACGAAGTATTTGAGCGAAATGTGTATTGCAGCAGTATAAGTAACTCTTGAGGTCAAAAAAGTTCACCGTGTACTGTCTGGATCTTAATTGTAAAGTGTTATATTGTCGGTTAAACAGGAAGTTAGCATGCTAGTTGTTGTTAGTATTGCCGTGAAAAGAGATGTAACTCATTGAGGTGAATATTTAGGATGCGCAGAATGCAAAAGGTAAGTGAGGAACAACTTTGAACCACTGCGAAATGTTTAAAATGAACTAGTTTTGTTTTTCACATGTTTTAAGATCAGGTACAGCACCTTTAGTAGTTACCAAGCCGAGCTATAATGGTCCATAATGTGCTCAAGTCTGAAAGGGTTAATAAACTATGTGTTTTTTATAAATTTAAGGTCTTATATTACACAAAATTGACTATTCTGAGCTTTAAGCCATGTTATAATGCTGTTACCTCCTCAAAAACAGACCTGGAGTTGTGTTTTGTTTCATTCACACATGTTTGAGGAACACTTTATTATTACATCTACTTCTCCAAAGCTCAAAATGCTCCATTCCACCTTGTGATGTCATGAAGCTAACTTTTACCTTTAGTTCAGTAGAGATTAGTCATTGTTCATGCATTTTAACTCAAAAAACACTGGTGTAGACTGAATTATGCTCAATTTTGCTTGATTTTGGTTGATTAAACTGAAGGAGGCGGTCTCTTAACTTATATAGGGGGAGTGGAAGAGGCTTTCCTCATATCTGCGGAAGGTCAGAGGAACCGAAACATTGTGCGAATAAAAGTGAACCAGGAGTGAGACGTGTACGGGCGTTTTCTTAACCTTTCTGAATCAATTCCAAGATTTATTCAAATGATTCTAACGAAGACGCATGAATTTTAAGCACAGAATGGAGCACGTCCTGTAATACGACATGATGTCACAAGGTGGAACAGAGTGTTTTCAGCTTGAGAGAAGAAGAACTCAGCTTAAATATGCAGGATTTGTCTGTTGATTATGTGTGAACGAACCAAAACACAACTCCAGGTCTGTTTTTGACAAGAAAACATTATAACAAAGATCAGAAACCAGCATAATATGAACCTTTTACGTCTTTATTCGTGCTTTATTAAGGCTATTTGTTGCTGGTAAATTCTTTCTCTTTTTTTTAATCTCTATATATCAATACCATGCAGCCAACTTTAAGTAATACACACAGACAGTGTTTGAACAGAAGTAATCAAAAGCCACTTGAGCAGTCACAGAGGAAGAACTGACTGGCTGCGCTTTGCTAAACAAAGTGAAATATGACGAGCGAGAATCTACGACGTCCCGTGAGTAATGCCCGGCAAGCATCATTAACCACCGCTGCCAACATCTGCATGCTACACTTGTGTTTGTGTTAGCAGGTTGACAAAACAAATGGCTGCGATTTACTTGCTGACGTAGCTGAGCGAAACACCATTTATATATATATTTGTGTAACGCCGCGCTGCGTGCATGCTCACATTGACGATTGTCTGGAGCGGGAGAAAAAAAAAGTTGTGAAAAATCGCAGGTGTAGACGGGATTAGAGCAACGCCATTATATAACACGTACGCGGGGAATCCTCCATCTTCTTTCCATAAATCATTTGCATGTTTTTGTTCATAAAAATCATAACAAATAATCTCACAGGGCTTAATTAGCTAAACAAGCGGAGTGACTTCATTGGTGGGATCGCCTGTGCGCTAAAAATACACACATAGGCGCTTGTATGTACGTGGATATGGCGCCGTTGTCGACAGGGGATCTGCCACAGAGCGTGCAGCCGTGAGAGTGTGATAATGAGCGCAGGGTTCAGCGAGGGGAGGGTAAAACACTGTCCAGTACATGCACTTGTGAGTTTCTGCAAAACAAGGAAGCGGATGTTATATGTATGGATTGGGTAAAGATTCTATAGGAAGACTAACGCAATGTGGGTGGAATAAATAAAGCTCAAGTTGTTTTTTATAATAGTTGACACACTAAATATGTGTTTTTGAGGAGTACCATAAGCCTCTACTGCAGTACTCACACACGCACGTTTTGTTTCCATGCTTCTTGAGAACATTACATTGACTTATATTCATTTTCCTGGAGATTGGCCATAGTCACTACATGATTAACCTTAAACCTAAACCCTAACGGTCACCATTTTAACCGATATCTTAACTTTAAATCGTGTAGTTGATCGTCACAGGGTTTTTGGTCCCATATGAGAGGCAGATCTGTGTATAAAACCGACCGTCAAAGGAATAAAAAATGTTCTAAATGAAACGTTTCTTCCTCCAAAATTCAACTCAACACTGCCCTAATAGGAACTGTATAAATCACATATAGTTTTAGAATGAAGTCGCGTTTAACAAAACACACTAAATATCCTGCAGTGTAACACTTTTCTTTATAAAATTCTAGTGTGAGTGTCTTCATAAAGGTGTTGGTCTAAAGCACATGTGTCAAACTCAAGGCCCGGGGGCGAAATGTGGCCCGCCATGTCAATTTTATGTGGCCGGCGACAAGGCAAATTTAAATGTATGACGCATTTACACAGACATATTTTTTATATCTTTGCAAATTTGAGACGAACCATTTTGCTGATGTGGACCTGTGAAATTGAGTTTGACACCCGTGATCTAAAGAGAAGCATATATAGATTATTTAATAAAACGACAACTTTAGCTCTACTTTAAATCTATAAAAGACATGAGCAGTTTAATCCAAAGCGAGTCCTGCAGCGTGACACGAAAAATCACATGTTTAAAAAGACAGTTACACAAAAACCAGAAGGAGCTCATTGGGCATTTATGCACTAGGGGGCACTCTGGGGTTAAGGGTTTAAGCTAAAAGTCAAAAGAAATAATGATCATTTTCTTGTTTTTGTTAAATTCAACTTTTCTGAAAAAAATCTGACGTTCCAGCGACATGACAGCTGTATTTCCTAAGAAAAAAAGTATCATTCTCACTGTTAAAAAGATGTTCTTGAAGACTGGACATAATTATTAAACTGCACTAGGGGCATATAGAGTCATTTATTTGAATTTTTTGACATGGCAGATTTGCAGTGAGTGTCCAGCGGGGGCAGAAGAGGTCAAAGAACAGGTTCAAATGTCTACAATTAAAAGAGTTACACAAAAAACTGTTACACTTCTTGTGATTTTGTGATCTGGCTCCTTAAAATTGTTGTAGAACTGATTTGTTTTTGAAAATAATCACCACCCACAGATTCAAGGCAAGGAGATAAAGTGTCTTGCCCAGTGACAGCTTGCAGAGGTCAGTGCTGGGATTGAACCCTCTGACAACTAACCCACTGCAGCCCAAACAAATAGAGACAGAATATTGTGTCATTCGAGACCCAGAACTTCCAAAAGAGCTTGGACTCGGTGACGGGGCAGAAGTGATGAGTTTAATGTTATTTGATTTCTAAAACACTGTTCTTTTCCTCTCTGCGGATTACGCGCAACTTCTTTGTTTTTTTGCTGAATTGCTTCTAGCTCAGCTCCTTGTCCTCTCTTGACACCGTCTGATGCCAGTTGTTTCTGCACTTGTACACCTCCCTCTCTTTCTCTCCGTCTCTGTCTCTCTTTTTGTTTCTGGGCACCTCTGATGTCCGACCACAGCCGAACCAAACGCTAATCCACCGCAGTGCCTCCGGGGTCTCGGACGCTGCAATCTAGAGCACGGCACAGGGGCCAAACGACGCGATGGGGCAATGACAGGTCGATGAAGAATTACTTTAGAAGAATTATGTAACACCCAAATGAAACTGGAACATGCTTTGAGTGGTCGATGGTTGCCCTGAAACATGTAAAATGGTAAATAGTCACATTTTTATACGGCAGTTTTCCACGTTCAAGGCTCTCAAAGCGCTTTAAAACAAGAAACCGCTCACCGATTGACACACCAATGGACACAGACACTGGGTTAAGTGTTTTGCTCAAGGACACAACAAAAGTATTCATCTACGGGAGCTGGAATCGCACCGCCAGCCTGGGTCAGTGGATCTCCACCGGCAATCTGACCACAACTGAAGAAGCGTTTTGGATGAGCAGCGAAACGTCTTCACTCCTACAACGATTTGTCCAATTTGTTGACAGATTTAAACTTCGTCTTTTGCTCTGGATCAGACCTGGATGACTGAGGGATTACACCGAAATCTCCCAAAGATGGTTATGTCAAGAGCGGGATTCAAACCGCCAACCTTCGGATCCGTGAACAAACACTCTACCGACGAAGCTACGGTCGCTCCAACTTTGAAACACGGCGAAACCTTACAACTTAGAAGTACCAAACAACCAAAAGCACTGCTATGCTCTTACGAAATTCAAGAACAATTGTTTTCAGAGATAGAAAATCAAACCAGTGAAGGGACAAATTTGATATAATAGCTGGTTTCCTTAGCAACACCTTTAAAAACATGAAAAAATCCCGTTGAGGATCAAAGGGTTGGCAGTAGAACAGGAGGTCACGAGGTTACGCGGTAATTAACTCGAGGAGAAACTAACTGAAACGTTGGGGGGATGAACCAAACTACACCACAAATGTAAATAAATAAAGCGTTATACGTCTCATTGGAAGGTATAGTCTACAGAATGTAATATTAGCTTTGCCGCAGCTCTCCCTTATATCCCTTTCTAATAAAAAAGCGAAGTCCCAATGCAATCCTGTTTACCCAACGGTCTTAAAAAGCTTCTATAAAGGCGCTATAAAAATGACTACCTCATATTTTCATTAAAAAAGTAAAAATATAAAAAAAAAATAGCATGCAAAGGAGTCAGAAAGGCTTCGCTCAGATGTTTGAGGAAGGGAAAACAAAGGGAGCAAAGCCTTATCAGGAAACATTCTTCAGACTAAACAGGACTTTTGAGGCCTTATCAGAACAAGCACATTTAAGTTCACAGCGTTGTATCAGTGACTACAAAAAGAAACGCTGCTTTCTTCGTAGATTAGCCTGCTGCTAATTGCACTGACATAATTAGGCTGAGTAAAAATATACAGCAAATTATATGTTGATAGAGCACCCACGAAAAATCAGATAGACCCGACTTAAATGCAATAGAAAGCTACGAAAATACGAGATTTTTAGCTAGCTTTACTGTGACGGCCATGTTTTTTTAATTTAAATCAAGTACACCGCCTTTAATTAAAGTCATCATTTTAAGGAAGCTATAATATATTTCCATAAAACGGTTAGGGAAGTCTAATTACTTGTTGAGATTGACAATTTATAAAGCAATTAGCCAAAAAACACATGGCCGCGTAACCCGGATTAGCCCGTAGTACATGTTTTTTGCATACTTGCCGCAGTTCAAAATGTCAGTTGTTAGACTCTTTTGAGAATGTTAATTGCTCGACCAGTTGTGCGTAGTAGCCAGTTCATGACAGCTGTTGATTATAATGAGTGCATACCGCCCCCTATGTAACCGATAGCATCCACTCATCCACGCGTGACCTTATGGAGAAGGAAGACCGTCAATGCGAGAAAGCCATTAAGTTCCAATAGCGAAGGTAACGATGGGGTCAAGGTGGAGATATTTAGATTATTTTACCAGTAATTAACAATACAAACAAGACGTGATTTACATTACAATACTAAAAATGTCTGTAATCTCCTTGAAAGGCTATTTATTTGAACAAAGCGTGTAAGTTGGGACTGTCTAGCAATTCTGGCGCCATCTCAAAATCCACCAGGCGAATGGAAAGATATCTTTTTGGCACCTGTTTTTGGTATTAACAGTTTTGTCTGGTACCAGTAATACTTAGTCTACTTCTTTATACAGTAGTACACAAAGCGAGTGTCCCTCCTCGAGTCCGGCTCCGAGTAACACGTCATCCTCACGCAGCTCGTCTGTGTTTGGCATCGATTCTAGCAGTTATAGCGGGCAATTTAGAGACGATTTCTATATGTGGATTTCTGACCGCGAGTATCATAGCAACCAAAGAGCCAATCCGGAGCGAGGTTGTTGAAGGTTGAAGGTAACGCCCACTTCATGCTATATCAGCGATGCGGCCGGGAGGGAGCGTTACCTTAAACAGCCTTGCTCCGGATTGACTCATCGGTTGCTATGATACTCGTGGTCGCGGCTTAGCAACGCTGTCAATCAAACCTGTTGCTAACGCTAATGGGAGCGACCTTGGAGAAAGAAGTGCCTGATTTGTCTGATACTAATGTTTATCTTCTTTAGTGAAATAAAAACACCAGGATCATGTAGAGCGTACGAATACGAAGAGGCAACAGTTTTTCAATAGAAACCGAATTGGAGCCAGAGTCGATAAACCTGGAATTCATTTGGAAAGCGGCGGCTAGCAGGTTAGCTACGTCCATTTACATATACAGTCTATGATGTTAACGAGCCCTAAAAATGTTGAGTTACGTTCAAACAATTATCAAACAGAAAAAAAGGATTACACAGATTTAAAAGACACACAATTACAACACTACAACCACATTTCTTTATTTCATCCCCTCAATATTACGGATGCTAATGTTTACTTTCCACGAAGCATAATTCCTCTCCTCTCTGACTTGGCTCCATTCAAAAAGAGATTCTCTATCCCTGATCCATATCTTCCATGGAAACGGAGCTCTAATTATCCGTGCACATAGACATCACGGTGCTCGCTGTGGTTCACCGACTACCGCACCTTGTGTAATCCTCCCCTTATCACACAACTGGGGAGGCTGCACACGTATGCTAATAACGCCGCGATATTAGCTACAATGATTTCCCAACGATAGCCTGTATTTCCTATGGCGTTCTAATTTGGTTTGCCCTGGTGTGGGAAGTGGGAACCGACAAATCAGTTTCTTAATTATCTCCTTGTCTTATGCCCCCACCTGTGTCATTGTGGACCAATCAGACAATCTAATTAAACAAGGGAAGGTGGCAAGTTGCTGAACAAGATGGAAGTCTCGCGAACATGTAAATTGATTAGATGCAGTCCAAGGTACAAGCTATACCTGTTAAACGCCAGTGGAACGGAGTCAATACCTCCATCAGAACCGTCTAACAAGAACCACATCGAGATAAAAAGTTGGTAGATATTTATTTTGGTCCTCGTCGTGTCAGGGTGCGAGCCGGATTAAGAAAGATTGCAGAGCTGTTGGATCGATATCGCGCTGACACCTCGCTGGCGCATTCCCGAAATTCTCTACAAAGCAAAAAACCCACTTACACAAAGGGGGTCTAATGGATCGCATAACCATTATATCACTCGGACTTAACCCGCGGAGAAGAGGCAGCAGCCACTTCAGCAATAAAACAACATTTGGTTATTGGGAAAGTTTGCTCTAGTGGGAAAAGCCAATCAAACTGATGTGCTTCCATAACAACTGCAGCGCTATGGAATGAATCTGCCATTGTACGAAGGGAAGCTACTTACTTAACAGTGGGATTACTTTGCCGTTCAAAGTGCTGTTAGCTAGTACTACTGTGAACTGCGGAAAGACGGTGAAAAAAAAGCGGAATTAGAAATGAGGTTTTCACAAAGGAAGTTCAAGGGTCTCGGATCTTCTTCAGAACGGCTGGCAGAGAGTGACGAGCAGAAAGACAAGTAGTGTAATGATGTGGATAGTGTTCCAGCGAAGGCACTCATTAAAAACAACCCACTCTCACATGCTAGCACAGGCCAGAAAGGACCGCCGTACACGATCACAGATAGTGATTGAAATGTCACTCATAGAAAGGGGAAACCGGACTTACGGATCTCTGACCGACTTGAAAGAACGTGACCTCGCATGTATGTGTTCTTGAATTTAAGGGTTAGTTTGTGGATACAGCATTCGTAATTCAACAAACGAGATGGAACGCTGCATGGTCTTAATGTTCGGAAATGGAAACTTCCTTGGTGCGGAGTTTGTGTCCTGTGTCTGTCACTAAAACTTGAGGTCTGGGGCTATAACCTTTTGTATTAGCAATTATAGCTACAACGTTTTAGCGCTAAATTACTTACCCCTCCTGTGCGCAACTATCCCATTCTTTGTCCTGCACGTAGACTGGCACAAAAGTGGTCTGAGGAATTGAATTTGGCTGTTTAGTTCACTCCGAGTTCTCTGTAAACGGAGTGAGTGTGTGAGTTTCATTCATTAACACAAGATTAATCAACGGATTTATACATAGCGGTTTTTATAACACCCAAAGTCCTTTACCGTACAGTCGTCCTTCGTTTATCGCCGGGTTTACGTTCTAAAAATAACCAGCAATAGGCAAAATCCGTGAAGTATCAGCTGTATTTTTATTTTTTTTACTATTATTCTATATGTTTTAAGGCTGTAAAACCCCTCACCACACACTTTATACACTTTTCTCACACAGGCGTTAACATTTTCTCACATTTCTCTCTCGTTTAAACTCTCTCAAAGTTCAAACCTTCGTAGGCGTCTTTGTCGGTGCAGAACGTTTCATCGACATTGTGGGTTTTGTCGGGGAGAAAACAAATTGCAAACATACAGCACTTCAGAGTCACACTGCGAGCCGACATTTATGTAAATTTGTCTGAACACATTCTGTACTGTACAGGAGACACGGCACGGAGGAGGCTGATGGACAATGGTCTACAGTCCAACAGCCAATCAGGACGCAGAACACAATACACGTTCATACGCTGTGAAAAAACATGTAAAACTGCATCCAAAAAATCTGCGAAACACAACGAGACCGCGGAAGATGAACCGCAATATAGTGAAAGACGACTGTACGTTACTCAATCACTACACAGTCAGTTGTTGTAGCCGCAGTTGCCCCGGGACGCGCTGACAAAAGCGGGGCTGCCTCTGCGTCATCAGCCCCTCCGACCAACACCAACACGCTCGCGCACACACCCCTTTCATTCTAGGCAATGTGGGTGAAGTATCTTGCCTAAGAACACAACAACCGGCACCCCACTGTGGCACCTGGTATTCCCAATGGCCTCCCACGCGAACACTAACCAGCCCCAGCCTCGCTTAGCTTCTGAAAACCGACGACATCAGGCTTTGGCGAGCTGCTACGGCCACAAGAGGGGGTTGGGCAACTGACAAAAAATCTTCTATTCGAAAACAACACACCCAAGACGTAACAGCAAGTAGGAAAATCTAAAAAGTCTGAAATCTGAAAAGAATAAAGCCCAAGTTTCATAAGAAAAACTTCAAAATTTAGATGTATGCCGCATAGCCTTAGCTCAGAGCAAGGACTGTGAAGGCTGACACCTCCTGTCACCTTTTACCTTGCTCATTTATAGATGCCTTTTAAAGCATTTTTATGGAGGCCCACTGCTGCATGCTTTGTGATTACCGGTCAAGGCACGTTCACCAGAGTTCATAAAGGTGCCTGTGTAAATATATTCTGCTTGGCCTGGTGTCACCTAACCAAAATAATAAAAATAAAAGAGACAGCTACCAACAGATGAATGAGAGGAGGGATGGGGGTTTCGCAGAGGTGGACACACGCTGAAAGAACAAGCACGAGAGCCGCTGTTTTTTGTTTTTTTTTAAGATTAAGATACATTACCGTCCATAGCAACCAGCACGTCCTTGCTCTATTTCACCTTGTAAGTCCCTTCCTCTTTTCCATAATCCCTCGATTCTGCTTTCATTACGCACACAGGATGGCTTTTATGCCCGAGTACATTGATGAATGATAATGGAAATCATCTGCATCATAAGTCTACGCTACCGTTCCTTCATTTTGATTAAGGAAAAAAGGCACATGCGAGACACCGGACGAGAACGCTGCTGGCTCAAGCGGTTTTTCAGGTTGGAGGTTAGACTCCTTTGACTTCTCCAAATTGCCGGCCTAATTTAACCTCAGGAGTCAAATAGGATGTGCATTATTAGTCCCAAGCAAAGAAGTCAAAGGAGAAAAGTCAGGAAGTATAGTTATACAACAATATGCATAGCTGTGTGTACAAAGGTAACGTTGAAGGTAATTACAAAAAAACAAAAAAGCCCCAACAAAATAACAGTGTTGTCACGTTATAAAAAAAAAAATCAAACTCAATTTCCGTACGGAGAAAAAGACTTGATGCTACGGTGACATTTAATTTTTTTGTATATAAATGAACAGGGGTGTCGAGAGTGAGGGGGGCAAAAGGGTCTAGTGTCAGGGCCCCAGGGTCTTAGGGGGCCCCGAATTGGACAGTCTTCCTATTAATTTATATCAGAGGAGGGTCCATGTGAGGTTTCTTGCCTTTGTTATGACTTTCTTTACCTTAAATCTTTACTTGTATTGTTACGGAGCTTATTATTTTTACGGTTTTTACTATTAGAAATTCCACAACACCCAAGGGCTAATTTAACCTCTGGAGTTAAATAGGATGTGTATTATTAGAGTCCCAAGCAAGAGTCGAAGGAGAAAGGTCAGGAAGTAGAGTTATACAACAATATGCATAGCTGTGCGCTCAAAGGTAATGTCGGGGTAGGAACATCGACGGCAATTATCAAATCAAAAAACCCAATTAGTGTTGTCAGATTCAAAAACTCAATTTCCATACTAAGAAAAAGGCTTGATACTTTCTGATTTTGCTGCTACGGTGACATTTAAAGCTTTTTGTATATAACTGAACAGGGAAGTTGAGAGTGAGGGGGGCAAAGGGGTCAAGTGTCCGGGGCCCCAGGGTCTTAGGGGGCCCCGAATTGGACCGTCTTCCTATTAATTTACATCAGAAGAGGTTCCATGTGAGGTTTCTTGCCTTCGTTTTGACATTCTTTACCTTAAAATCTTTACTTGTATTGTTATGGATCTTATTATTTTTACGGGTTTTACTATTACAAATCGAACAACAACCCGGACCCCCAAATTTCTGCCGACAACCCTGATAATAAACGCAATTTTCAACACAGATCTATAGACTTTCAGTAACATTTTTGGTGTCTTACGCTAGTACTGACTGAGATCACAACCTAAAACTATTCAGGAAGTTTGTCCCAGTTATATTTCTTTTGTTTTTTGTTAGAGAAATGACACCTGCTCAATCCAGTATCTGTTTCTGTCCTCATTACTATCTATTATATCGAAGTCACGAGGTTAAGTTTAATCAGAAACATATGGGAAATTGGTGAACCTTGTTGCCGTGTCCGTGTCAGCGTGAGTCAACATATGCTGGCTATAGATAGACTGTGTACTTGGTTGTGCTTGAGCAGTGACCCACATCAGGCAGACACATCTCTGTCCACACCAGGGATGCTCAGGGACAAGTCCTGCTGCTGCCGCTGTTGCTGGGGCATAGGCCAGACTGCGAGATAAGACATCACAATGGGCTCTGTTGTACTGCAGCTTCAGATGGTGGGGAATATCGGTGCTATCGTTCACCACGGGAAGGAGGGGGGTCAACTGTCCGTGCTCACGAAGATGTCAGCGCTTTACCTTGAATGTTTCACAAAATAAGTACATTTAAAACATTAAAACAGGAGCAGGTGTGAGTATAAATGTATATCGCAGATTATTAAAGTGCATTAGTGGCACCAGTTTATCCAGTTTTGCATGTGTCCTTGAAATGTATTCCATTTTTGGGAAGCTGAACAACCAAAAGCTTATTTTTCTCCCCCCATTTCAGTTCTAGTGCGGCCAGTTTTTAGACGTAGACAGTCATGAGATCTTGTATTAAAGGTTTCTGTCTCAAAATTCAACAAACAGGCGACATATTGAGTCAGTTTCTCATCGTAGTCCCTTATAAATACATTTATACGGTGTTCTCTTCTGACAGACAGTGATGGTTAACCTACTTTTACATAGAGTGCACTGTGACGGGTTTAAAATGCATCACCTGTTATGAAACGATGAGGTTTAATGCCATATGATGGAACTTTGCACTTACATATTTCTACAGAGACAAACAAATAACTGGTTCAGGCAATCAGGCAGTAAAGGCACTCGATAAAAAAAAAACCTTTGTTTCACCACTGTAATATATTAAGTACATATGAAATGATCAGTTATGACAATTTAATTCTGTATTCAAATCGAAGAAATGTATTCAAAATTATTAACGCAGCTCCACCTACATTGAAAAAATGTATTAAACTTTCTTGCGAACAAACTCCTCGATCCATTCGGCCTCTGTGAACCCAAATTGCATAGTTCCAAAAGGATCCTCGGCCTTTGCTCAGACGGAGAATCAGCTCCAGACGCTGAAATCATCTGTAGATTTGAACAGTTTTACTACAAATTTGAAAAAGTACATTTTATATAATCAAATCAGTCTCATTAATTTGTATTGTTCTATATTCACTATAAAAACCTGCACGTAATTGATTTTTTAAACTGGTTTGAACTGTAGGAAACTGTCAAGATCCCAGTCTGCCCTGTGTTTTTTCCGGAGCTGGGCGGAGATTCTGGCTCCTCCCACGCACACCTTGCAACTAATCCATCCATCAAGCTGCACCAGGGGAGGACAAAGGGACCGAGGACCTGACACTCAGCGCTAGATCGTCTGCGTACACTCGGTGATCCCGCTTCCTCCGTCTCAGTTCAATTCGACCGGTAAAGACTTCCTCGTTTTTTACCTCTCTACTCACGACTTCGCTCTCAACTGTCTGCTCCATCAACCTTCATTTGCATAACATTAACTGTGAATAAACATTGTTAAACTGTTCACCCGAGTTCTGAATCTTTGGTCCCCCTTTTAGTTGTTAAACAGAAATTTACAGTATTGAACATGGGGACATTTATTGTATTTTCCTGCTAATGTCAATGATGAACTGTTTGTCTTATAATTGTAATGAAATTAGTATTTTAATGTGTTCACTTGCCCAGAGACTACACAGGGAAAGTAAGTAAGTAACTAAATCTGGTTCAAATCATCTCTTTTCTTTTGTAAGATTAATGAATTTGTACACGGTCCCTGACAAATAAAGAAGAAATAAATAAATAAACAGAAAAAATACATAGTGGCTCTAAGTCCCAAACTCTTTTCACCGAGGGCCATATGTTGAAAAATATTCGACACGGAGGTCCAGCAGTGGATAATTGTGGATAATTCAGATGGTTTTATTTAACATTCATACTTTAAATAAGGCTTGAATTATTAATATCAGGTCTGTATGACAATGCTATGTGATGTTATTTAGGTTATATTGGTAGGATTACTCAAATTTTCTGCAAAAAAACTACTATTACTGCTTCTGCAAATACTTCTAAGGCTATTATTACTGCTACTGCTACTGCTGCTACTCAAGCTAAAGCAGCTGCTGGGACTTTAGGCACTTGGGATTAAAATATAGTTTCATTTTCATTTTGGGTTTGAATGTAAAATGATGCACGATTATGATCAATTGGACCAATAAAAACTGGTCTGAGGGCCGTATTTGGACCCCGGGCCATAGTTTGGACAGCTCTAAGTCAACATCGGATCAATCGCTCATCCATTTTCCACTGGTTCTGTTTCGTTTTACTTTCTATACGCCAGTAGAGTCAGTCAGTGGTTCATTTTTTGACTCTTTCGCTGTTTTCAAGCTACTTTTAACTACTGGTAATGCATCTAAAACCAATCAGTTAACAGTGAATCCCTCCACCGAGCGAAGTCTGAGAACCTTGTTGACATTTTGTAAACCAGCTGTACGATAAGAACTGTAAAAAGTTAACTTAAACAGCATGAGTTGACAGTTATTAACGCGTTCTTCACTGCCCTCCTGTCTGCATCTCGCTGCTGTACCCTTGGCCGTCCTCTGCTAAAGACCACTCTTTTACAGCTCCAGCCAGATTGATTTCATATGCAACTCTACGCGCCGCCTTGCCTCTTGCCTTCCGGCTCTATCTCGGCTAATTACTCTGATTGATTAATTGACTGGCGAGACATATTGCACCATCTTGTGAAGCGTCACCCCAATCACACCCCCAAAGCGAACAGTTTGAGGAAAGTGACTCGTATAGGTGTGGAAAGAAGGCGAGAACAAAAGCAAGTCATGTTTACTCTGTGTCCAAATCGATTACCGTAGCGTTTCTATTCCCTTTTGATCACGCGCTAACACACACATCAAACTAGCGTGTTTTTTTGTTTTTTTTAGCTTTTATTTTTCCTTAGGTTAGCCACACTTGACCCAGGAAGTGGATTGAAACATCAAAGCTGCCCAGATCACTACGCTAAGCTAAAATGAGTGAGCTTTTATTGATGTATTTATTTATTATTTAATGCCATGAAAGAACCGGATTGCTGCGTTTTTTCCTGCAAGAACAATAGGCGCGATGCTACGTTGCGGTGTCAACGGGGTCCGGATGGAAGGATCTGGGGAGAAGATCAAAAAGACTTAGAGAATTCAGGTGGGTAATGGAATTATTCACAGGTCTATTTTTTCCTTGTCATGGATGTAGTGGTGTAGCCGCTGAGGATGTGGACATTATTTCTGTATTAAAGCTTTCCCATAGGAGCGAGGTAAAAGCGCAACTCTTCATTTTTTTTATCTCAAAGAGGGAAGAAAAAGCTTTTATTCATTTGCGAGCCCTGGGTGTCGATGCACAGAACTTCAAATACATGGGGGGTGTACGGATCGTAAGGCATTAGTGCTTCTGAGGGGCTGCTAAAAGTAACAGATTGGGTCCCGGTGGTGAAATGCTTAGTAAACACGAGTGAAACAAAGGCCAGGCAGGACAGAGCACTCAGGCCCATTAACCTCTGTGCGCCCGCTAGGATAAGGCCGACACATGCTAACATACTACCACACTGCAATAGGTCGTTTATCGCGGGGGTTACGTTCTAAAATTAACCAACAATAGGCGAAATCCGCGTAGTCAGCTTTATTTTTTACAGTTATTCTATGTTTTTGTCTGTAAAACCCCTCACCACACACTTTATACACTTTTCTCACACAGGCGTTAACATTTTCTCACATTTCTCTCTCGTTTAAACTCTCTCAAAGTTCAAACCTTCGTAGGCGCCTTTGTCGGTGCGGAACGTTTCATCGACATTGTGGGTTTTGTCGGGGAGAAAACAAATTGCAAACGCACAGCACTTCAGAGTCACACCGCGATCCAACGTTTATGTAGATTTGTCTGAACACATTCTGTACTGTACAGGAGACACGGCACGGAGGAGACTGATGGACAATGGTCTACAGTCCAACAGCCAATCAGGACGCACAACACAATGCACGATCACACGGTGTAAAAAAAGCAGGTAAAATTGCACTAAAATAATCCGCGAAAAACAGTGAGACCACGAAAGGTGAACCGCGATATCGTGAGGGACAACTTTACCTCTGGTGGTTACAAAAGTGACAGCCTGATTTGTCTCTTATTAATGTTCATATCTTGAGTTACGGACACAATAGCGAAATAAAAATACCAGGATCATGTACAGCGAGTTTATATGAACATTTTAAGATTGAAATGACTAACGTGACAGCAGCAGTTACCGAAAGACCTGCCACGGTTTTCCAATGTAAAGTGAATTGGAGCCAGAATTGATGGAACCGGAAGCGCGCAAATGGTCACTTCCTGTTTGGAACGCAGCGGCTAGCAGGTTAGCTATGTCGTTTATATATCCAGTCTTTAAACAAACGTTAGCTTACACCATTACACATATATGGTATAAGCAGCTTCCTGTAATATTTTGATTTAAGCAGTAAGTTTTTAATCATATTGTCTTTGCATTTCTTCAATTAAAATCCTCTGCCTAATGTGACCAGATTAAAATTCAAAACTGGGACACACCCCGGTTGGGACGCTTGGTATAAATAAAACTGGGAAAAGCGAGCGTAATTTTGTCCATTCTCGGCGCACTCCTGTCAGTCTTAATCCAAGAGACTTCTGTTGGCGTATTTATTTACCTTATGCTCATTTCCAAGCGCGGTTTTCTGCATTTTAGCTAAACAAATGACAATATGTTCTTTTTTTTTAACGGTCAAAAATAGTGACACCTGGGACGTTTCTTGACTAAAACTGGGACAAATCACTGGTTTTGGATAAATCTGCTGGGACAGGGGATACGCGGCTTAAAACTGGGACTGTCCCGGGTAAATTGGGACACGTTTGGTCACCGTAGCCTAATTATAAAGCGTTTTTACGGACGTGCTAGTTGTTGTTAGCATTAGCGTGATGTTAAACTCAGCTCTGGCTAAAAAACTGCGAAGGAGATTATGTCTGCGAGTAAAAATAAAACTGGTTACTGCAGTATTTTTGTAGTTTTTTTTACTTGTCTTTTGGCTCTCAGTCTGAAACGGCAACTCTTTACAACAACAACTACCGCAGTACGTAATTTCACAATAAAGTTATGTTTGTCGTTCCTGAAAAATGGCCGCTCTCGTGCCCTTGTAGTGGGTGGAAGCCGGCGTACCCTGTCAGAGCGAACTGTAAGACGGATTACCAATACTAGTCATTTTCTCTCTTCACTCGGGTTGCCCTCTTGGTCACGGGGACAACTCGGTGTGAAGCGTCGGGGCAGATGGACTAGCGCCCGGCACCAGGTGTGGGATGTGGAGCTATTTGAGCATTTTTGGCAGCTGCGGCGGAGTGCCTCTTACCTGCGGCTTTGATCGATGGCAGGTTGTAGATTGTGTTCTCAACCAAGAGTTTGTGTTAATAAATCCTGACTCAGACAAACAGACGTTGAGGGGCAGGGGTGGACGGTCCAGTAAAAACACATATTGATCCGTGGGTTGAGCGCTGGCCGATAAACCACAGTGTTTTTCAAATGGCCAGAGCTTGGGCTTGTCCAAGAAATGAATGCGAGATAGATTGGAATTCCATTTCACGGAGCAGATGTCTCCCGATTTTTATACAATACTTCATTTTGAATTTGTAAAATAGACGAGAAACTTAATTTGGGATGGATGTGTTATTGTCCCGCTGGAACGGCTCCACAGCTCGGCTTTAAATGTGTCTGACTCCGTGGAGACGGGCGGGGGACGTCTCTAGATTAAGTTATAAGTCAGATCTGTGGAGATGTGACGGCGTGTGTAGCAAGAGCGCATGGTTACAGGTCAGATCTGTGGACATGTGACGGCGTGTGAAGTAAGAATGCATGGTTACAGGTCAGATCTGTGGAGACGTGACCCTGTGTGCAGTAAGATTGTATAGTTAAAAGTCAGATCTGTGGAGAGGTGACCGTGCGTGCAGTAAAAGCGCATGGTTACAGGTCAGATCTGTGGAGAGTTGACCCCATGTGCAGTAAGAATGCATGGTTACAGGTCAGGTCTGTGGAGAGGTGACCCCATGCATAATAAGAACATATGGTTACAGGTCAGATCTGTGGAGACATGACCGTGTGCACTGTAAAAATGCATGGAGATCTGTGGAGAGGTGACCATGTGCATTAAGAATGTATGATTACAGGTCAGATCTGTGAAGTGGTGACCCTGTGCGCAGTAAGAACATATGGTTACCAGTCAGATCTGCGGAGATGTGACCTCGTGTACAGTAAGAACGCATGGTTACAGGTCAGATCCGCCGAGAGTTGACCCCATGCACAGTAAGAACGCATGGGTACAGGTCAGATCTGCGGGGAGGTGACCATGTCTGCAGTAAGAACGCATTGTTAAAAGTCAGATCTGTGGAGAGGTGACCCCATACAGAGTAAGAATGTATGATTACAGGTCAGATCTGTGGAGAGGTGACCCCGTGCACAGTAAGAGCACATGGTTACAGGTTAGATCTGTGGAGAGGTGACCCCGTGCACAGTAAGAGCACATGGTTACAGGTTAGATCTGTGGAGAGGTGACCCCGTGCACAGTAAGAGCACATGGTTACAGGTTAGATCTGTGGAGAGGTGACCCCGTGCACAGTAAGAGCACATGGTTACAGGTTAGATCTGTGGAGAGGTGACCCCGTGCACAATAAGAACACATAGTTTCAAGGTATTTTTTGAGCAATGACCCATTTAGTTGAATAAATTAAAGGTATAGCGCAGCTCCTTAAATTCCACTGACTTTTCTTGCAATAAAATCACCGTGGACACAAGTAGGTGGCAAACCCCAACTAGAAAAGTTACATAGTGCACAACATTGTTAGCTAGAAGGTTGTGTGTTGAGTTAACCCTTGTAAACGCATGTGAACGAATGTGTCCGTGAGTGAGTTCGGTCTTTAAGGATAACCCACACATAAACGATTATTGTCCAAACTGGGCTTAGTAACCAAACGGATTGATTGTTAAATGAAGACATGATTTACTTTGGCAACTAAACAGCGAAGAAAAAAGACAAGGACCTCCGATAGCTAACTGGAATAAATATGGCCATCAAGAAGCACACATGAGATGGCGACTATATGAGGCTATTTATGTCTTGGCAGGCCATTTCATCACTGTAAACCTTCAGATCCCCACTGCCACATTCATGCAAAGTAATTACTAGTGCGCTTGAATGCACAATGCAAACTGTCTGAATTAGCTCAGTGCCTCAAACTCGCTGAGAAACTTTCCACGTAATGAAATCTCACTCATCTCCTTACTGAAAATCACAATGGGCTACGCGATGAAAGGGAGCTGTAATTAGACAATCAGGCCAAAACTGTCTGGTCTTCATGACACACAAACACAGCAAATCTCCACAGACGTGACTAGACTAATGATGTTACTCTGTACGTTGAATGTCATACTGTGGAACGTTCGAGGCAAAGAAGTAGCATCGCCAAGACGATGACTAAGTCTAAAAAGCAGATTTTATAAAAGTTATGATAGAAAAGAAGTGGGCCAGTTTCAAAGAGACGATTACAACCCAGATTTAAACGTTTATGAATGTTTTGAAGGTCAGCCATCTTGTTTTGATTAGTCTGGTGTTCACGTACACTACCGAAAGTATGGACACACATCTCAGTCAATGTTTTTTTGTCTTAATTTTTTACTACTTTCTACATTTTATATGCATACAGAAGAATCAAATATATGAAGTAAGCTATATGGAATTATGTAGTAAAGAAAAAAAGAAATAATTCTACTAAATATTTTCAAGAAAGCAAAGGGTGGATACATTTAAATTTAAAATAAAATAAAAAAAATAGTACCATATTTTCTGGATGCTCCGGAGTATAAGTCACACCAGCCAAAAAATGCATAATAATGAAGAAAAAAACATTTATAAGTTGCACTGGACTATAAGTCACATTTTGGGGGAAATATATTTTACAAAATCCGAGACCAAGAACAGACATTTTATCTTTAAAGGCAAGTTACAAGAAAAAAAAAAATAGAACAACAGGCTGAATATCAATACAGCACGCTAACATAACACATTTATATTTATTCAGCAACATGAAGCACAGACAGAACTGAACACGTGTCTGGTTTGTTAACGTAAGATATTAACAGTTAATCTGAAAACTAAAGCAGAAAAAAACAAGCAACAAATTTATTCTGGATCTCACTCCAAATCACTAAATCCACTGAATTCTTCATCCTCAACAATAAAGACGATGTGAAATTATATATTTTAATAATTTCACATATAAGTCGCATCTGAGTATAAGTCGCACTCCAGAACAAACTGAAAAAAAGTACTACTTATAGTCCGGGAAATACAGGAGTTATTTAACGTGTTTCCGTTGCTATATAATTCAATATATCTTACTTTATAAATTCGATGTCTTTTGCGTGTATCTAAAATGTAGAAAGTCATAAAAATGCACTCAGCTCTTTACAGAAAATCACTATACGCTGTAATGAAAAGAGGCTGTAATTAGACGTTCAGGCCCAAACTGCCTGGTCTTCATGACACACAAACACAGGACCAACATCTCCCCAGACGTGGCCAGACTAATGCTGTTACTTTGGATTATTGGTTGAAGCACTTTGTATAAAAGAGCAGACCAGAGCATACAAAATGGATAAAAATCTATTTGCCCACCCACTCAACTCTGGCATTGTAACATTTAAAAACACATTCATGCTAAGAGCCTTCGCCTACGCCTGACAGTTGTGTGCCCAAAATAAGAGACCTAAAATCCATTATTTTTATGGTTAGAGAATATGTGGAGTCATTTCTTAAATGTATGACCTCGTTTTGAAAGAGGGAGTGGGTTTATCGGCCTGGTGTGATGGACGTGGACCAGTGGACTCCTGCTGAACATGTGTGGGATGAGCAGCAGAAGACAGAAATAAAATAAAATCGCACGTTTTAAAAACTTCCTTAGCAGAATAACTTCAGCATCTGATTATTTAAAAAGTGCATGGTGTGTACTTGCCGTCTGTACCTTCACTCTCATAATATCAGATAAAAACTTCTTTCAAATCTCTTTATCTGGTTTGGAATTGGTTCCTTCACTATTACATCTATCATTAGGTGTTTTTGTTGGTCAAAAGCTCCTTGGAAAGCACAGATCTGACCTGTGACTTGGTCTGGTGACATCCCCTGCTTGTCTCCATGGAGATACATTTTGACTTTAAAGCAGCTCCATGGAGCAGCACCACAGAACATCTCACACATGTTAGAGCCACATGGACCATCTACACTCTGAGGACTAAAGCGGGACTAAAGCGGGACTAAATCGGGGCTAAACCGGGACTAAACATAGACTAAACATAGACTAAACATAGACTAAACCTGGACTAAAGCAGGACTAAACCGGGAATAAACCAGGACTGAATATGGGGAATTAACATTTCACTTTTCTGCAGCTACAACCTGGAACATTCTTCCTGAAGACGTGAGACCGGCCTCGACTTTGACAATGTTTAAATCCAGGCTCAGAACAGTTCTTTTTATCTGTGTATACAACTGAAAGATTTTTATTCTGCACTTTTTCTCCTTTAATGTTAATCTTATGATGATTATTTGTGATTATTTATGTTTGGATGTTTTATTCTCTAAAGCACTTTGAATTACCTTCTGTTCGAATTGTGTTGTACATATAAACTTGCCTTGCCAAGATTTAACTTTTAGATTCGAAATGTTATCAGTGTTTCTAAGGGCATCCATCTTGTTTTGACGAGTCGACCATTCACACATATAAAACTATATTTGCAGTTAGACCAAGTTTAGTTTCTCATTTTCTGCACTGCACTCCAGCAACCTTTTGTCTGTTGTTTTATTTATTGTTTTTACATCCAGGCTGGACATGCTGACACAGAGGAGCACTGCAGAGATAATCCTTCTGCTATCAGAACACCACTGTCTCAAGTCCATAAGGTATTGGCTTAAAAGGGAGCGGCGCTGTGCTGGGGGACTACCACAGAGTATCAAAACTCAATGGGCTCTTAGATCTGCTTTAAAGGAATAAGAGAGCTGTGTTTAACCAGGGAGCTTTGTGCTGTCAAAGATAGATAAATAAAACAGAAAAAAAAAAAAAAAACGTCTGGGGAGAAGACGAGTTTGAAAAGTTAACAGACCTTAAGTTTGTTGGGAACATCTACAAAATGGCGCAATCAGTGAAACATTGTGTGGCAAGAATCGTCTTTTTTTCCCTCATTCCATAGAGTAATAAAGTTATTCAAAACACTGTCAACTTGCACATTTCAGGCACTTTATACTTATTTACAGTATCAAAAGCAGTTGTGGGAATAGCGCGCCGGTGTCTCGAGGGAGTCTTGCCGGAAGATGAAAAACTATAATGGTACTTTGGAAAACAATGTACCGAAGTACCAAAGAAAACTGCAAGTCAAATAGTTGTGAGTTCCACTTAGAAGCGCACAGGCCAGAATGAGGATCCAGCAATTTGCGAGAGTCAGGCGTTATTTACATTGCCTCAAAGTGGATAGTGATGAGGACGGAAATCAATGTGGATGCAAACAGTGTAATGGCGTAGTAATGCATTCTCCCCGGCAGGATGGGGCTGGGCGGAGGCGCAGGCGAGGCCCTGATGGGGTAAGAACACGTGAGGAGAGGGTCTGGCTCCATCGCAGTAACTTTGTTCAACGAGGATGTACGTCGGCCATTTTGAGAAGCAGGAGAAGTTAGTTAGTAAAGGAAGTTATGATATGTAGAAAGACTTTTGACAGGTCATATAAAGAAATCTGTGTAATCCCTCAGTCGTCCAGGTTCCAAAGCAAAAGAAAAATATAAAATTTGGCAACTGGACAAAACGTTGTAGGAGTGGAGACGTTTTGCCACGTCAGATTACTGCTGGACACGGCCTTATATCTGTCTGAAGGGAGGAGCTAACAACACTGAAACTCAAAAAACACCTATTGTTTGCAGTTTCTAAAGACGTAATAGTCGCGTTTTAATGTTTTTGCGCATAAAATCTCCAAAAAATATCAAAAAACATGGTGTGCATAAGTTATTATGGAACAAGAATCCATGTCAGACCAAACATAACTCTTACATTAACAAAAAGCACATTTAAAGTAAGTAAACTATAAATAAAATACAACAATGTCATGGAACATCTTGGGGTCCAATTGGAGGAGCTGGAGGACATGTCTGGGGTGAGGGAAGTCTGGGAGTCCTTGCTCAGACGGCTGCCCCCACGACCCAGCTCCAGATAAGCGGAAGAAAATGGATGGATGGAATGTTAAAGGAAATTCCGTGAGCCAATGTACAGTGATTTTTGTGAACTTCATAAGCACATTCACGCTAAAGTTGTCATGGGGAGGCTGGAGTTGTGTTTGCCGCACTACACAAAGACACTTTTCTATCACTACCAAACACAGGTACAGGCAGATCGAACCAGAACATCAACACCACCAAGGAGTAAAGATTTTACCAGAACAATGTGACTGCGTCCTTAACACGACTGGACACCGGGATGTGTTACAGTAACTTTCACATTGACTGTTTAGTTTGAACTTGGATTCGTCAATACATCTAAATGCCCTCCCACTCCGGAGGAAAGCGAGACTGTGTGAAGTGAGTGGCTTGTGCTGGAGCTGTTGTGGATCAATCAGGGAAGTGTTGTTTTGACCCTGATCCTTGGCCTTTCTTCTCCGACTAGACCAATGAACCTGTCCATCACATATCAATCAATACAACTCTCCAGTGGCAGTGCTAGCAGGAAGTACGCCTTGTGTTCTGTACATAACCCCACTGCTATTCTTAGCCTATAACGCAGACAGAGTGCCAGACAAAGCAGACGGCATTGACTGAAGACACATTACAATATGATCACAGAAGGGAATAATCAGCCCGTCACAAGAACAGGTGAACTTTTGGTCCTCAAAGCAGGAAAACTGACTAATTGTGAGTTTGACACGAGCTAAAGGGCAGCTCTGAAATTACGTTGTTCCCAGTCAAGTATGGTCAGAACAGAAGGGATTCAAAAAAGGGGTGGGACGAGACACAAGTTCCACAAGATGAGACCAGACGAGATTTCGATAATGTTCATTCTAAAGAGATTGTGTGAAGCAGGTCACTATTAGGTCTATCTAGTACTGCTTTAAAGAACTAGACCCAAAGCGTGAATGTCCATCTATCCATCCATTTTCTTCCGCTTATCCGGGGCCGGGTCGCGGGGGCAGCAGTCTAAGCAGGGACTCCCAAACTTCCCTCACCCCAGACACGTCCTCCAGCTCCTCCGGTGGGATCCCAAGGTGTTCCCAGGCCAGACGAGACACATAGTCCCTCCGTTAAACGTGAATGTGAAAGGCTCATTGTACAAATTGTTTTCCAAGTGCATTCTTTTAAAAACTTGCCGTCGGAGAAAGACTCGCTAGCTTTTCCTAATTTGAATCCCAGCAAAAAAACTTGCCTTGGTACTTTGATCGGACTTAGGTGAAAAAATATTTTGTTGTCCACTCTGTATTAAACACTCACTCGCGCTCACTATCCACTTTTCTTCTTTTGGGCAAACGTTAGCATTATAGGACAAAGGTAAAATGAACAAGATTTACCCTTACCTATTTTTCGTATAATTTGGTCACGTTCAGCGGGACGAATTAGTAAGACCAACGGGCCGTGTGTTGCCCCTAGGCCGTAGTTTGCCCACCACTGATCTAGCCCTTCGAGAGAGCCAAACTAGCAGCACTTAACCATTTGTTTGGTCCAATCCAATCTAAACATTTGGGAAAAAAATTCACAAAATAATTTTTCTCACGTGTGCAGAATCTTGCAGCAATTTACTCTTGCGAGATCCTGTCCCATTTCTATTAGTAACAAAATGTATAGAATATAGACGGCATTAGAGTTAGCCGTTAGCGCTGAGCCAGGTTCACAAAGCCTGAGTATATATCAAGTACATGTGCGTATATTAGGAAGTGGTCATCATTATTTTATGTGTGACTGATCTGTGTTTTTTCTGTGAGTGAACAGAGGTTAGTGTAGAAAAAAGGAGGCGCTGTAGTGACAGCCGCTGGCAGTTGGCAGAGAGGACTGCGGCAGCACCAACTGAGCCAATAAACATTGAAATATAGAGCGCTTCACAGTGAAAGACAGATACAGAAAAGTGTTGATAGAGGAAGTAGGTTCAGAAGGAATATGTGAGCAGTCATCTCGGAGCAGAGGGCCCCTGGATATAAGTCACTTTCACTCATTCACTCAGTAGCAAAACATTCAAAGGAAATCTTGATTGACTGTGAGCAGACTGAGGATTGGGCCTTGTAGCTTCATCTCCAAGTCTCTTTGAATCTGCGCTTGGCTATCTGGGATTTGATCACTTCCCAGACTCCCCAGGACTCCAGCCCGACTCTGCCGCAGCCATCGCGCAGCTGTGGCAGACTTGGACTCCCTCATTGTTGATATGTGGGCTTAAATACCCCCCCGGCGGCTCGGTGTAGCCGTGGACGCCTGCGGTGGTGCACCTGCTGAACCTCGCCGCTGTCTGTCACCTTTGAACTCAGCGGGAACAACAATCAGAACGACACGGAGATACTAGAGCGGGCTACATGCAGAGGACACGCGGGAGAACGTCAGGAAATGTGCAGGGATCATCAGAAGTCATGATAATCAATACAACATAAGGTCGAGCTGTGGAACTCCTGTTTCATTAAATGTTCCACAGTATGCCATTAAAGAGAGCTGTCATGCAAATATCAATTACAGGTGTTTTTGATGCTAAAATAATGCTAAAATAATGCTAAAATACCCTATTGTAATTGAATTCACCTCGCTACAAATCTGATTTATACCTTGCTTGTCTTGTTTTCATGGGAGTAGATAAGTTTAATGCCATACTGCGGAGCATGCTGGACAAAGCAATAACCAATACGACAAGCAGGTGGCACAACCTTCATCAGAACATTTACGTAGCGGTCTGTAATGTCTGAGTCTGGTTTGATGACGCTTAATTAAATCTATGTTGTTGTAACTGATTTCTATAATTATATAACACAAACATGATTAACCCTGAAAGGTTTTCCAACTTTGTAATTGAAGAAAAAAAAAAAAAAAAAGAGTAGAACTTTCAAAACAAAATGTCATAGTAATCAAATTGTTACTGTGACATTGGCGCCACGTATAAGATGAAATGAGAAATGATACAAAGGGTCGACAAAAACTGCTGCAGCCCGACTACACTGCGCTGCAATTTCAGAGCAAATAAGTAACTTTAAATAGGTTTTCGGAGCCGCTTTGGAGCAAGAGGAGACAATGACCCTGATTCATTATGGATGCTGCACTACTTTACGAGTTCAGAAGCTCCATTGTAAAATTTGGCACGGTATTACGGCGTCCCAGGCATGCAAAGAGTTTAACCTCACAGATGTTCACAGACTAGATTAGATCAGAGATCAGAGAGTGGTTATAGCGGACGGGTGAGGGCCAAGTCTCAAGTTGACATCCCAAGTTTTGTGATGGCCACTAAGGCAGTTCAAGGGGAGGCTGGGTTGGTCCCTGAGAGCTCCGTGAGAGGAGTGGAGAAGGCTTGTCCTCTGCAGGGAAGAGTGGAAGTACAGAGCAGAGCTGAGGGGGGCAGACCTCTGACTGGTGCCAATTACAGAGGTCAGACACTCACCATCGAGATGCTGACCTCTGTCTCACTGTGTACAGTTTGGTGAGCAAAAACCCACGGAAAAACTCTTGGATCCAATAAGAACTTTAATACCCTGCACTGGAGATAAAACTGAATTAATCAACTCAAACAAATGTAGTTCAAATTCCTCATGTTAGAGTTTCGAGCCTGAATGCACAGCCGTCAGACGAGCCCAACCAATGAGTATTTTAGTTTTCACATATTATTTTTGATTAGTCGACCAGTCAAACAGTTGTTTCTATTGAACATATTGGTTTTTGAAAAGGCAAGGCAAGTTTATTTGTACAGCACAATTCGTACGCAAAGTAATTCAAAGTGCTTTACAGAATAAGAGAGACATTAAAATCACTCAAATCAAAACATAAATAATCACAAATAATCATCATAAAATTAACATTAAAGCAGAAGAGTGCAGCATAAAAACATTTCAGTCGTATGCACAGCTAAAAAGAATTGTTTTGCGCTTGGATTTTTATATATTTTTAAAGAAAAGTTGAAATGTGGTGAAGTTTTCTAGATGGATCATATTTCATAGAAAACATGTGTTAATAAAGGAAATCAGAAATGGTTCATTCTTTAATGTTATACTTATGTTATAAAAGGTCTTCTGCCATCTGCATAGTTGAGGTGACAATTATGATTATAAAAAACATAATTATTAATTAATATCATGATTATAATAATTGCAGTCCTATATTAAAGGTGTCATTTCAAAATCAAGGAACAGAAAATGTTCCTTGTTTATCTGATTATTACAGTGAAATGTAGTATTAGTATCAGCAGCAAAAGAAAAATTTCATTCTGTAACTGGACAAAGGTTTTCGAGTGAAGGGTCATCCAAGTCGCTTCTTCAGTTCTGGTCAGATTCCTGCTGGACACTGCCTTATATCTGTCTGAAAGGAGGAGCTAACTACACTGAGGCTAACACACCTGTTTGTTTACAGTTTCTGTTTGTTGGCGAAGTCTAATGAACTACACTGCTGAGTCATACACAAAAAAAAGTCGCCACCTGGATTTAACTGAGCAAATAGGTCGTCTCCTCCTGCAGTTGGTCCGGTCTAGGTTCAGCAGAATGAGTTCAGCTGACACCTGAATATACTGAATGACCAGGTTATTCCATCAATGGATTTTTTCTTCCCTGATGGCACGGGCGTATTCCAAGATGACAATGCCAGGATTCATCGAGCTCAAATTGTGACAGAGTGGATCAGGAGCATGAGACGTCATTTTCACACATGGATTGTCCACCACAGAGTCCAGACCTTAACCCCATTGAGAATCTTTGGGATGTGCTGGAGAAGCTTTGTGCAGCGTCAGACTCGACCATCATCAATGCAACATCTTGGTGAAAAATTAACGCAACGCTGGATGGAAATAAATGTTGTGACGTTGCAGAAGTGAAATCGAAACAATGCAACAGCGATTGTGTGACGTAATCAAAGCTAAAGGCGGAACAACGGAATATTAGAGTGTGTGACCTTTTTTTTTGGCCAGGCAGTGTATTTTGCATAATCATTCAGGCCCTTAATGGCTGCTGTTACACCTGTTAGCATACTGGCTATCACTAGTGTTTTCCTTGTTTTAATAATAATAATACATTTTATTTGAAAGCGCCTTTCAGGACACTCAAGGACACTGTACAAGACAAAGTTAAAAACACATATTTACAGATAAAACAGAGATACAAAACTGGAAGATGGTGACAGTGACTGATTATGTGGTGTAGGCTTGTGTGAACAGGTGGGTTTTGAGTCTGGATTTGAAAAGTGGAAGAGAGTGAGTGTTTTGATTTAGGTCTGAGGATGGAGTTATAAACGGGAGATAGATAACGTCTAAACCCCACATTCCTGTTCAAAAATGATTGTATTTCCTAAAAAAAAAAAAGGTTGTTTGTATTAATATTCACCTAAAACGCACTTTAGAGGAAAGACGCACCTCCAGTGAGAAAAATAAATGAAAAAAACACTCTACCGACACATATTCTAAAGCGTACAACCGTCTTCAGCGCATTTTATTCTAAGGGAAACCGCACGGGAGCATTGACCAGTTAAAGTTTCCATCATGTTTATCTTGATAGGTGAAATAACAGTATATAGACACAGGCTGGCAGCGGTAATGAAGCTCACTAATTACTTGTCGGTCTGAGAGAGTTGTCAGGCGGAGGAGGAGCTGCCACAGATGGCGGGAGACCAGCGCAGACGCCAGGATAGCCTACCTCTTCATCATTAGAGCCGAGCGCCGTGTTTCTGTGGGGGGGGGGAGCGTGCAGACTGGATGCGGCCAAAAAAAAGAGAGTTCGAATTACACTTGAAAGTCACAGTCGGCTGATCATATAATACACACATTACCGCGACTTTCAATGGGCTCATTACGCGACCGGTATCAGCGGGGCCTCCGTGGTGTTTAAAGCAGCGAGCACTTAGCCCCCTCCCCTCTCTTATCACGCTTCCAAGTGGACAGCGTTTAGGTCGCATTTATGAACACGCTGCAATTAGGTTAAAAAGGAGCCAACCTTTAAAAGCAGTCTTTATCTGGGGAAGCTTTCTAAAGACCTGAATGCGGCGCAGATTTGTATGCGAGGCCGTTCGGTTTAAATAAGGCGGTGGTAGCGATGCGTAAGGGCTGCGTTTCGGCTGTGTCAGGTTCGTGAGGGAAGTAGTAATGATGGTTGCAATGCTGGTTGGGTTCAGGTTTCTGATTGGATAATGATTAAATTACATCTTAAACAGAAAACAGAACTGGATGGAAGGATTTTGGAACGGATTCTGAAGTAACGTTGCGAGAAACGTAGGCTTTCCAAAGAAAAAAATGAATTTCTGGTGAGCTTGAGTTGTTTCCTCGTCACAAACAGACCTGGAGTTGTGTTTTTGTTTCTTTCGCACATGTTTATTTAACGCGATCCCTGCATATTTAGACTGAGTTCTTCTTCATGTGGTAATACAGGAAGTGCTTAAACGCCATACACCTTCACTAGAATCATTTGGATAATTTCAAGCCCTGGAATTGCCAATCTCGCCTGAGCTGATCCTGTGTTCTGTGGACCTGGACCCTCCCTTCCCTCGCCTGAATGGATGACCCGTTGTCTGGGTGGGGGGGCTCCTGTCCTGCCGTGGATGGGCCCCTCTCTGTCTCTTAGTTGAGTGGCTCTGGCCCTACAGACTTGATCTCTATCTGCAGATGGCGGCACATTAGTCCTGGACACATCTGCAGCTGCTCGTCCTGGGAGTGGATCTCTGCTTCACTGTGGTTCTCCTTGAGGTTTCTCTCTTTCCCACTGTTTTTTTTTTTGTTTTTCTTGCAGGAGGAGGGTCTAAGGACAGGGGGCGCTCTGGGACAACTCTCCATTTGCTTGTTTTCTGTTAATTTTCTTGTCCGTTTCTGTTTCATTGTTGATTTTATAACTTTCTGTTGGGTAAATTAATTCTCATGTTCTGCTATTGTGATTTGGGGCTTTACAAAAATAAATTGAACTGAATTAAAAGGTAGATGTTAACTTGAAAACTACCACTTCATGACATCACAAGGTGGAACAGAGCATTTTGAGCTTTGGCGATGTTACAGACTGGTAATAAAGAGTTACTCAAACATGTGTGAATGAAACAAAACACAACTCCAGGTGTGTTTTTGAGGCGGTAACAAGATTCTAACATGGTTAAAACCTCACAAGAGTTAATTTTGTATAATATAGGACCTTTAACTTCCAAAGCACACAAAAAAGCTCTATATTTTTGCGCAGTTTGCTTTAAAACAGCATTAATAACTAAACTTTAACCATATGTTGCATAGTATTATCCAGTCACGTGACGTTTTAAAGCCTAAATATTGAATAAATCATGAAAAACCTTCTGTTTCTGTGCACGAAAAAAGTATCTAGCGCTACTGGACAAAGCATGATGTTCACAGAGCCAACATCAAAGCCATCAGCACTCCCTTGTGTCTTTCTCCAAGCGCTATCCCGCTCTACAGCTCCTGCGTTACACTCCATCACGTGCACCAGAGCCAGCGGGCAGGCGGTGGCTCTGGCCGGACTCGTCTCGCCTCAGTTGCCCTCGTCCTCCCCCCCCAGGTCCCCGAACACTCACCACTGAGAGGAGCCGTCGGTGCCGCTAACCTCCAGCAGGTCGTAATCATCCTCCAACTGAAAGTCAGAGAAAACCAGAGCGATGGTGTCCCCGGGCTCGGCCAGTATAGTCCAGGTGCAGTCGGCGTTGTTGTTGTACTCGCTGGGGTAATTAGGAGTGGTGATGACCCCGCTCTGGCCCCTCAGAGTACCCCCGCACCCGTCGTCCGCTGTCAGGGAAGAAAGAAGGAAGCGGTTATATAAAAGAAATCAAAAAAGTTCTACCTTTCTGGACGACTTTGTCACTGAGAAAGCGATTGAGTCGGATGACACGCTGGGAATGAGATCTGGATAATCAGCGAACGTCGGGGAGGATGGGCTCGTAGATCGCACACAGGGAGCATTTTACTCGAAACTAAGAACGAATATAAGCAAATTTAACCAACAAATGTCTCATCTAAAGGATAAACTCATTTTTTTTTTTATTATCAAGCCAATTCCTTTAGTTAGCATGTTTTTATATAGCGATTTTCCACCTTCAAGGCTCTCAAAATGTCAAAAAAAAAACACTAAACAACTTGTGATGTTTACGTCGAGAGCGGGATTCGAACCGCCAACCTTCAGATCAGAGGACAAACAACAGATATATTCTCAAATTGCGATACGAAGCAGCCTCAGCCTCTTTCAGTCGTTTCTTTCTGTTTGATAAAATACTT
The DNA here is from genome assembly GCF_009829125.3 of Periophthalmus magnuspinnatus. Taxonomy (NCBI): domain Eukaryota; kingdom Metazoa; phylum Chordata; class Actinopteri; order Gobiiformes; family Gobiidae; genus Periophthalmus; species Periophthalmus magnuspinnatus. Next base: position 5,007,793 of record NC_047136.2, on the reverse strand, counting down.
AAACGCAAACAGGTCTCGTCTAAAATTTTGCTTTTACAATCTGGGCAAAAATCCAAACTGTACTTATTTATAAGGAAAAATCATGTACTCTGCCTTTCTGTTCTCTGTTTTGACACAGTTTTGGTGCAGATCTTGTGCCAATGTTACGTTTGCATATTTTATGTTGTCACGATACTAAAATGTCACTAATTTACGGGATTAGCTTGATACTTAATTCTGATTTTCATACCGCATTGATAACGTATAACAACACAGCTCTTTTTACACAATAGAATGACATTTTAATTCAAGATAAAAACACTTACCATGTGGTCTTATACTAGTCTGAGTAAAACACTTGTCCTGTAATATTTTTAGTATTGATACTCATTCAAATCTAGTTTTGACACTAGTTTCTGTATCTATTGGTTAATGATTTCCGATACGTTTGACCTCCCTGGTAGAAACGCAAACACAGGATTAACATGTAAACTTCAAATAGTTTATATGTTAAACCTGTGAATGGATTTCATTAAAACTATATGTATAAAGATTTTAATGAAATCCATCGTGAAGCTTAAACTGTCTTTGAATGCAAATAAAACAAAGTATATGTTTTGTTTTGTTTTGTTTTTTTCTAAAAAAAACAAAAACAAAAAAAAAACAAACAAAAAAAAACAAAACATTTAACCTCCTGGGACCTGGTGTTCACATATTTGGGTTGTTTAGGCCACAATGTAAATTTTTAGAAGAAGAAGAAGAACAGCAACAATGCAAAAATGTTCAACTTAGAATATTTTTAAGAGTTTAGAATGTTCAGATTTTTATTTTTTTTTTGAAAGGCATATGTCTGCAACTATTTATTTATTTATTTTTTTATTCTGCACTCTTCTCTTTTAATGTTAATTTTATGATGATTATTTGTGATTATGTTTTGATTTGTGTGATTTTAATCTTTTTCTTATTCTGTAAAGCACTTTGAATTACCTTGTGTATGAATTGTGCTGTACAAATAAACTTGCCTTGCCTATTTATTTATTTATTTATTTATTATGTCCTGCTGTTGTTCCAAGAGGCACAATTGTTGTTTCTCATTTTATTTTTACTCAGGACAAATGTTGCTGTGTTCAGGCACTTAATAGTTTTTGCAAATCATTATTCAAATGTTTTATCAAAATTATTCAAATGTCCACATATGAGGACATTCATTTTACATGACATTTCTCAGAAATTACATAATATAAAAAGATAATTCTATGTTTTTAAACTCATCAGGTCCAATCAGCCTAAATAACAAAGAGAAATGAATAAAGCCATGAAAGAGCTTGGGTTTTAGGAGGTTAAGTAAGGCTCAAGCTACAAATCTTTATACACTAAATGTTACATCCACTGAAAGAATCGACGCTTATAAATATCTTGGATTGAAAACTTATCATTTAAAAAGACATCTCAGAATTATGTAACAGTTTAAAATGTAAATTATAACTTTATTACATGGGAAAAGGGAGTTGTCCATCACTGTTAGAAGAGAACTGTAGAACTGAAGTTTATCTATAAGGAACGACTTCAAAAACTGTGAGAATACTTCACCTGTTTGTAAATCACGGATACAAGAACATTTAATCCCAGATCACATGACCGTATAAGGCTAATGATTGGTTAAAACTGACCGAAACTGAGACGAGAAAGAGGCTTTTAGCTGTTTTGCTTCACAAAAACAGAAAATACTCCAAAGAAAAGCAAAACTGGAGACATAATGAACTTTTGTACATAGACCTGCCCCTGTTTTTAATGTTTTATATTGACTTGTTACTTATTTGTTTAGTTTTTTTCTGCTTGTGTTGTATTTTAAACAGGGCACCTATGAAAAAAGAGCCCAAGTGCTCTCATTGGATTCCCCTGTACAAATAAATAAAATAAAATAAATAAAAATATGAAAGAGAAAGACCCTGCACAACATTTCACAGGGATATTCTGCTGCTTTGCCCTAATGAATCAGCTCTTTAACCGTTTTATATATGACTGGTTTTGCATTTCAACACCAAACAAACGATACTGTGGTAATGTGACGGCCGCATGTGGAGTGGCAGAGCGATAACAGGTGAGGAAATATGTAAACAGGAGGAGCGGGGGTAATGGCTGCTGAAGGTCGCTCTGATCCATGAAGCCGACACAGCCTTGGGTCACACAGAAACCTTATGCCAGCACTAAAGTTGATAAAGGAGGGTATTAGGACGAGGAGATCAGCTCCCAGCTCAGGGCAAAGGGAAGGACATGTGCGCTGGAAGGTGTAATTGTACTGTGCCGTCTGTTAGCCGCATTGCTAACACACTGGGTTGTATTTATTAAGATACGAACGGACTCTGATATGTGAAATCACTACGGTGCTTGCAGAAACAATAACATCCACTTAAAGGTCCTGTATTACAAAAAAACTGATTGTTGCTAGTTTTATGCCATGTTGTAATGTTTTTACATCCTCAAAAACAGACCTGGAATTGTGTTTTGTTTGTTTTATTATTATTTGTCTGTTTATTTATTATTAAATTATTTTTGTTGATTTATTTTAATTTATTTATTTATGGTTTATTTTATTTATGTATTTATATTTATTTATTATGTGTATTTTATTTTATGATGTTTATTTATTTATTATTAGTTGATTATTTAGTATGATTGTTATTTTTTATTTATTTTGTTAATTTATTTTAATGAATTCATTTATTTTATTTTATTTATTTATGTATTTATTATATTTATGTGTATTTTATTTGATGATGTTTATTTATTTATTGATATTAGTTGATTATGTATTATTATTGTTGATTAATTATTTATTTTGTTGATTTATTTTAATTAATGTATTATGTTAATTTTATTTATTTTTTGTATTTTATTTTATGATGTTTATTTATGTATTATTATTAGTCTGTCTCCATTTCCAAAGCTCAAAACACTCTCTTCCACTTTGTGATGTCATGAAGTGATAGTTTTCAAATTAACGGCTCCTTTTACCGTTTGATAGTAGAAATCGGAAATGCCGGGGCTGGAATCATCCAAATGATTCTAGTGAAGGTGTCTGGAGTTTAAAAACACAGTGGAGCACTTCCTGTATTACCACATGATGACATCACAAGGTGGAACAGAGTGTTTCCAGTTTGAGAGAAGAAAAACTCAGCTTAAATCTGCAGTGTTTGTGTGTTAAATGTGTGTGAATGAAACAAAAAACACAACTCCAGGTCCGTTTTTTTGTTCTCGGTAAAGTAGTTCTTCCTTGCAACTTAAAATGGCTGTGTGTGTGATTTTTTTTAACTTTTTATTTTATTTTTTTTAATAAAGTGGAATCTGTAGCCTCAGTACACGTGTGTTAGCAGTACAGAGGCTAGTATCTTAGTACTGCTAATCAGAATCAGAAGCCTTTTTATTGAACAGTGAACACATCTCACAAACTAATAACTTTCTTCGCTGATAAAGTACAACATAAAACACTGAATAAAGTACAAATAAGCGCATCTCCCGCTCTCGCCATAAACACCATCGTTGGTCAAGTGGTCCGATCCACTGACCCACAGGTTGACGGTGCGATTCCAGCTCCCACAGACGAATACTTTTGTTGCGTCCTTGGGCAAAACACTTAACTCACTTCACCCCCAGTGTCCGTGTACACTGCTGTATGAACGTAAAGCACTTTGAGTGACGCAAAGCGTGGAAAAGCGCTGTATAAAAACATGACCATTTACCAGATCTGTATAAATAGTTTGATTATCTGAGAACAAAGAAAGGAAGTGCGATGTTAACATGCCGGTTGTTGTTAAGAAACTCCGCTCTGACCTCTGAAAGTTGTAAAAAACGCTTATAAATTGAAACGTTTACACAGAACAGAAGATCATCTCATCCTAGGTCAAGGTAAGCGTTTATTTACTTCCGTCACTTCTGCGCAAACTTGGAATAATCCGGATCATACGCACAGGACACGTAACTCACGATGAATATTTCCTGGATTAGCAACTATTCAGAAACAATTAATCTCCTGCAAACGTCAATCGCAACTTCGCAGCAATCCAATTCTTCTCTGTTTAGCCGTAGCGTTCTCTAAAGGCTATAAACACCATTAATTATTCACTTTTTTGATTGCGATTTCTATTTCGCCAAAGGACATTTTTAGCAAATACAAAATTCAGAGGCATAATAGAGAGGAGGGGAGCATCTCTTTTTCAGTTCTTTCTCGCCATAGGCCAAATCGACACCCAAAGCATCGGAGCGCTTAACAGGAAGAAACACGGGCGACTGATGCAATTCACAGCAACACGCGGAGAGTGATTAAATTGTGATTAATGCAGATTTGTGTTAATCAAAGAACCTCTTCCCTTTTAAGACTCGGAGCATTTAATAATAAAACACGATGCTAATATGATAATTCCCATGATCTTATTTTGATATCTTCATTATAGCATCTCGAGACAATGCATTTGGAGAAAGGCGGCGAACACGTGGAGCGAAAGTTCTCAGTTTGATACGATATCGAGTCGACAGTGGAGCAACGGTGGTTCTAGTGCGTCCTCTCGTCGTGTCCTTACGCAAGACGCTTCGTTCAGCCGGTATTTTGGGGGCTGGTGACGCAGATTGGTCGATTTTAAAGGTCCGATATTACGCGAACTTGACTCTTGTGAGGTTTAAGACGCGTTACAAAGCTGTTACCCCCTCAAAAAGAGACCTGGAGCTGTGTTTTTTGCTTGAGTAATCCGTCATAATTAGTCTGTCTACATTTCCAAAGCTCAAATTGCTCTGTTCCACCTTGTGATGTCATGAAGTGGTAGTGGCTTTCACCTTTTCTTCAGTAGAGATCGGAAATTCCGAGGCTGAAATGATCCAAATGATTCTAGTGAAGGTCCGTGGAGTTTATGGAGTTCCTGGTTTACCTCGTGACGTCATAAAGTGGCGCAGAGTGTTTTCAGGTTGAAAGAAGAACTCCTAAATATGGAGAGTTTGTGCGTTAAACGTGTGAATGAAACTAAACACAACTACAGGTCTGTTTGTGATGAGGAAACATTACAGTGGTCCCTCGTTTATCGTTCTAAAAATAACACGCGACAGGCGAAATCCGCAAAGTTACATATGTTTTTGTCTGTAAAACCCCTCACCACACACTTTATACACTTTTCTCACACAGGCGTTAACATTTTCTCACATTTCTCTCTTGTTTAAACTCTCTCAAAGTTCAAACCTTCATAGGCGCCTTTGTCGGTGCAGAACGTTTCATCGACATTGTGGGTTTTGTCGGGGAGAAAACAAATTGCAAACGTACAGCACTTCAGAGTCACACTGCGATCCAACGTTTATGTAAATTTGTCTGAACACATTCAGTACTGTACAGGAGACACGGCACGGAGGAGACTGATGGACAATGGTCTACAGCAGAGGTGCCCAAACCTTTTTTTATTGAGGGCCACATCTCAAAACATATTCAAAGCGGAGGGCCACAAACCAGTGATCAATGCAGTGTGGTGCTTTACACACAGCTTTGACTGAGCCGCTGTGGATTAATAAGGCTTGAAACACATTCATTTAAGGTCTGTATCACACTGCAATGTGATGTTTGAGGTTATAGTGGTAGAAATAGTTTAATTTGCTGTTAAAAGTGCTGCTTATGATCAATTGGGCCGGTTCAGCAGGAGGCTTAAGGGCCGATAAAAACTGGTCTGAGCGCCGCATTTCGCCCCCGGGCCTTAGTTTGGACACCCTTGGTCTACAGTACCTTAGCCTATCAGGACAAAAAGCATGTAAAATTGCACTAAGAAAAGGTGAACCGCGTTATATCGAGGGTCAACTGTATCACATAGATCAAAAAATTGCGTAATATCAGTCGTATTTTATCATCCCTTTAGCTTTACGCCAGAGTAACAGGTTTACAGCTTTATTAGACTCTTCTCACTTCTTCCTAGAGGTGGAGATCCGGACACCCCCCTCCCCCCCTCCCCTTCCCGTCCATCATCCGTCCTAGCTGTCACCGTGGCAACCCCCCAGAGGCAGGGCGAGGGAGCATACAGACGAGCGGGAACCTGTGAGGTGTGGACTTGAACGAGGAGGGAAACCACGACAGAAGGGGTCGGCGCAGGGGGGGAAGAGGGGGTATCGGGGATGACAGGAGCAGGAGGAGGAGGAGGGGGAGGAAAGGGGAGCGCGATGGACAGAGCAGAGAGCGGGAGAGAGATGGTGCGAGAGGTGACAGGTGATTGTTGCGCTGGGAGTGACAGGGAGGAGACGGCCCACACAAGAAAGGATGAGGAGGTAAATTGATATTCCACGCAGGACAGTTCCTTCACACTTGAGGAGAAGTCTGGGCGTCCATCTACCCCCCCCCTCCTCCTCCCCCTCTTCCTCGTCACCTCCTCGCCCTCCTCTTCCTCCCGACGCTCCCTCCGTTTGACTCGGCCCAGCGCTTCCACGCCAACAAGAAACTAAAGAGGATGTCTTTTTCGGAGCTGCACGTACACGTTTTCAGTTCGCTTTCTATCGTCAAATTACAGTTTTAGTTGGATCCAAAGTTTCTAAAGCAGCTTCGTCTTCTTCGGTGGATCGTTCATTATAATAGAAGTAAAATTCACGAGTCATTTTTATTATTATTATTATTATGAGATTGTTTTCATGCATCCGTCAATTGCTAATTTCTGCAACGACAGACCGGATCTAAACGCTGTAGCTGAAATATATACGCGAAAAATAGGATAACGACCAACGTGCGAAGCAGAACAGACACATATATTTCCATTGCGTTACTGTTTATTGTTGCCACGGTGATCTGCCAAGCAAAGCCTCGTGGATAAACATGTTGTCAGTAAACGTTTCATGGCTTTCCATAAAACAAGTCTCGGCCAAGTCAATTTTGAAGATTGAATTGGCAACAGATACTCAAGATGTACTGACCGAATATAGTGGACAGCTAAAAATGACACACAAACACACACACAGACAGACAGAGGCGCGTGTGTGTGTTTGTGTTCACACGCACGGCTCAAACGCAATGAAACAGCCTCGACTCTTGGTGGTAAATCACAGAGGCTGCCGTCGCGGTTTGGAAATTGATTTTGCCAAAATATTTTCCGAGGGATTTGATCAACTGTGCCGTGTTTTTTTGTGTTTTTTTTTTCTTCTGATAGTTAAGAATTTGTTGTGTGATCCCGGGAACAGTTTGATGAGTTAAAAATGAGTTAATTGGCTAGTCGGTTAGTTAGTCAGGGGTGTCCAAACTTTTCTCATTAATGCCCTAAGCACCGATTGAGGGCCATAGACTGGTCGCGAATACAGTGAATACTTCAAATCTGCGTTAATATTACAAGTTAGACTGAACCGCTAGACCTTTATTCACGCTTACATCCTCAATGGAACACGTTAAATATTTGATATGGGCTCGTTAAAGTAGATTTTCAGAAATGTACAGTAAAAAGTACTGTTGAACGCAATATTGGCCAATCACCTGGAAGCTTAAGGGCCAAGAAAAATTGGTCTGAAGTTTTGAAGTTCAATATATCTGTCTGAAGGGAGGAGCTAACTACACTGAAGCTAACACACCTGTTTGTCGGTTACGTTTATTGTGGTACGCTAGGTCTGTTTGTGTGTACAAGACGGATATAAGGCAGTGTCCAGCAGTGGACGAGCAGCGAAACGTCTTCACTCCCTCAACATTTTGTCCAGTTGACGAATTTTATATTTGTCTTTTTGCTATAGCCATAAGAGTGACTTATTCAGCCCTCGACAGCTCAAATCTTGTCATATTACAGCTAAAATAACAAAAATCTTCTCATTTTTGCAAAGAAATTGTGCACATGATAAATACTGAGCTGTAAAATATATTCAGTTTTCACATACAGAACGATAAGCTGCTTTAATGTTAATTTTATGATGAGTATTTGTGATTATTTATGTTTAGATTTGTTGTACAGTGGTCCCTCGTTTATCACGGGGGTCACGTTCTAATGTTTTTGGCTGTAAAACCTCTCACCACACACTTTATACACTTTCCTCACACGGGAGTTAACATTTTCTCACATTTCTCTCTTGTTTAAACACAAAGTTCAAACCTTCGTAGGCGCCTTTGTCGGTGCAGTAAATAGTTTTATTGTGATTTTAACATGTTATTTTAATCACGTAATGGCTATAATCCGGTGTGTTCAGATTCATGTTGTATTGTGTCTGTTCATTAGCATGAACTGTCCCAATCACATGAAAAATAAATAAATAAAATAAAGTAAAAATAAATTAAAAAATAAAATGAAGTAAAATAGAAAATAAAATAAAAAACAAAATAAAACAAAATAATAAAATAAAATAAAAATCTTCACTGTAAATTTGTATTCTCTTGGTTTATTATTCACCGCTCTCTGATTGGTTTTAACCTTTAGTTTTTAAATTCCGGTTTTTAGAGTACGTTCAACTGTTTTTTGCCAAGTTTTAGCCTTTTTTTAAAGCCTCTTTCAGCCACATAATGGAATAAGAGATCAGTAGGCGGCAGAACATTTCATCGACATTGTGGGTTTTGTCGAGGAGAAAATAAATTGCAAACATACAGCACTTCAGAGTCACACTGCGATCCAACATTTATGTAAATTTGGCTGAACACATTCTGTACTGTAGCGACAGACCACTGTATTGTGATTTTAATATCTTTCTTATTCTGTAAAGCACTTTGAATGACTTTGTGTACGAATTGCGCTATAAAAATGAACTCACCTCGTCTTGCTTTGCCGACTCAAGTGAAACTCACACTCGTACGCTTTTGTTTATATATAAATAAGGTCAGTGAAAAGGCAGAATTCAGAATCATAAAAAAAGTCAGTTGAAATGACAGGAGTAGCTGCGTGTGTCTCATCCTGGACGTGCATGTGAGTGAGTGGGTGGAGAGGCTGGCGTGAGAGGCCCAGCCATGTGTGTTCCTATGTGGGCTTCCTGACTCCCGGCCTGGCTGCAGATGGCAACGTGTCTCGCTGCTCGCCACTAAAACACAATCTCAGGTCCGCACGGCCGCACAGACAACAGGCGTAACTGTCTAAATTGAGAATTGAATTACCCCGGGTACAAACCTATTTAAAATGCCGCGTGCACCATCAGCATAATAGTATTTTAAGATCTAATTTAGTGCGTGTGTCATGTTGCGTTAGAGAAGACGCTCTGGCAGGTGTCGATGCCGCGGGGCGCTCGCTCGCTGTGAGGGAAGGACAACTGGCACAAGCACCTGACTGGGAGCGCCCACATGAGGTCCTGTCACTGTAAATAAGACATCAGGGTAACCGCGGAGAGCGTGTCCTGCCTGTGTGGGGGTCAACATCCTCGACATGGAACGGGCTGGATGGATGAATATTTAAGGTCATGTACAGTATGTATCCAAGTATAACTGTTCTGTTTATCTGTGGATATGACTCAAAGGTTTTTATTCTGCAGGCTTCTATTTTAATGTTAATTTTATGATGATTATTTATGAAGGTTTTGTGATTTTAATGTCTTTCTTATTCTCTAAAGCACTTTGAATCGCTATATCGCGTTTCAGCTTTCGCGTTCTCGCTGTTTCGCTGATTTTTTTTGGTGCAATTTTACATGTTTTTTTTACATCGTCTGATCGTGCATTGTGTCCTGCGTCCTGATTGGCTGTTGGGCTGTAGACCATCGTTTTCTGCGTCCTGATTGGCTGTTGGACTGTAGACCATTGTCCATCAGTCTCCTCCGTGCCGTGTCTCCTGTACAGTACAGAATGTGTTCAGACAAATTTACATAAACGTTGGATCGCAGTGTGACTCTGAAGTGCTGTACGTTTGCAATTTGTTTTCTCCTCCGACAAAACCCACAATGTCGATGAAACGTTCTGCACCGACAAAGACGCCTACGAAGGTTTGAACTTTGAGAGAGTTTAAACGAGAGAGAAATGTGAGAAAATGTTAACGCCTGTGTGAGAAAAGTGTATAAAGTGTGTGGTGAGGGGTTTTACAGCAAAAAACAGAGAATAATTGTGAAAAATAAAGCTGATACTTCATGGATTTCGACTATTGCGGGTTATTTTTAGAACGGAAGCCCCGCGATAAACGAGGGACCACTGTATAACAAATCAACACATAAATAATCACAAATAATCATCATAAAATTAACATTAAAATACTGATTAGACGTGTCATAATAATTACTACATCCACCTATTGTCCAGTATGTGAAAGCTGAATATATTTTGCAGCTGAAGTGTATGATTTCTTTGCAAAAATGTGGAGATTTTTGTTATTTTCGCTGTAATATGAAAAAAGATTTGAGCTGCAGAGGGCTGAATAAGTCACTGGTGGACAGTCCGCTACCTGATTGTCTCCATTCTCCATGGAGATGTTAATGCTTTTGCCTGGAATGTTCTACAGATTTCCTTTCCTCCAGAGAAGAAGCAGGTGATGCCACTCGATCATGTTACAAAATATGTGAGGAGGTAAAAACGATGACAGAAAGATTAAGGTTTTTTATTTTTGCAGTAAATAAAACTCTTGTGATCTGTGGGGACATGACCTACTTTATTTGTGTGTTTACTGTATTTGACTTATTTGCATGTTTATATGATTTGGGATTATTCGCGGTGTCTTGTGTGTTTTTATTGCACAGAAACCACAGAGGATGAGCGAGAGGAAGAGCGTTAACCTCCCTACAGCGTGTTTACGTGAGCTGGACGGCTGTGAGAGCTGTCCAGACTCGGTGAGCGCTGGACGTACAGGGTGTGGAGCGACGCTTTGCTCCGAGGCCCAGAGGGACGACCTGAGGCTGAGATGTCTACAGGCCGTGGACGACTGGAACTGGACGGCTCTCTACAGCTGCCCAGACGTGGTGAGTTCATCCATTTTTAATTTAATTTATTATTTATTTATTTCGAGCAGATAAATAAACACATGTATCCAGTTCACTTAATGCATATTTCACATATTTTTTTCTTATTTAAGCTCTCCAGGTCGTCCAGGTCTGATCCATAGCAAAAGATGAAGTTAAATCTGTCAACTGGACGAATCGTTGTAGGAGTGAATACGTTTCGCTGCTCATCCAAGCCGCTTCTTTAGTTCTGAAGAAGCGGCTTGGATGAGCAGCAAAACGTCTTCACTCCTACAACGATTTGTCCAGTTGACAGATTTAACTTTGTCGTTTGCCTATTTAAGCTCGAAAAGGAGTGGGTTTGAGTGAGTCTGCGGCGCATGGCGAGGGTAAACTGCAGGAATCTTGTACCTGGCACTGACAGTCCCTCTCTCTGTCCTCCAGGAGCAGTGTGGCAGCAGGAGACGGAGCAGAGGCCGCGGGGGCAGGAGGCGCCTGCAGAGTCTTGCACCCGGAGCCTCGAGCACTTCCCCATCTTTTAATCCTGTTTTTTATTAAGAAATCTCGTATTTTAGCCTTTTTATCTGGGATGGTTTAAATAGTAAATGGTTTTATTGTGATTTTAACATGTTATTGTAAATATGTAATGACTATAATCCAGTGTGTTTATATTCATGTTGTATCAGGTCTGTTCATTAGCATGAACTGTCTCAAATAAATAAATACATTAATTAATTAATTAATGTATAAATTAAAATAAATTAATTAATTAATTAAAATATAAAAAGTAAAAAAATAAGAAATAAAAATTAAAAAATAAATAAATAAATACAAATAAAAAATAAAATAAAAATACAATAAAATTAAATTTAAATAAAAAAATTAAATTCAAATTAAAAATTTACTGACATTTCACCCACGTTCACAGGTAAACGCATATTCCTTTGAGTTGTGAACATTTAGATTTTATTGTGAAGTGACGTCGACGGCCTGTGCTCTGCCTCCTTACCTCTACAGTAGGGCAGGGGGAAGTCCCATGCTGCGTTCCCGGCGGAGGTGGCCAGGCAGGACAGTGTGGTGTGGCCCTCCAGGACGTACCCCGGGCTGCAGCTGTACCGGATTTTGTCCCCGATGTTGAACGTGGCCCCCTGCTGGTGCCCGTTCAGCAGCTGTCCGGGATTACCACAAGTGTAACTGGGCAGCGCTACAAGAACAGAAAACACGCAGAGATTAGACGAGTGGATCTATCAACACACGAGAAGAATTACAGCAAAAGTACTTCAAATCAGCACAACGCCAAGTATAAAAACTTCTTCATGGAGATGTTGCTTTGCTGTATGATATTAAACAATTTGAACTTCACGCCATCGCTCCGAGCTACACGTCAGACAAAAGCACAATGCCACACCAGTAAATGATGCACGGTCGATCAGTTTAATGCCAGGAAAAGTTATAGTTCACCTTTTAAATGAAGTAAGACTCAAAACAAAACAAGACACTGCAATGTTAAACAAACTGTCGAACCAGTGTTTCAATAGTTACACACAAGTCGTGCCAACTTTCGAAGAATCTCCACACATCTGGCAGCGTCTCCGGGCCAAATGGCAGTCTCCCACACAGTCAGGGTCTGGACTGAACATGAGCCGGACTCTGGATAGAACTCAGAGTCTCCACAGGACCTGGACCGGGCTCTGAAGAGAACACAAGACCTCCCACACACCGACAAAACTCAGTGAGCGCACACAGCATCTCTGCCAGCTGTTTAACCTCTGCGATGGTTCACTAATCGGCCAAGACCAGATGGGGAAAGTGACTAAACACCATTACTGACATTATAGGTCATTTACTCGGTAATTTGACTACGCAGAAGTACGTCATCATTATGAGCATTAGAGCAGTGCTGGGTTTCAGATTTTCAGCCGACTTCTTGTTCATGTCCAGGTTCAACAGCACAATTTGTACACGAAGCAATTCAAAGTGCTTTACAGAATAAGAAAATATTAAAATCACACAAATCTAAACATGAATAATCACAAATAATCATCATAAAATTAGCATTAAAACAGAAAAGTGCAGAATAAAAACCTTTCAGTCGTATGCACAGATAAATAGAACTGTTTTGAGTCTGGATTTAAACATTGTCAAAGTCGAGGTCTGAGTCACATCTTCAGGAAGAATGTTCCAGGTTTTAGCTGCATAAAACTGAAACACTGATTCTCCATGTTTATTCCTGGTTTATTCCTGGTTTATTCCTGGTTTAGTCCTGGTTTAGTCCTGGTTTAGTCCTAGTTTAGTCCTAGTTTAGTCCTAGTTTAGTCCTAGTTTAGTCCTAGTTTAGTCCTAGTTTAGTCACAGTTTAGTCCCGGTTTATTCCTGGTTTAGTCCTGGTTTAGTCCTGGTTTAGTCCCAGTTTAGTCCCAGTTTAGTCCCGGTTTATTCCCGGTTTAGTTCCGGTTTATTCCTGGTTTAGTCCTGGTTTAGCCCCGGTTTAGTCCTGGTTTAGTCCTGGTTTAGTCCTGACTCTGGGCAGCAGCAGGAGGCCGGTCCCTGAAGTCCTCAGAGTGTGAAGAAATGGCTAATATTAAAGCAAGTTTGCACCTATTAGTGAATGTGTATGAAAGTAAGAGTATTTGTATGTCTGAAATTGAGTGATTTTGTGTGTAAATAAATTGGTATAGTTGTGTGTGTGGGGGTGTATGTGTGTGTGTGAACTGAATATTTTTCTACATGTCATATTTGAGGGGTGAGTTGTGTTGTATTAGACGTATGTACCATATGTTTACAGGTCCTTCATCCACCTACAACAAACTGTTCTTACTCAACATCAGTCTGTCCTGGGACTACAGCTGGAAATTAGTATTTTTGCTATAACCTGGCACCAAACATCTTTCCTGCTTGTTTTTTTTTTTTTTCTTTTTAAGTCAATGTATTGTTATGCACTGTCCCTGTCCAAATAAAACCAGATCAGACCAAGAAAAGAATCAGAAAACAAATCTATAGCTGGTACTGCAACGTAAAACAAGAAAAAAACAGTTCACTTGGATTTTATTTCATATGGAATTTATAAAAACATCATACTTTTGCTTTTAGTTGGCTACTTTCCGACCAAATATACAAACAGATAATAAACCCATTCAATCAAAACTGTACATTCTTGTATCGCTTGTATGGGACAAATGCACTTTAGTGGTCGCCTGGTCTCAAATCTTTAGGGGGCTGTTTTTGTTTTTCGTCATCTCCACTACATTAAGCCCAAAGCTTTTAGCTACATCTCACAAGGACATATCAATCATTTTGATCGACAGTCGCTGCTTTAGAATAAACTATCGGGTAAAAAGAAAACTCATAAAACTCTGACTTGTGGTGGTTTCAAACGAGAATTCAGATTGTGGAAAATATATAAAACAATAAAGATATCAGTCAGGTGGTTGTCATGGTCAAGAAAGGCGGCGTATCAATAAGATTTTGCCGATACAATGCATACCTCGATACACAGGCCGCGATACAATACTTTTTCGATTCGATACAATACGTTTCAAATTGATTCGGTCCGATTCAGTGAAAAATCTTGCCTTTTGTGACCCTTAATGATCAGCCCCAGCTCCATTTTCACAAAAAAATAAACATCAATGCTGCATTTATCTTCTGTTCACTAAAGATGCATAGGTTTAGTGCATTTTGCTAACTAGAAGCACACATCAGACTGTTCCACTGGTCAATATTACTCATCTACAGCTTATACGAGCTCTACGTTTACATTTACACAGGGACATGTGCGGTTTTGCAGTTTAACGGCTCTGAAGGATCACAAAATATCGACTAAATCACGACTGTGATACTAAAAGTTTTTGTTAAATCACTGTCTGTGCAAAGTTAATATGAAATACACCTGTTTTAATCATGAAAACAGTGAATCAAATGTAAAATGTGCTGCATAAACACGTTTCTTTCCTCTAAACCACATATGTCAAACTCAAGGCCCGTGGGCCAAATGCGGCCCGCCATGTCATTTCATGTGGCCCGCAACAAAGTAAATTAAAAGGTATGACTGTTTTAATATGTCAGTTTATCATTAGATACACAGTTAAACAGCCATTTTTCATATCTATGCAAATCCATCTGCAGTATTTGTAACTTGAATAAGTAATAAATATAGAAACGGTTAATTAACAAGATTCAAAAGTAGCTGCATTTATTTGACATTATATTTGGTTGCATTTAGTGACATTTATCTTACAGTTAGTTACATCTGGCCCTTTGAGAGCGGCCATTTTGTTGATGTGGCCCTTTGTGAAAATGAGTTTGACGCCCCTGCTCTAAACAGTCACAAAATGGTACAGTGACAGAAAAATTTGGTTAAATATACAAAAATATATATCGATACAGCAGCCCACGATAAACGATATTGATATTTTGATATTTTTGCACACTTCTACTGTCAAAAGTAAAAAGATTGGGCTTATGTTGCCAATTATTTCATAGATAAATTATTGGAATATGCTCGGGGTAGGCTGTTATTCTCTATGCAAACTTTATTTCCTCGCTATACGATATTTGAAAGAAGCTAGCACAGATTCGCTAGTCCTGATGGTGGTGATGGTCATGTGACTGCAGAACTACACCCATAGGAAATTTCACATCCAAACTGTTCACCAGAGGCACATTCATCCCTCGCTCCTTTCCCGCACTCACAAAGAGCACCTTAAGGACATGCTTCGCACACGTTTTCCCCACCGCAAACCTGGCAACACGCCTGTCCGATTTCACCACGCCGCTCACTCATGTGCACATTAGCTTTTGTTTGAGCCCTAGGTCTGCTCTGTTTAATCCGTTAAAGGCAGACTAACTTGTCACTTTTCAGCTCCACTGTTCTGCAACCTTTATTTTGATCGGGCAAGGCTTGCTTATTACAGCCCCCTTCCATCAAACCGAGATTAGCATCCGCACAAGGACTCGGCTGCATTAGCATACGAGCTGCTGGAAGGGCTCCGGTGTTAGCGATCAGGCTAGGGGAGACGAGTATCACTTATGCAAGGGGAATTACGTGATCTGATCATGTTGCAAGGTAATAAAATGTGAAAAAAACATGAAAAATATGAATTCATCTCAATATGAAACTTGCTACTGGGATGAGTTCTTATTTTGGATGGCCACAACATGGAAGTAAATGAGCGAATAGGGGAAAAACCTAAAGGAAATACTGTACAAAAAATCAATAAAACGCCTTGCCCAATAACCTAAAGCTTGAGGGTTTGGTTCCCGCTTCTGACATTAGTCTCGTGTCTTTGAGGGATTAAACTAAATGCGTGTTTACTGTTCACAAACGTCCTTGAGAGCGATGCATGCACAGTGAATCACATAGTAGCGTGAGGCTTATACGTACGTACAAAATGATTCAGTGCGGTTCTTGAGCCTAAACAAGGGGTTATTTTGCAGAGGCCTTGACCCCGTAATGCAGCTATCACAATGAGGTCCTAAAGTCATTCAAATCAATAGGCTTTTCTGCTTTTTCTGCATCCAAGGACAAAATATCCTCTTCCTGAAAATGTATTCAGAGTGTCACGGTGAACAGATCATCAGCCTTGATTCCAGTCACATGATTAGAACATGAACATAACCCAACTAAACTGATTTCATTCAATTGTTTATGGCCATAGACGGTGTAAAGAAGTGGACCATAGCGTTCGGCTCCAGCCAAAACTGATGCTATAATGAGTAAAATTAAGTTTTTGCTGCGTCAGGTTTCACTTAAATTATTGCACAATAGTCTAGTCCAACCATATTTGAATTATTGTGTAGAGATTTGGGGTAATACTTATAAATCTAATGTAAAATCTATTTTCTACTCCACCTAAAGTTAGAATGGTTAACCAAGCAGACGATCTCGCGCCAACAAATCCTGTTTTTGTTAAGTTAAACTAGTAAAATTGTTTGATTTTGTTGATTTGAGCACAGCTGTAATGACGTATAAGGCAGATAATCTTGTTTACAGATGTTATTCAAACAGAGTCAATATCATCTCAGACAAACAGGTATATTCAAAAAAGTAAGATTAGAACCAGTAAAAAACGTCATTGTATTTCTATTCGAGGGGTTAGTGCAGCGGTGTCCAGACTTTTTTCACCGAGGGCCGAATACTGAAACATATTTGAAGCGGAGAGCCACAAACCAGTGTCGATACAAAGAGTCAAACGGTGCATTTAACACAAGTTTGACAGAGACATTGCACCGTTTTAGGTCTGTGTCACAATCCAATGCGATGTTGTTCAGGTTATAGAGGTAGAATCTCTTCAGTTTGGAGTAAAAAATACCTCCGGATCAATTGGGCCAGTTTAGGAGGAGGTCTGAGGGCCAACAAAAATTGGTCTGAGGGACACACTTGGCCCGGGGCTGTAGTTTGGACAGCCCTGGGTTAGTGTGTGGAACAACTTTGATGACAGATTATAATAATAATCAATTAAAAAGAGGTATAAAACATTACTTTTTGAAAATTACAGGACTCAGGAGTGATTTATGTGAACTGCTGTGGTTTGTAGTTTTTTCTTTTAAATATTGAGTCATATGTTGTAGAACTGATGCTGCTTTTCTTGTAATTCTTGTACGTTGTTATTATTAAATAGAGTTAGACATTTTAAGTCAATTTTACTTCAGCCTAAACCCGTTCGGTCATGATAGAAATGTTATGTACAACCTTTTGTTTTGAATAATGCTTGATCTTGAATGTAATGACCGAATAAAATAAAAAAAAATACTATAAAAAAGAGTATCATAGCAACCAAATAGCCAATCCTATGCGCTTAAGGGAGGGTAGACAAGTATCACTTCTGCAGGAGAATTACGTGATCTAATCATGTTGCGACGTAATAAAATATGAAAAACACCTGAAAAATATGATTTAATCTCAATATGAAATTAGCTACTCGGACAAGTCCTTATTTTGAAGGAATCAAACAACCAATCTGGAGTGACGCTGTTGAAGGTAACGCACATTCCCGCTCACACCGCTGATTTGACAGGGGTCGGGCGCTTAGCAACACTGTCAATCAAACCTGTTGCTAACACTAAAGGGAGCGACCTTGGGGAAAGAAGGCCCCTCATTGGTCCGTTGTTAATATTCATATCTTGATTTCTGGACAAAATGGAGCGATAAAAACCAAAAAGACGACGATATTTCAATGAAAGCGAATTGGAGCCAGAGTCGACGGAGCCGGAAGCGCGCCCATGATCACTTCCTATTTGGCAGCTAGCGTGTTAGCTATGTCCATTTATATATATACAGTCTATTAACCAAAAATTACAGCGCGGTAAGGGTTTTACACTGTCGTTTTTACTCCTGTCCCAATCCGCTTGTGACATTTGGCGCTCATCAAATTAAAACGTGCATTCCTAATATTTCACAGCATTTTAATTTCGCGTTTTTATGGAAGGTGAATGTGGAGTGTCTGTGCTACGACGCCGCGCACACCACATTCTTGGCGCTCGCTCCTGGCTCACTTAAATGGGACCCCTGCCATAAATTAATACTATCAGCGACACCTGTGATTTCCACCAAGGCGACTCAAAATGTGTGAGGTGGGAAGACTGAAAAAGGGAGGGGAAAAAAAAGCTAAAGGATGAATGATGCGCGATTGTGGGGAAGAGATGTGCGGGCTGACTGATTCCACTGCATTAAAAGTGATAGAGGGTACCGCACTGTCAGATTGGAAATGCGTGCATATATGTGCTGCCATGTATTCAGCGCCGTGTGTGTGTATGTGAGGGAATATTCGCCCTGCTCTCTCCATTTCAGGTTATTAGTTTGGGCAGTAAATTAAGTCTAATAGTACCATAACCGGTGCAATCCCTCGAACGCGGATCAGCCTAGAGCACTGAACTGACAAATACCTTTTTAAACTCCACTGGAGATCAGCCATTTGGACGTTTTATGACTTTGAGGTAAAAATCGACGCTAATAAACTCTCAAAGACAAAAATGTAATATGTGGAGTCGGTTTTAAGAGTTGTCGCTTTCTTCATGCATCCTTTGACACGTTTAATGCTACATATTGTAATTACACAGGCAGCTTTGTGTTTGGACGATTGCCTTTTGGACACGTTTTTCTGTAAATTTTCAAGTTTTCTGATTGTGAACCTACCTGAAAACATCTCTTTCGGTGTTTGAGCAGCTCGGTCGCCTATTTCCTTGGTCTTTGCTGATGTAGAAAAGTTTATTTGACCACCCAGCCAATTGTACCCTGGCCAGAAAGATGAATTCTCACAATATTTGCGCGTTCACAAACTCACAAGAATCCATCTGGCCCGGTTCCCACTGCTGCGATGAGGCTCGGGTCACCAATGGTTCAGACCAATCACGGTGCAGCATTGGAGTTTGGGCAAAAAGCCAAAGGTGAAGCGTCCAAACAACAAAAACAGTGACGCCAACGGATGTACTTCAGTTTGTTATGGCAGAAATATGGATATTTAATCGTTTCTTTTTGGAAAAACCTGCAGAGGATTAGTGTTTTGTGCTTTTGTGGACTGGAAAGATGTGCTTTTCTCTCTACTGCAGGGGTGTCAAACTCATTTGCACCAAGTTTCTGTATTTATTAGTTATTCAAGTTGCAAATATGACATGTCTGTGTAACTCTCCCGATAAACTGACATTTTTCAAAGTGTGTATCGGGGCTCGCTGCTCACCGACCTTCACACTGCTTTAAAAACACACACCCTGAAAAATACTCTAGAGCTAGTTTCACTGATGCATGTTTTTTGGTCGTGGCTTTTGTGAACGTTTTCTACTGTGTGCTGATTACAACCTTTTAATTCTTGGACAATTTGTTGTTTTTCTTAGCTCCGTTTTGGTGTTTGGTGTCCCGCTTCGTAACACAAAAAACATACAGGTTTTTCTCCTTTTAGCTCAAACTTGTATTTAATTTAATTTATTTAATTTATTTTATTTATCTTATTTATCTTTCTATCTATCTATTTATTTTTAAATTTATTTTATTTTATTATTTTATTTATCTATCTATCTATTTATTTTAATTAGGACAGTGCATATTAATCAACATGTCAACAAACAGCATCAGTGTAAATATGCCAGAATTAGCACAATCACCTTTCTTGAAACTGCCCTGTGTGCTGCCAATTTTCCTCTTTTCCACATTAAATCAGCAGAGACTTATTTTAAAATGACAGTTAAGCCTTTAATTTACCTTCTCGCGGCCACATAAAACAACGTGGAGGGCCAGATTTGGTCCTGGGGCCTTGAGTTTGACACACGTGCTCTACTGGATTCAAGAAAAGTTTGATTTCTCCGCTTGTTCCGCTGTTGTGACGCTTTGACCGATATTCTTCACGACTTTCCGCCTTTTTCCGTCTTGTTTTTTCCGTTTTCTTTCACTGGGACTCAATCCCTGCGGCGTGAACCAACTTAAGGTATCTAAGGAGTCTACGATCGACAGGGCACAGCAGACCGTCAATACCATCAGCGTATTTGTAACCGTCTGCCATCAGTTTCACGGGCCCCGACCAACTTCTCTGCTCGCGTGGAACTGAAGCTCGTCCCTTTTGCACCCTCCCCCCTGGCCCGCTACACGAGCCCTTGGGTGTTTTTCATGGCAGGTCCATAAGTCAAGAGGAAGGCGGGATGTGACACAGCTCGTCCCTGGGGTCTGGATGCTTTAAGCACTTCCACTGCTGAAACGGCAAACTGCACCCCTCGTCCATCACTGCATCACCACACACACACACACACGTACATACACACACACGCACGGACACACACGTACACACACCACACTGCATGACATGTTCCCTATAACCCATACATGAGCCCTGTCTGCAAATATTCAAACCATCTATCACTCCACTAAGCTGTTACATCACCTACTTATTCGCCTATTTTTACCACTTTTATCATCCGTTGTCATTTCTCTTGACCGGGACGGAGGACAGTGGAGCCAGATGAAATGGAATGAATGTCCCTTGAACTTTGACCTCCACAAGACAGATGCGCTGGGTTTTCGGTTGTTTTTAGATCAGCTTCTCCATTTGTCATTCTGACGGGATTTTTTTTGGAGGGAGAAACTCAAAAGAAGCCGAAAAATGAGCAGTTTGCAGCCCGCAGAGTGAGGACATGGATTCTATTTGAACACATTTGTCTAGAGCGGCAGACAAACACAGGTGTTTGAAAGAACATCAGTCGACATTTTTAGATGTTTATACTGTATTATATAACATTTCCTTTGGTCTCAAATGGGAGTTCTTTAGTTGACACAGGAGGTTTGAAGTGAGATAACAAATTTGAGCAAATATAGATAAAACGTTTGAATCTGGCACAGAGTATATTATGAGCTCCTCTTTATTGAGACAGACTTTATGAGAATGTCAATAGGTTTATGATTACGAGTCATTTGGTTGTACGTATTTCAGTATACTTTAAAATTCTGTCACGCAGCACAGAGACTTTATTTGAGAAGTTCAATCAGTGGCCATTATTGAGTGACAAAAGTCTAACTTTTAAATAGAGTTCTAGTCATAGCAGAACAATGCTGTTTGTGATTCCTCTCTTCTTGTGCCTGTCTCCCTTTGCTATATGCCAGTGACATTGTGAGATCGATCCTAACACGCAGGTGCATTAGCTCAATAAGCAGTTTCTGCTTTGTCAAGCAGCAATTCAATCAATGCCTCCTGCTCACTACACATGGGCTGGACTAAAGCTGGCAACAGCCATCACTTCTGCTTAAGGAGACAGAATGTGCACACTAACCTCGCTCCATCCAAGAAATACATTCAAGACAAAATGTATCTTGTATTTGATTTGTTCTGTTCCCAGCAGATGACTTCACCTGTCCACCTGCTGTATTAACTCCAGATGTTCCAACCAAACAATTTCAGTATTCAAAAATGCATGTACGTGCGTGTACGTGTGTGTACGTGTGTGTGTATTTTTATTTTTTTCATTTTGAATGAAACGTGCCTAATTATGTAAAAACATATCCTCTTTTAAATATTTAATGTTTGTCTGAACGTCTGAATTAGCAGATCATGGTAGTTTGTAATGCAGGTCATCAGGGGGCGCCGGACCCCAGCACATAAAAGCTCAAAGCAGACTTCACGCGCCCTCTGGCCTCTTGTACTTCTGCTCTGTCGGACTGGGAGGTTTGCGGCGTCTCACAGGAGCAGGTAGAGAATGATTGTTTATATAATGTAACATGAGTTTATTTGACTGGTCCTGACCCACGTTTCCTGGTAGTGCCTGGGGTCCCGGCTGTGCGTCACGGCGCGATGCCTGCTTTTCACTGCAGATTGCGTTGGTGGTCCCGACGGTCCGGTGTAGAGGCCCTAAGCCGTGGTGAGGTGAATCTTGAGTAATGGTATATTGTGTTTTTTTTTTACGGCGGAATATGAAGTCATTGTGAATGTGTGAGTGTAACTGTACATTTA
This sequence comes from Periophthalmus magnuspinnatus, assembly GCF_009829125.3. Classification (NCBI taxonomy): domain Eukaryota; kingdom Metazoa; phylum Chordata; class Actinopteri; order Gobiiformes; family Gobiidae; genus Periophthalmus; species Periophthalmus magnuspinnatus. Next base: position 4,985,567 of record NC_047136.2, on the reverse strand, counting down.
ACTGTAGAAACGTGTCCTGCCCAGCGTGAGCCAGATTAAACCAGCCCTGGAGCTGTCTTGTTCTGGTTTGAATGATTTTAAATGAATGAACTGGTTATGAAGTGTTATGTCCATTTACCCACAACAAATGTAACTGTAAATGTGAACAAATCAAAAAAACGTCTAAAAACTAAGACAAATAACAAATAAATTAAGACGAATGGAACGTTGCGTCTGTTTTTCAGTGCACTTACCTGTGAGCTTTGGTGAAATGTTTCAGTATTGCTAAGGTTAAAATGGCCCCAGTGGATTAGACACAGACATATGATCTATTTCAGTTTGGCGAAAACTCGTGCTTTATACAGATCCTCTACAATCTCGCGTATCAGTCCGCTGCACAGGTGGTTTCATTTAACATCTAATTAGGCTTCGTGTTCTCAAGACAAACCGCATGCAGTCCAAACACAGCGCGCTACTTTACGCAATGCATGAATTTGGTCAAGAATTATGCTCATAAGACAAAGAGATAACACCCGTAACTGTACAGAGATGGCGCAGTGCTAGAAATAAAGTAAACGAACATGAATCTTTAAAAAAATCTGCAGATATAAAGACTTCGCTCATGTTTTCAGTCACCAAAACACGCAAAGCCAGAGCTGTTTTGGAGACTGACAGCTTGTGTGGAAGTGATCAGTGCCAAATTAGCTTAAAAAAAAAAAGGATAAGACCCACGTTAATTATAATTACGACAAAACTTTAGCTCAAAGTTGGATATCGGGTGTTAATATGTGTTGCCAAATATGACGAACGCGTAAACAGCAACGATTCCCGCGGCCTACAAATGTCAAAATCCGTGTTTGTATTTTGCTGCCTTATTAAAATGAATGGGACATCATTACCAGGTTGTGTGTGCAGCTATTTTAAGCCAGCCTATCGCGGAAGGGTCTTTACGCTGAATATCGCTCCCTCGCATAGTCCACTCTTTGTTTTCCACACATACAGTACGTTTACCCGTGTAATTTTAACCTTTTGCAGTTCATCACAACCACATATACAATACCACGCCAATGTGGAGACGCCAAACAAACTGCACCGATTTCCACAAACGCAAACACAGACGATGCAGTGGAAATGTGAAGTGGCGGGCGCTGGGCTGTGAAGGAGAGCTCATACGAAATAGATGGCTGCCGACAATGGGAACGCCAAAATGGAATAATGTACCGTTCAGTGTCCCTTCAGCGCATACAGGGATAAACAAAGAGGGATCGCAGTACCGGGGAGTCTTCAAGGAAAACCGGGAGACGGATGAGAGAAAGAGGGAGGGGTTTGGGCTGGAGGGACGAGCGATCAACGCTTGTAGCCTTGACTAGCATCCACGCTAGTCCGCTGCTGGTTCAGATATGGTTTGGAATTGTATTGGAAACACACAAATTGTGAGGAAATGGAGCAACTGCAATGCTTTGTAAGTTATCCACCATTTAATGTTGTGTTGAGTTAGCTAGTAAGCAGGAGATTAGCAAGAAGAGAGGCAGCCATGCACAACTCCACGGGTTATATTTTAGCTGATGAAATATTTAAAAAGGCCAGATGGAGTTGGTTGGTTTAACTCAATTTTTTATTCTTACTACACTGAATTGAGCCGAGCTTGACAAATATCTATATCTCCAAGTAATCTAAGTCTTTCTTCAACAACTTCGTGGTAAGTTTTGTACGTTCACCCGCTTCTGCTCAATGTTTTTTATTAATTTATCAATTTTATTATGCATTTACATTGTTGGTTGGTTTGTTTTAAATGCCATCCGCGTCAGACTTACGGTATTGTTTTAACTTTATGCTTATGTTTGAAATAAAACATACACAACAATATCTATGAAAAAATATGGGCATGTTCCAACTCTGGCCACTAGGTGTCAGTCAACAAACAAATACGTACTTCTAAAAAATGAATAGAAATATAAAAAGTGATGTTTCAAAGTATTTTTTACAATATTTCTGTGCTTGAATGACTGAAGAATTGAAAAAAATAGGGACATGTTCCAACTCTGGCCACTAGGCGTCAGTCAGGAAACAAACAAGTACTTCTAAAAATGAATAGAAATATATAAAGTGGTGTTTCTAAGTATTTTTACAATGTTTCTGTGCTTGTATTAATGAAAAATTGAAAAAATATGGACTTGTTCCAACTCCGGCCACTAGGAGTCAGTCAACAAACAAATAAGTACTTCTAAAAATGAATAGAAATATAAAAAAGTGATGTTTCAAAGTATTTTTACAATGTTTCTGTGCTTGAATGAATAAAACATTTACCACCAAACCGGAGAATCCCGTGAGAGTTTGTGCAAAGGTCTGCTTTTGTCTCTCCAAGGATTTACCAGTGGGCCTATAATACGTAACATCTTAGATTTAAACCATTTCTGTGCTAAAAGGCATCATACAATTGGATTTGTGTGGTCCCTGCATTTTGCCTTGCCGTTATCAACCCGTCCTCTGTCTCCCACTTTACAGGTTGCCTTGGAAACAGTAGCGGCCCAGTCGTGGAGAGTCAGTGAATGGTGAAGCAGATACGTGCAGCAGGTTTGTGTGGAATATGAGCAAAACAATGCAATTTAAAGCACACGTATAACGCCGTTTTCCTAGAACCTGGCATACCAACATGTTCGCTCCGTGTTGTGCACATCCAGGTAACGACAGCCATTCAAATGTAATTGCGAGGTGTGTTTTGTTCTTCTGACGGATTTTACCCATGTGGCCACTTACCGCCATGTTGGTTCTAGTTATGTAAACAGATGTAAAGAATTCACCCGTAGGGATCAGTAAAAGTAATTTCGAATCAGTAATCACCAAAGGAAACATGCATTAACTACCCAAATTATCAGTTTTAAATCAGGTTTTAGGTGCATTTCATTTCTTAAAGCAGACGTATTGCGCTTTTCTCTGGTATATAGTTACGATCTATGACATCCGTGGATCATCATGTTATAATTTGGACATTTTGGGTGAGTAAATGATGAGGAGAAACCACTATGACACAGCTCTGAAAAGTCGATTTTACTTTTCTTCACATTATAAGTATTTGAAAAGCCATGAAAAGGCTGTTTGATGGATCCACTACGACACTGACTGCTCCATAACTCCGCTGACGGCCCTGTTTGACATTATTTGGCAAAAAACAACGTCGAACCCTCTTCTCAGAAAGCAATACGAAAATACTAACTCCAGCCACGAGGGTTCAGTAAACGAACAACGCGTTTGATATGCATCTGCGACACTACAGTAAATCCTGGTTCAGTGTTTACAACTGACAGGAGACTTGATGGATAGAACAATTACACCTTAACTACATCACATTTAGAAGCATGATTATAGACAGTGTGAGCGTATTATGCATTTAGCGCTGTGCAATTATAAAACCAGCACGATACACTTCACATTCACTTCAACTGTCTGTTTTCAGAGGGATCGGGTTTAGCATGTCTCCGCTAATTCTCTCCTTTGGGCTAGTTGTCTGAGTGATGCCTTAGGAGCAAACGCAACATGGTAAAGATGAATCAATATGTTCATTTAACCTTGCCTTCTCCTCCTGATACGTCACCGTGCGTCTGCCGTTCACCCAGGCGAAGGGCGCTGAATCACATGTCCACGTACTTACACCGCTTGCTTACATGCTGTGATGCTTTGATTCATGGCTTGTCATTGGATGTGACTTCTGATCACCGCCAGCCTGTTCAGTCACTTATTCATTAGTTTATTTTACCCGGTCGGTGTCGAGACGCTGAAGCCCCTGTCGTTCATGCATTGGTAGGAGAACCATTCCACAAACAGATGGTTGATATGTTTTTCTTACATAATATAATGTCAGTTGTGTAGCTGCACAGCTCTGGAAATGCAAATGCACTGTAATGACATGTTGCCGTATGGAAGAAAAGCACTATACGGCCATGCTAAAAGCCTATTTGTCAAAACAGGATCAAAGTGACAAACAAAGTGTCAATGAAAGTGGCTCAGTAACAACTCGTGTGGGATTCCAAGGACATAACAACAACAAAGGTGCTTGGCTTTCACAGTTAGTTGTTTGGATAATCCCTAGTCCAGTGACATATTTGAATTCAACGACAGCCCAAACTAGTGCTGCTGATGTATTGCAATCAAACCAAACATGCTCATTTAAATCATTTCCTCTGCAGACAATAAAACATCTCACCCATAAAGCCATATCAGATCTCTAAACGTGTAGATATGTTCATATTTTGTCTTCTCTTCTCAAGCAAGCTGCCATCTGTAACATTTTTGTACCAGTAGATGTCAGGTGTGAAGCCTCCTCTGACTTGGCTCCTCCCTTCACCTGCCTCCTCCCCTCATTTGGCCCCTCCCTTCCTCTCATTTGGCCCCTCCCTTCCTCTCATTTGGCTCCTCCCTTCACCTGGCTTCTCTCCTCACCTGGCCTCTCTTCTCACCTGGCTCCTCCTCTCACCTGGCTCCTCCCCTCACCTGGCCCTTCCCCTCACCTGGCTTCTCCTTCACCTAACTCCTCCCCTCACCTAGCCCCCTCCTCTCACCTAGCCCCCTCCTCTCACCTGGCTTCTCCCTTCACCTGGCTCCTCCCCTCACCTGGCCCCTCCCCTCACCTGGCCCCTCCCCTCACCTGGCCCCTCCCCTCACCTGGCCCCTCCCCTCACCTGTGCTCTCTGCTTTTTTTCTGTCAGGCCAAAGCTGTCAAACAGGATTACGCAGAACACAGCAGGGTTTGATTGGCCACTTTAACTCCAAATAGTAGCTTTAAATTGCACTTTCATCCATATTCAACTATTACAATATAATTTTCAAATCAAGCCAGAGTCACAAAACTTGTTAGAAAAATCTCAGTCCAAAGCTAATCTCATTTTTCTCACCAGGGTTTGGTTGGTCGGATGATCTCGACCTCGGTAACCCTAAGAAAAGACCTCCCCTCTCAACACACTCCTTCTAAAGTTGTACTTGGCTCTTGTTTAAAAAGATCAAATAAAATCCTAGCAAACAAAGCATTTTCAAACTGATCTTGCTGTGAGCACTTAAAGGGGCGGCTCATTGAAGCTGAACTCAGGTGAGCAGTGGAGTGAATAAAAGGCTTCTCGTTTGACTCCGGGCCACAGGATATCTCTGGAACGCTGTTGAAGGATATGTAGTGGTTCTTTTCAAAACTCAATTCACTGCTGCAGGTCAAACGTAAGCTTTGGCCCAATTTAGATAGCGACGGGCAAAGGACGACAGAAATACTGACGGATTAGCTGATTCTATACCGCCGTGACATACAGGCTGTGTTTGCGTTCGCATTTCACGTTTCTGCTGTTTCAAAAGAAAGGTACAGAATTAAATTAGGCAAATTCATGTCCTGATCAATTCATTTACAAGAACTGATTAGTAAAAAATACTTTACAAATCAGAGAAATCAGTGAGACTAAACTTGTTTTTACTCTACTTGAAAAATAGTCACATTCAAGGCACTCGAAGCGCTTTAAATCAAATCAACCACTCACCCATTCACACACACACAGGTAGGTTAAGTGTCTTGCCCAAGGACACAACAACAGCATTCATCTGTGGAAGCTGGAATCGCACCGCCAACCTGTGGGTCAGTGGATCTGATCGCTCAACCAATGATGTTTAAGTCGTGTATCTTGACTTTTTACTTCATATTTCTACTTCCTGGTAATGTTTTTAAACTTTGCACTGCAACACGGCAATTTCCCCCATAGCGAGACGAATAATCCTTCCATTATCTTGAGTTTGTACACTGCCAAAAAAAAGGTCACACACTCTAATATTTGGTTGTTCCGCCTTTAGCTTTGATTACGTCGCACATTCGCTGTTGCATTGTTTCGATTTCGCTTCTGCAACGTCACAAGATTTATTTCCATCCAGTGTTGCATTAATTTTTCCACCAAGTTCTTGCATTGATGCTGGTCGAGTCTGACGCTGCACAAAGCTTCTCCAGCACATCCCAAAGATTCTCAATGGGGTTAAGGTCTGGACTCTGTGGTGGACAAGCCATGTGTGAAAATGACGTCTCATGCTCCTGATCCACTCTGTCACAATTTGAGCCCGATGAATCCTGGCATTGTCATCTTGGAATACGCCCGTGTCATCAGGGAAGAACAAATCCAAAAATTGATGGAATAACCTGGTCATTCAGTATATTCAGGTGTCAGCTGACCTCATTCTGCTGAACCTAGACCGGACCAACTGCAGGAGGCTCGGACCTATTTGCTTAGTTAAATCCAGATGGCGACTTTTTTTTTTTTTTTTTTTGGCCAGGCAGTGTATTTTGAATTCCCTAAAGTCACTATTAAAATATCTATTTATTGATCTTTTTTTTTTTTTTTTTCATCCAAACAAACCTGTCCCACGTAGCCTTGCCTTTAACACATTAATCATATTTCAGCCAATACAACGACAAGTGCCGTTCGGCCAATTTACTAAGCAGTAGTTATGCTGGGATGAGTCATGCAGCCTGAAATCCATTATATCGGCTGGTTCCAGTACGCTGCTAATCCCTTAACTGTTCTATAGATTTTATTTTTTTTTTTCATTCCCTCACTCACTATTATCTTTATGAAGTAATCCATTCTAAACAACCTCTTTACTAGTTCTATAAAAACATGCACACAATCATCTCACATACAGTCGTGAGTCTTGTCTTCTATAGCCTCTAGTGCTTTGAGCTAGCGAGAACCACAAGTAGAACAGGATTTTTTTTTTGTGGATTACTACTCCATATCCGTTCAAATCCCATACAGCGTTCCCCGAGCTAGACATGCCTTTTGATTCCAGACCAGTTTGGATATTTTTGTTCCCCGCAGAGGTTGCCGTTCTATAGACTTTTTCCCTTTTTCGCTGCAGTCGGAAAAATAGCACGGAACAGCACGGATACATTTAGTCTGGAAGGAAAAAAAAAGATTACGTTCATATGCATTATTGAAACGCGGCAATCGGCAAAGAAAACGTTCAAGTGCCAAATCCGTCCGCGGCGTTTGTGGGAGTGGGTGTGGAAACGGCACAGCATCCCAAGGCGGGAACATGGTAAAGCGGTATTTTAAAAATCAGCCAACTAAAGCTCATAAATAACTAATGTAATCATGGTTTTCTCACTCTACATATGCACCCATGTGATGTTGAGCAGAGGGTGACGGAGACGTGTGACGCGTTCACCGAATCGAGGGCAGATGTCCGTTAGCAACAAGGATATGTCAGATATACTGCGGCAAACGTTGTGTCTTTGAGGCCGCAAATGACTCTACAGAGATGGTCCCTCGTTTATCGCGGGGGTTACGTTCTAAAAATAACCCACAGTAGTTGAAATCTGCGAAGTATCAGCTTTATTTTTTACATTTATTCTATATGTTTTTGTCTGTCAAACCCCTCACCACACACTTTATACACTTTTCTCACACAGGCGTTAACATTTTCTCACATTTCTCTCTCGTTTAAACTCTCTCAAAGTTCAAACCTTCGTCGGCGTCTTTGTCGGTGCAGAACGTTTCATCGACGTTGTGGGTTTTGTCGGGGAGAAAACAAATTGCAAACGTACAGCACTTCAGAGTCACACTGCGATCCAACGTTTAAGTAAAATTTGAACACATTCTGTACTGTACTAAAGAAAATGCACGAAACAGCGAGACCGCGAAAGGTGAACCTCAATATATCGAAGGACAACTGTATAAATATTCTCTACCAACTGACAGTACCTCAGTTGGTTCAGTGTATGTCCACTGATCTGAAGGTTGCCGGTTTGAATCCCGCTTTCGACATAAACATCATTGGTTGAGCGATCAGATCCATTGTCCCACAGGTTTATTGGTGCGATTCCAGCTCCCACAGATGAATGATGTCGTTGTGTCCTCGGGCAAGACACTTAACCTTATAAATGTGTGTGAATGAGTGAGTAGTTCCTTGATGTAAAGTGCTTTGAGTGACTTTAAAGGTGGAAAAAGCGCAATATAAAAATGTGACTGTGACCATTTACCTTTAATACATGTAGAAGATGGATACTACTTTTCAAAACTGACATATTTGTTTTTGTAAATTAACTTCTCAATATAGTTAAACAAATAATCCTTAAAGGGGACATACACTGACAGCTTTTACTCATGTTATAACAATATTCCCTCATCATTAGCTTAACCAGTGCTCAGACAATCCCTGTTCTCCCTTAACTCCATCCTCGCCCACATCCCTGTCATTAGTCGCGATTGTTTAAACAAAATGAAAACTCTGAGTCAAACCACAAAGGGTTAAAAAAAAAGCCACGTTACCATGTTTCAAAAATAAAAACACATAAATGAAAATCTGCTGCTTGTTTTTCTGACATTCCCCTCTGAAGATGCGGGGTCTTTCAGTTTTGCAGTTTTGAACAATAAGCCAATTTTCCTGCTCATATTATTAAGCATTTTTAGAGGAATATTACGGTTTACAAAATCAAGGAAAACAAAATGAAATGCTCAAAAAAAGCACAAAATATTTGCTTTAAATGCTTGATATTAGTGCTGCAGTAAAGTTGAACGTTCAAATCCCAAAAAAATACATGTAATATAGCACTGTTTTCCATAACTATGGCTGTGTCTGAATGTCGCCCCCAGCCCCTAACCCCTCATTCACTGCACAGCTGATCATATATAGACACGCAACTCATTACATTCAGGTTATGTGATTCTAACTCGATTTCTGCAATAAATAATGATCAGATTGGACGGTAACGCACGTATTTATGGACTAATAATAACGATACACGTATTTGTCAAGATGGATCTCACGTAAACAGATTGTATTATTAATTTTTTATCAGAGATGTGGAAATTATCGCTCTTTTAACAGCTCACGCTAAGGTAAACGGCTAATGCTAGCAACTTCATACAGCAACGGTTTATTTAAGAGTTTTCCGTTCATAATCAGTGATAAACCAGCGCTTCTATCTGCTTCATTCAGTCTTGTTGTGTCCAGTTAAAGATTTGTCACCGCGCTGTTGTTTTTCCCGACTCTCGCAATGCATTGTGGTCTACATTAAATGCTCTAGTGACCAGTGATGCTCACCGCTTTTCAAGGTGCATTGTGGGAAATTTTTAGTGCACTACTTTTTCACCAACTGGACATTCGGACAGGAGCAAAATGGCGTGACCCCTTAATACCGCCCCTTGTAGGGAATAGTGTGGACATTCGGACACAGCCTTTATTTCATGTTGATCTCGTTCCCAGTTCTTCGAGCATAAATGAGTCAAAAATAATGAATGAAAAGTAATGTGCTGAAATACTACTGAGCGATAGTACTACTAAACAGACTAAAAGCCTGGATTTCTCTTTGGAGGGTTTTAGAGCAGTCTGATTTAGCAAACATGTTCTGGGAAATTTGCCATTTTTTGCATTATCATATTTATCTAACACTCCACCCCATTGTAATTTTGCGATTGTAATTAAATCCACTGCACGTTCCAGACTGTGAAACGACAGAAATGAGACTAAATATCCACAAAAGCTTCTAGTTATTCCTTTTACTCAAACAAACACAATGTGGTAATTACGGCAAGATGGAACTGATATTTGTAGCTTCTCGTCATGTTAGATTATGAAACTTTTTTGTTGGAGATTCGCCACGGGCTTGTTTCCTTTGCAGAATGTTCCGCAGTGTGTCATTAAACTTATCTTGCGTTCGTTCAGTTAAAGCAGGGATGACAAATACATTTTCACCAACAGCCACATCAGCAAAATGGCTGCTCTCAAAGGGCCAGATGTAAAATAAATTGATTTTTTAAACGTGTTAATTAACTATTTCTGTATTTAGTACTTACTCAAGTTACGAATATTGTACATGCATTTTCCTAGATGTAAAAATATGGCTGTGTAACTGTGCATCTCCTGATAAAATTACATTTTAAGACCATAGTACTTTTTAATTTACCCTGTCGAGGGCCACATAAAATGATGTGGAGGGCCACATTTGGCACGCGGGCCTTGAGTTTGACACATGTGAGTTAAAGGCATTACAGTATGTTGCATAAAACACTTTGAAAACATGCAATTTTCCTGTGAGTGGACCTGCCTCTCCAAAGATCTGATCTGGAACTTAAGCTGGTGGCAACACAGATAAGATTAATGCCATACTGTGGAGCATTTCATGAAACATTATCAACTTTAACAGCTGAAGGAGAGCATAAGGCAGACCCTCCACCTACAAAGTACATCATGCAGCTTTAATATTTGTCAGAAACTGTGAGCGCAAATCATGTTCGGCTAAAATTCTGGCACGAAAAAAACCTGCTCAGAAAATGGCCACTGGCTTTCATAAATACCAACTAGCTTCTCCATTTGACACTCCACCTTCAGGCCCGTTTTCGCCTCATTACACTAAATTGCGAGCCGACAATTAAAGTCTCAAATAGAGCGCACGGCATTGCCAAACCACGGGTGAGAGACGAACGGCAAAACAAACAGGTGTGCCTTCTCCTTCCGCTCCGGAGGCAGAGGCGACACAAATCAAAACATGGGGAAAAAACACGAATCAGCTAAAAGCCTCGGCAGATACTCGCCCACTTCCAAGCGGCATGGGCACGGGGGTTTATTCCTCAGTGACATCTCCCTGTTGTCTCTGGCTCCATACTAAATCAAACTGGAATGGCCTCCTCCTCCTCCTCCTCCTCTGCTCCCGACGCTAGTGCGCAGCAAACATTGATTCTGTGTGAGAGGAGCAGACCTGCACAAACACAGCTGACCCGTGTGATGGAGCTGTGTGAAGGAGACTGTGTGTGTGTGTTTATTCTGGTGTGTGTGTACGGTATAAGATTTATTCAACAGTGTCAATTCTGCTGAATGCACGAGGTGTATAGCAATTCTTCCAATGCAGACAAGATTAAAGGTACAGTGTGTAACTTTCTGGAGGTGGTGTATCGCCTGCATGATTCAGTGGAAATAGAAAGTTAAAACCATACTTCCTGGATGTAAATACGTTTTATGTCGTACTGTAGAATAGAACAGCATAGTCAAGGGAAACAAGCAGAAGGAGACACTGCTCCGGGCCGAATAACTGTTGTTGAGATGTAATCCTTCCCAGAATAAGGAGACAGGTTTTTGAGTGCAAAAACAAAACAAAGTTACACAGCGTAGCTTTAAGGCTGCATACATATAGGTACACTCAAAACAAAGGAAGCAGGAAATCAATGGATTCTGTCATTTCTAATTATCAGAGATCAGCTCAGGTCTTTTTACAGCCAGTCGTGGTGAAGAAGGAGTTGAAAGGCAAAGCTCTCGATTCACCGGTCAATCTACGTTCTTACCCTCACCTATGGTCATGAGGGTAAGGACGTAGATTCTTACCCATATGAGCGAAAGGAAAAGATCGTGAATACAAGCGGTTTAAACGAGTTTCCTCTGCAAGCTAACATACATGACCATTCACACAGACAGTGGCTCCCTCTTTTCTGCATCACTCGAGGAAAAACTAAAACTAAAACACAACTCTGCCCATACCAGTCCATCTTTCCCACAATCAGGGATTAATTAGAGATAGGTGAGGTGATAGGGTGAGGAGCTCGGTTACACAGGAGGAGCTCGGACTAGAGCCACTGCTCCTCCACGTCGAGAGGTGTCAGCTGAGGTGGCTCGGGCATCTATTCAGGAGGCTGTCTCGATGCCTCCCTGGAGAGGTGTTCCAGGCATGTCCCCACAGGAGGAGGCCCCGGGGGAGACCCAGGACAGGCTGGAGGGACTGTTTCTCTCGGCTGGCCTTGGGAACGCCTTGGGGTCCCACTGGAGGAGCTGAAGTGTCTGGGGTGAGGGATGTCTGGGAGTCCCTGCTTAGGCTGCTGGCCCCATGACCCGGCCCCGGATGAGAGGAAGAAAATGGATGGATGAATGGGTTGGGGCGTTCAGAGTTGTTTTTTTTGTTTGTTTTTTTTTTCTGTTAAATGGCAATGGAAAAATTATTATTGAAATATTAAAATACATTTGTTTCTAAAAAGGAACCACCCATTCACACACCAGTGTACGCAGGCACAGGGGGTGAGGTGGGTGAGGCTAAGGGCACAAAGACACAAAGACAACATTCATCTGTGGGAGCTGGAATCGCACCGTCAACCCGACCGCTCCAGCAATGATGTTTACGTCAAGAGCGGGATTCGAACCGCCAACCTTCGGATCAACGGATAAACACTTTGCCAACAGAGCTGCAGTCATCCATAAAGAGCTCGTAAACATGCCAGAAGAATGAACTGTGAGCACATCAGTTCCTTGACTCGGTGCACTATCACGTTACACTAATGTAGATACGCCAGGAACGAAAACATTTGGCACAGCACATCGCAATCTCACATAAGTATTACATCATTACAATTACATTCGAAGTGCACATGGGCAATTTCAGTTTACTCAGCAACCCATCTCGTAACCACTCTTCATCTGGAGCTATGATTAATACAGCAGAGCAGAAGCACAACTCCTCCCTAAAGCAAATACATGTACATAGACCTTTGACCTGGAAGTGGCTAACATGTAAATATCCCCAGTCGATACCGTCTGGCAGGGATGAGTGGAAGGAATCGCCCATGTCTGATCGATCGGGACGGCGCTGATGAATGGTGTAGAATTAGCGCAGGCCGGTAAATAGAGGCTTGATTAAAACCACGCAGCATTTGGATGACGCTCGGTTAATATCACTTAGGACAATGAGATAAAGAGAGCGGTGGTTAGTGTTCATAAAGCCTCTGGGCATATATTATAGATGAGAACATGCATGCTAGGCAATCTAAATGACAAATGAGAGTCCGCAACCTCGTTAATGATGAATGTGTTATTGCAGCTGATGTATAAAAATAAAAAAAAAGATTTAAGCTAGCGACGGGTTTGAGGAAGAACAGATGTAAGGAAAGACGTTTGGGATTAAATCTGTGAAAATAAGAGTGTTATATTGGTTTGTTATATGTGTATGGAGACAAACACGTGACACCGAAAGGTCAAGCTACGTGTCAGATCGCCGCGGAGGCCGCTCAGAGTAAGAACGCAGATTTCAATGTATTTTTTGAGCAAAGAAAACACCTCTAGTTGAGTAAATGGTCATGGTTTTCTACCTTCAAGGAACTCAAACCGGTTTACAGTTCACAGACACTTTGGGCGAAGAGGGTAAGTGTCTTGCCCAAGAACACGATGTGGTAGAGCAAGAATCGCACCGCCAACCTGTAGATCAGTGGATTTGACCGCTAAATCGTTGATATTGATGCTGAGGGCAAGAATCGAACCGCCAACTTTCAGATCAATGGACAAACTATCTTGCATTGGGGGCGACAGTTTTAATGCTGCACTGAGGATCATTCCAGGAAAAAGCGGTTACCAATGCCGACAAACAGGTGACAGACCTTCCCCCAGAAAAGTTCCACGGATCACTTTTACGCAAACGTTCATCTTTGTGACACAGGATCAAACACCCTTCGAAACCACAAGGGGGCAGAGCGATCACAGCTTTACACGGATCAATAGATGCGAGTTGTTAAAGCCTTGGCAGAGGTAGCTCCCACGACGCCCTATTGTGATTAAATTTTAAAACACACGGGCTTTCTAAAACACAATCTATCATTATATTGTCATAAAACACGTATGAAAAGCACAGTAGGATTTGTCAGACGTATCATAGTAACAGCAGCAGCTAACCCAGAGACCTGCCAATGAACTACTGCCCCCCGCTGAGAGTTTGTAATGCCACGCTAACACTGAACCCCACCAGGCAATCGATAATGATAGGCCCCTTAAATACCGCATCCGTTTCTCTCCCTCATTTGATGGGGCAAGCTACTGAAGAACAGATGGCACTCTCTCTTCACCTCTTCACTAAAACGTGGTTAACATAAGTATATTTGATATTTGGCTCAGGATTTGACCTCGTTTTTCCTAGTTAGACTGTACTTCCTGGTTGAACTTGGGTAGCAAAGGAGTGAAGTTAATTCCGTAACTGTTACCTAGAAACCAGAATACAAACAAGGACCAAAGCTTGTCCAATTTACTTGACAGCAGCATTGTCTTATAAAATGCATGTATAAACGACCAGGTTACAGCGAACCTTCTGTGTAAATAAATTCGACCTGCGTCCATCCATTTTCTTCCGCTTATCCGGGATCGCAGGGGAGGCAATCCAAGCAGAAACTCCCAGGCTTTTCTCACTCCAGACACTTCCTCCAGCTCTTCCGATGGGACCCTAAGGCGTTCCCAGGCCAGCCAAGAGACATAGGATCTCCAACGTGTCCTGTGTCTTTCCCGAGGCTTCATCACGGTGGGACATTCCCGGAAGGCATCCAGGAGGCAACAACCGGAACAGACGCCCAAGCCACCGCAGCTGACTCTGCTCAACATGGAGGTACAGCGGCTCTACTCCAAGAAATTCCCAAGCATGGACCTGCGTTTTAGAGGAAATTCTGAGTGTTGATGACGTAAAGGGATTCTCTACTTCCAAGACTTTTCAGCTTTTTGTTTTCAACTTTTCTCCTTCCAACTTTTCTTCTTCTTTTCCGCCACGACTGGTAGAAAAAATATATACAAGTCACATGCATTTAAAGCTTCCCTAGCGTCAATGACCTAAGCATATGTAAACTAATTCTATCGAGCTCCTTGGGTACTGTCTCTGTGCTTGGCGAATTTTGAACTTTAAAACTCTCGCAGCTTTGAAGTGGACCAACCAATTAGAGACTCCCAAATCCCATCAAGAACCCCCTTAAACCCCAGTGAGTATTGTACTAAAAGTTTTATGTTCCAAACTCTATGTACAAGCACAAAGTGTTCACAACGTTCTCCGCCTCTTTCCAACCAGAAACAATGTGACGTTAATCCTTGTACAAAACAGACACTAATCCACATAAAACAGGGATTGAGTGTGCACAAAACAGAAATAGAGGAATAAAAGGGAGAGGGATAAGAAACTAGGAAACTCACAGGCATGGAGTTATAGTGGAAATGGTGTTATTAGGCTTGTGGCAAATGTAATTATTATTTGTCGTAGTCTGTGTAATCCCTCAGTCGTCCAGGTATGATCCATAGCACAAGAAAAGTTAAATTCAGTAACTGGACAAAACATTTTAGAGTGAAGACGTTTGGCTGCTAATCCAAAAGGCTTCTTCAGTTCTGGTCAGATTACTGATGGACACTACCTTATATCTGTCTGAAGGGAGGAATCGTTCAAGTGTACCGGCTACCACTAATGTTTTCCTTGTTTTGATTTAGGTCCGAGGATGGAGTTATAAATAGGAGATAAATGATGTCTAATGATGTTCTTGTTCAAACCCAAAACCCTTCATTCTTCTTCAAAGATGGATCGTCTTCCCAACATAAAAAATGCTTCTTTAACTCCCCTCTCAAACCATTTCTTTTCTCTAAGATCT
Organism: Periophthalmus magnuspinnatus; assembly: GCF_009829125.3. Taxonomy (NCBI): domain Eukaryota; kingdom Metazoa; phylum Chordata; class Actinopteri; order Gobiiformes; family Gobiidae; genus Periophthalmus; species Periophthalmus magnuspinnatus. The sequence goes on along the minus strand of NC_047136.2, from coordinate 4,970,208 downwards.
GTACCTCACTATCTTCAAAGCAGTGGTTAGCGGCTTTGAGATGGAGATGTACATCAGATTGGGGTCCCAAGCTGCTCTTGCGAAGATGTCTTCAAAAAACAGCCACTGAGAGAGGCCATTTTTGTTAGCAAAAACAATACATTTTTGAAACAGGAATGGGAGGCTTGGACATCATTTATCTAATATTGATAACTCCGTCCTTAAACCTAAATCAAAACAAGGAAAACAAGTGATAGCCAGTATGCTAATAGATGAGAGAGCAGCCGTTATGGGCCTAGTTAACAAACAGAAACTTTAAACAAATAGGTGTGTTAGTTTCAGTGTAGTTAGCTCCTCTCTTCAGACAAATATAAGGCAGTGTCCAGCAGTAATCTGACCAGAACTTGGATAAACGGCCAAACATCTTCGCTCTAAAACTTTTATCTATTTGACAGAATTGAATTTTTCTTATGTTATTAACTGTAGTAGGATAGTTGTAGTCCTAGTAGTAGTAGTGGCTGTAGTAGTAGCATTTATTTATTTCACACAGGTCATGTTCAGTTCAAATATATCCCAGCTCACATTACACCCTGCCAAAACTAGCCTCTTAAAATGGATTGCTGTAAAAACGTTAAAGCCGTAAGTATCAGTGCTGTCGAATCAATACATTTGGACAAGAATCAGTTCTAAAAAAAATAAAAATAAATCATAAACAGAACAAAATTTGATATTTCTTTAGTAGTTTAAGAGCGGTGTTGATCATTAGCTCATAATAGTGCACCGTAGACACTCAAAACGCACTCAGAAAAAGGTTTTACTGTGCAGTGTGTCAAAATCAAGTTCGAAATGTCTGGCCAGCTCGGGTAAGCATTTTCAAATAAAACAGAACGATCGCTCTACCCAAGGTTCAGCGACGTTTATTCCTTTGTCCATACATTTTTCAAACAAGCCAAATCCAAAAACGATGGCATGAAATTGCAAAGGAAGTCGAGTAAATGAACCATAGATGAAATAATTATACAGTTTAAGCTTGAATGAGAGAGAATAAATGGACAGTGCCACACTCACTTATCACTTGTTGATGGAAAATGCACTGGGAATAATCTCAAACAGGGGAAATATAAATCTGAAAATGAAAACGTAATATGGATTTGTAATGAGTAATGAGTAAATGGTTCGAGGACAAAAGCACATATTTTTAAATGAATTTCTCAGGAAAGTTTGGTTCTGACATAAATAAGAAATGTGTTTTTTTAATTAGAAAGTTTTAGAAGTTCCTCTGCAAATTCAAATAATCTCTGGTATTAGCGCAGTTGAAAACGTTTGACAAATTGTTAGTTTTAAAACAGTGGAACTCCCGAGATTAAGGCGGGCGAGATAAAAATACCTCCACGCTCTAGGGTCTGTTAATATTGTTTTACTTTGTTGAACATTGGCAGTTTGGTGGATTTAGTAAAGTGGAAATTTTTGGACCTTCATTAAAAAAACAAACCGTGGGACTATTATGGGATCATTTTAATGTTATTGTGCAGTCTAGAACTAAATTAGCGACTGTAGCTAAGTTGGTAGAGCGTTTTCCACTGATCTGAAGGTTAGCGGTTCGAATAAACGACATAAACATCGACGGTTGAGCGGTCATATCCACTGACCCACAAGTGAGTGCTGTTGTTGTGTCCTTGGACAAGACACTTAACCCACTTCCCTCCCAAGAAATTATAATAAACCAAGGCCTGCTTCGGCTTTTAGAGTTTTTTTTCATTCTTCTTCCCATTCATCCATCCATTTTCTTCCGCTTATCCGTGAGCCGGGTCGTCTAAGCAGAGACTCAGACTTCCCTCACCCCAGACACTTCCTCCAGCTCCTCCATTGGGACCCCAAGGCGTTCCCAGCCCAGCCAAGCTCCCAGTCCTTCTTGTGTGTCCTGTGTTGTTCTTCTTTGTATTACTTTTATATACACTTTTCAGTACCGTTGTCCCTCACTATATTGCGGTTCACCTTTCACGTTCTCGCTGTTTCGCTGATTTTTCTAGTGCAATTTTACAAGTTTTTTCACAGCGTCTGATCGTGCATTGTGTTGTGCGTCCCGATTGGCTAAGGGACTGTAGACCATTGTGTTCTGCGTCCTGATTGGCTGTTGGACTGTAGACCATTGTCCATCAGTCTCCTCCGTGCCGTGTCTCCTGTCCAGTACAGAATGTGTTCAGACAAATTTACATAAACGTTGGATCTCAGTGTGACTCTGAAGTGCTGTACGTTTGCAATTTGTTTTCTCCCCGACAAAACCCACGACGTCGATGAAACGTTCTGCACCGACAAAGACGCCTACGAAGGTTTGAACTTTGAGAGAGTTTAAACGAGAGAGAAATGTGAGAAAATGTTAACGCCTGTGTGAGAAAAGTGTATAAAGTGTGTGGTGAGGGGTTTTACAGACAAAAACATATAGAATAACTGTACAAAATAAAGCTGACTACGTAATCCCTGCAATAAACAAGGGACCACTGTATAACCATTCTGGGAACTTGATATAACAAATAAGTTTCTATTACCCCTGTTTCTCCGAGCGACCTCTCACCTTTGCTTACCCCACGACAGCTGACGGGGGTTATGTGAGGATGGACTTAATTACATCAAAGTCTCGAATCCAGAAAGCTGCGGCGCATGACATTTACAAGAGGCCAACCGAGCCACTTAATTACATTGTTTGATAAAGTGGCAGAATCACAGTGCCAGCGTGGTACACCTCACATAAAAACAAGCCAAGAACCACAGCCCGAGCAACCTTTCGGACCAGTCAAACCCAATGTTTTCGTGCTGACATTTTCGGCAGCCGGCGCCTAATAACCAAACACCTATGCCAAATGAGCGCAGGGAACAAGGCTGCTCCCTGTTCCTTATTGAGGAGTTGAGCTCACGGGCTTAAAAATGCATGAAGGTGGGGAGGGATGACTTCAGTGAACAGGGAGTAGGATTCTGCAGTAAAACCTGTGTTAGTCAAGTCCCCTTTGTAATCCTTTATCGCAGGTTTAAGTAAAGTATTCTTGAATCCAGGGCTTGAGAAAGCTCCGAGAAAAGATCCAGCTCCAAATAAGTGACGGTTAATCGATAATCTAAACATAAGAATAGCTGTCAGGATTTTAGATGCTGTTTGTTGTCGTTTGAGTTCAGTTTAGACTCAAAAAAAAAAGGAAAAATACACCTAGAGTTTCTTTACGTCAGATCAGTGGTAGAAGAAGTACTTTTTGTTACGTAAAGCAAAAAATACTCAAGTAAAAGTAAAAGTATCAATGAAAATATCTACTTAAGCAAAAGTACTGACGCACCTGTTTAATAATGCCCCTAAAGAGTAAAAAGTAAAAGTTTTTTGCGCAGATTTTGGGATCTAATGTGCCGGATTGTCTTTTGTTCAACAGAAACAACCGAATATTGTTTCCCTCGCAGTTTTTATTTGTATATTTTTGTTTTGCTCCAACTAAAAACTTGTTAAAATAAACCCCTCAGGCTCATCAGATGGTCTCATACAATAATAAAAATACGTTTTACTTTTCAGTCTTGTTCAAAACGTAGTGCAGTAGAAGGTGCAGATACGCGCTCTCAAATGTAGTGAAGTAAAAATACATTAAACGTACAGTAGCCACATTAAAATTAAGTAAAGTACAGATGCCTAACATGTGTATTTACGTACAGTATTTTTACTTTGTTATCGTTCACCACTGCATCGGCTTAATTTTACTTAATGAATCAGATTAATTAATTAAAATATGAAATTAATTAATTGGCTAAAGCTGGTCGTGGGGAAATGGTAATCGAATACAAACTGTGAATGAAACTGAAGCATCTGTTGGGTCACGGTGTCCAAAAATGTGAAGAATTGCAAAACTGTGATGTATCTCTTCCAAATAATAGTGATCCTAAAATCTCTTGTGCTCATTTTCCCATAAATAAAATAAAATAAAAGAGCAACAACAAGAATAACAGCAGTAATAGCAATAATTTCCCTGTGCGCTGGTTTCTCTCATTGTAATCAGTTGAGTTTGTGTCTCAGCCTATAAAGAATATCACAATAGACAATATTAGTTACGACGAACGCCCCGTTTAATCAGAGCGGGAGCTGTATTGGAAAAGCAGTCAAACAGGAAGCACATTCGCGAGAGTTATTTACATGCCACACAATCAGACTGAGCCGGGTTGACGGTTCTATCTCTTTTTCATGGGACACTTGCAGACTGTCCTCGTGTCTGGGTTGGTGGCCTTGTTTTTGTTTGGGTGCGGAGAGGGGACGTCCTGTCAGTTTGGGGAACAGCGGGAGAGAACAGAGCCTTTCACTGAAGAGACATATGCAAGAAGAGCACCGACTCCATAGACCTGGTATGGAAAATACATGCACTTACGTCTACGCAACATGGCGACGCACTGTGGTGGTTGTTTAAACGTAAATTACATTAGATCCATATAAATACAAGGCTCTGAGAAAGTATAGATTTAATATGAAGGCATCTAACGTTTAATACAATTCCTATTAGGTTTATATGGTTTTATCACTAAACTAAATGAATGTTGTTGTTTTTTTCCAATGCACATTTAAACAAACACTAATGAAAGTCTGAAAACTGAACAACCGAAATTGTTGCTTAAAAGAAAATAAGAAATTAAAAGTTTTCTGGTGGTTTATCGTCTTTTATTTGTTTCATAAAAATGTTATTGCTTTGCCCGGGATGTTTCACAATGAGGTGCAAACTCAGTTATCTTTTATTTATTCCATTCCAGGCATTTTACTTACAAAAAAATTGCAAAAATACTTCTGCTTTGGTGGAGTTTGGAGTGATTTTGCTGGAATATTTCAGGCAAAACAACATGCAGAAAAGGTTTTGGATCCTGCACCTAAAAACATAGAGTTCCCGCTTTAAAAATGAATAAATAAACTAAGTAGATTTTGTAATTAAATGTGGCAAATGGTCAAATTTTTATATAGCGCTTTTCCACTTTCAAGGCACTCAAAGGTTTACGTCAAGGAACCATTCACCCATTCACATTCACATTCACACAACAGTGTCCGCAGATAATCTTGCCCAAGGACACAAGAGCAGCATTCATCTGTGGGAGCTGGAATTGCACCGCCAACCTGTGTGTCGGTGGATCTGACCGCTCAACCAATAATGTTTATGTCGAGAGCAGGATTCGACAAAAACACCACTAACTGAACTATTAATGTACATACTAACAAGTACCGTATTTTCCGGAGTATAAGTCGCACTGGAGTATAAGTCGCACCAGCCAAAGATGAATAATAATGAAGAAAAACCCATACATTTCACATATAAATCGTACCTGAGTATAAGTCGCAGTCGCACCAGCCAAAAATATATAATAATGAAACAAAAAAACATATTTCACATATAAATCACATCTATATAAGAGTATAAGTTGCATCCACCCGGCCAAACTATGGAAAAAAAGACTGACTTATAATCTGGAAAATAGGGTAAATATGGCTGTATTGTTGCCTAGCGTCACGGTTTTTATAGCTTTTTAAATAAATGAACTGAATATGTCGACTTTCAATCAATGTAACATATTTCAAGAAGACATTTTAAAGTCAAAAGTCCAGCGTTTTGATTCTTGAGTGCTGTGGTCTGCTTAGTATTTCAAACATATGCAGCTTTATTCAGTCCAAACCCAATCATCTATAAGTAAAATGAAAAAAACGCCTTTCAGTAAAAAACAATGTATCTGGGCATTCTGATTCCATTATGCGTCCTGACCTTGTGCACTATTTGCGTAACCGCTTTTATGCTTCAAGTGCGCGTGTGACTGTAAAGCAGGACGTTTTTCCTTTACTCTTATTTACAACCCAAAGCGCATAACAACTAGTGAACCGTTCTGCCTCTAGCCTTTTCTCTTTACTATTCACCCAGAAAACAAGTCGACAGAAGAATCCAACCAAAAATGACTATATGCAATACCGTTCCGCTCATGGGAGACCTGTCCACTGATCTGCGGGCCAATTCCAGCCGTCCAGAAACGTTTACATCGGTGAAAAATTATGAATATCCCTGTAATCTTGCAGAAAGTGTGGTCTTAAAGAAATATTACACATGATTAGCCTTGGATTTAGCGCTATAAGGCTTAACTCGGCTTGCGCCTCCCAAACGGTGTTCCAACAATTTGTATCGATCTGAAGGTATTTCCAGTGTTTACGGCCAATGCGAGATGGCTCCGTGTATGATTCTTCATCTAGAATCATCCTATTGGAAAATGTCCTTTGCGATTGTGCTCGTATTGAATAGAAATCTCATCTGAATGCTAACCGCGCATCACTCTGGGAAACTGGTGCGTTAACATTAGATATGGACTTCTTCATTAGGAGCACTGCCACAAAGCAATCAGCAATTAATTATGCGTAGGAGACATTTTAATACATGCGAATTACCCCGTTCTATATGCAACGCTAATGGTATGTAAGCTACGTAGGAATGGGATGAATGCAGGGTTTAAGACGACATCACAACACTCTATTGGACGATATGATTTAATACAAATGGGGGCAGATCAAATTTATATAGTTAAAAATGCAGATTTGTGTTGTAATACAGTGAGATTTTGGTTTTAACTAATAAAAAATATCAGGTTCAGCGTTTGTGAATTTACCTTTTGGATGTTTCATGGCAAAGTACGATGTAATCAATAGGGAAAATCGGCTCTTGCTCCGCCCATCTGGAAGTACGACATCGTCACATTGTATAATATTGTATAATCTGAAAACCACCAATGTTAAAATTTGGCGTCACGAATACCATGACCAAAATAATTGCGATTAACGATTATATCACGGTAATTATTAAAGTTGCTGGCATTTTAAAAGTTCTGCATTTGAGTAATTGTAATACAGGTGTCCCTCGCTATACTGTGGCTTTTCGTGGACTCGCTGTTTTCTCAGATTTTTTACAGCGGAGTCAAAATTAATTAATTAAACAAGAGAGAAATGTGCGAAAATGTTAATGCCTGTCTGAGAAAAGTGTATAAAGTGTGTGGTGAGGGGTTTTACAGCTGCAAAACATATAGAATAATTGTAAAAAATAAGGCTGATACTTCACAGATTTCGCCTATTGCGGCTTATTTTTAGAACGTAACCCCCGCGATAAACGAGGGACCACTGTATTATGAACAGGTTGATTGTTTAAACAGCTGGTACAGTGCCGTACTTTGTCTTTAGTGAAAACAACAAGGATCTAAAAGAGAACATCAAGTCGAAGTCGGTTTATTCTGCACATTCTCGTGATGTTACGGCGATTATCTTTGTTGGTGATTATCACGATTACGAGGATTACTGTTTACTGACTCATCGCTAATGCTATATATGTTGCCTGGCAAGTCCTGAATGATGTCCTTCTGTGTTTCTTCTACAGAAGTCACCACTTCGTCCATTGTGCTTTGAGTCAGGCCACACAACCAATCAGATTAAACAAAACGAGCAGACTGGTCATTCATTTGGCATAACCTAGTTCCACCAAATCTAAACCAGGTCTATAACAAGACTATTCACGTCTAACTTTTGGCTAAACCTGCTCTAAAAGTGTTTGATTATTGCCACTGTAGTTCTAAACAAGAAATGATCCAAAGTAAGACAACCAAAGTGGATAAATTCAACTTTAAATTACCCCAAAACCCAGAAACCGAAGAGCTGTCGAACTTACCATCACCTGAAGGACCTCGTGCCACAGTTTGAGAAACGCTGACCTACATGAACTAGTTAGACAAACCTTTGCGAGTTACTAAACATAGAGCCCACACTCACATCATTGTAGTTTTAGGAGTGCTAATGTTATTCCAAGCAGCGATAGTACGATGCCAGTGTGAAAATTTGAACTGACAGCTCGAGCCACTTTGTGCACGGAGCTGATTTGTATTCAATCTTAAATTTGATGAGCGTGACTGGCAACATGAAGAGAGGGATCCAGGCTCTTTGCTCACAGTCAAAAAAAATAAAAAAAAATCGTTTTATGCCCCATCGAAATACTGTTGTGACTCCATCTCCCCTGACCCAGATCTGTCCAGTGTAAATGGATGACTGGTCTATTACTGGCTGTATGGGCTTCAGATGCAAACGTATGGGAGGTGACATTACATATATAGACCTTTACATATGGACGGGACATATGGGGCGCGCAGTATGTGGTCCTGCGTGTCACAAATAAATACGACTATCTAGATTCACGATTGCGTCGCCTTCAAATTAAAGCTTAAATACACCGGTCCACTTGGTTAAACTGATTATAGAGTTCAATATGAATCATTAATTAACCATTGGACTTATATAATCCCTTTCATGACATCCAAAGCGCTTTACAGAGCATTATTCATTCACTTCACATCCGGCGGTAACACAGCTGCCCCGGGACAAACTGACAGAAACGAGGTTGCCAATCTGCGCCATTGCCCTTTCGAAACTAGCACTTGCGCACACTTTCATACAAGGTGATGTAGATGAAGCGTTTCTGCCACTGGCGCCCCTGAGATCTGACGAGACCAGGCTTAAACGAGCTGGTATGGCCGATATAAAGATGTTGACAGAAAAAGCACCATTAAAAACAATAATAAACTACACTGCCTGACCAACTGCAGGAGGAGAAGGACATATTTGCTTAGTTAAATCCAGGTGGCGACTTGGGTTTTTTTTGGCCAGGCAGCGTATTTCTTCATTACGAATGCAGTCTTTCTTTGTGCTTTGTTAAGTCTATGAAAAGTGTTGTTTTTAAAGTGTTAAGAGTTTTTAGCCAAACACAGTCAAAAGCAAAAGCACGTTTATTTTCCATTCTGGTTGTGCTGATTTGCATCTCCAAAAAAAATGAACTGTTACATGGCCCAGAGGAAAGCCTCCTACAGCTCGTTTCAATACAAACACTGTTCCTTTGGCTAAAATATTCCACAGTTTGGAATAAAAGGTATTTATTTTTATAGAGAATATTCAGAAGTATGGTTTTAACTTTATATTTCCACACCACCTCCAGGAAGTTACATGGTGTCGCTTTGAATATTAATGGGAAAAGGCAACATATTTAGACGTGGGAAATACTAAAACGTGTCCTAGTTAGAATCCTGCTAGAAATGAGTAAAAGGTTAAACGTATTAAAAGCCCATTAGTAATTCTGCTTCCACTGCGTTTCATTACTGCTGCTACAACTACCTGACTCCGTTAAAGCAAAAACATGAATTATACAATATCTTGATGGCGAAAAACTATCTCGTTGCATCCTCTCGCTGCCGTACAGTGATCGGAACGGGACTAGCTGCTCCGGGCCCTGCTCCGTTCCGACGTACAAACACGACAACTCCGAACTCTTAAAAGCCACGTTTGTCTCTTCCATCTCACGTCTCTTTAATCAGCTGCCGTCTTAAAGGGATGGGCCTCATTTTTCAATTAGGCCGTACACTTGCTCACGCTCCAGTGCCTTCCATCGCTCTCATCTCCGCAGCCCCCGCCTTCCCCGCTCATGCTAATAGGAGCCAGGCAGTGCTCTCTCACGCCGGGCTGGGGAGAGGGGGGGGGTGGATATAGAGACGCCATTGTAGAGATAGGCTCTGATGGATGAAGCGGAGTTGCGTTGGTGCAGAGAACGAGTCTTCTCATCCATTCTCTGTTTTATTTTAGTTTATAACCCACAGTCCAATCGGGATGGATTTATAACACCCTAGAGGTTCATTTCCAATTGGGTACACGACTATACAGATGTGCTAAATGAAATGGGGGAGATAATGCGAGAGCGTTTGATTTCCGACACCTGCAGTGGCGTAATGCTGAAGAGGCGGGCGGGATCCGAGTTGTGCCGGTAAAATTGGCTGTGGATTTTTTCCCTCTCTTTTTTTTCTTTTTTGAGGTAACCCAGTTGGGAAGCACATTGACTATGCAAGAGCGGGGAAAGCACAGAAGAAAGTTGACAGCACACGACTGTAGAGTTATTGTGTTGGTGTATTATTTAGCAGACAGAGAAGAAGAGATCGTTTTCGGGAGCGGAGAGAATGGAGACGAAAAGAAGCGGTGAGCTGAGGCGCGGTACCAGTCAAAAGTTTGAACGTACCAAAGAAGCAAAAAAAATAATGACTCTGCTAAATATTTTTCGATAAAGTAAAGGGTCAGAGGATGGCTACTTTGAGGATTTGAATACAAAATATATATATATTTAAAAAAAAAAAAAACGTTATTTAACTGTTTACTTTGGTACATAATTACATATATCTTACTTAATATATATTTGATGTCTCGTGTATATATATATATAAAGTGTAGAAAGTAGAAAAAATAAAGAAAAAAACACATTCAATAAGAGGGTTTGTCCAAACTTTTGACTGATAATGTAAATTAAATAATAAAAATACAGTGGTCCCTCGTTTATCGTGGGGTTACGTTCTAAAAACAACCCGCAATAGACAAAATCTGCGACGTAAAAACCCCCTCACCACACACTTTACACTTTTCTCACACAGGCATTAACATTTTCTCACATTTCTATCTTGTTTAAACACAAAGTTCAAACCTTCGTAGGCTTTGTCGGTGCAGAACGTTTCATCGACATTGTGTACTACTGTGCTAAAGTTTTTATGGCCAATGCAGATATAATTTTTAAAGAATCTGGACTCAATACACTCTACTTATATATTTGTGGTACGAGAACCAAATTGTTGGGCAAAGAAGGAGGTAAAGAAAAGATTTGGCAACATAAAGAACATAGAGAACATATAGAGAACAACAATGTGTTCCCATTGTTTTTTTTAGGTCAGTAGTAGTAGTAGTAGTAGTAGTAGTAGTAGCAAGTGGTAATAAAGGTTCGCCATTGCATTTCAAATAAGTACTAATTAACCGAGCCATGTGTACAATAGGGATGTAACAATAACTGAAATATTGTGATGTCATATCGTGAAAAGTCCCACAATAATATCATGGGCCATCACAATATATATCAAATCCCAAGTCACTCCTATTCACCCTGTTTCATCCCGGATTTAATACAAAATCCTTCAGCGGACCCATAAATACATTACTGGTCAGACACCGCTGTATCTGCAAGACCTGATCACTTTGCAATCTTCCAACCGCACCCTCTGATCTTCAGGTGGCACCCCCTCAGATCTTCAGGTGGCACCCCCTCAGATCTTCAGGTGGCACCCCCTCAGATCTTCAGGTGGCACCCTCTCAGATCTTCAGGTGGCTCTTCAGGTCCCCCCACGAGGCTCCGTACGATGGGGGACCATGGCTTCTGTTCAACTGCACCACGACTCTGGACCTGTCTCCCTGTCCAGAGGAGAGCCATACAGAACCTGGACTTCTTTTTAAAGCTAATCTAAAGACCTTTTTATTTAGAAAAGCTTATTGTTGATGTTTCTTAGCAATTAACAATGGTTTAAAGTTCTTATTTTATTGTAGCACTCTGAGATTCTATGGAATGAAGAGTAGATTATAAATAAAATGTATTATTATTATTACTATTATAAGTCTCACCATGATCCTTTCTCTGTTTCACTGCAGAAGAAATAACGGTTATGAAGCACTTTTTAATCTTAATTCTTTAGGTTATGGCAGCAGCAAAGTCTTATCAAGGCATTTTAAAAAGAAAAAGTAATAGCCCATTCACAATTTTCTTAGCCTCCACAAAATATCAGAAAAAAAAATCATACCGTGAGATGCATCTGGTGAAACTATTGTACCTAGAGATTTGATGTACAAACAACTGCCATAGTTTGATCTTAAAAACCTAAAAATAGTTTGTGACGATAATGAAGAGAACATGACGGGGAGAGAGAAAAATTACGAGCCTGTTCTGTCGGTTGCCGTGGCGACAAGCAGAGAAGAGATTCCACAGTGTTGTTGCCCATTACGCGGGGTGTCGGGGAGACGGACCGCGCAGCACTTAGCCTTATTGCAGTGTGGCTAAAACAGATATTTAATATAGACGCGATGGGTCTGGGCAGCAAAATGGTGGACGCTGAGCTCAATGCGAATAAAAAAACAAACAAAGAAAGCTCCGAAAATGTCAGGGCTGTTACAACTGTGACTTAAAGGGGAGGTGTTTTGATATTAAGCCTGTTAAAGGTGGCGTGCGGGCTCAAAGACAAGGAGGTCACGCTCATGTTATGTAATGGGCAATGTAAAATAAATAGCATTGAATGGATTTGTACAGTAAGTTCCTTGGACCTTGGGGAAAGACGGCACCTGATTTGTCTGTTATTAATCTTCATATGCTGAGTTACGGACCCAACAGCGAAATAAAAACACCAGGATCATGTAGAGCGGGTTAATACGAACATTTTAAGACCAAAATGATGAGTCTGACAGCAGCAGGTACAGAGAGAGGGGCGAAAGTTTTCCAATGTAATGTGAATCGGAGCCAGAGTGAATGGAGCCGGAAGTACACCCAGGCTCACTTTCTATTTGAAACGTGGCGGCTAGCAGGTTAGCTACATCCATTTATATCAGAGGTGTCCAAACTACGGCCCGGGGACCAAATGCGGCCCTCACACCAGTTTTTATCGGCCCTTAAGCTTAAGAGATGCGATAAAACAAGTTTGGGCACCTCTGATTTATATACATAGTCTACAGGTTAAACATAATTAACTGAATACACTCTGGCGAGCCTTTTCTACAAATTAAGCTGTTTTTTTTGTCAGAATCTAGTGTTGCCCTGGTCTGAGTCACGATGATCCATTTGATGACACTCTTAAGGCCGACCTCTCTGACTGTAAACCACCGAGACCAAACCCTCCACGAGCCGCTTCTCGTCTCACAACAACAAACCAAAGCTTCTTGTCCGTTTTCCATTTTCATTTCGGCCGTTACAAAAAAAAAAAAAAAAGCAGCGCACCGCTCATGATGATGTATAGAAGCGGCGCTGGAGTAATTGAACAAGATTAAAACAATAAATCTTCGGCGAGATTTGTTTTCACACACAAATATCTTAGGCAAATAACAATTCCCTTTTACTAAATACAATGGGGAAAAAAAGCTCTAAACATGGGAGTGAATCCAGAATGTGTTTTCATGTGTACTCAGGGCTTATCATTGTGTTGATTTCAAGCCCAGTGCTAATTTGAATGAGTAAGTGAGGAGAACAGGTCTTGCCGAGGGCTGCGGATCATTATCTTCAGCCTTTGTGGCAGGGAGCCTGGCACTTCAGAGGCAGAGCATTCAAAGAACTCAAAAATGTGCCGTGAGGAAATCACAACAGTAGTTCAAAGAAATTATACACAAAAAAAGAAAATAGTATAATAAATAAATAAAACTGCTTTAGTTTTGGCTCCTTTATATTAATAAAAGATGAAACCGTGTGAGCTGTTCGGCAAATATACGACGCGGACGGATGGATCCTTGACAATCCTGGAATATTTCTGCGTCTCCATCGTGAGTCATGGCTAAAAGGTCAAATATTACGCAAAATCGACTCTTGTGAACTTTAAGACACGTTATAATGCCGTTTCCTCCACAAAAACACACCTGGAGTTGTGTTTTGTTTCATTCACACGTTTGAGTAACCCTTTGTTATTCGTCTGTCTACATCTCCAAAGCTCAAAATGCTCTGTTCCACCTTGTGATGTCATGAAGTGGTAGTTTTCAAGTTAACATCTACCTTTTACTTTTTGCTCAGTAGAGATTGGCAATTCCAGGGCTGAAATTAAAATTATCCAAATGATTCTAGTGAAAGTGTGTGGAGTTTAAAAACGCAGTGGAGCACTTCCTGTATTACCACATGATGACATCACAAGGTGGAACAGAGTGGGGTTTTTTTCCTGTTTGCGAGGAAAACTCAGTGTAAAAATGCAGGGTTTGTGTGTTAAACATGTGTGAATGAAACAAAACACAACTCCAGGTCTGTTTGTGATGAGAAAACCGCATAATAACAACCATCCATCGATTTTTCTTCCACTTATCCGGGGTCGGGTTGCCGGGGCAGGTTAGCTGAGCGTGTCCTGGGTCTTCCCCGGGGGCCTCCTTCCGGTGGGACATGCCCGGAAGCTGGATGTTCTGGGGCGGTCTTGATTGGCACGTCTCTGCGACATCACGTGGAGGTCAGGGACAGTACCGCGGGACTGGCAGACCCGGGTGGTGGTCCCTCTGTTTAAGGAGGGGGACCAGTGGGTGTGTTCCAACATTTTAACATAGATCAGAAAATAGACCTTTAAAGGAAGTGGGATCCTGGTTCAAATAATATTTAAGCACACAGTTAATGTCTTACATGTGTGGGTGCTTCACATCAGCTAGGACACTTGAACAGGGATCAACTTGAACAAAGATTTTGAGGTTAAAAACGGCATCGAACCAGGTCTAAATCAGTCCTAACACAAAGATTGGAAGCTTACGATTACAATCATGGAAACAGTAAGTGACAAAGCTGCTGTAAACCAGGACTGAAATGTTTTATAGATGAACCCTAACCTAAACTGTGCTAAACTAGGCCAAAAATATGCTAACATGTAAGTTTAAGCGCGCTAGATCAGTGGTTCCCAAAGGATGGATGGGGGCGGAGTCACAAGGCACTGAGCTTGGGAGATATAATATTAAAATGATGACACTGTATCATATCTATTTTAATCAACAATAGTTTATTCTACTGAAATTAGACTGAAGTTAAAGCAAATAATACAACCTTTTGTCCATTTGACAGACTTTACTTTTGGTTTTTACTATGGATCAGACCCGGACGACCGACGGATTACACAGACATTAAAACAAATAACAAAATACACTACTCAAATACAAATATATATGATTCTAAATGTTAAAAGCCATCAATTAATTAAGTGATGCTAACTGTATTGTAGCGTGCAAGGAAACACGCCAAATTTCTTCTTCTAGTTGATTATATTTTCTAAACACAAGGCCTAATGCCGTGTGTGTAGTTAGCATTAGCGTTAGCAGCATGTCTCGGTTGCTGGGTGACGGGAGCGGCTCTGTGGGCTCGACCTGTCCCATGTCGGAGGAGCAGCCTTCGTTGGCCGGGTCCTTCGAAGGATGCACGGCTGTAACCCACGCCAAAACGAGTAAAAAAACAGTAATCTCACCTCACTAGAGTCAGTCTCCAAAACCAGACCAGTAACGGACCAACAGAACCTTGACATCGTTAGCATAGCAACCAAGCGTCACAAACAAAAGCATTTACATTAACAACAAAAGACGTCAACTCTGAACTAAACACAAAACATCAGATATCGTATTACAGTACTGTATTGTAGAACTAAAACATAAACTAGCAAAGACTCCTGAGAAACTTCACTGACCCGTGTGACCTTGTGTCTGTTGTAACGCACGGACTAAAATTCTCCACATTACATTCTGCACCTTCTGTTTACTTCTCCTTCCAATTACCGTCTACGCTGACCAGGGGGCTCACATGCGTAGAGCCTGCGCACGTGGCAAAGGTCAGAGCTGTGGGTGTCTCCGTTGCCACGTGAACGAGGTGACAGGTAATTACTGGGATTGCACTCTCGCTCGCTCGCGTTCTCCTACGGGGCGGCCCATAGGATTGATATTACTCAAACAGCCAGATTGATTTACAATACAAAGAACGGTCCACTGCTAATACATTTAATCTAACATATAGCAAAGAGTATGTGTAGCCGCCATAGCAGGGTTTGTCTTTGTTACGCCTGTAGAATTCAAAATATGGTGGAAATGGTAAATGATGTAATTGTACCACTTACTGTCGTCATGGAGACAATATACAAAAACACATTTTCTAGCATTGTTTTACATTTTGTCAAGATCCCACCCCAGTTCGTCTGTGTGTTTTGTGCCGTCTCCCCCTGTCCCTTCTGTACCTGGAGCTGGGCGGAGACTCTGGCCCCACCCACTACACACCTGCAACCAATCAACAATCAAGCCTCCACCTCTGGAGTACAAAGGGACCAAGGATCCTACACACTCCGCCAGATCGTCAGTGTATCCTCCGTGGTACAGTTTCTGCTTGGTTCAGTCTGTTTTTTGTGGTTATGGTCGTAGTACTCAGTTGGTGTTTCTCGTTTTTTTCGCCAGATCCCGTTTCTTCGAGCCACCTTGCACCTCCTACGACTGATTCGCGCAAGTCCGCCTCCGACCCAGCTTCCTACAACTGGTTCGAGCACCTCCACCTCCGACCCAGCTTCCTACTACCCGCTCCTCCAACCAGCATTCACATCCTCTTGTTTGTAATAAACTCTGTTAAACCTTAATCCGAGTCTGTATCTTCGACTCCCCGGACTTTACGACACATTTACAGTTTACATTTTACATTTTTTCCTGCTTGGAGAACCGATAGCATGGTAATTAGCTGATTTGGTGGTTCGCATCCTGCTCTCGACATAAACATCATTGGTTGAGCGGTCAGATCTCTTTGCAGCTCCTACAAATGTATGCTGTTGGCGTGTCCTTGGGCAAGACACTTAACCCACCTTTCCTCCAGTGTCTGCGTACACTGGTGTATGAATGTGTGTGTGAATGGGTGCGTGTTTTGAAGGTGGAAAACGCTATATAAAAACGACGCGACCACTGGTAGAATCTTAATGCAAAATGGTAAGTGCTTTCTGTAACTGGAGTAAGATAAGCGGGGTGTCTTGCCAAAGGAAACAACAACAGAATATGTTTGGACAAGGTCACATTTTCAAGTACTCTTTCACAATGATGTAAACATATTAGCTGTAACCCCATGCTAACTAATAATACAGTCACGTTGCTCTCCATTTGTAAACTTATTTGTTCCTATTTGTTGCAGAAATAATTGGATCCTCTTAACATTATCGTTTTTGCCTTGTGCTCATTATGAATTTAAAGCTAACCACATGCTACATAGTTACAACATGCTGGAGCTTTTGTTATTTAGTGCTCCAAAGCTCTGGTGACTTTGAATGGCGTTTGATTTTAGTTAATTACATAGGATCCGGTTTTCAACCATCTGACAGTGTTGCAAACATAATGGCCCTGCTGCTTCCCTGTGGAGCGCCCAAAACCGTCTCATTGCTCATTGTCTTGTTTTTATCTAGTCATGGTATGTGGTCCTAAACCTCTCGGGCCATTTAATGTCTCCACCGCCAACATTCACGATATCTCAAAAAGACTGAGAAAGCGCTGTTAGGTAATTAGCCTAATTAGCCGTTTGCTTGTATTTCCATTGCCTCCCGAGGGCTCCCACTCCCCTCGCATGTGAGCCCGAGGAGAGCCGTCATTAATATCATTCTTCCACGGGCCATAAAGCATTTCACGTCACCATGGCAAAGGTCTCAGAGGCAGCCCGCAAATGTGACGATCAGACCTCCTCGAAATAAAACCGCTCGGTCGTAGTTTGATTGAGCGTTTAAAAGCAGCAACAAAATGTGAAATATTGCGCAAAAAGTGATTCCAGTTCGGCAATATCCTAATGGAACGTGCAACAACAAGCAGGTAAACGTGCATCAGATCAGCGTTGTCTTCTTTTCTCGTGGAGAGTCTACCGTCGTCCTGTCTCCATGGAGATGTTATTGCTTAGACTGTATATATAAATGGACATAGCTAACCTGCTAGCCACCGTGTTCCAAATAGTAAAGTGATCTTGGCCGCGCTTTCAGCTCCATCGACTCCAATTCACTGCACATTGAAAAATTGTCACTGCAACTGCTGTAGAGCGCCTCATCATTTTGGTCTTAAAATGCTTCGTATTTACCCAGAAAATCGACAAATCAGACGCCTTCTTTCCCTGAGATCACTTCCACTAGCATTAGCAACAGGTCTGACGGACAGCGTTGCGGCCGTTCCGTGCTAAACCAGTGGCGCGAGCGTAAAGCGGCGTTAGCGTCATCAGCCTCGCTCTGGATTGACTCTTTGGTTGCTATGATACTCACAGTCGGAATTCCACATAAGGAACTCGGCTCAAAAGTCGCCGCTATAACCGTTAGCCTCGACGAGCTTCATTTAACTGGAGCTGAATGCTGTGGGTGACGTCGCACTCACTTTGTCCACTTTTTTATACAGACTACTAAGTGGATTAAACCGATCTATCTCCATGGTAACAACCGAGGAACGTACAGGCTAGATCTTTCAGACCTCAAATTCAATCAATAGTAACATAGATCAGTTCAGTGTGGTATTGTGGAAAATACCAACATGTCATAACATCTCAACGAAGACGAGCAACTGATGACCCCACCACCAGCTGAAAGCCTTTACGCGATATCTATGGCGATACCAAGCCGAGGACAGAACCGATAAAAGCGTGGCTACCGATCTGCCCCTAGTGAATGAATAATGAACTGCAGCCTGCGCTTTGAATCCATAATGTGCACTGAAACACAGGGTAAATCTACGCAATTATTATGAAGAGAACGCATGACGCTCTGCCAAGTCTTTAGATCTTGCAATAGGACTGCCCTCGCTACACTCAGCCTTGGTCGTGTGCTGAGCCTTATGCAACGCAACAGTTTAAAGGTCCTCTATGTAACATTTCTGGAGGAGGGTCTGTCATGTACTTGCTTCCATGACGATGTTCAACGGTATGGTATTAAACGTATTTATCATTTATAAGAAATACCTAGAAAAACATGTCCCCTCGCAGTGAGCGGGCTTGCCACTTGACAGATTTGACCTATAACTTGGTCTAGCGGTGTCATCTGCTTGTTTCCATGGTGATAGAGAAGTTTAAAGGTCCTATATTACACAAAATGGATTCTTGTGAACTTGTTACCTCATCAAAAACATACCTGGAGTTATGTTTTGTTTCATTCACGCATGTTTGAGTAACCTTTTATTATTAGTCTGCCTGCATCTCCAAACCTCAAAATGCTCTGTTCCACCTTGTGATGTCATCAAGTGGCACTTTGCACTTTTCAAGTTAACAGCTGCGTTTTACCTTTTGTTTAGCAGAGATGGGAAATTCCAGGGTTAAAATCATCCAAATGTTTCTAGTGAAGGCGTGTGTAGCTTAAAAACGCAGTGAAACACTTCCTGCATTACCACATGATGACATCACAAGGTTGAACAGAGTGTTTTGAGAGAAGAACTCAGCCTAAATGTGCAGGATGTGTGTGTTAAACATGTGCGAATGAGACAAAACACAACTCCAGGTCTGTTTGTGATGAGAAAACGTTAGAACATAGATCAGAAAATTGAGTAATACGTTCGCTTTAATGTCATACTGTTTAACAATTCAAGCTATAAATAATTAATCTCCATGGAAACAATCAGGTGGCATGCCCTCCACCAGAAACATAGCGCACCTTTAACATTATCAATGCTAATGTGTGCACAGTGGACATACGCAGTGGACACGTCACAGCAGAAGGCACATATGTCTTACTTACCTTCGTAGACCGCCTTAAATCCCTGTCCGCTGACCGCATAGTCCGACAGCAGCCATAGCGTGAGCCTTGATCCCGTGCTCACTATGGGGGCAGGCAGCTGGAACCCCGTTAACCTGAGGACAAATGGACAGAGGGAGTCAGTCGCACGCACACAAAACTGATCCAATCAACAGCGCAGGCGTCCGCAAGGTCAGATATGAAACCTGCTCCATCAAAGCCGCTGTCCCCCCAGGCCTTCCGGCACAACTTTGGGTCTAATGAAGCTTTGCATCACACACGAATTATGAACATGCCAAGGCCGCAACAGGATACAAAACACTCTACGCATTTCGATCCATCAGATGCAGAGTCCATCCCTTTCATGCAGTTAACAGTCTATTAAAACACACCAGCTCCACTGCACTATCTGAGAGCATAAAACTGTCAGCATCAGCCCGGTGATATATCCTCTTTACTTCTTTATTTATTAGATTGATCTCCCTCAATCTATTCACCATGCCTTCATTGTATTTTTCAAGCAGGACTTTACCCAAATTTTATTTTAGTCCATAAAGTGCATTGTGAAAGTAGAGCATTGTGACAAAATCTGACCACATTATAGCATATATTGATCGCAACCTCGTAACAAAGAGCCGTGTGCGTCACTATATGACACTTCAGGGTGAGAGCGGTTTGACTGTGCGCTGGTTCATTCTGTTTTACTTCTCTGTCTGAAAAATAAATAAAAATGTCAGTTTGTGAGAGCTAGGAAGTAGTTTAGAGACAGACTCCCTGCTATCGCGCTTTGAAATTCAGGTAATTTCTATTTCTTGTACTGATTTATTTACTGGGGTGTGCACAATAGACTGTACAAAGAAATAAATACAAAATGTGACATTAGTACCAAATCTGTCACTGCTCTTATCATGCCAAGGTAATGACTGTAACTCGATAATTATGGATTCACCCACCAAACCTTGACAGCACCAATTAACCATAAAACTAATGTTTCTTTGTTTTTAGGCAGAACAAGGTAAGTTTATCTGTACATCAAATTCGTACACAAAGTAATTAAAAAATCAGAATACAACAAATCTAAACATAAATAATCATTATATAATGAACATTAAAAGAGTTTAGTCCCGGTTTAGTCCCGGTTTAGTCCTTGATTAGTCCTACTTTATACCCGTTTTAGTTTTTAGTCCTGGTTTAGTTCTGGATTAGGCCTCGATTAGTCCTGGTTTAGCCCTGGTTTTTAGTCCTGTTTTTTTATTCCTGGTTTTTAGTCCTGCTTTAGTCCCAGTTTAGTCCAGGTTTAGTCCTTGATTTGGCCTCACTTAGTCATGGTATAGTCCTGGTTTAGTCGTGGTTTAGTCCTCGATTAGTCCTGGTTTAGTGCCGATTTAGTCCAGGTTTTTTGTCCTGGTTTAGTCCAGGTTTTTAATCCTGGTTTAGTCTCAGGTTTAATCCTGGTGTAGTCCTGATGTTTAGTCCCGGTTTAGTCTCAATTTTAGTCCCAGTTTAATCCTGGTTTTAGTCCTGTTTTAGTCCTGGTTTAGTTCTGGTTTAGTCCTAGTTTTTAGTCCTGGTTTTTAATCCTGGGTAGTCCTTTATTAGCTCTCGATTAGTCCTGCTTTGTCCTGGTTTTTAGTCCTGCTTTAGTCCTGGTTTTTAGCCCTGCTTTAGTCCTGCTTTTGCCCTGGTTTAGTCCATGTTTAGTCCCGGTTTAGTCCTGACTCTGTTCACCAGCAGGAGGCCGGTCCCTGCAGTCCTCAGAGTGCGAGACGGTTCATACGGCTCCAACATGTCCGTGAGACGTCCGTTTTGTCAGTAGACTCAAAATCACATTGAGGAACATTCCCGTCCATTAGCATACATAAACCAGGCCGTCTCAAGCCCCAGCAGTACAGCTAATAATTCTTCTTTATGTGTCCGATTGATCACGCCCTTAATGTTTAGCACACGTTTATTGTCTGTTTATGTGGAGGGGCTATTTGAGAATGCGGTCATGAATCTCAAAAAACATAACCAATTCCATCTGGGTCAAGAACACTGACCTTTGTGATTAACAGTTGACATTTTAATGCTATTCTACCTGAAGCTGGCTGGAGAACATGAATTATCCATCGCACATGTTGATTATGCATGCATTGGCTTTGAAGTTGTGGCCAAGAGGACCAGGTGCTCACAAGCGCACACACTTCAGCCACACACGAGATTCAAGACAGGATATCATTATTTATTTCGCGGACGAGGGGTTTAAATATTCCTACATCAAACTCAAAGAAAAGATGAATTAAAAACAATACGCTATGGTACTTTGTGTTACAATCCGCCTTTTTTACTGGTAATTAGCTCAATGATATCCCTGCTGATGGTAACGTTAAAGGTTCTACATTACGCAAAACGGACTCTTGTGAGCGTTAAGTCATGTTGTAATGATGTTACCGTCTCAAAAATGCAGTAATTTTGAAGTTAACGGCTGCGTTTTTACCTTTAGTTCAGTCGAGATTAGCAATTGCAGTCTGTTTGTGATGAGGAAACAGCATTATAACAGATCAGAAACCTCTAAAATGGGCCCTTCAAACTGTATTTTAAGCATTTTTGGTATTAAATTAGCTTACAGTACTTTATGTAACATCCCTATTTGTAAGTGTCAAGTCTTTTCGTGCTATAATTAGTCATGGGGTACCACAAGGTTCAGTGCTGGGAACAGTATAATTTCATACCATCTGCTCTTCTCTTAATAATTTGGTAGCGTGGGTCTTATGTTAAGTAAAACGAACTCTTGTGAGCTTTAAGTCATGTTATAATGGTGTTACCGCCTCAAAAACGCTCAAAATGCAGTAATTTTCAAGTTAACAGCTACGTTTTTACCTTTAGTTTAGTCAAAATTAGCAATTCCAGAGCTGAAATGATCCAAATGGTGGAACAGATTGTCTTGTTTGTGTGTTAAACATGTGTGAATGAAGCAAAACACAACTCCAGGTCTGTTTGTGATGAGTAAACAACATTAAAACAGATCAGAAAACAGCGTAAAAAGGGTCCTTCAAACAGAATGCAGTATTTTAAGCATTCTTGGTATTAAATTAGCCTACAGCAGTTCATGTAACATCCCTATTTGTAAGTGTCCGTTCATGCAATAATTAGTCATGGGGTACCACAAGGTTCAGTGCTGGGAACAGTGTAATTTCAAACCATCTGCTCGTCTGTTAATAATTTGGTAGCGTGTTAGTGTTCGGCTCGCAAGTGTCTTAACGAGGAGGTTTTCAGTGAGATACTTAATAATACAGGAAAGGCTCAGGTCTGTAGTTAATTCAAAGTGGCCAATTGCTTCAGTAAAATCCACAAACCCATTGCTTCTTACGATTGTCGAATTTGTACTGGTACTTTCACACTATTTTCTTAATGGGCACAAAGTGGAATTTGTTAATGGTTTTCAAATTGACTTACCATTTCCCCAAAGTCAAGCAAAAAGTAATTTTCTCTTCCTCTATCTCCTTGTAACAATCTTTTTATCAGACGGGCACTCTTCCAATGTCAGAATCTGCCTTTTCCAACATCTTATTCAAAAAGTTGAGGCTGAATGAACTGAACACAATGAGCGCCTGGTTATTGGGTTGTTTAAACACCAGTTTTACATCACGTTTTATTGAACTTTTTAGTTTCAAAGTTTAACTTTGCAAGGCACTTAGTCACTAAATCTCATTTATTCTGTACCCTTGAAAACCTCTACAGAGCACTGTGAAGCGGACTGTGATAATAGGCTTTAAACAGTGGGAATCGTAAAAGAAATAGGCTTTTGGACGCTATAATATTCTGCTATTTAGAATACTCGGACATCACTTGAACATCACTTGAAAAACAGTTTTGTGCGCGGACGTCTAAAGAGAGGTCAAGGTAAGCGGCGTTTAACTCGCAGTGATTTTATGTCATGTTTGTTACCGTGGCGACCAAGGTCTAGCAGTATCGTATAGGTTAAGATCACAAGACGCTTATATAAAACTTATAAAACTTTACAATATGGCTGGAACTGTATCCTGTCCCAATAATTTCCAACAGGGGTGACAGACAGGCGTATTAACCATCAGATAAATTCATGGTTCATTTGCGTCGAGATAAATATGGCGGCTTACAAGTAAAAACGAAACAAAACCTGTCTTCATATTTCCACTACATATACATTAATATGATTTCTGTCATGCTTTAGGGCAGGGGTGTCAAACACATGTTCACCGAAGGCCACATCAGCAAAATGGCTGCTCTGAAAGGGCCAGATGTAAAATAAATCTAACTACTTTTTAAAATTTGTTCATTAACTGTATCTGTATTTATTACTTATTCAAGTTACAGATATTGCATATGCATTTGCCTAGATGTAAAAATGACTGTGTAACTGCATGTCTCCTGGTAAAATGACACTTTAAGTCTATCAAACCTTTTAATTTACCCTGTCGAGGGCCGTATAAAATGAAGCGGAGGGCCACATTTGGCTCGCGGGCCTTGAGTTTGACACATGTGCTTTAGGGTGTATTTGTGGAACAGCATCTCATAGTCCATTTACAGTTCAATTTCCAAGCTACGCGTCCATTCAAAACAATACCGGTTTGACAAAGCAGTCCCTGGCTCCTTGACTCCTTCTCATCTTCGTTAGATCTTGTAGCTTGTGCGTTGTGTGAAGATCTCTCCTGTGCCATTTAACAGTTTCGGCTGAATGAGTTGAGCACTGCCTGGTTATTTTAATAATATAATACATTGCACGGCGCATAATGACTTTCTGTAAACATATTAAAATGAGAAGTGGCAGATAAACCCTACAGTGATTAATAAAGAGGAAATTAGGTAAACTAATAATGTGCCTTAAGTGACGGGGCTGGTGTTTTTAGCAGCGTGGCTATTACACAGATACATCATTTGTCAGGCTCATACTAATAGTGCCACACAGTACATTCACGCACAGGTTTGTCTCTGGTCTTATGTAAGATTTACAGATTGCAATAAAAGGCTGGCTGCGTATCCCGTAGTCCCTTATCTAATTCATTATGGAAGCCCCTCTTCCCAAATGGCACTTGAATTTATACTTCTCCTTCACAGATACAGTGTAATAGGCACAATCTGTTCTACTTTTATCTGTGTACTGTGACGAGGGGCCTTAGATCTGCACTTAATCCTTAAGGCCATACAGACACAGTGCTTTTGTTTCACCTGGTCATACAGTACACTGCCGTTTTAATCAGATATTTTCACTCAACAGGATTTGCAGGTACGTACGCAAACAATTCCAACGTTTTTCCCGTCTTTTGTGTTACCACAGCTCATTCCCAGTGCGTTGGTTTATTATTTAGTTTTGGCAGTCGATGCTCATGTTCCACCAAGAGGCGTTTTACAATTTTACTTTTTTTAAGCTGGGGTACTTCATTTTCATTGTGGCGTTATTAAAATAATAAAGCAATAGGGAGCTCCAACGAACTGCGGTGCGGATACATTTTTTATTTTCTACAATTTTTATCTCTGGACCTAGCATGCAGTCGCAACTTTTATTGGCTGTGCGTGTCTCTGTCTACCAGTACTTGATTTTTAAACCAAAGACGTAAGTATTTATCGGTCTAACTGGTTCTCAGCTCTCAAAAATAGACATAGACCGATATATCAGTTGCCGATATTTACAGTTTTTAGTGTATGGGGTATCGGACTTAAATCTCCAGCACAGGTCGATATTTTATTTTGGCAGACCTGGTGCCTAAAAAGCACACACAAAGCTTTATTTTAACACAGTGCGGATTGATAACTGTAGAAAACATGACTGTTCAGCTCCGTTAGAGGTCTGTGGGCGAGTTTTTAGTAAATAAAAATGACAAAAATTGGGAAAAATGATCAAAATCAGCCCAAAAACATCGATAGAGCTTCAGTCACCGGTTGCTCTGGATCCAAAATAATCAATATCGGCATCGGCCATGAAAAAACCACAAACATATCGATCAATCTTGACTCAAAACCCTTTGCCGCACAACTAGTTTTCACCTGCGTTAATTGTTGGCCACTAACGCAGCTTTAGAACAGCTTTTTCAGACAGAAAAAGGTGGAAACTGGGTGGACCACCATTGCACGGCCAATCAGCTCTCACCTCAAACTGTCATATAATGATTCTGGCCCTTTCATACCAATTTCCAATGGTCATGGTCACATTTTATATAGCGCTTTTCCACTTTCAAGGCACTCAAAGCACTTTAACACTCACCACAAGGAACCACTAGCACATTCGCACACATTCATACATACACCAGTGTACGCAGACATGTTTGTTATTGGTATTAAATTTCCGGAATGGTTATACTGAAAAGTGTATACACAGAAGAAAGACACAGGACACGCAGGAAGAACTGGAAGCTTGGCCTGCCTGGGAACACCTTGGGGTCCCAACGGAGGAGCTGGAGGAAGTGTTTGGGGTGAGGGAAGTCTGAGAGTCGAGACCCAGCCCGGGATAAGTGGAAAAAATGGACAGATGGATTGGAAGAAGAATGAAAAAACTCTGAAAGGAGCTGCAGATGTTGGTTTATTATGATTTCTTGGAGGTGGAGTGTCTTGCCAAAGGACACAACGACAGCATTCATCTATGAGAGCTGGAATCGCACCACTTCCAATGATGTCTATGTCACGTCGAGATCGAGATTCAAACCGTCAACGTTCGGAAAAATGGACAAACACTCCACGCTAACTCAGCTACTTGGCTTAATGCGACATTTAAGTTAAGTATCGATAGAAAAGTCGCCCAAACACAGGGAGAACATGCAAACTCCTGCTCACAAATCAAACCTAGGATCTTCTTGTTGTGAGATAAGAGCGCTTCCATCAGCCACCGCGCCAAAGACATGCCAGGGTGAGTCAAAACTGCTACGGGAAAAGTAAAAGGAAGATGAATGGAACCACGGACAGCGGAGGAGCTTAAAATATGCATGATTCCACCTCTCACTGTCAGATTGTCACAGTAGGACATCGGCTAAATGGTGGGACACATGTTCAAGCAAATAGGCCCTCCGCTGACCGCAAATTGAGTTGGAAGGCGGCCATCTTGAAACAGGCACACGCGAGGAAAAAAAAACACGATAAAAAAGATTGCTCGGCGAACAATTTGCAAAGGGATTCACGCTTCATCCAAACTCTGATCACCAGGTATAAGCAAAAGATATGTCCCTGAATCATTTTTATTCCGAGTGGGAAGAATGGATTCGAAGCAACCTGGATTCGCATGAGAAGGAAGATTAAATATTGCAATGCGATACGGGTAGTGGCAATCTAAACCGCGTGGCGCGCATTGTGCAGGGAGCCAACAGGGGGATTGGTTGTTATCAAGGCGAAAGATGCGAGATATGATTTGAACAAAAGAACGGATTTACAGCGCAGGTGTCGGGAGTGAATGGTAAATTGATGGATAAACGACAAAGAGAGGACGGTATGGAGGGATATTAAGTTGTACGATTCAGAATCTAATCAGGGGGAAGTACGTAAATTAAACGGTGTTATGAAATTGCCACTTAATGCAGGTTATGAATAGGCCTGTCACAATAGCAAGGTTTTGAAGTGCAATATAGACGATAAAAGATAAAATTTTTAACTAAATCCATCCATTTTCTTCCATTTATCTGGGTCGTGGGGGCAGCAGTCTAAGCAGGGACCTCCCAGACTTCTCTCACCTAACCATAAAGTACAATTACATTCTGTTTATTCACCCATTTAGTCATTTTTTAAGATTATTTTGCAATATATAACTAAACAGAACTATCCCAGTTTTATTTAGTTTTCTTTTTCAGTTAGTTTACCTTAAATTTTATCACGTTACTGTTACTTTAAAGATATTTTATTTGGTTATATTTGGTCACTTCTTACCTGAATCTCCACATGGTCCAGACAAAGAGGGGGTGTGTCCTATGTCGGCCATTTTTAAAGGCTTGGCAGTGGGTTAAGTTTTTGTTTTTTGCTTTTTTATGTAATGTTTAAGTCTATATAGTTGTTTTAAACACTTTTTGAGTTAAGAGGATTTAGGCCGGAGGTTTTAGAAGTAGGCAGTGTAGTGTAAGATCCTACGAAACATGTACCTTCCGCACCTGTGAAGTCATCATCTTTGGTCCACAGAAACGTAGAGAAAGTGTCAGCAGTCACCTCCAGTGTCTTTCTCTAAAATCTTCAAATCAGGCTAAAAATCTAGACTCAGACTTGAACTTTAACAGCCACATCAAATCAGTAACATCTGCAGCTTTTTACCATCTAAAACATGTCAAAAATCAAAGATAAACTGTCAAAACCAGACTTACAGAGACTTATCCATGTGTCTCCAGTAGATTAGACGACTGTAACGTCCTCTCACTGTAAGACACTGCAGAACATCCAGAACACTGCTGCTCGGGTCCTGACTAGAACCAGGAAGTACTTCACACATGTGTCCTGTGGCTCAGGTCTAGAACCAGGAAGTACAAGCACATAACACACTCTGAGGACCAGCTAAAACCTGGAACAGTTTTTCTGAAGATGCGAGACAGGCCTCTACTTTGACAATGTTTAAACCCAAACAGTTCTTTTTAGCTGTACATATGGCTGAAAGGTTTTTATTCTACACTCTTCAGTTTTAATGTTAATTTTATGAGAATTATTTGTGATTATTTATGTTTTGATTTGTGTGATTTTAATGTCTTTCTTATTCTGTAAAGCCAGTCTTTCGTGGAGACCATCAGTGTATCCGGGTACATGTGGGTTTTTTCATTTCTGTTGCTTTTCTTTTAGTTAAGCAGAGTTACTTTTTGCAAATATGTATTATTTTTCCACAGTGGACCACGGTGCCCTGTAATCTTTCCAAGTCTGCCTTCTACTTCAACCACATCGGACCAGCCACACTCACAAAGAAATACTCTAAATGTACATTATACTAAATACTCTTGAGCTGTATAAATGAACAGCAGAAAGCAACACTTACGTCATTATAACTTATTTATGCAGACCGGCTTTTAACACTTTGCACAATTGTTTTTATTTCATTGTTTTAAATGTTTTTATATTGCATTTGTTTGATTTGAAAGCATTTTGAGTGTGTAATTTTTGTTCATAATTCAACTTTCTACAGCTCAAATCTAATAATAATAATAATGCATAAAATAATAATGATAATAATAATAATAATAATGCATACAATAATAATAATAATAATAATCAGTAATGCATACAATATTATTATTATTATTATTATTATTAATATTATTATAATCATGCGGAAATATATAACCAAATATTTCCCACTACTATAAAGAAAAAGCACCTACATTAAATACTGACCTCCAAAAATAATTGTTCCATTCATAATATATTAAATGGATAAGTCGATATAGTAATTACTGTGACAGGCCTCGTTATAAATGAAGAATTAAAGATGTAACTGTTTGTTTATGAGGTCAGTAATGGAGGTAGCGTCGTTTCCTCTTACAATAATCGTAACGCTAACGTTTTATTGTATATTTAGGCATGCTTTAAGAGAGTGGTTTAGCTTTTAGTCTTTTGTATTCACTTCTTGGTCGACCAAACCCATAAAAGAACCTCAACGCTGAACCTCTTCATCTCTTCTACAAAGCATCTCCAGGACAGCACCACTCTGCCTCTCAGATCTGAAATTCTCTTTAGCTTTTTGCCAAACTTTGCTCTTCAAACCAGGTCCTGATACATAAGTTCACTCTGCTTTTACCACACAATATAACTGGAACATGTTAGATCATGTTCCAGTTGGGTTTGATGCTAAATGAAAGCTCGGCTCTGTCAGACGCTCTATTAGACTTTAATCTGAGTTTTATTTTAACACAATCTGGCAGAAAAACTGATTTAGCTGGAAGTACAACAGGAGAGCTGATATGTGCGGTTAAACAAGTCTCTCTAACATGACAGTCAGTACTAGCTAGCATTAGCCAACAGATTTTCAGTGAGTCACTCTCACTTTTTTGTTGAAAATCAAACACCTAAACGTGACCATGAACACTCAGATCGATCACAGGCTCCTGAAAATGTGCTGTTTACATCCATTTAAAAAAAAAATTCTTGAGTTTTCAGACCATCTTAAATCTTTTTGTCAGTGTTTGATAATGTGTGCATTGTGTCACCATGGTAACTGCTGAATATTCCACTATGAAGATACATGTAATACACCCCCAGTGTCTGCAGTATCTATAGAGGCTGGTTTGAAATTCCAAATGTCTCATAACAACCAGCTGTCCAATCAGGAGCGAGGTTGTTGGGGAGACTCGGCCTGTCCCAGTTGCACTGCTGGTTTGGCAGAGGATGAGCGCGTAGCAACAAAGTCAATCAAACCAGTTGCTAACGCTAGCAGGTGCAGACTACGGGGAAAGAGCGCTCCTGATTGGTCTTATTAATTTTCATAACTTGATTTAAAGATAAAGCAGCTAAATAAAAACACGAGACCACGCTGGGTTAAAACGAATATTTTAAGACCAGAATGACGAGCCTGACAGCAGCACTTACAGAAAGAGGGACAACCACTTTTCAATTTTGAAAGTGAATTGGAGAGTTGATGGAGCAAAATTGCACCCACGCAGTGGGCAGCGCTACGTCCATTTATACATCCAGGCTCGATTTTTACTTAAAAATGTGAAAACCAAAACTTGTAAAAGTGTTGCAGCAAATTTATTCCTCACTTTCCACATTCTGAGCAAACAAATTATTAATTTTCTAAATGCTTTTTAGAACTTTCAGAAGAGCAGCAAAACAACTAGCATGCTAACAGTGCACTTCCTGATTCTTGGACATTACAACACTTGATAATTAAATTCAGGCAGGAAACAGCGGCCTCATCTTGACCTCAAGAGCTGCTTTTACCATACATCTCAAATAGAACTGGAACAAGATGAATATTGCTCAAATAACTTGCGTCGTCCGACTTGCGTCGTCCGACTTGTCATACACTTTAAAACTGCGACAACCAAAAGTTTGGAGAGCGTCTGAGACTGAAGTGAGAGTGCAACAGAGTGCAGGTAAAAGTATAGAGTGTGTTTGCATCAGGGCCAATGAGTGTGTGCGACAGGAGCAGAAGTCTATTAAGAGGGTTTCCACCTGACTGGCCTCAGCATCATCTCAATGAAGAACCTCTGCTTCCAATTATCTCAGCAGTACCCACGGGAGGGACGACGTGGCATGTGCGGAGCAAGCCACTCTATTCAGCATATTAAACCAATATGGGATTCAGTGTGGATGAGTAAGTATTTCGAGTGCTTTTGAATAGGACTAATTGCAAAATGTACCAAGGTTTAGGAAATTAAAAAAAAAATTAAAAAGCTGTACTTCCCACCCGTACGACACTCTATTGTACCTCTCCTTGAGCAAAAATGACCACGATTTTCTGCAACAACTCCTCAAGTACTGCTGTGACATAACATAATAGATGTTCGCTATCTTTTTAGCAGTTAAACAAGTCAAAAACTGAAATTAAAACCTAATTTAACCCAACATTTCAACTAATCCCCTCTCATAAAATCATCCACCATCATCCTCAATTTTCATCGAGACTCTCAATTTGACTTTGACTCACAAATAAACCTCCAATCATGCTTTTTTTTTTTTCAATTTTTTTCCCTAATTTAAAAAGTGTATTCCTCGAGTAGACTCATTTACGCCCCTGTACTCAGCCGTTTGGATTATCTCTACGAAGGTTTAATCCAGAAATCCATTGGGTTTTTCCAGCTGGTTCAAAACTCCTCTATGTGACTCCAAACCTGCACCAAAAAGTATCAACACATAACTCCTGTCCTGGCTTCCAACTGACTTCAAAATCACCACAAACAAAAAAACTAATCAAAGGATTAAGGAGCAGCAGGTGTGGATCATGAGGAGGGTGGAAACAGGATTTATAAGAGTCTCATGAGAACGAAGATCATTCAAACGTTCACTGTTATACCGTCACATTTACCCAATTATAAAATCAAATTTGTGTAATATGTCTCAGATTGTTGATGTTTTGCGGCTTAACACAAACTAAAACCAGTGGTGGAAGGTAACGAAGTAAAAGTCATATAGTACTGTACTTAAGTTAACATTTTAGGTTACTTAAGTACATTTTACAGTGGATACTTTTTACTTTTACTTCAGTTCATGTGAGAAGAAGCATCTGTACTTTCTACTTCATGACATTTTTTACTGGACTGAAAAGTAAAAAGTACTTTTCATAAGATTTGAGGAGTTATTTTTACCATTTTCGTGGAAACATCCCGGCTAAAGTTTTTGAGTTCAAGTTTCGACTTTGAGCAAAACAAAAATAAACACACAAAATTCATGAGAAAACATAAGAAACTGATTCGTATTGCAACTGCTGACCAAAATATGTCAAATTTTTAATCAATATCACTACATTTACACTTTAAGAAATGAACAACTCCTGTGTGAAATACTTTACTTTTACTTTTAACTGTTAAAAAAGGTATTATTAAACAGGTACTTAAATAATTTACTTAAGTTGATTTTTTGCAGCTCAATACAAACTACAACCGGTGATGGAAGGTAACAAAGTAAAAGTAGTAAAGTACTGTGCTTAAGTTAACATTTTAGGTTACAGAAGTACATTTTACAGTGGATACTTTTTACTTTTACTTCACTACATTTGAGAGCAGCATCTGTACTTTCTACTCCACTACATTATTGAACTGGACTGAAAAGTAAAAAGTACTTTTGATATGATTTGAGGGGTTATTTTTTACCATTTTTACTGACTAAAGTTTCGAGTTCAAGCTTCGGCTTTGAGCAAAACAAAAATAAAACACACAAAATTAAAAAGAAAAGTAAAGAAATTGATTCGTATTTCAACTGTCAACCAAAATATGTCAAATTTTTTATCAATATCACTACATTTACACTTTAAAAAATGAACTTGTGTGAAATACTTTTAACTATTAAAAAGTAAAGTAAATGTTTAAACAGGAACTTTCACTTAAATCAGTTTTTTCATGTGATACTTTAACTTTTTACCTCTATACCTGTACTTTTACTTAAGTAACACAGCTGAGTACTTCACCATCACTGACTAAATGTTACGTTCTTCAAATTGGAGGTTGTAGTTTAAAAAGTTTGGACATCTGTGTCACTGATCAATAACTTTTTCAACGTTTGAGTCACCTCCATAGACCGAGACAACTGTGACTCTCTACAGAAAATGTCAACAGCCAAAAAAAAGAAAAAAAATCCTTCCCATCAGCCTTTGCAGCTCTCCAGCACTTCTCCGCTACAGTCATCCAAACATTCCCCACCACGCTCTTGTGTCTTTGTGATCCCCTCCAAATATATGCATGTTTACAGCTGTAAACACACACACAGACTAAATCAGGCCATTCGTCTTTAATCTCATTCAGCGTTCGCTCTCACAGGACAGAAGGTACCCGGAGTGCTGAGGCAGCCCGTTTTCACCCCTCGAAGGAAAGAGGATGGGAGCAAAAACAGAAAAAGAGTAAGTACAGCAAGATTTTGATGGCTGAGCGGAGGTAGACATTAGCCAATAAATGATGGGTGGTAAGGAGGAAGAGGAGGAGGAGGAGGATGGAGGAGGAGATGGGGCATGTGTGAGCTTTATGGTCTCGCTCTGTGAAAGTGTGTGTACATATAACTCGCCAGTGGTCAGGGCCAAAGCAATCCTATAAGCTCTTTACAATAGCGAGAACGCAATACAGACAAAACCGCTTCAGAAGTTCTATTTCCTATGGTAACACAATATTTCCAAGGATCTTTGTAGAAGTAATAAGCCGCCAATGCTTCATACAGGTTTGGAAATGATAAGATCAGCAACGGACCAAAGTCACGAATACAGAAGGGTCCATGCAACTACGGTGTAAACGTTTTTGATAGGGAATAGTAGGTCAGTTGGTAGAGCGGTCGTCCTCTTATCGAGAAAAAAAGTCGCCACCTGGATTTAACTAAGCAAATATGTCCTCTCCTCCTGCAGTTGGTCAGGTCAAGGTTCAGCAACAGTCTGCGCTCAAAGAATGAGGTCAGCTGACACCTGAATATACTGAATGACCAGGTTATTCCATCAATTTTTTGGATTTTTTTCTTCCCTGATGGCACGGGCATATTCCAAGATGACAATGCCAGGATTCATCGGGCTCAAATTGTGACAGAGTGGATCAGGAGCATGAGACGTCATTTTCACACATGGATTGTCCACCACAGAGTCCAGACCTTAACCCCATTGAGAATCTTTGGGATGTGCTGGAGAAGCTTTGTGCAGCGTCAGACTCCACCATCATCAATGCAACATCTTGGTGAGAAATTAATGCAACATTGGATGGAAATAAATGTTGTGACGTTACAGAAGTGAAATCAAAACAATGCCATGGCGAAATATTAGTTTGTGACCTTTTTTTTTTTTTTTTTGATGGTGACTTTTTTATGGTGCCGCACTACATCAAACTGGTATCTTAATTTACTAATGCTAAGGTAAATAACACGTTTCTTATCTATAGTCCCTCTTACTAGATGGTTATAAAACACTTACTTTGCTCGACGTTGCTTAAAGTTTCCTAATGTGTAACGCCATGCAGACCAGAAGAGGACCCATCCCACACACAAATATACACAAATAAACTGAGAGACACTATAAAAGTTGCCAACATGCACATCTCATAACTCTTTTCTATCCTTTCCTGAGTTTCCGTCGCTTCATTGTTCACTTTACCTGTTTGGAACTCATTAAAACCCTTCTGACTTTATGTTTCAGTCTCTTGCTCGTTGACACTTACACCAGAACGGCCGTTGTGTCCTTGAGCAAGACACTTAACCCCCCTGCGTGCGTGAATGTGTGAGTGGTTCCTCGATGCTTTGAGTGTCTTGAAGGTGCAAAAGCTCTAACCTACACGTCTGTCATATCCACTGCTCATGTCCAACCAGGAAGTTCAATTATAAACATCCAAGATCCCCCAAAATCCAAATCCACTCTATTAATATGTGACATTTTGCAAACAAAGCAGTTTCTAAAGTGCTGCACAGAGATCATAAAAGGAAAACAACAAAAGATAATTGCGAAAAATTGGATCAAACTAGTCCTAACACAATAAAACCAGTATTAAATCAAACAGAAGCAAAACCATTAACCCATAAAATGGCAGTAAATAAGTAAAATAAATAAGAGACACAGAGGCCACATGACTCACGGTGTGTTTAAAGACAGAAGAAGAGCGGGTCTAAAGACGAGACTTAAAACACTCAGTGCGGGCTGTATTGACGTGTGTGTGGAGGGGGCTGTTCGGACAGGTGTGTGCGTGCATGTGTGTGCATGGCAGGGCTGTGTGCACGTGTGTGTGTGTTCGTAAGGGGTCTGTTGAGATGTGTGTGTGTGTGTATGTGCATGTTTGTGCGGGGAGGGGGGGGTGTTGGGACTTGTGTATGTTTGTATATGTGTGTGTGTTTGTAGGTGGTCTGTTGGGATGTGTGTGTGTGTGCGCGCGCATTTGTGTTGGGGGTTTGTTAGGATCTGCCTGTGTATATGTGCATGTGTGTGTTTGTGGGGGGGGGCTTGTTGGGACTTATGTGCGTGTATACGTGCATGTGTGTGTATGTGTGTGTGTGTGTGCGTGTATATGTGCATGAGTGTGCATGTGTGTGCGTGTATATGTGCATGTGTGTGCGTGTATATGTGCATATGTACGTGTGCGTGTATATGCATGTGTGTGTGCGTGTATATGCATGTGTGTGTGCGTGTATATGCATGTGTGTGCGTGTGCGTGTGTGAAGGGGGTTCTGCTCGGACATGAGGGGTGCACAATAAAAACAATAAAACCTAAAATAAAATCAACTCTAGAATTAACGGGAAGCCAGTACAACAACCATAAAATCTTCTACTTCGACTAATATTTACCAAAATGAAAATAGACACAATTTCCAATGAAATCTTAGATATAATAATGTTTACTTATACAGGGGAACCCAATGAGAACACACAGACTCTCTTTGTCATGGGCGCCCTGTTCAAAATCCAATACAAGCAAAAAAACAAGTAACAAGTCCATTTAAAACATTAAAAAAAGGAGCAGGTGTGTGTATAAAAGTTCATTAATGTATCCAATCCTACTATTAAATGTTCCCATATCAATGATGAACAAGCAGCAGGTGAAGTATTCTGCCAGTTTTTGAAGTCGTCCCTTATAAATACATTTCATACAGTTCCGTTCTCTTCTCAGACAGCGATGGCCAACCCACTTTCCCACAGAGAACACAGCGATGGGCCCAAATCCATCACCTGTTATGAAACGAAGCCACTTTAACCTTACTTTAAATCACTCCGAGCTTAAAATTATACCGTACACACGAAATCTCCCAGATATTGTGTGAAGTGAATGGATACCGCCAAGCTCCTTCTGAAAACGCCACAACACTTTCACACCTCATTGCCTGAAAACTCTGTATTTATAACAGTACACGGCACACATTCCACTCTTTACACCGCAACTGTGAAATGTGGTTCTGCTGCTGCTATTAATAACCCAACCCAAATGCTCTTGATCCGGGCTGCCTCACAACGCCTGTGTCTGTGCATGACTCACGGTTCGAGAGGGTGGGTTTAGCCAGTGGTGGTTAAAACATAATGCGCTCTTCCCGTGATACGACGACCCTTCACGAGCACTTTCCATGTATTTCCGTCAACCTCAGCCCCTGGTTTCTGATTGGTTGAGCCGTAATGAATCAGCATCGCGCCCTGCAGGAGCGATCTCAGTCTTGGTTGGGATTAACATGTGTCCCGCAGCACAGTTTCGGCGTTTAATCTACGGGGTATTGTATAGACGGTGCGGTGTCGATGGGACAACGAGAGGTTTAAGGGTTTGGCAGAAGAACGGCGAGGTCGGGCTGCAGCGGTAATACGTTTTGAAGCCGATATATTGCTGAAGTAACTATAGAACACCGTATTTTCCGGACTATAAGTTGCACTTTTTCATAGTTTGTCCAAAGGTGCGACTTATACTCAGATGCGACTTATATGTGAAACTATTTAAATATATAATTTCACACACCAAGGATGAAAAATTCAATGGATTTAGTGATTTGGAGTGTGATCTAGAGTAAAATTGCTTGTTTTTTATGCTTTATTTATCTGATTAACTGTTAATATCTTACGTTAAACCAGACACGTTCAGTTCCGTCTGTGCTTCATGTAGCTGAATGTTGTTTTTTTTATTTTATTATTCTTCTTATTATAAGTTGCCTTTAAAGATAAAATGTCTGTTCTTGGTCTCGGATTTTATAAAATAAATAGATTTTTGATTGATTTTTGTTTGATTTTGTATTTTTTATTTTTTTTATTTCAGCATTCACATAAGAGCGGCCAATATTAACAAAAATGACGTAAACTATCCCCGACAATATTCACGTCAACGCAAATATGTCAAAATGTGTCTTTAAATTCTATTGTCTTGTGTTGAGTTTAAGTATCAAACATATTAAATGACAAAATAAGCCACAACAGGGCATTAAGTATCACTTGGTAGCAGCTCAGTTGATTCGAATCTCGCTCTCGACATAAACATCATTGACTGAGCAATCAGATCCACCGACCCACAGGTTGGCGGTACGATTCCAGCTCCCAATCCATGTACTGTCTTCTGAATACTTGGAATACAGTACTTTTACACCCCGTTGCATTTAAATTATAGTGTAAAATGTGACGTAGGATTGAAAGCAGCTTTATATTTGTTTCAGTGTTTGCTCTGTGTGTACTTTGAGTGACTTAAAAGTGAAAAATCGCTGATAAAAACGTGACAATTTACATCTGCTCATC
Organism: Periophthalmus magnuspinnatus; assembly: GCF_009829125.3. Taxonomy (NCBI): domain Eukaryota; kingdom Metazoa; phylum Chordata; class Actinopteri; order Gobiiformes; family Gobiidae; genus Periophthalmus; species Periophthalmus magnuspinnatus. Next base: position 4,933,166 of record NC_047136.2, on the reverse strand, counting down.
TGTGTTCACATTTTCCAAAAGTAGCTCACAGAAATCATTAATAATCCAGTTCATTTCTGCCAATACTGCCAAGGTTTCGAAGTAAAAGTAGTACATATTTTAGGCATCTGTACTTTAGTTAAAGAGCACTGTGTAACTTTGCCAGCGGGGGTCTGTCTCCATGGAGATGCTATTACTTTGTTCCACAGTATGGTATTAAACTTATCTAACATGTATTTATTTAGTCACAGGTGTTTGTATGGCTTAAAAAAAAACAATATTTACTGTGAATGGGGTCACCTCTCCACAGATATGAGCTGTACGATATAAACAATAACATGGAGATGAGCAGGTGGTTCTCCCTCCACTAGAAAAATTACGTAGTGCATCTTTAAGTGGGCGTTTTTAACTTTACTTTACTACATTTAAGAGCAAAATCTGCACAAATACTATTACTTTTTATATTTTTCAACGGGTACTTTGTCCACTGATACGAACGATGGCGGTTCGAATTCCGTTCTCGACATAAGCGTCACTGGTCGAGCGGTCAAATCCACTGACCCACAGGTTGGCGGTGCGATTCTGGCGATTCTTTCCCACAGATGAATGTTGTTGTGTCCTTGGGCAAGACACTCAACCAATGTTCCCTCTAATTTTTCACAAGTCTGAGCAAACACACAAACTCCCTGAGCGTTCCATGGGCCAGTGTGAGCGACATCAGACGTGCGCGCTGTGGTCATCAGACGTGCGCGCTGCGGTCATCAGACGTGCGCGCTGTGGTCATCAGACGTGCGCACTGTGGTCATGCTGCATCACATCCATCCAAGTTAAATGGTTTATTAAAAGAATCAAATTACCGCATTTACATTTCTGTTATAAGACTTTTAATTAAGTGCTTTAGCCACTTATACAATGAAAATGACAAAAATCTTGCTCATGACCTGTGCAGTATGTTAATGCTATTGGAAGTATAAATATTTAATTTTAACTATGGCAAAACATGAACTTCCAACCAAACCAAGACAAATGTAAACTCCAATGTTGAAAACACACTTCACATTTTTATTATAAAGCTCTGACTTGTATTATGAGTATAAGTCGTTGTGTGAAGCTTTTGCTGTGACTGAGTGAGATTGTCCTACTGTGTCTGGGAGACAGTCCGTTAACTCTTTTTCAGTTTATGACACGATCATTTGATTTTTACAACTCAAAAACTAGTGACAGTCAACGACCAACACACACTGAGAGGAATCTGTATCTGCAGCTGCTCTATTACTGTACATTTATATAACATATCAAAATACAATATATAATGTGTATTTGTACATAAAATATATTCAAAACAAGGTGTATGGTATAAGAACACACTGGACATGATTGTACAGCGTGACACTCACGCGGGGGGGGGGGGTAATTAGCTAATGCTAATGATTACACATGGTATATTTGACCCACAATTAAGTCAATAGCAGAATAAACGACGCTTACCGACCAGGAACAGCATCCAGTCCATGAGCACATCAGGTCCTCTGCTCCTGAGTCCATCATGATCTTCACTCGGTTCCATGAGCCGCTCCGGGTCCAGATGTCTCTAGTTTAACTTGTACAAACATCCACAGTGTCCTCGGTCGCGCACTTCCTTTGTTTTGTCCGTTTCCTCATGTTTAAAACGCAAAACTGCTGCAAAATAGTGCGTAACAGTGCGCCCGAGGGCGGGCCGTGGGAACGTTAAGGGGATAAACACTTAGCGTCATTAGCGAGTTTTCACTCCACATCGGCTAAACCTCTGGTAGCGGCGCATGAGGAGTCTGTCAATGACGTAGATAAACTGCGCAGATGCGTCTGTGAATCACATAATTGTCTGGAGCAGCTCGTCCCCGGTCACACTCACTGACTCACATTGAAAAATAGCGCAGAATGAATTGTTGTGTGTTTATTTTATATTCGATCCCGGTTCGATTGTTTTTGTGCGCAGCGCAGATTTTCTGTGCGCGGAGACTGCGTCAGCAGTGCGCAAGTGCGCATGCGCGCAGTTTGGAATGAACAGCGCACTCAGCCCCTCCCCCCGTGTCTCTGTGCACTGGGGCCTTGATGTAAAGAGCTTGTTGAAGGTGGAAATGTACTGTATAAAAATGTGACTATTTATTTTAATACTTTTTTTTTATGTGATACTTTTACTCAGGTATTTTTTTTGCTCCGATATTTGTACTTTTACTAAACAGAACTGAGTACTTCATGCACCACTGCAACCCGTCAATATTTTATGGGACAGTTTGAAGAAAATGACAGAACAATATGTTGGTGGTATTTTTGAAGAGGAAAAACACATGGTGATTGTGGCTCTGACTGTGGCTCTGACTCCAGCTCTGACTGTGGCTCTGCTCGTGGCTCTGACTGTGGCTCTGCTCGTGGCTCTGACTGTGGCTCTGCTTGTGGCTCTGACTGTGGCTCTGACTGTGGCTCTGACTGTGGCTCTGACTGTGGCTCTGCTCGTGGCTCTGACTGTGGCTCTGCTCATGGCTCTGCTCGTGGCTCTGACTGTGGCTCTGCTCGTGGCTCTGCTCGTGGCTCTGCTCGTGGCTCTGCTCGTGGCTCTGCTCGTGGCTCTTCTCGTGGCTCTGCTCGTGGCTCTGCTCGTGGCTCTGATGTCTGCCCGTGAATACTGATGCAAGACTATCAGCCAGTCAGCATCGAGCGTGAGAGAGAGAGGGAGAAAGAGGCAGACCACAGAAAAGTCATTAACGAACCAGGGTCTCCAGAGAACGAGGGAACGGGAGGAGGAGGAGAGAGGAGAGAAGAAGTGAGGGATGAAGATGAGAGGAAAGGAACAGAGGAGGCCAAGGAGAGAGAGCGGAGAGCAGAGATCTACGTGACCATTCATGATGAAGATGTGACAGCTGAATGCCGCCAACGCATCTAAAAATTGGGATTGAACTAAATGTTTTTAACTTATTTCCCCAGATGACATCCTTTTGAAATTGTATTATTGCAGTTTTAGATCAAAGTTGGGCAAAATTGGGAAACTAAATTACTTCTGACATTGTTGGTTTGACTGTGTGTGTGTGTGTTGAGGAAAGCGTAACGTGAAAACCACTGGCCTAAACAAATAGAGGTAGAATGTCTTACTCATGAACTTTAACAGCCACATCAAATCAATAACATCTGCAGCTTTTCCCCATCTAAAAAAAACAGCAAAAATCAAATATATACTGTCAAAACTAGACTTACAGAGACTTATCCATGTGTTTGTCTCCAGTAGATTAGACGACTGTAACGTCCTCTCACTGTAAGATACTGCAGAACATCCAGAACACTGCTGCTCAGGACTGAACCAGGAAGTACTTCACACATGTGTCCTGTGGCTCAGGTCTCTGGCTCCTGTGGCTCAGAGACTTTAAAGCAGCTCAGTGTGAACAAGTCTCTCCATGGACCAGCACCAAAGAACATCTCCCACATGAGCCACATGAACCATCTACACTCTGAGGACTAAACCGGGACTAAACCAGGACTAAACATGGACTAAACCAGGAGTAAACCAGGATCAAACATGGACTAAACCAGGACTAAACCAGGATCAAACATGGACTAAACCAGGACTAAACCAGGACTAAACATGGACTGAACCAGGACTAAACCAGGACTAAACCAGGACTAAACCGGGACTGAACCAGGACCAAACCAGGACTAAACATGGACTAAAACAGGACTAAACCAGGGCTAAAACAACTAAAAACTGAACCAGGACTAGACCCGGAATAAACTTGGACTAAACTGGGACTAAACCGGGACTAAACAAGTACTAAAGCAGGGCTAAACTGGAACTAAACCAGGACTGAACTTGCACTAAACCAGGACTAAACCAGGACTAAACCAGGACTAAACCAGGACTAAACCAGGACTAAACCAGGACTAAACATGGGGAATCAGCATTTCAGTTTTCTGCAGCTAAAACCTGGAATCTTCCTGAAGATCTACTTTGACAATGTTCAAATCCAGACTCCGAACGGTTCTTTTTATCTGTGCACACGACTGAAAGGGTTTTATTCTACACTCTTCTGTTTTAATGTTCATTTTATGCTTTGATTATTTATCTTTTGATTTGTTTGTATTGCGATTTTAATGTCTTCCTTATTGCGTGAAGCACTTTGAATTACTTTGTGTACCACTTGTGCTATCCAAATAAACTTGCCTTTCCATGGGTCGCCCTCACTTGGTCCATAAAATGACTCGCTTGGCAGCACAGGAGTGATTAGATGTCATTGGCGGCGCAGAACAGCCAAAGTCATTACAGGCTAAATGAATGGAAGTGTGTCAGATAACGCAGCCTTATCTCACATAAGTGCTCCTCCTTGAATCTGATCGGACCCGGGGCCTGCAGGAAGTCTAACCTTACACGGGGCTGTTGTTCACCGTCTGCTGGTCAGTGACAGAATAGACTGACCGCTAAATCTCCATTACAAGTGGGTTAGCATGCTCCGATGGTATCTGAATGAGCAGCACTATGGGTAATGTAAAATACTTGAAAAAGGCAAAAAAATCAACTAAAACAGTAATAAACACACAAAATTCATAAGAAAAGTAAAGAAATTGATTCGTATTGCAGCTGTTGACCAAAATATGTCTCATTTTTAATCAATATCACTACATTTACACTTTAAGAAATGAACAACTCCTGTGTGAAATACTTTACTTTTTACTGTTAAAAAGTAAAGTAAATTTTTAAACAGGTGCAGATACTTTTACTTAAGTCGTTTTTTTCATGCAGTACTTTTACTTGTCTCAGATTGTTGATGTTTTGCAGCTTAACACAAACTAAAACCAGTGATGGAAGGTAACGAAGTAAAAGTAGTAAAATACTGTACTTAATTTAACATTTTAGGTATCTGTACTTTACTTAAGTGGACTTTACAGTGGATACTTTTTACTTTTACTTCACTACATTTGAGAGCAGTGTCTGTACTTTCTACTCCACTACATTTTTGAACAGGACTGAAAAGTAAAAAGTACTTTTCATATGATTTGAGGGGTTATTTTTACCATGTTCGTGGAAACATCCTGACTAAAGTTTTCGAGTTCAAGCGTTAAATAAATAGACAAAATTCACAAGAAAAACGCAAAAAAAATTGACTAAAATGGGCGACAATAGCTCAGTTGGAGCGTTTGTCCACTGATCTGAAGGTTGCTGGTTCAAATCGTCTTTCCTCCTCCTCGTTTATCCTCTTGACATAAACATCGTTGGTTGAACGGTGAGATCCGGTGACGAACAGGTTGGCGGTGCGATTCCGCCTGAGGAACGTCAGAGGAACCGAAACATTGTACTGATAAAAGTGAACCAGGTTTGAACCAGCGTGTGCGAATTTTCTTAAAACCATTCAGTCAGGTGTGATTCAGGCTCCCACAGATGAATGCTGTTGTTGTGTCCTTGGGCAAGACACTTAACCCACCTCTTCCCCAGCGTCTGTGCGCACTGGTGTATGAATGTGTGTGTGAATGAGTGAGTGGTTCCTTGATGTAAAGTGCTTTGATTGACTTAAAGGTGGAAAAGCGCTGTATAAAATGATGACATATGGAAATACTTGTACAGTTGTCCCTCGCTATATCACGGTTCACCTTTCGCGGTCTAGCATATTTTTTGTGCAATTTTGGGTGTTTTTTTACATCGTCTGATCGTGCATTGTGTCCTGCGTCCTGATTGGCTGTTGGACTGTAGACCATTGTCCATCAGTCTCCTCCGTGCCGTGTCTCCTGTCCAGTACAGAATGTGTTCAGACAAATTTACATAAACGTTGGATCGCAGTGTGACTCTGAAGTGCTGTACGTTTGCAATTTGTTTTCTCCCCGACAAAACCCACAATGTCGATGAAACGTTCTGCACCGACAAAGACGCCTACAAAGGTTTGAACTTTGAGAGAGTTTAAACGAGAGAGAGAAATGTGAGAAAATGTTAACGCCCGTGTGAGAAAAGTGTATAAAGTGTGTGGTGAGGGGTTTTACAGACAAAAACATATAGAATAACTGTAAAAAAATAAAGCTGATACTTCGTGGATTTCGACTATTGCGGGTTATTTTTAGAACGTAACCCCCGCGATAAACGAGGGACCACTGTATACAAAAATATTTACAATTTACCACAAAAATCTTGGCGTAAACCAGGTCTAAAATAGAACTGTACAACTGATACACTACTTTTAAACAAGAACAAACCCAAAGGAGGACACAAATGTTGACTCTCAGCAAATATTTGAACTGCAGAGGAAGCAGAGTACCACAGTTTGAGAACCACTGGCCTAGTTTATCCCTGAAGTATTTTTGGGATAAATGCCGTAGGAAAGCACACACTTAAGACTCCCTCACCACAACACAGTCAGCTTCACATACAAATCGCCCACTGTAACTTATTATTCATTGAAATCATAGCACTGTGGTCACCATGGAGATCTGTAGAGCAGCTTGTCAACATGTAATATTTATGTTAGCGTCGCACTGACAAATCAAATCTATCTCTGTGTGCTGTTCAGTATTCATGCATGCAGTCAATTTAAGCTCTTAAAGGTCCTATATTACGCAAAATGGACTCTTGTGAACGTTAAGTCGTGTTAGAATGTTGTTATCGCCTCAAAAACACCCCTGGAGTTGTGTTTTTTTTCATTCACGCATATTTGAGTCACACTTTATTATTAGTCTGTCTACACCTCCAAGGCTCAAAATGCTCCGTTCCACCTTGTGATGTCATGAAGTGTTAGTTTTCAAGTTAACAGCTTCGTTTTTACCTTTTGTTCAGTAGAGATTGGCAATTCCAGGGCTGAAATGATTAAAATGATTCTAGTGAAGGTGTATGGAGTTTAAAAACACAGCGGAGCACTTCCTGTATTACCACATGATGACATCACAAGGTGGAACAGAGTGTTTCCAGTTTGAGAGAAGAACTAAATCTGCAGGGTTTGTGCGTTAAACACGTGTGAATGAAACAAAACACAACTCCAGGTCTGTTTGTGATGAGGAAACAACATTAGAACATAGATAAAATAATAAAATAATCCTTTACTTCACGGCGTAGAAGTAAAAATTATTAGCAAATATAAGAAGAATCGGTTAAAGGTGCATTACGGAACACTTGCCAACTTGTTACTGCCTTGCCTGGACAGTTCCACAGTATGGCCTTTGAACGTACAGTATCTATCTCCATGGAGACAAGTAGGAGACACCATCAGTCCAAGTTACAAGGCAGGTCTGTGAAGAGGTGAACCCACACAGTATGAATGCACTCAAGGCTACATACTGCCCGTGATGGAAGGTAACAAAGTACACGTGAAGTACTGAACTTAAGTAGAATTTTTAGGCATCTGTGCTTTACTTAAGTACGTTTTACAGTGGATACTTTTTACTTTTACTTCACCACATTTGAGAGCAGTGTCTGTACTTTCTACTCCACTACATTTTTGAACAGGACTGAAAAGTAAAAAGTACTTTTCATATGATTTGAGGGGTTATTTTTACCATGTTCGTGGAAACATCCTGACTAAAGTTTTCGAGTTCAAGCTTCGGCTTTGAGAAAAACAGTAATAAACACACAAAATTCATGAGAAAAGTAAAGAAATTGATTCGTATTGCAGCTGTTGACCAAAATATGTCTAATTTTTTTTTATCAATATCACTACATTTACACTTTAAGAAATCAACAACTCCTGTGTGAAATACTTTACTTTTTACTGTTAAAAAGTAAAGTAAATTTTTAAACAGGTGCAGATACTTTTACTTAAGTCGTTTTTTTCATGCAATACTTTTACTTGTCTCAGATTGTTGATGTTTTGCAGCTTAACACAAACTAAAACCAGAGATGGAAGGTAACGAAGTAAAAGTAGTAAAATACTGTACTTAATTTAACATTTTAGGCATCTGTACTTTAATTAAGCGGACTTTACAGTGGATACTTTTTACTTTTACTTCACTACATTTGAGAGCAGTGTCTGTACTTTCTACTCCACTACATTTTTGAACAGGACTGAAAAGTAAAAAGTACTTTTCATATGATTTGAGCGGTTATTTTTACCATGTTCGTGGAAACATCCTGACTAAAGTTTTCGAGTTCAAGCGTTAAATAAATAGACAAAATTCACAAGAAAAATTTCAAAAGCGATTGAACATTGTTACTGTTGAACAAAATATGTCTTATTTTTAATCAATATTACTACATTTACACTGTTTAAATTCATTTACTTTTAACTCTTAAGTCACACTTTTTAACAGGTACTAAAACAGTTTCACTTAAATTGACTTTTCATGTGATACTTTTACTTTTACTTGACTAACTTTGTACCTCTGTATCTGTACTTCTACAACAAAAATCGAGTACTTCCCCCTCGTTTAAATAGTAACTGTACTCTTGTATTTCTGGATGTAATATTCTCAACCCATTTTTTTTTGGCTTTAACGAAACTATAATCCAACTGACAATTAGACTTTCCACCTTTTAAAATTAAACCGTCCAATCGCGCGGTGCCAACCAAACATATCACTGGCGTAGATTAAAACGCCGCTCGGCAGGAGTCTACAGTATTGGCAGCTTTTAAACTTGGCCGGTGTCTTCAATATTCCGTCTGCATTGCGAGCGCAGCAGCCCGTGCATCAGGCCTGAATAATCACCTCGGTAGTGTAATCCTTCAAAAGCGTTTGTTATGAATTTAGTCAAGTGCATACCCGAGTACAAAGACGGAAATATGGAGGAAGCTTACGTTAAAATAAAGTGCCCTAATCGCAACCCTCCAAAGACGTCACCGGGGCCGGATTGGCATGAGAATTAAACCCGATGAATGGCGTCTTGTGCGTTTGGTCCTCCTTGTAGAGACATAAGTCAATTATACTTACAGCAAACAAATCAAGGCTGACAAATGAAACAAGGTGGCGTCCGCGCGTTCACTGTGATTTCCGCCGCGCTCGGCACAAATCGCTTCGCAATAATCCTCGGGCAGAAAACAATTAGGGATGAAATAAAACTAATTCAATGCCGTGCCACTCTCACCCCGAGCGTGGTGACAGGGCTAAGTGCTGCCTGTGAGATGTGCAGTTGTTTACTCTCCCTGTGCGGTCCGCCGTGGTCCGCTGTGGCGCCGCGAGCAACGGGACGGGCCCAGTTCGAGATGTACGAATGGAGAAGGCGATCGCAAGGTTCTGGTGGTGATATCGGTTTAAAGAGCTCATATTAAAGCTATTTTTTGAGCTGTTATAATGCCACTCAAAGCGCTTTACGTGAAGGATGTCAGACACTGGGGTGGGTTAAGCGGTATTCATCTGTGGGAGCTGGACCGCCGTTTGTGTCGAGAGTCGGTTTCGAACTGCTAACTTTTGGATCACAGCACGAACACTTTACCAGCTGACACGATATCAGTTTAATAATACCGATGTGATTAGTTAACCCCTTACAATTCAGGGTCATTTTGGTGAAACTGCCTTTGTTCTGACCTCTCCAAATTAAAATGATCACTATTATTGGACGCTCAGTCGTAAATACACAAGTTTGGGGTCTTTGTAAAGGTAACACCCTATAATTTTACCCATAGCCCTCAGCTCGTGATTGACACCAAAGTTGGCCAATAAGTTAACAAGTTTGTTTCGTACTGAGGAACAAAGTTGGCACTGTCAGAAGGTTATTACGCTTGAAATTGACAAAAGAAATGCAAAAATGTGACGGAGCAGATTTCACTTTCCTGCAGCAGATTGGACATGGAGGATCTACTTTCCTTTGTGGACATAATTTCTTGACTGGATTATATTCTCTGGACCTTTACGGAACGAATGAGACCAACTTTGTGTGGATATGTTGATGTCTGACAGAACCAGAGCGCTCAATGTTGAGTGAAGTCCAAATGCACATTTCTGACTTCTCTATAAAAACAGCTTTCCTTTCCTCTTCCAGAAAGTTGAGAGTCGTAGCTTTCATTTGATGTGTAGATTGTTTGTGTGGGTGACGCAGAAATATACGTACATTGCTGTAAATTTGTAACGTAAAAGCGAACGTTAAGGGGTTAATCAATTATTAAATATAAATGTTTCTATGGCCTCATTGTTAGTTCTGACTGCAATCATTCAAAAAATAATCCATAAATTGTCATATTTATTTAATTTATGCAAACCTTAAAATCTGAACACACCCGTTTTTTTGCTGTAGTTTGCAGAAATGTCAACTTCAAACCACAGAATTCCCTTTTTATAATTAATGTAACTTTTCCGGTGGAGGACTTGCCACTTCCTCGTCTCCATCGACATTAAACTCATCTATCTCCACAAAGACACACACAATGCTAAGTTCCAGGCCAGCTCAGTGGAGAAGCAAGCTTGCCAACAGTAAGAATGGTAAATCGTCACAGCGCTTTTTTCCAGTTTCAAGGCTCTACATCAAGCGCTTTACATCAAGGAAACACTGCGGACGAGATGGATTAAGCGTCTCACCCAAGGACACGACGATAGTATTCATCTGTGGGAGCTGGAATTGCACCGTCAACCTGTGGATCTGTGGATAAACGCTCTACTAATCGAGCTACTGCTACTGTAAGTTCCAGTCTGAGGTATTTTTAGCCATGAAAACACCTCAATAAATGCATAAATGTAAGATTGAAAGTTAAATGTCATACTGTGGAGCATTCAAAGCATAATAGGGTCATTAGGAGGGCCATTAAAGGTTGCACAGGGTCGTTAAGGCTGAAACTGGAGATAATAGCTGTTTACAGTTCAGATAGAAGTCAGTGTCCAGCAGTAATCTGACCAGAATTGAAGAAGGAGCAACCAAAAGTCATCACTCCTACAGCTTTTTGTCCAGTTGACAGATTTAAACTTCGTCTTTTACTATTCAACGCAAAAACACAAGCAGGTGACGTAACCTCCGCCGGAAAGTTCCACAGCCACTTTTACATTTGAAAACAATTACAATATAATTTACCCCCAGAACTTCGAGTACTACCACATCTCTGCGAAGTGTTGTGAGGGCGGGGGCACGGCAGATGGTAACTAACTAAATCCTGCTGAGTTACATGGGCTGTGATGTCTACACAACATGACTTTTCATTAAAAAAAAACAAAAAACCGCAATCCATTTCTGAGCGCATTTGTAAATAGAGCTTTGAGTGAATATTCCAGAGCTGCGTGGCACTGGTCATGTGATCCAGCTCTCCACAGAGGGCTGCCACTAATAAACCAGAACAAGGCGGGAGGGCAGATCTGATTAACCAGCGGGCTGAGAGGGACACAGTGACCGATGCTGCTCCTGAACAATGCTATTTACTTTCTCACCATCACTATTCTGTCGCTCTCCACGGCTCCGGTGATCAAAGAGCGGCAGAGGGAGGAGAGACGGGAGCTGGAAGTGTCCTGCTAAAACTACAAGGGGGAGTAAGATGCCACAAGTACTTTTATTAATACTATAAACACGACACTTTGTAAACCGGTCGCTATTTGTTCTGTCAAATAATCTTACGTTCAAGATATATTCGCGTTTGTTTTACAGTTTTGTGCGTTTATTACGGTGTTGATGGATCGGTTCTGTCTTGGGGTAGAGTAACTGAAGTGTGGCAAGGTTATTATTGGGTTTTAGCTTCCTGATTATACACTGCCTGGCCAAAAAACAACAACAAAAAAAACAAAAAAACACCTGGATTTAACTGAGCAAATAGGTCGTCTCCTCCTGCAGTTGGTCCGGTCTAGGTTCAGCAGAATGAGGTCAGCTGACACCTGAATATACTGAATGACCAGGTTATTCCATCAGTGGATTTTTTCTTCCCTGATGACACGGGGCATATTCCAAGATGACAATGCCAGGATTCATCAGCTGAAATTGTGACAGAGTGGATCAGGAGCATGAGACGTCATTTTCACACATGGATTGTCCACCACAGAGTCCAGACCTTAACCCCATTGAGAATCTTTGGGATGTGCTGGAGAAGCTTTGTGCAGCGTCAGACTCGACCATCATCAATGCAACATCTTGGTGAAAAATTAACGCAACACTGGATGGAAATAAATGTTGTGACGTTGCAGAAGTGAAATCGAAACAATGCCACAGCGAATGTGCGACGTAATCAAAGCTAAAGGCGGAACAACCAAATATTAGAGTGTGTGACCTTTTTTTTGGCCAGGCAGTGTAATTTGAGAACTTTTTTACTTTAAAAAGCTTTCATAACTAGCTTTAAATGGTTAATTGCTATGTAGTGATAGACAAATATACTGGTTGGTCGATAAACTGGGTCGATATTTGCACTTTTTAGCGTATGAGCTATCAGCCTTAAACCTCCAGCACGGGTCGATATTTTGCTTTGGCTGACCTGCTGCCTGAAGAGGACACACGAAGCTTTATTCAAACACTTAAATGCAAATAGATAACTGTTCAAAACATGACTACACTTGAAGGTTTGTGGTAAAAATGGGCTGTCGGGTCATAACATTCATATTGACGAATGCTCAAAATAGGTAAAATAATTATAAAACCATCTGCTGCTTTGGATTCTAAGCAATCGTATCGACATCAGCCATGAAAAACCTGTATTTGTCGATCTCTTTTCATCACTCTGAGACCTTTGGATAAACAAACGCTCTCACAACAGCCATTGACAAGAAACTGTTATCTACACTTACGCATTACAACTTACAAAGTACAAAAACGTGCTTGAGTATATATTCCACGTATATATGTGTCGGTGTCAGTGATATAATTAAAATGCATGCAGCTGATGACCTTGTTACAGTGAGTAGTGCAAACACCAGTATAATCAGCAGGTGTGTTATAATCATTAGACCTTACGCCGTGTGTTTACATTCCCTATACGTCCCTATATTGTAACGTTAATGCTCATTATTACAGCAATTATATGGAAATGACCAGGAAAGAAAAACAAACGGTAAAGAACTTTTCTCCCTTCTCGCATTTCATTTAAGTTTGACATAATACTTTCTATAGTTTTCACACACGCCATTACGCCAGCTCAGGAGGTCTCCGGGTGCGGCGTTCTTATGTAATCACTCACCGCTGAATTAAGCCCTCACCTTCAGAATCAAAGCCCGCAAATATGCTCAAGAGCAACTGGTCACATGCAACAAGTGTCTAATTACATGCCAAGCAAATCCTTTTGACACAGCCGCGCACTCACGTTCGGATGCGCACACAATGCTTTGTCCATTATCGCATTTCGCAAGGTGTTTGGGTAACTAATTAGACCGCTATGCACAGCGTCTCCCTGGGACAAACACCCGGAAACAAAGGCGAGGGTGAGATGAAGAAAGAAATGGGACTGGATGAAAAAAACACAGACACACACACAAAAAAAACCCCACACATGTAAAAATATGGCTGGGTTTTCGCCTATAAGCCCTGATACAAATGTACGCTTTACAGTCCCATGGCTCAGAGCTTATCCAGAGTGGATTTGTGCAGGGTCTGGCGTGTGTTGCATGTGCTCATAGAGGACCAAACATAAAAGCTGCCTTTGTCTTTGAGGCTGTTTTTTCCCCATTCTTTGCCAATATCTTTGCCCAGGGCTTCTCATTCCCAACATGCAGGCTAGATGTCTGTCCTCTCCATGCTTTCTTATCCTCTTTAAACGCTCCGTGTTGAGTTAAATGGACTTTCTTGAGCTTATAAGCATGTTGTTTTCTCCTTAAGTTGGGATTTGTTTGGTTCACATGTGTTTTAGTAACCCCAGGCTGACTCTATCTAAAAATGTGGTCCATTGGTGATCATTTGTATGTTTCTTTTGAAGTATATATAAACCTTAGTCAGACGTATTTTGTGCTTCACGTTCACCGTTTTTGGAAGAAGAATCAAAAAGTAGCTCCACAAACTTGACAAACTAAACTTAAAACTCAAAATCCTTTCAATCGACAATAATCACGTCGTTGGGGTTGAATAATGGCACTCGTTTCTAAAGCTAAAAAGATCTGCTTTTGTTTATTTATACTGACAGAGAAGACTTAGCGCTCGGAACTTAATGCTAGTTTTTTGTTTCTCGTGGACAGACCTAGTAATTGAGACACTAACCACAAACCAGGCAAGAGGTTAAACTGAGCAGACTCTGGACTTTCAGTGTGTGCATCAAATTACTCAAGATCTTCTACCAGTACTTGGCTGTGGTCTGCAGGGGGAGCAGCACCAGCAAAATTGGACATTGGACGGATTGACAAACTGCTGCGTCACATGATCGTCTGTGAGCTGGAGACATTTGGACAAACTGCTTATTACAATCCCGCTCAGCTAAGGACAAGAGAAGTAACAAACAAGATGGTAGATTGTAAAACTAAAGTTATAATTTATTTAAAAGGAATGTTAAAGTAAAAACTAAAAACTCTATAGAAATTACAATAACACAAAACAAACCAGTCTCAGAACTAGATAGATAACAGATAATACTCCCTACAACTATAACAACTCACCTTATGTAATAGATAATACTCCCTACAACTGTACAACAACTCACCCTTATGTAATAGATAATACTCCCTACAACTGTACAACAACTCACCCTTTTGTACTAGATAATAATCCCTACAACTGTACAACAACTCACCCTGATGTAATAGATAATCATCCATACAACTGTACAACTTGATAAATGCTCCAAACAAATGTACAACCCATCTTATGTAACAGATAATACTCCCTACAAATGTACAACTCACCTTATGTAATAGATAATACTCGCTACAACTACACAACAACTCAATAAATACTCCAAAACAAACGTACAACTCACCCTTATGTAACAGATAATATCCCCTATAACTGTACAACAACTTCATAAATGCTCCAAACAACTGTACAACAACTCACCTTATGTAAGAGATAATACTCCCTACAACTGTACAGCTCACATTATGTAACAGATAATACTCCCTACAACTGTACATCTCACATTATGTAAGAGATAACCCTATGTCATGTCAATCACAGTTTTTCCTCACCCATCTCTTGTGTATAGCCCAGATATATTATGTATTTACGATATTTCTATTTTTATACAGTTACATAATTGTGCCTTATTTGACCTCACTCTCTTTCTATTTTTACTATTTATTTTGCATGCATTATACCGTTTACATTCCACAGTGATGCGACGTGTGAGCCTCTCTGTCCAAATCATTTTCTCTTGTGGATCAATAGTTTGTCTAAGTCTAAACAGCCAAGTCAGTCCCACATTTTTTGACCTTTCCTCCAGCTGAATTTTAAACTCATGGGATTATAGATCGTTGTGATGCCGCGCGAACACAACTTAGAGCAAACACAGAGGTCTAGAACAGTCCGTTTTGTTCCCGTACTTCATCATCGACTAAGAACGGGCTTCGGTCCAATCCGCCAGCCGCATTACCCTTGTTTTTGTGGCGAAACAGCCTTTGTCGTTGGCGTCCGTTTGTTCTTACCGACAACATGCTTCAGACCAAACGGGATGCCAGTGCACGGCGGGGGTCCTCGGCGGTAAAGTGTCGCCTCTGATGAAAGCTGAAATCTTGGTTTTATTGACACAGAATACGCGGTGCATGTGTCGCGGGGACCAGGCGCAGAGGCATCAGTCGGAGTGCGTTTGAATTACATATTCCGGTCCTCCCTGCCGATCGCTCACTAGAATCATGTCACTTATTTTCTCCTCTTTGGCAGTGACAAATTTGGCAGCAGTGGCAGCCTCCGCAGGTGGGCTCGCGTGCTTTTACTGCTCAGGAGTGATGCGGCGCAGCGGGTGAACGGGGCCCGGGTGGAGCATAGAGATATTGGAGCTCCACTTTGTTTCCCAGCTCTCAGTTCTATGTTAAATTTAGACGGTAGATGAAACATTATATACGACACCTTTGTGCATTGAGTTATTTCTTTAAATAATAAAAAAAAAAAAGACTTATTCAGGTCTACTTTTGAACTATTTCTGAACACATTTTGGTTTTACAGCTTAAAACGTTTTTCTTTTCTTTTTTTTTGTAACTTACATTTTATTATTTTCAAAGATGTAACAATAGAACAGTGAACATTCGGTCAGCCGTCATTTTAAATACAAAAAGCATTTATCCCAGTTTTCTTTATATTTTTCCTTTTGTATATATGTGAGTCTCTCCATAGCGTGAATTTAAAACGTTTTTTTTTTTTTTCCAAGAATCAAGAGCGTCTGTCCCGATCGCTGCGCAAGTACAACGCCACGATTGCTAGCCCTTTGCAGAAAAATAGCACGGAAATACTGTCAAAAAATGTTGATTTAGTGTAATATAGGACATTTACACTAGGCCTGTCCATGATAACACGTTTTGAAGCACGATAGGTTGCTGTAGAGATAAACTACGATAAACGATAACACTGAAATCGCTTTGTAACACTGACACGAAAACAATGAAACCGGATTATCACAGTAAACAAATGTGTATGTAAAGACAGTAGCATTAAACAACAAGCAGCAACAAGACGTTTATAGCAAAAAGACGAAGTTTAAATCTGTCAACTGGACAAATCGTTGTAGGAGTGAAGACGTTTCGCTGCGGGAATCTGAACCGAGAAGTAAAGGTGTAACTATTCCTTACACAGACAGTATGAGATTCCGGTCTATTTCAAACCTACAAACACTTTAAGACAGAAAATGGTTCACCCAAAGAACAAAACCCCGAGTCATAAACAGAGTAATGTGGTCTACTCCATTCAGTGTAGTGAAGAGTGCAGTGAGAAACTAAACACACACTTCATAAGAGACTGTACCAACACCAGCGTGAGAGCAGCTCAGGACCCCAGTCTGCTGTACATCTACATCTCAAAGACACTAACCACTACTTTGAAGAGAGTGAGGTTCAGATCTGAGCCAGAGAAAAGAAATGGATGGAGAGGAGAGTTAAAGAAGCTATTTTTGTTCAGAAAGAGAATTCTCAGGCCCCCATTCCTGTTTAAGGAATGGGGGCCTGAGACATCATCTATCCCCCATCTAGAACTCCATCCTCAGACCCAAAACAAAGAGAACAATAGCAGGGTGGATAAAGGTTGAATAGGGTAATTTCAGCTGAAACTGGAGACAATAGATGTTTACAGTTTCAGTGTAGTTCGCTCCTCCCTTCAGACAGATATAAGGCAGTGTCCAGGAGTAATCTGACCAGAACTGAAGAAGAGGTTTGGACGAGCAGCAAAACGTCTTCAATCCTACAACGATTTGTCCAGGTGACAGATTTAAACTTTGGCTTTTTGGTATGGATCAGACCTGGACGACACTCATAGAAGTTACATTTTCAACCCTCTGCCGCTTAAATGCAAAAATGTTCCAGCTACTGTAAAGATATATTGTCCCGCTTTTCATATATTGGCCTAATTTACACCAGGTTATACAAGAACACTGCCTAAAATCTGTCCAGCAGCAGCAATCTGACCAGAACTGAAGAAGCAGCTTGGATGAGCAGCGAAACATCTTCATCCAAAAAACGCTTTGTCCAGTTGACAGAGCTGAATTTTTCTTTTACTTGGGATCATAGCTGGACAACTGATTGATTACACAGACACCAGGTTTATACCAAAGCAGCCTCTGTGTTATTGTGTAAACCTGGCCTGTGCTGGTAAAACGCACAAAAGTAGAAGTATCGCCTTAAATATATGTGCCAAACCTGCCCGATTTAGAGCATAAACAAGGCGTCAAACTGTTCCACAAAACTTACAGAACATCGCAATCATTCCCAGGAGAAATAAAAGCAATGAAAGATAATTCTGCCAAAAAATGAGAAAAAAACAAACAAAAACTAAATGCTGGTTTCTAAAACACCTGTTGTTCAGTGAATCAAAGCAACATCCAAACACAACACACAAAGCTTTTTCTCATTCTTTCAATTGGCTCGGATAGAGAATTTCTTGATTGATCCAACATTGCGGCAACATGTTACAAATCCTTTTGTTTTTAAAGTTACCTCAAATCTAACTCTTAAAAAAAAAAAAAATCTTTGCTGATTGCTTTTCCTTCGAGACGGCGCACATTGCCGTGTCGTCTTTTACAATTACGTCTTGATTGATTTGCAGTTTTATGACTGTTTAATGACCCACAGACCAAACAACATTCATGAGAACAGTACAAAGACTCGACAAAGACATGCTTCAGAGCCCACGGTAACAGCGGTGTACTCCGTGTGCATGCTAAAACAACCACACATGCGTACTGGGGACTGCAGGGAGCCTAAGGTGCGGTAAGTGGCAAATTGTGACTGACATGATTTGCATAAGTTGTAATGCGGATCAGCTAAATGAATTCCTCGGAGCGCCACAAGCCAGAACATCCACCTCCCACCATCCCTTTGTAAGGTGTGTTTATCAATTTGGATTGTGGAATCTGCTGTCTTTGTCAAAGCTACCGGTGCATCTGGTGCAATACGGGGAAAAAAAAATAAAAAATCTTGTGTTGCATTCACGTGGTCCTGATGTCAAAAACATTACGGTGGTGCAGGGTAAAGTTGGACAGGAAGAGAGAAGGGTCAATGGATGCATTTTATTTCCAACATAAAAGGGAATTACTGAGGCTGGAACGTATAACGGAGCTGGAGTTGTGGACCTAAGCACTTTCTTCGTAGAATATCATTAGAAAAGAAAATTTTATTCTGTCAGCAATAGTGAAGAGTGAATATGTTTTGCCACTCGAGTAGCTTCTTCATTTCTGACAAGGTTCTGGTGAGACACTGACTTCAATATGTGTCTGAAGGAAGGAGCGAACTGCGCTGAAGCCAACACGCCACAGTCGTTTACAGTAAGGAGTATTGAAGTATCCTAAGAACAAATATAAGCAAAACATATATGATATTACAACATATATATATATATTTTAATTTTATTTCATTTTAATGCTTATTTAAATTTTTATGTCAATGCTTATTTAAGTTTTAATTTTATTTAATTTTAATTCTAATTGATTTTATTTATTTTATTTTATTTTTTATTTTATTTTATTAATCTTGTGAAAACTGTGCTTATACATGCTACATACAATAAACGCCAATGACTTTATTCACCATTTTCCCTCAATCTGGTAAATAGTCACATTTTTATATAGCACTTTTCCACCTTCAAGACACTCAAAGCATTTTACATCAAAGAACCACTCCAGCCACTCGCTCCAGTCAAATGAAGCTCATCGATCGAATTTGGACCCGAGTTCCATATTTGGAATTCTGACTGTGAGTATCATAGCAACCAAAGAGCCAATTCGGAGCGAGGCTGTTGAAGGTAACGCCCCAGGGGATGGACGCTTAGCAACACTGTCAATCAAACCTGTTGCTAACGACACCGGGAGCAACCTTGGACAAAGAAAGCGACTGATTTGTCTATTATTAACGTTCATATCTTGATTTACAGACACAATAGCGAAATAAAAACCCCAGGATCAAGTCGAGCGGGTTAATACGAACATTTTAAGACGAAAAGGACGAATCTGACAGGAGCAGTTACAGAGAGAGGGGACGACAGTTTCCCAAAACAAAGTGAAGTGGAGCCAGAGTCGATGGAGCTGGAAGTACGCCCATGCTCACGTCCTATTTGGAACGGCGGCGGCTAGCAGGTTAGCTATGTCCATTTATATATACAGTCTATGATCTCCCCACATCATAATTGGCTTGTTTGGGGGTAAACACAGTTAATCACAGTTATGATGTTTGATGTAGGAGCTTTTGTCCAGAATATGATAAGAACAACGGCTCGGTCGAGGATATAAAGTGTCTGTTACTGATACGCAGGACGCGGCGTATAAATCCACGGCCATCTAGTTGATTATTTCTCTAATCTGAGGTTACAGGGCCTAATATTTCTGCCTCCCAGGTGAGCGTGCGTCGTAAATCTCTTCTTCATTTCACTTTTCGCAGCGTGAGATGATGAAAAACAAACTATCACTCTTCTGTGTGTTTCCAGCGCTCTGTCGTTCCGCCTGGCTCTGATAAGTGGCAGTATCTCCATTAACAGCCCGGACTCAAAGGAACAATAAATCCACCAATGTGTGAGCGGACTCGGTCTCTGTGCACGCCACACTCTGTCTGCACACACCGCAATTTACATATTTGGACAAGAGAGCGTCAAGTGAGAATAAGCCGTGTTGCTAGCTTCAGTGGCAATCGTGTTTGGAATTATTTTGAACAGATCAGTAAAAATCGAATGGATAAACTAATAATTACAGCTGGTTTTTGGTGTGGGTTTCATAGACTGTATAAAGAAGTTGACTAAGTGAGTGTCGTCCATAGCGTTCGGGGAAAGGCGGCGCCATATTTGAATGTTATTAATGTCCATATTTTGATTTACAAAACAAAAATCGGGAAATAAAAACACCAGGATCATGTAGAGCGGGTGGAAACGGGCATTTTAAGACTAAAACGTTGATAATTTTTCAATGAACCGAAGCCGAAACCGAGGCGTCGATGGAGCCAGAAACGCGCCAATGCTCGCTTCCTACTTGAAATGCGGCGGCTAGCAGGTTAGCTATGTCCATTTTTACATACAGTCTACGTTGGGTTTACTTTCACAACCCAAATCCTCATAAACACCTGGTTCATCTCATTAAACTTGTATTAAAAAAACAAATTTCAATGAGTTTCAAAATAACTCGTTCAATCTTCTGCGTTTTCTCTTTGACCTTTTGCCCTTTTTGCATCATTTTTTTCTTGTCAAAACCTGCACGGGTGTGAACAATCAGAAATAAATCAGTTTACGCACAACAGATGCAACTACACGACCTTTCCATAATCTGATAACTCCAGAAATCAGATAACAATGAGATTTTCGGTGTATATACGTAAAAACAGTCATGGTTACCAAATACGCCAGTCATAATAATTACTACATCAACTTATCGTGCTGTTTATTTATTGGACCTCATGTTTTTTTTAACAATATTGTAGACTTAGAATAGTTTTTGTGGTTTAAATCTGCTCTTGGGTTGTTGTGTCAGTGGCATAAATGAGTTAAATATTATTGTTTATCATCTATATTTAGTTCAGAGATATATCAAACTTCAAAATATGTTATGTTAGCGTGACAGGCTAATGGCTATGGAGTATATAACAAGCCAAATCTGTGCGGAAGAGTTATATATGTAGGGTCAAATCTCAAATAAACAAGTTGGAACAGAGCATTTTGAGTTTCGGAGGATGTAGACAGACTAATAATAATAATTCCAGTCAGTTTTGCGTAATATAGGACCTTAAAGTGAGCGGTTACAGCTAAAAGGCAGGTGAATGTAGCTCCATAATTTATCCTACAAAGAATCCCTGTAATTCCTCAAGACAGAGCTGTGGCAGATTGTGATGCTCCAGTCTGACATAGGTATCTGCAGTGCGCTAACATATGGTGTGAGCATGTGTACATCAGGACAGATAGATGCTAACGCTCGGTGAGCATGTGTGCACGGTGTGTTGCCATACTGCAGTCATTTTCCAAAGTATGCATCCGAGGTGATTGATGGCAAAAGCCTTCAGGCAGGAAGACTTATGGCTCAGGCGAGTGATTAGGAAGGAGGTGCATAAGGAAACAGCTCCTGCCCCAACACCACGCGATGCTCGGGTTTAACTGTGGGCTTTGTAAATGGGGGTTATTTTAATATTTGTTGTGTTCTAGAGTCACTTAAGGACCAAAAGCACATTTTTATTCTGCGAAAAGATGCATCTAATAAACATACAAAGCTGTTTATTTGGCAGAGCTGCCTTCTCTTTTGAAGCAGTCAGTGTATTCCACCGTTTCCTCTCAATTATGTGTTAGAAAAAAAATAATTAGGTCAGTACTTGTGAGACTAGCATTCAAAAGAAAACATTATGAATCTCTAGAACACAATCCACTTTGACACACATCCTTTTTTAAAATGATGACAATATACATGAATGTTGAACATAATGTAATCTGATTACAGGAGCTCTGGTCACTAATACAGTCGAGGTTCTGGAGGATCAGCCTCCAGAGCCTTTAACCTTTCCACAGTGTAGTGGCTTGTGACCACGCTGTCACAGCCAGTCTCATGCACTAGTGCTCCTTATTTAGGTCTTATCAAGGCTTTGGGCGAAAATCTGTCCCATCCACGCCTCCTCCTGCCCGATTCCTCACCACGAGTGTCATGCCAGACAGCCCACCCCCATCCAGCCTCCATCAATGAGCTCACCCTCTGTGCAGCGTGACACACTTTTCCCCTGTTGTGCTTATTTCAGAATAAAATGATTGCAGTTATATTTGTGCAAATACTTAAAAATGCCCTCACTCTACAAAGGGTCAGGAGACACAGTCTCCATTTTAAACAAATCCACAATTCCAAGAATCATTTATGTAACACCTTAGCTCTGTGGGTTTCCTTTAAAAATATGACTTTCTTCTAAATCACATGTGTTTTTTGTATGTATATGTATATATATATATATATATATATATATATTTAGATATATACATATATACACACACACATATGTAATATATATATTACATATATATATTACATATATATTACACACACATTTTCTGTGGTACAGCTCGCAGGAGGTTTTTAAGGTTAGCTCTAATGGAGTGTAGCAGAAGCACAGTGACATTTCTGTTTTGTTTTTGAGCGTTTGTGGCTGTGGTAAGTAGCTCTGACTCAAAGCATCTGCCACACACTTAACACTGCAGTTCAACTCACTCATCCTGCCCCAACTGTCATCGACTGTCATCTCGAAAGTGATAGTGGAACAAAAATACATAAACACAAATAAAAACAATGCAATATTTGACACAACTGTCGTCTTAATAGTCTTAAATCAGACCTATTATGAAAAATCGACTTGTCAGAACTTTTAACCATGTTATCTCAAATTTGTATTTGAAGCATGTTTGAACAATCATGAATCAACTCAACCGTTTTCACTGGTACACGCCCACTGGGACGTACACACTTCTTTCTCCAATTTTATTTTCTTAGTCAGTGACACACACGGGATTTGGCAGCGTCACATAGACATTTTGGCACAAATGGAAAAAAAAAAAAAAAAAAAAGTGCATCTGTCCATTGGAGGTACTGACAGCTTCACGGCTCTTTGTGTGATGACGTTTACAGCGACATCAGCTCCCATTGGGCACTGCAGTTTTCTAACACAGAAATTAGCAAAGAATAAGAATCAGTTACGCTGTTAGTTTCAGTGTGGGGAGCTCCTACTTTCACACAGATATAAGGCAGTGTCCAGCAGTAATCTGACCAGAACTGAAGAAGCATCTTAGACGAGCAGTGAAACGTCTTCAATCCTACAACATTTTGTCCAGTTGACAGGTTAGAATTTTTACTTTACTATAGTTTCCTGATCTTGTTACATCAATATTTTCCGGAGTATAAGTCGCACCAGCCAAAATATACATAATAATGAAGAAAAAAACATATATAAGTCGCTCTGGACTATAAGTCGCATTTTTGGGGGAAATTTATTTTACAAAATCCAAGACCAAGAGCAGACAATTTATCTTTAAAGGCAAGGCTAACGTAACACATTTATATTTATTCAGTGACATGAAGCGTAGACAGAACTGAACATGTGTCTGGTTTGTTAACGTAAGATATTAACAGTTAATCAGATAAATAAAGTATAAAAAACAAGCAACAAGTTTACTCTGGATCTCACTCCAAATCACTAAATCCATTGAATTCTTCATCCTCGGTGTCGCTTCTGAACAACTCCACCAACTCCGGAAGTAGATGGTAGCGGCACTTCCTCTTCTGCGTGGCTGTCATACTGGCGCAGAAGCCTAGAGCGCCCTCGTGTGGTGTTCAGTGTGACAATAACGAAGATTTAAAATGATATGTTTTAATACATTTCATATATAAGGACAAACTATGAAAAAAGTGCGACTTATAGACTGGAAAATACGGTATTTACTTTTACTTTACATTTTTTTAAGCGCTTTTCTATGTTTTCTGTTTTCTTTTTACGCTAAAATCCTCTCCCGATGGCTATAATGATTATCCGGCGAGCTTAACTACAGCCTCGACGACGCGACAGCTATGAATGAATTATGAGACAAATAAACAAAGATGGCGTCTTCGAAAAAAAACAGAAACCAAAGCCGAGCGCTCCAAAGTGAAGCGAAGCAAAACGTCGTTGTTTGAATACTGCAGGGTCGTACGACGTAAAGTGTCATCCACGAGAAAGAGCGATCGAATTCAACTGAGCCGGCGCCAACGAGGCAGGATGCAAGGGGACCGGTGGAGATAAGGTATGGGGGGAAAAAAAAGACAAGGAAATGAGGGAGAAATTGGAGGAAGGGGACCCTGAGAGAGACATGGAGAGAAAATGACACAAGGGGGAGATGGAGGAGCAGATGTGCGTCGCAATGCAATAAAATGTGTGTGTGCTTGTGTGTGTTTGTGTGCGTTTGGACAGGATACAGGACCTCAACTCCCAGCCTCAACCCAAGATAAAACCTGAAGACTCACTCTACCTAAAAATCCATTACAGCGCAGCACAAAACTGAGGACAACGTGTTCCTTTTCAAAATTCAGGAGTTTTGTTTTTCCCCATTTGCATTTGGTTGGGTTAAAATCAGAAAATAGGAACCCGGTGACTACAGAGAAAAGAGCAGTGTTGGGCTGTAAAAGGAAATATTTAAGGCACGTGTGTTTCTCGTATTGGCAAAAAAGAGTTTTAGCATCGTCTTTGTGTATATTAGAATTAGTATAAGACTATGTGGTGATATTAAATACGCTTTTTTTTTTTTTTAAACGTCCCATTTTACGCTGTTTTTTGATGTGTTCTGATGTTGTTTCCTCGTCACAAACAGACCTGGAGTTGTGTTTTGTTCCATTCACACATGTTTAACTCACAAACTCTGCATATTTAGGCTGAGTTCTTCTTTCAAACAAAAACGACAACACTCTATTCCACCTTGTGATGTCATTATGTGCTAAAACAGGAAGTGCTCCACTGTGTTTTTAAACTCCGTACACCTTCACTAGAATCATTTGGATCATTTCAGCCCTGGAATTGCCAATCTTTACTGAACTAAAGGTAAAAAGTAGTAGTAAAAACTTGAAAACTACCACTTCATGACATCACAAGGTGGAATAGAGCAAAATAAATAAATAGAAAAACACAACTCCAGGTCTGTTTTTGATGAGGTAACAGCATTAAAACACGACTTAAAGCTCACAAGAGTCAATTTGTGTAATACAGGACCTTGAATTATTCATTTAAATCACTTCGGTGAATAAAAAATACCTGTTATTATCTTTGTACTTTTGAAATTGGGATCGCAAACCATTTACTTTGTGCCGAATCGGGTTTACAATTTTGATATCCTTGACACAAACACTTCGAATAGCTCCCATCACCATTTACTACACAGTACGTCTCAATAAATCTAACACCGACTTGACAACGCTGTTAATAATTATAGTTCCTTATTCTTTCTCTTTTAATAAAATCCGACATAGACCCCATTCTTCGCCCGGTCACACTGACACATCAATATACAAGAGCACCCTCAGGTCCAAATAGGAGAAAAGGCTGAGGTGTACAGCGATCTATAATGGATTTTCTTCTCCCTTTCATTGGTTTTCTGCAGGGATAAGATGTGGAATAGCACCAGCAGCACCAAAAAGAGAGACCGAATATATCGACCGCTACAAATACACTCGAAAAAATGTCAATAACGCGGCTCTTTATAGGGATACTCCTCTCTTTGGTCTCTCCGGAGTTGTTGTGCATTCGCGAGGTAATGCTAATAGCGCGGGGGTGACGTGGATGAAAGTGGCCACTCGTGTAGTTTGAAGTGATCTGATAAAAATATGTAGCTAATTATGCTAACGCGAGATCATGCGAAATCAGTGCCAAAAGGTTTGCTAATGAGTTGCCCGTTCAGTTATGTGGATAAAAATAACGCGCCATGACCATGAGACGAAAGGCATTGAAACCACAGACTGTTTAGGTAAATGGACATAGCTAACGTGCTAGCTGTCGCGTTTCAAATAGGAATCACTTCACGGGCGCAGCTTTTGACTCCATCGACTCTCTTGACTCGTCGTTTTGGTGTTTAAATGTTCGTATTAACCCGCTCTACATGATCTTGGTGTGTTTATTTCGCGATTGTTTCCGTAAATCCAGATACGAACATTAATAACAGACAAATCAAGCGCCTTCTTTCGCTGATTTCGCTCCCGCTAGCGTTAGCAACAGGTTTGATTGACCCTGCTAAACCAGCGATGCAGAAGGGGCGTTTCTGATTGGCTCTTTGGTTGCTATGACACTTGCGATCGGAATTCCAAATATGCAACGTACCTCCAAATTCACCGCTATAACTGCTAGCCTCGATTAGCTTCATTTAACTGGCGCCGAACGCTTTGGGAGACGTCACACTCACTTGGTCCACTTCTTTACACAGTCTACGATTCAAAACCGTGATAACAAAACAGTTAAACGTAACTTTTCCGGTGGGGAGTTTGCCGCTTGCTCGTCGTTGTACAAACGTGGTAAAAGATGTGAGGAATCAGACCTCGGTGTATTGTCCAAATTGATTCCAGATAGTGTTAGACTGAGCCAGTTTGTTGTGTCAGCAGGTCAGTTAACCTCCTAACCCCCAATAAGTGAATCTTTTTCAGTGTTTAGTGCAACGCAATAGTCGACTAAACGTTTGGTTTTGGCTGTGTAAGGTCCCTGCATCTAATCATGTCTGTTTAGAGCAGGAGTGTCAACCACATTTTCACCAAGAGCCACATCAGCAAAATGGCTGCCGTCAAATGGCCAGATGTGAAATAAGTCTAAGTACGTTTTTAACTTTTTAATTAACAGTTTCTGTATTTATTACTTATTCAAGTTACAAATCTTGCATATGGATTTGCCTAGATGTAAAAACTATGATACCTTTAATTTATCCTGTTGGGGGCCACATAAAATGATGCGGAGGGCCACATTTTGCCCACGGGCCTTGGGTTTGACACATGTGCTTTAGAGGTTTGTGATGAGGAAACAACATTATAACATAGATCAGAAAACTGCATAATACGGCCCTTTATAATGACTGTTTTTCTTTAACTGAAAAAGGATGTAGTGGTAATTGTCTTGGCCATAACATAGACTGTATATATAAATGGACATAGCTAACCTGCTAGCCGCATGTGCACGCTTCCGGCTCCATCAACTCTGGCTCCAATTCACTTTCTATTGAACAACCCTCGCTCCGTAACTGCCACTGCCAGGCCTGTCAATATTAACACATTTGTATTCATCCGTGTTGCGTGATCCTGATGTTTTTATTCGGCTGTTTTGTCCGTAAATCAAGATACAAACATTAATGACAGACCAATGAGGCGCTTTGTTTCTGCTAGCACTAGGCAAAAATGTAAAACGGAAAAATGATATCCCAGATCTGTCCAGCTGTATTAAAACATGCTAACTGCAGTATTTTGCGATGAAAAATGTATGTATGTTCTTGATTTGTGAAAACGGGTTTGATTTTGTCTGAATACATGGCTATTGCAAGTGTAAAATTTTGTTTTTTTTTGTTGGTGTCATAGACTGTATACATAAATGGACATAGCTAACACGCTAGCCACCGCGATCCAAATATGAAGTGAAAATCAACTCTTTTTTGGTCTTAAAATATTCGTACTGACCCGCTCTACGTGATCCTCAATTTTTTTTTCCGCTATTTTGTCCGTAAATCAAGATATGAACATTAATAGACGAATCAGGCGCCTCCTTTCCCTGAGATTGCCCCGCTAGCGTTAGCAATAGGTTTGATTGACAGCGTTGCTAAGCGCCTGCTCCCTGCTAAACCAGTGGTGCAGGCGGGAAAGGGCGTTATCTTCAACATCCTCGCTCCGGATTGGCTCTTTGGTTGCTATGATACTTGCAGTCAGATTTCCAAATGTGGAATCCGGCTCCAAATTGGCCGCTACAAGTGCTAGCCTTGATTAGTTTCATTTGACCAAACGCTATAGGTGACGTAACACTCACTTAGTCCACTTCTTTACACAGTCTATGGTGCAAACTTGTTCTAATTATCAAGACTTTAAGCTGAGAACTGCATCCTTAGGTTACTGTTAGTCCAACAGCTTTACCACGAAACTACTACAGTCAGGTATTACTTTGTATATTTGTACTTCCTCCCTTTGCTTGTCCAGGGAGAGATTAACAGTATCCCCTTGAATAAACTGAACTATTGCTGAGGTTAGTGAGCATGACATGCAGCAAAGCAGAAGGCCTATAAGCGCTGTGCTCTTTGAGGTTGTTAAAGTGCAGACAGATGAGATTGTCAGTTCAGAAAATGTTTGTTTGAGTTTTCACACTCAAGTAACTTTCATTTCATTTCCCCAGTACAGGGTCTGTGTGTGTGTATGTGTGTGTATGTGTGCTCTTCAACGCTACTGTCTCCTTAAAGTCAACAGGGCAGAAGTCAGGGTCTCATTTAGAGTCCCATCATAGTCCACTGCACTTTATAAAGACACTAGTGGTCACTTTTGGTGTGGCTATTTATATAGGAAGCCATTTTAAAGTATTTTCTGAGCTATGATATAACGTTTCCTCACCACAAACGGACCTGGAGTTGTGTTTTGTTTCCTTCACACATGTTTAACACACAAACCCTGCGTATTTAGGCTGAGTTCTTCTCTCAAACACTCTGTTCCACCTTGTGATGTCATCATGTGGTAATACAGGAAGTGCTCCGCTGTGTTTTTAAACTCCACACACCTCCACGGGAATCATTTGGATGATTTCAGCCTTGGAATTTTCAGTCTCAACTGAAGTAAAGGTGAAAAAGGCAGCTGGTACTTTGAAAACAAGGTGGAACAGAGGATTTTTGAGCTTTGGACATGTGGACAGACCAATAATAATGAAGGATAACATGTGTGAATAAAACAAAACGCAACTCCAGGTCTGTTTTTGATGAGGTAACAGCATAAAAACACGACTTGAAGCTCAATTTTTTCAGTATAGGACCTTTAATTATTATTTTAAATCACTTCAATGTATAAAAAATAGCTTTTTATTATCATTGCATTTTTGAAAACGGGAAAAGTGTGTAAAATCAGGTTTGCAACTTTGATATTATCACAACACGGTATCCTTGAAACAAATACTTCCAATATCTCCCATCACTATTTACTACACAGTACGTATGACTTCAGCCCTGGAAATTGCCAATCTCTACTGAACTAAAGGTAAAAGGAGCTGCTTAACGGGTATGTTTTTGAGGAGACGACGACATTATAACAAGATTTAAAGCTCAAGTCAATTTTACATAATATAGGACGTTTAACAGATGTATAAAAATATCTCCTTGGTCAGTAGCAGAAGCATTTAAACGTCCTGTAATAGATGTTTTTCAGGTATTTGAGCAACATGTGCAGAAGCAGCACTTGAGGTCAAAGTACGTCTGTTGTGTACTGTCCGTATCTAATTATTACGTAAGTATTATTAAGTGTTTTATGATCCGAGAATCAAAAAGTGCACTGTTAGCATGTTGTTAGCATTACCGTGATGGCAATATTCCACTCTGGTCGTTGAAAGTTGCAAAAAGGGATTAGAAATTCATAAGGTAAGTGTGGAATAACCTTGATCCACTGCTGTTTTTCACATTTTAAGAGTAAAAATCAGGTGCAGTAACTTTCAAACAGTACATGAGGACAAACTACTAACGCTTAAGCCGTCAAAAACAGCAGTATAGAGTGAATAAACCCTGGACTGGTTGGACAATTTGAAGGCTTCATCTATTTAAAGAACTCAATGCATCCAATACTGTAACCTTTTGTTACTGAGGTCGGTAGAACTCAGTGTTGATAAAAGAACACACCGAAGCAAGTCTAATAAAGAGGTTAGTGAATGCATTTTGTAGGCAACGCTATAATGAACAGAACCACTTTACATGACAGACGCAAGTTACGATCCAGAGCTTAAGCTGGAGAGCAGAGCAGGGTTTGTGTTCTAAACGTTCTTAAAGCGGCGCTATTACTGACCTTCCAGAGCTTTTAGCCATGTTTTAGTTGTTTTCTTCTCATTTACGCTCTCGAAGTTGTATTTGGGTGGTTCGTGCATGTTAGAACTATCTTTATTCGATTATTTTCGAGACACAATTACGCCGATTAACTCTGGTACACGCCCGCTGTGACGTACTAACTTTGTTCTTTAGTTTTACTTTCTTGATCTGTGATACACGTAAGATTCAGCAGCGTCGTGTAGTCTTTTAGGTACAAATGAACAAAAATCTGCCGCTCAGTAGTGTGATCTGCAGCTGTCCACAGGGGGCGCCAACAAACTCACAGGTCTTTGTGGTGATGACGTTTACAGCAGCGTCGGCTCCCATTGAGTTTCGCAGTTTTCTAACGCATCAGCAGACTAGTTTTAGATCAATATTGCGATTTAAAATGTTAAAATTATAACAAAATGATCCATGGGTGTTATATATTTTAATTTTATAGCCGACACAAGCACAATACGGCTTCTTTAAACGTGGTATACGTGATTATCGAACCGTAACAGGAGAAAGCAGCTTAGATATTTAATAATTTAGAAGCTTCCACAAACCCACATTGCTAATATTTACGTACATTTTATATTTTAGGTGTGCTTTTCCAGAGAGAAGTAAGACGGACCACTCTTTCACAGCCAATCAGCTCTTACCCCCAAAATGCTATGCTACGTACGTATTTATGAGAAACGAGTATGAACATCTACACAAAACAGACAAAACAAACATACTGAACACTGAAGTTGTATCTCCAGTTCGCACTCCAGCAAAACCGTCCCCTCGTGCATTTCTCCCATTTCCAAAACTACACTCATTAAAACAACACGCTCGTGCCAAACCCAGCTGGTATTTACCTTGTGCGCAGGTTTCCAGGACTGGGAGGTCCGTCATAAACCGACAAGATGTCAAAGTCCTCCTCCAGGGCGAAGCCTTGAAACACCAGCTGTATCCTGTTGTGTTCTGCGGCCACGATCACCCATGTGCAGTTGGCGTAGTTTGGGTAGCCGTAAGGATAACCAGGGCTCTCTATCGTTCCGTTGGGACTGTGTAATGTGTAGCTGCAGTTCTGAGCTGTGGAGAGAGCACAGGATACACATGGGATTAAAATGTGTTTCAGTTTAGACTGCAGGGGGCGTCAAACTCATTTTCACCGAGGGCCACATCAGCAAAATGGCCGCTGTGAAGCAGTGTAAATGTCACTAAATGTAAACAAATATCATGTAAAATAAATGTAACTACTTTTAAACTTGTTAAATAACTGCTTCTGTATTTATTACTTATTCAAGTTGTAAATATTATATGTCTGTGTAACTCCTTGTAACTGTATATCCTGATAAACTGACATTTTTAAAAGTGTGTATCTGGTCAGAGCACAACTTCAGCTCTGCTTCAAAAACAGACTTTTAATTATTGGACAATTTGTTGTTTTTCTTGTTGGGAAAATCTCATTAGTTTATTGTCGATGCTCACATTAAAGCAGTATAGACTTATTTTAAAATGACAGTCAAGTCTTAATTTACCTTCTTGCGGGCCACATAAAATGACGTGGCGGGCCGCATTTGGCCCCCGGGCCTTGAGTTTGACACATGTGGTTTAGAGGAATGACGAAAAAACCAACACAGATAAAGACGGACAACTAAACACTGACCGTTTCCAGCAAATGTGAACATGTGAATGTGGCAGTGGGAATCTAAATAAAGATAAAGATAAATAAATATGTCCATAGGTTTAAGGATGATGAAAAACAGTCAGACTGAGATCCAGAACACACACTTCTTTAATACTTTACGAGTGAGTCTGGAAACCGGTGAATCTCCTCGTTTTCAAATGGCCATGATTGACAGGTGGATTAGCCAATCAGGGACGTGTGGGCCGTCCGTATTGGAAATAATAAAGAAAAATATACATCACAGGTGACTGAAAAACATGGTGGAGTTCGGAATCAATGAGCAAAGCCTAAACGCTGTTAATAAGAGGTGAGATAAATTAGATTTTTTTTCAGTGACACATGTGAAACAAAGATGCTCATTGGTCACCTATGATTAGCAAATAAAATCTGATTTGCTCGAGACGCAACGGACGACGTAAACCTTTATTATTAGTCGTGGAAACCAGACTGACATCCATCTGTAGAAAAAAACACAGAGAGATACAGAATTTTCGGAATAATCTTCGATCAGATTAAATCACAATTGATAAAATCCGACCACTCACATCGTATGAAACTGTTTACATTTTAATAACACGATCACGTCGGAAACCAGATAATGGTCCGTTTTCAAACACGCCCACGGTGAATCTGATCAGGTGTAAGGAAAAGTCTGTAGACGAGCGGGATATTCGCTCTAGTTGCGGTTTCTATAGGAACACGGTCGTTATTGGCGTTTTTGTCAGATGTGATGACGTCAAACTCCCAGAGGGGATGGAGGCAAGACGCAGTTTTTCTTATTAATTACACTGTACCTTGCCATGAAATATACAAAAACGTCAATTCTATCAGTGATTAGACTCAAGAACTCACTGTAAAACATAAGAATCTGCGTTTTAACTACTCGCATTTCATCTGCCGTCCACCCGTATTCACTATTTTTGGCCTATAGTGTGTTGTGATATCGCCTGAAACCAAAAGATAATAATCCCCGATCAAATGCGACTCGCTGATCTCTCCAACTCGATCTGGCGACCGCTCTTTTACGATGATTAGCTGTGTTTGCGAGCGCCGATCAGTGAATTCCCTTTGCTTTTGTATCGCGCGAGTCAATACAAGACAAGACACATTGCTTTACATGGCTGCAGCAAATAATGAATGTTCCTTCTTGGCACGACACTATGGTAATGATCAGTGTGTTTCCATATGTACTTGAATAGAGTGTGTTACGATTTGAAAAGAGAGCTATCCCTGCCAAATGTTTCTGTTCTAAATCTCTAGACAGCATGACTTGTCTCCGACTGATGTAAACGCAGCCAAGACTTTTAATCAATGGGTTTTAATCACAAATGTAGACCCATGTGTGATTAAACGTGTATTTGGTGTGCGGTCTGGCTAATTCTCACTGTGTACATGCAAATAAATATGGATCAGGGGA
This sequence comes from Periophthalmus magnuspinnatus, assembly GCF_009829125.3. Lineage (NCBI taxonomy): Eukaryota > Metazoa > Chordata > Actinopteri > Gobiiformes > Gobiidae > Periophthalmus > Periophthalmus magnuspinnatus. Next base: position 4,900,184 of record NC_047136.2, on the reverse strand, counting down.
TTACGCGAGATGGCGGAATGTCACAGAATGAGTTATTAAAGGTTCTACATTGCACAAAATTGACTCTTGTGAGCGTTACGTCGTGTTATAATGCTGTTACGGTGTCAAAAAAACAGACCTGGAGTCGTGTTTTGTTTGAGTAATCCTTTGTTATTAGTCTGTTTAAGTCTACAAAGCTCAAATTGCACCGTTACACCTTGTGATGTCATGAAGTGGGAGTTTTCAACAGCTCCTTTTACCTTTTTTTCAGTAGAAATGGGCAATTCCAGGGCTGAAATGATCCAAATGATTCTAGTGAAGGTGAATGGAGTTTAAAGACACAGTGGAGCACTTCCTGTATTACCACATGATGACATCACAGGGTGGAACGGAGTGTTTTCAGTTTAAGAGAAGAACTCAGGCTAATTGTGCAGGATTTGTTGTTTTTGTTGTGTTAAACGTGTGTGAATGAAACAAAAAAAAAACACAACTCCAGGTCTGTTTGTGATGAGGAAACATTATAAAATAGATCAGAAAACAGCAAAACATGAATTTAATGGAAATATATTCTACTCGTGTCATTTGGTATTTTGTTTTTTTGGTGCGGTTTATTATAATACACGCCAAAGACAATAGGTGGCGCTCAGGTGGGACATGATCAAAAGTCAGAGTAATACGTCTTTATGTAACTACACAACTATTAAAGTGTCTGCCATCTGCATGTCCTCATAAACCCTACACCCGAAAAGTTACATAATGCCTTTAAAGCAACATTTGTTTTGCCTCTTAGGGTCAAAATAACTCTGCCCGTGGTGTGAATCTAATTAAAAAGGATTTTACTGTCCAATAATCTGTGTAAGTGTGTGTTAGCATGCTAGTTGTTGTTACCGTCAAGGCAAAGTTACACACGTCTGTCTAAGAGCTGTAAAAAGCACATTAAACTCATCAGGGTGAATAATTAGGATGCTCAGAGTGTGTAATGTAAGTGAGGAATGACAACTCTGGACCACTGCTGTTTAAAATGTTCTAGTTCTGATTTTCTCATAAAAAAAACAATCTGCTATGTGTACATTTAACTGGCAATGACAGGTATTGTGATTAAATTTGCAGTGCATGTTTAAAAAGCTGGATTCTGTTCAGAGAGGACTCAAATATGAATGGATGAATTAAAAGAATCCCATGACTTTGAGTAGTTCCATGTTCGACGTCTAAATGGCCGATACAAACAGACAGGTCCATAAACAGACTGGATGTGTGGTCCTTTTTAGAGACTCTGTGACCTAAAGAACTGCAGCAGCTGTGATTCGACTGGGAAAGATGCACAGTCCTGCATTTAACCACAGCTACTACTGTGTCTGTGTCAGCCAATCACATTTCAAACCATCTCTGTCGTTTGATTCATTTGAAATCTTCTCTTAACATAATGACTTCCCCATTGCATTTACCCCAGAATTAAAAACTGTTGTATTTTTACTATAGCAGGAGGCTGGACCTGCCAGTAACATGATTCTCATGATTTTTGTGAGTCTTGAAAAGCCCCAGCTGAACTGTCTGTATGTGATTGGTCAGTTTCTGCAACAAACAGTGGTGCAGAAACTGACCAATCACAGCGGCAAACAAACCAAAACAAACATGGCGATGCCGACTAATGTACTTCTGCATATTTTATCAGAAATATGGTTTATTTTGTTTGTGAAAAACATGCAGAGGGAGGAGCTGTGTCAGTCTGTGGATGTAACACTCGTGTGCTTTTCCCTCCACTGGACTGAACTGAAGTTTAATTGTTTGGCTTGTTTCATCGTGATGTATTGTTTGTGGCTCTGATCACTGGTTCCGATCGCTTTCAGCGAGAGTCGTCCCAGATTGATGTGTAGGATTCTATTCAGGGGCTAAACATATTAATCTGGAGCGAGGCAGGTTTAGATGTGACTCTGTCAATGTGATGTTTCATTGACATTCTCATTAATAGTGTCTAATTATAATGGTCTTTGATTTGTGCTAACCTGATTATGTGTGTTTTAATTATAGTGACATTTTGAGCTTTAATTATAGATAAACACGGTGCTAAATATATTCAAGATAAAACACGACGGGTCAGAGCCGTGTCCAGAATGCTGCTGTTAATATAAGTGACATTTTCCTCTTTGTTTGTATCAGCTTGAATCACACCAGCCTGATTTCATTTAATTAGTAGTGGTTAATTAGGGAACATTTACATAACCCACATACAACAAAAGTGACAATGAAGCAACACGTTTGGTGCCAATAAGAAACATGTTATTTTCTCACTTTCTTTTATATCCGCTGGTAAATGAATTAAACTGTGGAAAAACGCAGCGCCTGCAGCCATAAGATATCCTTAAATGTAATGGTCCCACAGAAGGAAAATTCCATTTGATTGATTCAAACAGGATCTCAAATAAACACAAGTATGAGCCGGAGACACTTCTAGAAGCCTTCAGGGGGAACGCTGCATGGAGTTTCTCAAGAAGGCATCATCCGGATTTGAATTTTTCTCAATTTGAGTGGGCAGAACAATGTCATAACTGACAACTGCGCTGTGAGGGGTTTTTGTGTAGAACCACTTTACATTACTTTATAAGAAAACAAAAACAAATATGGTAGATTACAAGTAAAATTTAAAAAAGGAAGAAAAAAGGAAGGCAAACTAACAGAGGACTGAGAAACAGCAGATTTTTTAAAGCAGGTCTATTCTGTAAAATCGACTTTATAAAGCTTTTAACCATGTTATAGTTGTTTCTCCTTCTGTGTTTGTATTTAGAGTGATTTGTGCATATTTGAGCATCTTTAAACACTTATTTTCAAGACACTGTTCAACTCCCTTTTTCTCTATTCTTAGTTCACGCCCACTTCTCTGTACACACTTCATTCTCCAATTTTATGTTCTTAATTGGTAATACTTGTAGGATTTGGCAGCGTCACACAAAAAAATCTGCTACTGGCTAGAGTGACGTGCAGCGATCCATAGGGGGCGCCGACAGCTACATGACTCTTTGTTGTGATGGCGAGGTCAACTCCCATTACGCAACCGCAGTTTTCAACACGGAAGTCAGCGGATTTGTTTCTTTTATTAAGTCGTTTTAGATGAGTATTGTGATTTAAAATGTCCAAATTACAACATGAGGATCCACGGGGAGAGCAGACACAAGCACAGGTCTGATTTAGGGTTTAAGGTTCAAGCTGCACTGTATTTGTTCTCTGCATTTGACCCACCTTTTAATGTCGCTGAAGTATTTTGCCAAAATCAATGAGCAAAGCACTAAACTCTGTAAATCTGAGGTTAAAGGAGTTTGAAGTAACCTGTTAGGCGTGTAAGAACCCTTTAAGAGCTGTATGAACATGCTAAGTAGGTCTCAGGCACAGAGCACACGCCTACAAACAGAAGAGTTTCAGTGTAGTTAGCGCCCCCTTCAGACAAATATAAAGCAGTGTCCAGGAGTAATCTGACCAGAACTGAAGAAGCGGCTTGGACGAGCAGCGAAACGTCTTCACTCCTACAACAATTTGTCCAGTTGACACATTTAAACTTCATCTTTTACTATTCAACGCAAAAACACAAGCAGGTGACGTAACCTCCACCAGAAAGTTACACAGCCACTTTTACATTTGAAAACAATTAAAATACAGATTTTACTTTTGGTTTTTACTCAAAGGAGTTTAGTTACTGACATGTGGATATTCATGGGCTTCACTTTGCCTTTTATACGCAGCATTTTGAGAACTTTTTCCCATTCAAATAAAACAATAGGTGCAATAGTTGATTTCTTCCACATTTGAGAGACATGTGCCACAAATCAGATCTCTATTCCCGCCCGATTCCCTCCTGCATTCAAACAGAAAGTAGGAAGCAACAGAAGAAGTGGCGGATCTGAATTCCAGCCTAACCAGTGAAATATAGTTGTGATATGTTAGGACAGAGGTGTCAAACTCAATTTCACCGAGGGTCACATCAGCAAAATGGTTATAAAATATGTCTCTGTAACTGCGCAAGTCCTGATAAACTGACGTACATTTAAATTTACCTCGTCACGGGCCACATAAAATGACTTGGCGGGCCGCATTTGGCCCCCGGGCCTTGAGGTTGACATGTGCGTTAGGACCAATCACATGAGAGAGCCACAGGAGGTACACACTATAGCGCTACACAATATGTCACAATCCAATCAAAATCACACTATGGCACAACAAAACTCTCTCCTCTGCAAAGAACAAAACCATTTTAATAGAAAAACGTGTTGTACCTGTCGTTAAAATTCACTAGATTCTTGCATTAGTTTATCAGCTATTTGATCATCTGATTATCTGCTTTCTTTGACAGTTCAGACCAAATCGTGCTCGCTTAAATCCATCTGTCGCTCTTTCAAATCCCGACAAAGGTGGACCAAAGGGAAAGGATTAGGAACAGCGCATTAACATTCTCTCCATATCCCGCAATTGGATAAAAGACATTAACAGCATCAGAACTTGCAGCTTCCACACTGTAAACAAACCACTCCGCCGCCACCACCGCCACCGCCGCACATTCAGCTTCCAGTGTTCAGCAATTGACGGTTTAAAAGGTCAATTATGGCAATATAACCACCCCGCTACCGCCATTTATTTACAATACTCCTGCAATCCACTCCACCGGGGGGAACCGCGAATCCGTAATGCCTCTCAACGTCGCACACGCTCACGAAAACAATAGGAAATCAGCCTTTTGTTGCAACGTATAGCCGTGCGCGGGTGGAGGGCTAGCACGCCGAGCTAAAGATCTGTACGCGGCGTGGTTAGCATCGCAGCCGGGTAATAGCACTCGCAGTCAGAGCGGATCCATCACCGAGCTGTCGACTCCCCGAGGCCCGTCTCATCGCTAAATACGCAGAGGCCCGTCGCGCACGCTTGACCTCCCTTACAAGATGCTAACGCGCGTCGACCCAGTGAAGCTAGCGCACACTTTAGGCAGGTTGGCACGGGATGGTTAAGAGTCTATAGCTTTGACAAGTGTAACGCTTCCTGTGAGCGAAGTACAAGTGCGTGGAGGGTACAGTGAGGAGTGAGTAATGGAAAGTGACCTATATGAGCGGCGTGAGGCTTAAAATAACCGCAACATAATGTGCTTTGTTGGTCCGTTCTCTGTAGTCCCGCCTAAAAGGGAACGACGAGGGAGAGTACAGCGGATCAAAAGAGCAGCACTGTGTTTTAAATAGAGCTGCGGAGGGCGGCTAATCATCCACGTTAACGCTAAAGCTAAGACTAAACGCCCTGAACGCCATTGAGTCATGGAATCAGTTATTTGAATGTATATCACATACAACTGTCAACACAAAAAAAAAAGTCGCCACCTGGATTTAACTAAACAAATATGTCAGAGAATCCTGCAGTTGGTCAGTTCTAGGTTCAGCAACAGTCTGTGCTCAAACAAAAAGGTCAGCTGACACCTGAATATACTGAATGACCAGGTTATTCCATCAGTTTTTGGATTTTTTCTTCCCTGATGACACGGGCGTATTCCAAGATGACAATGCCAGGATTCATCGGGCTCAAATTGTGACAGAGTGGATCAGGAGCATGAGACGTCATTTTCACACATGGATTGTCCACCACAGAGTCCAGACCTTAACCCCATTGAGAATCTTTGGGATGTGCTGGAGAAGCTTTGTGCAGCGTCAGACTCGACCATCATCAATGCAACATCTGGGTGAACAATTAACGCAACACTGGATGGAAATAAATCTTGTGACGTTGCAGAAGCATGCTGACAATTCTACCTCGTAACAAAAAGGTCTAAAGTTCAATTCCAGGACTTTCTAATGGACCTCTTTGCATAAGCTCCTTGCGTGTAGGTGTTTTTTGTCTGCGTTTCTAAATGCAGGAAGAAAAATCCCAATTGTTTACTGTAGATATCCTCTGCTTTCTCTCCATAGGGACAATAAATGTAGATTTTTCCTCTGCATTTGACCCGTACTTTGTTTTAATTGGGTTGATGGAGGAAACTGGAGTGCGCTGAGTATAGACGGAAAACACAAGGGGGGACGGGGCTGACTAGTGTCCCCCTCTCCCCTCTCTTTTTGCATTAATGCCTCATAAAAAATACCAAATTGTGTTAAAACCTATTTGTATATCAGAATGTACACAGTATCCACACAGTTCATTTTAATAATATCGGTATTGAATTTAAGATTAGGTATCGTTACAACCGCCTTCAGTAGGTAGTTCTAATTTACATCGATTTATTGTCCCCTCCTTGGACCAAATTGAGAGTTTTTAACCCTGATCCTGAAGAAATACAGCGACCCACACAGACGCAGACACAGGGAGAAACACGCAAAAAACACAGAAAGGCCTGGACAACTCAGAAATCGAACCTGGAACCTTCTCGTGCTACTCAGCCACTGTGCCACTATCATTAAGATGTTGTTTCTTCGCCTGGACTTTTCCCACAGTTTGCACAGTTTTATTAAATGTATCTATGCATCAGGAGAGATAAAAAGATGAAACCAGGTCAAGTTAGAGGTCAGATCTGTGGAGAGGTGAAATATCTTCAGAGACAAGAGGTGGAGAATTTGGACCTCACACCAGAAAAGCGACATAGTGCACCTTTAATGTATTTATTTGTTGTACTTTTATTATTCAAATGATGTATTTACTTCAAACTGTAACCTGGAAACCCATGACCTCCGACCTTAAACACCACACACACGGCAATCAACGAGCGAAGCAACAGTACGATGGCGAGCTGGTCAGAGCGAGTGGGCAGGGCGGAGCTGGCTGGTCAGAGCGAGCGGAGAGGGCGGAGCTGGTCAGAGCGAGTGGGCAGGGCGGAGCTGGCTGGTCAGAGCGAGTGGGCAGGGTGGAGCTGGTCAAAGCGAGCGGGCAGGGCGGAGCTGGTCAGAGCGAGCGGAGAGGGCGGAGCTGGTCAGAGCGAGCGGGCAGGGCGGAGCTGGTCAGAGCGAGCGGAGAGGGCGGAGCTGGTCAGAGCGAGCGGGCAGGGCGGAGCTGGTCAGAGCGAAGCATCTGTCAGTGATCAGAGACGAGGGCTGGAGTCACATGACGAGAAAAAACTTAAATTTATCAATAAAAGCGATGAAAGAAGTGACAACAAGAGTCTGCAGGTCAACAGAGAAGCATGGAATAAAATACTACTACTATTACTACTACTACGACTACGTCTACTATCACATAAAACACTATTACTGTTACTACTACCATAACATAAAATTCTCCTACCATTACTACTACTACAACTACTATCACATAAAATACTACTGCTATAACTATTACTACTACCATCACATAAAATACTACTACTATAACTATTACTACTACCATCACATAAAATACTACTACTATAACTACTACTACTACGACTACTACTATCATATAAATACTACTACTATTATTAGTACTACGACTACTATCACATAAATTACTACTATAACTTCTACTACTAGTATCACATAAAATACTATTACTATCACATAAAAGACTACTACTACTACTAGTATCACATAAAATACTACTATCACATAAAATACTATTATTACTACTACTACTATCACATAAAATACTACTACTATTACTGCTACAACTACTATCACAGTGGAAGAAGTATTCAGTTTTGTTACTTAAGTAAAACTACAGCAAGAGCAAAAAAAGATATATATAAGATGAAAAAATCTACTTAAGTAAAAGTATTAAAGTGCCCGTTTAAAACTGTACTGATGAGTAAAAAGTAAAAGTATTTTGAGTTTGAGATTTAAAAAAGCTTCAAATGTTTGAAAAAGATTTGTCCTGAATTTTGTTCAACAGAAACAGTTGAATTATTGTTTTCATTTGTGTATTTTTGCTCAAACTATGACCTTGATGAATAAACCCCACAGGTTTTTCAGCAGGTTTCAAAGTACAGTAAAAAAAAAAACTTTTATTTTTCAGTCAAGTTCTAAAATGTAATAAAGTAGAAAGTACAGATACTGCTCTTGGATGTACTGAAGTAAAAGTAAAATGTATCCACTTTAAAATGTACTTAAGTGGAGATACCTACGTGTTTTACTTAAGTGCAGTACTTTACTACTTTTACTTTCTTCTGTTTCACCACTGCCATTACTACTACTACTACAACTACTTCTACATCATCCATTACTTATTTTTACTTTTTCAGATGAAGCAATAACCTTGGAAATCTTGAAAATGTTTAAATATTTACTCAAAAGTCTATATGAAGTATTTTAATTTGATTTGGCTCAGATGAAGTGAAGTAAAAGTAAAATGTATCCACTTTAAAATGTACTTAAGTTAAAAAAAAATAGGTATCACTGTTTTACTTAAGTACAGTATTTTACTACTTTTTACTTTGTCACTGCCATTACTACTATTACTGCTACTACTACTACTACTACTACTACTACTACTTACTACTGCTACCATTACTTATTTTTACTTTTTCAGATGAAGCAATACATTTGGAAATCTTGAAAATGTTTAAATATTTACTCAAAAGTCTATATGAAGTATTTTAATCTGATTTGGCTCAGATGAAGTGAAGTAAAAGTAAAATGTATCCACTTTAAAATGTACTGAAGTAAAAAATGTAGGTATCACTGTTTTACTTAAGTACAGTATTTTACTACTTTTTACTTTGTCACTGCCATTACTACTATTACTGCTACTACTACTACTACTACTACTGCTACCATTACTTAATTTTACTTTTTCAGATGAAGCAATAACCTTGGAAATCTTGTAAATGTTTAAATATTTACTTAAAAGTCTATATGAAGTCACTTTATCTGATTTGCGAGTCACACTTGGTAATTCAAAAAAACAAAAAAATAAAATAAATAAATAAAAAAAACAGGAAAAAAGGGAAAAAAATACATGAGAAAAAAGAAAAAAGCTCAAAATAAAATGAATTCATACTTGATTTCATTTCATAATAAGACGTTTAGTTGTGGCAGGTGCTGAGGCAACATTAGTGATTGATGATGACAATAATCTGACAACATAAATTTTAAAAAGTATATTTTCGGTGGAAGACATCAAGTAGTAATTTCTGAAAGAATGTCTAAACTTTTACAGATGAGACATAACATTTTTATCACAGATGTAGCTCTTCACCGCAGCATCTGGTGAGAGGACATTAAAACAGCAGAAGAACATGGTCTCGAAACTGTTGAAAGTACAAAAAAAAAAAAAGTGGGTTTGGAAACGACAACTCGCCTAAAGCTTCTCCAAAAAACTGCAGTAGGAGTTTCAAAGACAGAAGAGCGGAACAGTAATACCATCGATACAACGCAGTACTCCTGACGCTGTGATGGAACTGATCGATACTCAAACTAGTACTGAAACTGGAGACTCATTTCAAGCAACGATACAAAAGAAAATAATACACCTGCAGCAGACTGGTGTTTCTTTTTTACATGACAACGAGCTCTACGTGTTTATTAAAAAAAAAGTATTCGGTCTGCGCTCTGCTGAGAACATGGAAGAGGTAGTTTCTTTTGGGGACGGGAAGCCGTTTTGAGCTCATATAGAGGCTTCAGGGTAAATCAGTTCTCTCGTGTCACGTTCACGTTCAACGCATCGAATCTTCAGACAGGCAGGTGCAGCATTGAGCCGAAGACACAGGTGAAGAGGTCTGGGTGTTGAGTTTGGTCTGCGATCTTGTCTACTTTTATTTAACATCAGGAGTCACAGGCGGTAGGTTCATTGGAGACGGCTCAGAGGGGCAGCAGATTCTCCTTTCTCGGCTTCTGTGATCTTGCTGCGGGGGGCGGGGCTTTGGTGATGGCTGCTCATGAGCCAGGATGCCGCTGTCTCGTCGTGGTGGACATCAGGATTTTGAGCAAGTCTCTTTGCCATGGTCACTTTGGAAGGGTCTCTTCAGTGTGATCTTTATAGCACGTTCTCCTCTGGTACTCAGGGTGGTCTCTTAGGTGTGGTCTACTCAGGGTGGTCTTTACAGCGTGGTCTACTCAGGGTGGTCTTTACAGCGTGGTCTACTCAGGGTGGTCTCTTAGGCGTGGTCTACTCAGGGTGGTCTCTTAGGCGTGGTCTACTCAGGGTGGGCTTTACAGCGTGGTCTACTCAGGGTGGTCTCTTAGGCGTGGTCTACTCAGGGTGGTCTCTTAGGCGTGGTCTACTCAGGGTGGTCTCTTAGGCGTGGTCTACTCAGGGTGGTCTCTTAGGCGTGGTCTACTCAGGGTGGTCTTTACAGCGTGGTCTACTCAGGGTGGTCTCTTAGGCGTGGTCTACTCAGGGTAGTCTTTACAGCGTGGTCTACTCAGGGTGGTCTTTACAGCGTGGTCTACTCAGGGTGGTCTCTTAGGCGTGGTCTACTCAGGGTGGTCTTTACAGCGTGGTCTACTCAGGGTGGTCTCTTAGGTGTGGTCTACTCAGCGTGGTCTACTCAGGGTGGTCTCTTAGGCGTGGTCTACTCAGGGTGGTCTCTTAGGCGTGGTCTACTCAGGGTGGTCTTTACAGCGTGGTCTATGCAGGGTGGTCTCTTAGGCGTGGTCTACTCTGGGTGGTCTCTTAGGAGTGGTCTACTCAGGGTGGTCTTTACAGCGTGGTCTACTCAGGGTGGTCTCTTAGGCGTGGTCTACTCAGGGTGGTCTTTACAGCGTGGTCTACTCAGGGTGGTCTCTTAGGCGTGGTCTACTCTGGGTGGTCTCTTAGGCGTGGTCTACTCAGGGTGGTCTCTTAGGTGTGGTCTACTCAGGGTGGTCTCTTAGGTGTGGTCTACTCAGGGTGGTCTTTACAGCGTGGTCTACTCAGGGTGGTCTCTTAGGCGTGGTCTACTCAGGGTGGTCTCTTAGGTGTGGTCTACTCAGGGTGGTCTTTACAGCGTGGTCTACTCAGGGTGGTCTCTTAGGCGTGGTCTACTCAGGGTGGTCTTTACAGCGTGGTCTACTCAGGGTGGTCTCTTAGGCGTGGTCTACTCAGGGTGGGCTTTACAGCGTGGTCTACTCAGGGTGGTCTCTTAGGCGTGGTCTACTCAGGGTGGTCTTTACAGCGTGGTCTACTCAGGGTGGTCTTTACAGCGTGGTCTACTCAGGGTGGTCTCTTAGGCGTGGTTTCTCCAGCGGGTTACATTCAGGGTGGTCTCTTCAGAGTGGCATCTCCGTCGTGACATTTTTGGTGTGGTATCTTCAGGGTGGTCTCTCAGGAGGTGTGGTCTATCCGGCGTGGTATCTTCAGAGTGGTCTCTTTAGTGTGGTCTATCCGGCGTGGCACCTCCGTTGTGAAGTTTTCGGCGTGGTATCTTAAGCGCAGTCTCTTCAGCGTGGTCTCCGAGTGGCTGGGGCCCTCTCCTCCAGACACACAGAACCACACCAAACTTATAAAAGCCCAGGGGACAGTCTGTCTGCTCCAGATACAGGGTCATCTCTGTGTTTCGTAGCTAAATATTGCTCTTTATGTGTGGAAATCCTGGAGCAGAGTCAAAAGTTTATGAACCTGAAGGAATTAAATTAAAGATGGAGGAAGAACTCAGCGCACAGGACGTACAGGAGGAACAGGAGCTGATTAAATGGCTCTAAACAGTAAGTCATGTATGTTTTGTTCGATTATGTTTTTACCTGTTAAAATATTGTGACTGGATTGAATATAAACGCGACAGCTACATGTCAAATACGTTGGGCCTACACTTACACAAACAAAAGAGTTTGACTTGCAAATTTGAGCATTTACAGGTTTGTTTTTAGTTTGTTTTTAATGTCATTTGAATCCAATTGGCTGTCCGCAGACACTATGCAGCTGACACTAATGTTTGGATTCAGAAAACACATTATTTGTCCTCATACATTTATACCTAAACAAGAAACTGTTACAAAAACACAAATAATTACTTACATTTACTTTTAAATCTTTCAGCAAAGCCCCAGAAAACCACATGATCTAAAAGTGAACCCAAAGTTGTAAACAAAGAGGAGGTCGCATTTCTTCTCCGCTTAAATGCACAGTGTCAGTATCAGCACAGTGCCATTTAGTGGACAAATATGTGTACTGCATCTATTCACATCTAAAATGGTTCGTCTTCGAAATCAGCAGGAATAAAACATTTTCCTGGACAACTAGACCAAGTACAGCAGAACAGAAAGAAAGTATGATTATTTTGTTTTGAAAATGCAAGTCAAAATGCCAAAAAAAAAAGTAAAAATCAGTATCGAATAGCAAGTCTAGTCCTTAGTATCGAAATCAAGCGTGAAATGTCAGTTTATAAGCAGTATACAGCACTTCCGAGTAGAAATATGACACTTCCCCGACCAGTTCAGGGCCATGCTAACGCTAATTCACTCACACTTTCCAACTGCCAAAAGCGAGTCTAGTTTTGGTGTTTTTTGGCTGTGAAAGCTCTTGATTAAGTGGATTTTGCAGCTGAAATATTTAAGCCTGCCCCGAGTGCATTATGAAATTAACTACAGCGCCGTGGTGACCCTCTCCGCAGCCTTCCAGTGTAAATCCAGGGAGGAAAAGCCCATCTTGCAGTTGACCCGGGTGACTCCGTATAAAGAGCCCATAAACAGACTGCTGGCTGCGCTGTTTTGGTCCGGCCACAGCGGCGTCTAAGCGGAAGGTCATGTTTTCTTAAGCTGCATAGGTTTAGGTAAATTAAGTTCTCTATGAATATGGAGGAGCTGGAAATCGCCCGGTTCAGCAAGTCAATGCTACGAGCGGAGTGAGGCGCCGATACTTCAGACACTGATGAAATGTTATTAGAATATCCCCGTGTGCTGCTACACTTCAGCGTTTTGAGTCATATTTAATTTGTGTATATGGGTTTTTTCTGTGGGAGGATGTTTTTTTTTTTTTGGTGTTAATGAATACGGAATAGAAATGATTTTAAGTCATTTTAGAAAACAAGTTCTGGGGAAAAATGGAGCTGAACTGAACTGACATGAATGTGCTAAAACAAAGTATGACTAGACAAAGAGGAAGAAGAAGTAGAAGGAGGAGGAGTAGAAGAAGCAGAAGAAGAGGATGAAGTAGAAGAAGAAGAAGCAGAAGAAGAAGATGTAGTAGGAGGAGGAGTAGAAGAAGAAGGAGAAGATGTGGAAGTAGAAGAAGAAGTAGATGAAGAAGAGGCAGTGCAAGGTGTAAAAGAAGTAGGAGGAGAAGAAGAAAAGGCAGAAGAAGAAGATGTAGAAGAAGCAGAAGAAGAGGATGAAGTAGAAGAAGAAGAAGACGCAGAAGAAGAAGAAGATGTAGTAGGAGGAGGAGTAGAAGAAGAAGAAGGAGAAGATGTGGAAGTAGAAGAAGAAGTAGATGAAGAAGAAGAAGAGGATGAAGTAGAAGAAGAAGTAGACGCAGAAGAAGAAGAAGATGTAGTAGGAGGAGGAGTAGAAGAAGAAGAAGGAGAAGATGTGGAAGTAGAAGTAGATGAAGAAGAAGAGGCAGTGCAAGGTGTAAAAGAAGTAGAAGGAGGAGGAGAAGAAGAAAAGGCAGAAGAAGAAGATGTAGAAGAAGTAGAAGGAGGAGAAGTAGAAGAAGCAGAAGAAGAGGATGAAGTAGAAGAAGAGGCAGAAGAAGAAGATGTAGTAGTAGGAGGAGTAGTAGAAGAAGAAGAAATAGGAAGTAGAGGAAGAAAAAGGAGGGGCAAAGGAAGAAGAAGGAGAAGATGTGGAAGTGGAAGAAGTAGATGAAGAAGAAGGAGAGGCAGAACAAGATGTAGAAGAAGTAGAAGGAGGAGGAGTAGAAGAAGCAGAAGAAGAGGATGAAGTAGAAGAAGAAGAAGTGGGAAGTAGGGGAAGAAAAATGAGGAGCAGAGGAAGTAGAAGAAGAAGAAGAGGCAGAAGAAGAAGATGTAGTAGTAGGAGGAGGAGGAGGAGTAGAAAAAGAAGAAGAAATAGGAAGTAGAGGAAGAAAAAGGAGGAGCAGAGGAAGAAGAAGGAGAAGATGTGGAAGTAGAAGAAGTCGATGAAGAAGAAGAGGCAGAACAAGATGTAGAAGAAGTAGAAGGAGAAGTAGAAGAAGCAGAAGAAGAGGATGAAGTAGAAGAAGAAGAGGCAGAAGAAGAAGAAGAAGAAATAGGAAGTAGAGGAAGAAAAAGGAGGAGCAGAGGAAGAAGGAGAAGGAGTAGAGGAAAAAGAAGGATAAGTAGAAGAAGATGAAGAAGTAGACTTTTAACAGTACATTTAGCCCCTCCTACAGCACTAACTGCCCCTCCCTCACTGTCCACACCGCCTCAAAGTCCTCCACCTGCTCCACCAGTTTGCTGTACGTAAACTCCACTAAGAGTTTATAACTTAATTAGTGGCTTTTATTTATAATGTATTTGTGCAGCACTTTGGAAACTGCGTTTGTTTGTGAAATGTGCTGTAGAAATAAAGTGGATTGGATGAGCCTCTTTAACAGAAGCTCCAGGTCACATGCTCATCTTAGCCTGACCCAGGACAAAGTTTATTAAAACAACGGGAAGAAGAAGAAGAAGAAGAAGGAGAAGAAGAAGAACACATGAACAGTGGGGACAAAAATCTGGTCCCCATGAGGTAAATGTCATATTAGATGTTAAAGTTCAGACATGGTTTAAAACATGTCACATTCAGGACTAAGGCTGGACGAGGAGTCGCTGGTTAATGTTTGGATCTCCACAAAATGAACTTAAGTCAGTGTAACGTCTCTAAATGTGATGAAGACCCATATGAGACGCTCCTGAGCTGGTGCTTTAGTATCATTTACTTTGTCTAAGATAAATAAATATCGTGTTGAATTATACTGTACTTAAACTGGAGCCCAAAATTTGACTCGTCTATTCACAAAGATTAGAGTTGAGGGTTTACTAACGAGCTTTAAGCGTGAACAACAGCTTTCCTCCTCACCCCTCCCTCTCTCCCTTTTTCTCTTTGTCTCCTTTTCTCTCCATTTCTCTCCCTCTCTCCAGGTTGCCCTTGCTGCCAAATAGGTGTTGAGGGAGTGGAGTGACCTTTCAGGGGCAGCCCACTCCCACTGCCCCTGTGCCACCGCCCGTGTGCCGCCGCCCGTGTGCCGCCGCCCGTGTGCCGCCGCCCGTGTGCCGCCCGTGTGCCGCCGCCCGTGTGCCGCCGCCCGTGTGCCGCCGCCCGTGTGCCGCCCGTGTGCCGCCCGTGTGCCGCCCGTGTGCCGCCCGTGTACTTTTTCTCATGGACTATTGTTTCGTTTGTTGGAGAAGTTATTTGGGAGCAGCCCCTTAAAGCTGCACAGTTTGTTCTGACATTTTGAAGAATGGACGGTCAGTGGGTTGAGCTCTGGTAAAAGAAGAGAAACAGGAGAATAAAGTGACCCCGGGTGAAAGACGAACAGATACACACTGTGCTAGGAATGCACCGATACTGATACTGGAATCAAATATCTGTATCAACTGAACCGATACCTGTTCCACCAAATTTTCCTGGATCAGATCAGATCCATTATATCGGTTCAGCTGAAAAGGTGGAAGTACTAGTAGTAGTTTTAGTAGTAGTTGTAGTAGTAGTTTTAGAAGCTGTAGCAGTAAGGTACTATAGTGGTGGTAGTCCGATACCCGATCCAAGAACATTTGCTGGATTGGATATCGGTTCCATGATATCGGTTCAGCTGAAAAGTTAGAAAGTCTTAAAAGGTAGACACAGCAGTAGCAGTAGTAGCAGCAATAGTAGCAGTATTTGCAGTAGTAGTAGCAGTAGTAGCAGTAGATGCAGTAGTAGTAGTAGTAGTAGCAGTAGATGCAGTAGTAGTAGTAGTAGTAGTAGCAGTAGGTACTACAGTGGTATCATGGAACCGATACCTGATCTAGCAAATGTTCCTGGATCGGGTATCAGTTCCAAGATATTGGTTCAGCTCATGATATTCAGCTGAAAAGGCAGAAAGTCTTGAAAAGGTGGAAGGAGTAGTTGTAATAGTAGTAGTAGTAGTAGTAGTAGTAGTAGTAGTAGTAGTAGTAGAAGTAGTAGTAGTAGTAGCAGTAAGGTACAATAGTGATACTAGTCTGATACCTGATCCAGGAACATTTGCTAGATCAGGTATCGTTTTATTTTGTTGCAGATGATACCGATATTTGATTCCAGTATCTCTAGCACAAAGTCTGTCAATCAAGAGTTTATTTAGATGAACACAGCCCTCGTTGTTTCTCCGATATCAGATCCATTATATCCCTTCAACTGAAAAAAGTCGTAGAAAAGACTGAAGCAGCAGTAGTAGTAGTAGTAGTAGTAGCAGTAGCAGTAGCAGTAGTAGTAGTTGCAGTAGCTTTAGCAGTAACGTACAACAGTTTTGTCAGTTTATTTTGTTATTAGACCACTCTCTCAACCTCTTTTTTGTACTTTATAATGGTATTTTCCACAAAGTTCTCGTATATTTTGAGCAGAGATGAACACACTGCAGCAAAAGCATGAGTCCGTCAAAAGTTAAAATGAGGCAGTGGCCAGTGGGAATAAATGGGTTGGAAAGAGGGAGCGTAGTACATTATGGGGAAAGCTTCTCGGCTATTTTCTGCCCCTGTACGCCCTCCTGCTCTGAGGACACAGACGGAGTGACATTCTCAGCAAGATAGAGCCTAATGTGCTCTGTTAGCAAAAGTCGCAGAGCTATTTCAGGCCAGGAAGCACTGTTTATGTTGGATTAGGGCTATTTAATGTACTCTCTCTCCTTTCTAGGACAATGGGGTGCTGCGTGGTCCTGACAGGTGGAGGTTCAACTTAGTGCATTCGAGGTTAGCAAGCTAGCTTCACGGGCTCTAAGTTACATTTTTGAGACTTTAAAAGCGACGGAATTCGACATTAGCGAAGTTTGTGGAGTGTTTGCGCACAGGTTTGAAGGTTGGCAGTCTGAATCCCGCTCTCGACATAAACATCGTTGGTAGAGCGGACGTTCAGTCAGCTCTTTGGTTCATTACAACGGACCCTCGTTTATCGCGGGGGTTACGTTCTAAAAATAACCCGCGATAGAAGAAATACGTTAAGTATCAGCTTTATTTTTTACATTTATTCTATATGTTTTTGCTGTAAAACCCCTCACCACACACTTTATACACTTTTCTCACACAGGTATTAACATTTTCTCACATTTCTCTCTCGTTTAAACTCTCTCAAAGTTCAAACCTTCGTAGGCGTCTTTGTCGGTGCAGAACGTTTCATCGACATTGTGGGTTTTGTCGGAGGAGAAAACAAATTGCAAACGTACAGCACTTCAGAGTCACACTGCGATCCAACGTTTATGTAAATTTGTCTGAACACATTCTGTACTGTACAGGAGACACGGCACGGAGGAGACTGATGGACAATGGTCTACAGTCCAACAGCCAATCAGGACGCAGAACACAATGCACGATCAGACGGTCAAAAACAGCCAGAATTCCTCACCTGTTTGTTAATCACTGATACTAGAACATTTAATCTCAGATCATGTGACTGTTTAAGGCTAAGGACGAGCCGCACCAGAACTGAGATGAAGAAGAGGCTTTTGGCTGTTTTGCTTCACAATTTAACAATCTGGTAACAAACGTTTACACACACTGCTCCAGTTTTTAATGTTTTATATGGGCTTATATACTCATTTGGGGTTTTTTGTATTGTATTTTGAACAAAGCATCCATTGAAAAGAGTCCAACTGCTCTCATTAGGTTGCCCTATATAGATAAAGATAAAGAAAGCTCCCACAGATGAATCCAACAAACAGAAACTGTACACAATAGGTGTTTTTAGTTTCAGTGTAGCTAGTCTTGCTTGGTGTACGAGAGGTAGCGGGATTGATGGCCACATTCTCCACTGAGTTTCTCTGTCGGTTTCTGTTCTGTTGCATGAAGAACAGGTGCAGAGGGTCGAGGTGAGAGTCGTTCTGTAGATCTTTATTGTCTGTTACAGCAATATAGTCGAGTTAAAGGCAGAAAAATTTAAAGCAGAGTCTAGCGAACAGTCTAGTGCAGAGTCTAGTGAAGAGTCTAGTGCAGAGTCAAGCGCAGAGTCTAGAGTCTCCCGCAGAGTCTACAGTCGAGCGCAGAGTCGAGCGCAGTGTCTAGTGCAGAGTCTAATGCGGAGTCTAGCGAAGAGTCTAGCAAAGAGTCCAGTGCAGAGTCTGACAGGGTGAGATTGTACCAGGCGTTTATACTAGAAAAGTGAGGGTTATACACTCTATAGATAAGAAATTTAAAGCAAAGTTGAACAAGGTGAGTGTTTTATATCCCTCCCAGAGCATTACAGAGTGAGGGGTACACATTACTGAGATGAGAGGGGCCACAGATAACCAAACAGATAACCAAAATGACCAGAACATAGCTGTTATCTCTTAGTGTGATATATGACCTACTGCTGTTTTGTCCAGTTGACACATTATATATATATTTTTTGCTCTTAAAACCAAATGAACCTGCCATTTTTGCCTCAAAGTTAGGTGGGCCTTCAACAATTTCCCATCGCAGAATCATGAAACAGTAAGGAAAAAACATCCTTTCATAATGTTACTTCTGTCTTTCTCTTTACGGCACAACTATAATGCAAAGATCAGCTTATTAAAACACCACAGCAACAATTAGCTCTTATCAAATTGTACACATTTAAACTATCTTTTCCTCCAGAGCGCCATCATCCTCTCATGTGCAAATCGTAACACAAACTCATCACATAAAGCCACATCCCTTAAGAGCATTTAGAAGATCGTTTTCCTCTAAACACACCGGTCCCATTGGCAGAAGTGTGTAACTGAGCTGTCAACCATCACGTGTAACCAACCCCTTGAGTCAACAACAACAACAATAACAGCTACAGCGGTGTTAAGTATGTCTGCGTATGCTAGCGAGTGCATCCCAGGAGATAGACCCTTCCTTCCGCCCACTGGCTTCTCAACACCACTATCTGTCTCCCAGAATGTGTCAGTGTGTGCATGCTCTGACCGCATCATATCTGAATTAACCTCGGGATGGCCGGCATTAAAATGGAAATAGGCGAGCTCAGCGATCTCTCTCTCTCTCTTTCTCTCCATACATTAGGCTAATGCATGAGCCAGGGCATCCGCTTCTGCCATTAGAGCCGAGCCAAATGCACTGGAAGGCACTCGTGACGATGCCGTTACTGCAGAGTCCTCTAAACAAAGGCTGGGTCGGTTCAGCGAGAAGTTATGACGATAGAAAAGTGTAATTGTGAAGGAAGTGACTGCGGAGAGGTGAAAGAAGTTTTATCTGATAGCAGGGATGTGCGTTACCTTACAAAGAAGTCTCCAGTACGTCCTCTGAGAAAGGTTCTATCAATCGAAGGCTGGTCCTATAAGGATTTTGACTAAGGTTACATACTTCCCGTAAAAGGTCGCAAATGCGTAGGCTGTTAACTGTTACCAGAAGGCAGAATGTAATCGAATAATTGTAATTAAATGAATGAAATGAAGGTATTATCTGTCCAAAGTGGGAACCTCAGAAACAGAATCGGAAGAATCAGAAGACTTTTTATTGCCATTGTCAGTGAAGCTCACAAACTAGGAACGCTCTTTGGTGATGATAAAATGCAACATAAAAACACTAAATAAGTACAAATATAAATAAAATAAAATACTTAGAGATAGATATATACAACAACATTAGAACAACAGTGCAAACATGGATTATTAAGGCGACCGGTGTTGTAAAGTGTCCAGTTTAGTGCAGATCTTCTAAAGTGTCAATGGTACAGATATTATAAAGTGTGAGTCATGAGACAAACAGCAGAGGGGAAGAAACTTGTTCTTATGACGAGAGGATCTGGTCCAGAGGGAAGTGGCTCAAATAGTCCATGTCCGGGGCGAGAAGTGTCGCCCCTGAGTCCTGGAGATGTACAGGACCTGGGGAGATGGAAAGCTGCAGCCATTCACCTTCTGCAGGATTCCATCTCTCCAGGACCTGTGGAATATTCTCCCTGTAACCCTGAGAGAATGTCCCACGTACAGTTCTTTTAAAGCTGAAAAAATCAAACCAAACATTCACTCATCTATAGTGGAAATGTGATTTTAACTTTTCTATAGAGATGCATTTGCATCAATGGGCAAATATGAAGGGGGTGGGTGGTTTTTTAACGTGGAAGTCAGCGAAGTTGTTTCTTTTATTGAGTCGTTTTAGATGAATATTGCGATTTAACACGGTGTCAGGTGTCAGAGATTAAAACTACAGAGCGAACACAAGCACAATATGTCTGATTTAATAATGTGATATATGCAAATAACAAAACTAAAGTAGAAGGGATAATATGAGAGAATAAATGAACATTTTCACGGATTTGCCAGATCGTCACTGTATCCTCTACTTGGCTCAGTCTGTTTTGTGATTATGATCATAGTACTCAGCTAGTTTTTTCCTCATTTTTGCCAGATCCAGATTCTTGAACCCACCTTGCACCTCTGCCTCCGACCCAGCTTCCCACGACTGGTTCAAGCACCTCAGCCTCCGCCCCAGCTTCCCACGACCTGCTCCTTCAACCGGCATTCCCATCGTTTTGTTTGTAATAAACTCTGCTAAACCTTTGCCTCCAAGTCTGTATCTTTGGAGCTCCAGACGTTACGACAGATACGCTAATAATACACCAGAATAATCCAACAGTTTTCAGTTCAAACGTTATTTTCTTACACCAAAAATACCCCAAATCTCCGCAGTTTTACAAGTTGTACAAGCGATACACTGTACTGAGCCCCAAAACACATTGTTCTAGCTTCGATGTATTGAACAAAAAGTTGAAATACTGAAGTAATCGTCATCACAGGTCAAAATATAGAGACAGATTTGTAGAGAATCGATCGTAACAATATATAACAAGAGACAGTGGACGCATTCAGTAAGGTTTGGGGGTTTTAACTGTTCCGCTTCTTGATTCTAGCTCAACTTTGAGAGCTTTGTTGATGCCTTTAGCGGCACGAAGCTGCTGCAGACTCAGACCCGACGTGTACAAAGTAAACGCTATTGTCGCAGAAACATCGCTCGGGGCCAAATTGTGTGGGGTAAAAAAAAAATAATAAAAAAAACCCCCAAAAACAACCACAACCGCCATGATTAAGGCAGACCAGAGACACGGGGAGCTGCCTGCTAATAGATGGAGACACCGATACGGGGAAGTGCACACGTCCTGACTGTTAGCGACCCGAGCGTCGCACTCACAATGGTGCATGTGTCCCCGCAGACAGGGAGGAGGAGGAAGAGGAGGAGGAAGAGGAGAAAAGGAGAGCAGTTCCTTCCAGCTGGGTCATATTTAACCAGCAGTTATCAAGCTAGCAAAAAAAACAAACAAAAAAACACACCAAAAAAACTAAAAAACACATTACCGCCCACGACAAGAATCCCACACAATTCATTGGTTTTACAGTGATGAAATCTAGCAGGGTTGCCATAGCAATTAGCGATCCAAAAATAAATACAGATTTCACAGATTTTTACAAAGTTTTATTATTAAGCTAAGAAATAAAAGCTCAAAATGACTCAATAACTGATTAAATACTCATAAATTGGGCAGTTTGTTTACATTAGCGACGGCAACCAATATGGCAGCAGATGGAAAATAGTAAAAGCAAGTAAAATAATTTAAAAAAAGGAAAAAAAGGGAAAAAACCTGTTTATCTGTTAGCAATAAGTTAGTTGTTTTTTTTTTTGTTTTTTTTTTTTTGCATATTTAGAGTTTTAATAAAGCTTCAAATATATCTTTTTTGTTCAATTTTGATAAAGATTTGTGCTGAATTTTGTGCAACAACTTAACAAATTAATCGATAGTTGTTGTTTTTTCCGGCTGTTTTTATTTGCATATTTTTCTTTGCTCAAATTATGACCTTCAGACTTTTCAGCAGGTCTCAGATAATAATAAAAATACTTTAACTTTTTTTCAGTCCTGTTTAAAATGTAGTGGAGGAGAAAAAACAGATACTGTGCTCAAATGTACTAAAGTAAAAGTAAAAAAAAAACGAAAAAAAGGAAAAATTTCACTTTAAATGGACTTTAATAATGTACAGATCTTTTTTTTTTTTTTACTTAAGTACAGTCCTTTTACTTTATTACATAAACACACATTTCCATCTTTTGTCCCGAGAGCTGGGGTCACGAAAGGGTCAACATAAAAATTGCACAGTTTCCATAATTGCACCATAGCCATTAGCTCTTCAAAAATAAATATTGGTTCTATCTTCAGGCTTTTTTACACAGATTTTCACAAAGTTTTATTATTAAGCTAAGAAATAAAAGCTCAAAATAACTTAATAACTGATTAAATATTCATAAGTTGGGCAGTTTGTTTAGATTAGCAACGACAACCAAAATAGCGGCCGGTGGAAAACAAGACAAACAGGAAACGGAAACTCATGAATAGATGTTATTAACCGTTAGCATGTAACATATTTAAATCACCACGTTAGCTTTTATTGTTTTGAAAATGCTATATTCACCCAAAACCACAACACGTACTAACATGTTTTATACGTTTTACTTTTGTTTTTGATGCTCTGAGTTTCCCTTCCCTTTGCTCTCTGCGCTAAGTCACTCCCCTTTCAGAGCGCTGCCACATTACAATCAGCGTGAATCCTGCTAATGAAACTACTTCACATCGATTCAGGTTTGTGAAGTTGTAGCGTACAGTTTTATATCATGTTTTTTGTATATTTATGGACAGTTGTTGTTGTTGTGGGCGGAGTCTTAGACAGAATCTTGCTGCTAACTGTAAGTAGGGTTTGAATAGGGCCTGAGAAAGATCGCTAAATTACTCAAACATGCATGGATAACATCTAAAACCACTTCAGGTAGGTTTTTGACAAAGGAACACTGTTATAACACGGCAGAAAGGTTAAAAAAATGGTATAACACATAAAACTAAAGTCAAGTAAATGCATAAAAACATCCAAAAGTTACACATAGAGCTCAGTTTGGCGATAAGTTCACGTGTGTTTAATCGTACAAGAACAAATGTAAAGAAGAAAGTGCAAACAGTAGTGAATAACCACAATGCTAACACGTTACCTAGCCTCTTGTCTCTAAACCATGATTTAAAACAGGATTGGCTCGACCCGTTGTACAATAAAATAAAACCATGCACTCTGTAAAAACATGTGACCTGGACTTAATGAACTGTGTAATGAGCAACTTAGATAAATATGTAATTACATCAGGCTCAGAGGTGGAAGAAGTACTCAGGTTTGATATTTAAGTAAATGTACAGATACTGGAGCAAGTAAAAATTTTAAAAAGTAAAAAAAAAAACGTTAATAACAAGTAAATGTCTTTTTGTGCCTATTTTGAGGTATAATAAAGCTTCAAATATATCTTTCTTGTTCAAGTTTGATAAAGATTTGTGCTGGATTTTGTGCAGCAGAAACAAATTAATTGATAGTTGTTTTTTCCAGCTGTTTTTTTTTTTTTTTGGGCATATTTTTCTTTCAAATTATGAACGTGTTAAAAATAAACGGACAGATTTTTCAGCAGGTCTCAGATAATAATGAAAATACTTGCATTTTTTTTCCAGACCTGCTCAAAATGCAGTGGAGCAAAAAGTACAGATACTGCGCTTAAATGTAGTGAAATAAAAGTTTAAAAAAAGTTAAAATAAATGGACTTTAGTAATGTACAGATACCAACATTTTTACTTAAGTCCAGTACTTTTACTTCATTACGTTCCACCACTGTTTGTGCTTAAGTTTGGGTTTTAAAATATCCACAGAAGCATAAAGAAATACAAACAAAAACCTCACTCGGAGTCAACTTTCCGATGCCCTCCTGCGCTAACAACATCCATACATCTCTATATTTTGGTACAAACGTGTATTTTTGCGCTTCTTCATCTGTCACTCATTCCTGGCATTTGTCAAGACGCCATTTTGTGATCACCCGGAGGTAATCCGTCTCACTCCGAATAAGTTGTCATGTTTGATTCGCTTCATTGATTTGGATAAAACTTTGAGCTCTCCGCGTTCTATTTGGGGGGGGGGGGGGGCGGGGTCTATACTGTCGGCATCAAAAAGCCGCCAATCAAAGAGCGTCTGAACATAAGAGCCGTCTGCATTAACGAGCGGCTTTTGTTTACTCAAGAGAAGATAATGAGGAGAGTGGCTTATTAATCTCAAGATCATAGGTGCGAGCTTGATTTCCGATTCATCAATTAGCCGAGTTAATTAAAAAGGCATAATGGTTCGTAATAGCGGCGCTTATGTCGTTATGATTCTGTTTATTCGTTTCTGCTGCATTTCTCACAAACTTAAAGGTAAGAGTTGGGAAAAGAGGCTGGAGTTCTAACGCAGGAGGAGTTTATTTACCGTCGATAAAGGACCTGGAGGCATCAACACACTGTGATATTGTCCATTCCAGTCTACTCTACTGGTTATTCATCCATTGTAGGGAGTATTATACCTCACACAATCGAAAATGACATGCATGTGGTCTGAGAAAACGAGCTTTTAACTGGTAAATTCTAACATGTGTAAATGTAAAGGCTGATTTATAGTCCAGTGTCGGGTCAACACGATGTTCCACGCAGCTCCCTGACACGCAGCAAATCAGAAATCTCGCTGTGCTCTGTGTGTCGCGTACGCGTTGTGTACGTGCAACTTGGACAAAAAACTTGCAACGTGTTGAATTTTCGGTGAATGCGAAGGCTGCGATTGGTTGATCCACAAAGAAAAACTGATCAAAAACAGCTCAGAGCGACTAGAGTTTGTCACAGAGATACAGTATCTGCATATGGACCTATGTGAACGTGTATTGTGCGAGTAAATAAACAAATGCAAATGAAGTCGTTTGGATTCCCACGATGCACTTGGAGCCTGGTTATCTCTACAGAAGCTCGTTTGGTTCAGGTTTGCGTCAGGATGTTCTCTCTCGGCTGTACAGAGCTGATCAGACCATAAACCAGCCTCAACAAAGTCACGTTTTTCTAAGATACTGAGAGGATTTGAGCCATTTCCAAACTGCATACGATACCGATACAATACTGGTGTCGAATAGAAACGTTTGGTGGATCGGATATCGCCTTCCAAGATATTGGTTCAACTGATTTTGGCCTAAAACGTTATTTTTCCAAAGCAGTTCTGTTTAAATGATAAATAACAGTTACAAAAAACATTTGAACCAAGTATGAACATTGATATCGAAACAGAAAAAGCATAATCGGCGTATCCCTAATCAGTACCAGCACTTACTTAAAGGTACACTATGTAACTTTTTCTATTGAGACATCTTTGAAGAGTTCGTTTCCTCTGAGATATTATAATTTTCCCCAGAATGCTCCAAAAAAAAAAAAAAAGCAAAAAACAAAACTCCCTTAATTATTCAAGACTCCACAGATGTGTTTTACTGGAGAATAATCCAAACCAAGCAACACTCCATCTGCCAATCTCTACGGAAACGAGCAGGTGAAAAGTTCCACAGTGCACTTTTAAATACAACACTGGGTCCTGGATCAGTTCCGTCCGGCTGCACAGTTTCACATACCGTCGCTCACCGGGCGTCGTATCAATACCATAAATCAAACTTAATCCAGTTTGATTTTTTTTTTTTTTTTTTTTTTTTAAGCAGATAACAATTGTCTGTTTCTCCTTACTCATCCTTTGCGCATTGATTCCTTCGCTTTTTAACAATATATCTGAAAACTCCAGTGGGCGGTGTGTTGGTTTCTCCTCGGCAACCCACTCCTCTGCAAGCATCCGGCTGATCAATAGAAGAGGCCTATTCAGAGTCAAAAGCAGAGCGCACTTGATATTCTTCCCTTTCAGAAAGACCCTGCGGTTGCGGAGGCGTCGGTAAAAACGTGCCTCCCACCACAAAACGGCGCACGCCCTTGGACAAGTGCGTATATTTCTGTTTGTTCACCTCGTAATGAAGAGGAAAAGAAGACACAGCAACATGGACGTGGAGTAGAGGTTCATTAGCCGCTTTTGTCGTGGATCGTACAGAAATCTAGACGTTATATATAGTGAGTTATTTTATTCCGGGTGAATGTGGGTACACGGTTCGCCTGGCGTGATTTCAGTTTTCTTCAGTCTCCAGTGGCGCTCATGAGGAAAAGCGCAAATATGTGTGACACTAATGTGCGAAACAGTGAAATACAATTACCACCTAATTTTCAGTCGGCGTCGCCCGAGTGACAGCCGGGATCTGGACGAGTTTTCTCTCATTATTCGACCGGCTTTTATGCTATGTTTGCGGTATGAAAAATATATTTGCATTTGGACAGGAGCGTTTGGGGCCAGGCGAAATGACGGTAATAATAGATCTGTTCTGTTTTTTATTTTTAAAATGAAATGGCGTTTGACGTTCATTTCTCGAACATAAACAATGCGGGAGTTTAATCATCGTCACGAAGCTCCAAACGGTGAACGGTTCATGTTTGTACAGCGTTATTTATTACTAGAATCGCACCGCCAACCTGTGGATCGGTGTACCTGACCAGCCAATCAAGCAGAATTTGAACCTCCAACCTCCAGAGTAATGGGCAAATGCTCTACCAACTGAGCCACTGTCGCCTACTGACACAGGATTGGCTGTAGATGTTTCAATTAAAATGATCCATCCGTCCATTTTCTTCGTCTTATCCGGGGTCGGGTCGCGTGGGCTCCAGTCTAAGCAGGGACTCCCAGACTTCCCTCACCCCAGACATGTCCTCCAGCTCCTCCGGTGGGACCCCAAGGTGTTCACAGGCCAGACGAGAGACATGGTCCTGCCAATTTGATCATTTTTTGGTTGTAAATTTCTGAATCTCAGCTGATCGAAGTTTAAATACTTGCAAATCTCCGTTTGGTCAATCAGAATTTACCACAGAGTGATTGACGTGTTTTTGTTGTGCATTTTAACCTCACTGTTTTCACAAATGATCACATGTTTTGTAATGGTTGATGGATTCACCACAAATTATTACACCGATTTAGCTTTTTCTGTTCCGATATCGATGTCGAGACTTTGCCTTTAAGCGTTGGCTGACACCAGAAGTCAATCAGGTCTAGCACCAAAGTACATCTTTAACATGATAGTGTCACATGAACCAGGACTAGACCAGGACTAAACCAGGACTAAACCAGGACTAAACTAGGACTAAACTGGGACTAAATCAGGACTAAACCAGGACTAAACCGGGACTAAACCGGGGCTAAACCGGGACTAAACCGGGACTAAACCAGGACTAAACCAAGACTAAACCAGGTCTCAAACAGGACTAAACCGGGACTAAAGCAGGACTAAACCGGGAATAAACCAGGACTAAACCGGGACTAAACTGGGACTAAACCAGGGCTAAAGCAGGACTAAACTGGGACTAAACCGAGACTAAAGCAGGACTAAACTGGGACTAAACCGAGACTAAAGCAGGACTAAACTGGGACTAAACCGAGACTAAAGCAGGACTAAACCGGGACTAAACCGGGGCTAAACCAGGACTAAACCGGGACAAAACCAGGGCTAAATCAGGGCTAAACCAGAACTAAACCAGGACTAAACCAGGACTCAATCAGAACTAAACCAGGACTAAACCAGGACTAAACCAAAACAGTTCTTTTTAGCTGTTCAACTTGACTGAAAGTTTTTTATTGTTCACTTTTCTCCTTTACTGCTAATTTTATGACGATTATTTGTGATTATTTATGTTTTGCTTTGTTGTATTGTGATTTTAATGTCTTTCTTATTCTGTAAAGCTCTCTGAACTACCTTTTGTACAAATTGTGCTGTACAAATAAACTTGCCTTGCCTTAATTTCCTTTTAACATAAACAGTGTATGGTAAGAAATGATCTAAATGTGTTTTGTAGCTGTTATCTACAATTCAAAGTAGCTACAAAACAACTTCGAAAAAAATACAACTTCAGTGTCATGATTGATATAATTAGCTTGTAAATCATCTTATTACAACAATTTATAAACCAAAATGGAATACGATAGCTGATATCTGACCCACGTTCTTTAACTTCTTGAAACGTCTCGTAAATAAACGTTAATAGAACAATTAATCCAATGTCTGTACCATGGAAACCGACAGAGCAAACTACAAATACGCTCGTCTTTTCTGTCTCTTTTTGCGACCAACATGCATCAAACGCAAAGACCAGGTCACGACTATCCCGAGAGAACCATCCCTCCATCGATAACTCCAGAATTAGAAGCAGACGCTAACCCTCGCTTACCGTGCGCTTTAACCTTTCACCTTTCAACCCCGCTGTCCCCTTGGAAATCTCGCGTGTCGACATGGCTCTTCAAACACACACCAGATGGGGCCCGCGCGCTACTTCAGGATTCATATTTCAGTCCTGGACGTTTGAGTAAATCACATGTTTTGGCCTAAAAAGTTACATTACGATGCATTTATGGGTTTGCAAAGACACGGTCGCTAAGTGGCGCGGGCTGGAAAACACTGTAACACGGACATGCATGGATCGCGAAATGAAAGTTCTGCTCCACACACTCAATTTTAAGCCCTTCAGAGGCGTTCAAGTGAAAATAAATAGGATTAGCTGGATGTGAGAGTGAAAAAAAGGAGGAATTGTAGGTTTTTTCCTTTGATTTGGCCTATCCCCCTGTAAAAGGCGGGCGATAGGGAGGAAGGGGAGGAGTCTGTAGAGGTCTGAGCACGGCACATCCCAGTTTCATTGTCCAGTAGAAATGTCTGTTTAATCCGTCAGTCGTCCAGGTCTGATCCATAGTAAAACCCAAAAGTAAAATCCGTCAACTGGACAAAAAGTTGCAGGAGTGAAGACGTCCCAGCTGCTTCTTCAGAACTTTTTATCCCGCGGACAGTTTTTACTTTTAGATTTTGCCGTCTAACAATGCATTTCTATCACTTTCATTACTTTTGGAGCCATTTTCAGTCATATCGTTAAACGTCCACGATGTAACTTTTCTAGTGGACGACACTGGTATCGATTTAAACTCAGGAGACGAGTACGTCAAGCCAGGTCAAGTAAGAGGTCAGATCTGTGGAGAGGCAGCACACACACACTCACAGTACAAACGCATGTCTTTCAAGGTGTTTTTGAGCAGTAAAAACACCCCGTACTTGAATACATCCGCGATCGATAGGTGTAATGCCATACTGTGAAACATTCCAAGCCAGACGATACATAATAAAAAGCAGAAAATGTATATAGCGCATGTAGTTAATCGTTAGAGTGAGGTAGGAGTATTTTATTTCACTTTAGTTTACTTTTGAATAGATGAGCGTCATAACAGCTGTTTTTTTTTTTAAACAAGTAAGTAATGGTTTCATAAAAAGGTCAGTGAAAGTTATTCTCCAAAACAAATTATAAATAAATACGCAAATAAATAAAAATCTGCAAAAATATAATGTTTCATAAGTCTATTGGTAAAATAGTCACATTTTTATACAGTGGTCCCTCGTTTATCTTAGGGGTCACGTTCTAAAAATAACCCGCAACAGGTGAAATCTGTGAAGTATCAGCCTTATTTTTTACAGTTATTCTATATGTTTTAAGGCTGTAAAACCCCTCACCACACACTTTATACACTTTTCTCACACAGGCGTTAACATTTTCTCACATTTCTCTCTCGTTTAAACTCTCTCAAAGTTCAAACCTTCGTCGGCGTCTTTGTCGGTGCAGAACGTTTCATCGACATTGTGGGTTTTGTCGGAGGAGAAAACAAATTGCAAACGTACAGCACTTCAGAGTCACACTGAGATCCAACGTTTATGTAAATTTGTCTGAACAGGTTCTGTACTGGACAGGAGACACGGCACGGAGGAGACTGATGGACAATGGTCTACAGTCCAACAGCCAATCAGGACGCAGAACACAATGCACGATCAGACGGTGTAAAAATTGCGCAAAAAAAAATGTACGAAACAGCAAAACCACGAAAGGTGAACCGCGATATAGCGAGGGACAACTGTATAGCGCTTTTCCACAGTCAAGTCACTCAAAGTGCTTTACGTTAAGGAACCACTCACCCATTCACACACACAGACAGCTAAGGGTGAGGCGGGTTAAGTGCCTTGCCCAAGAACACAACAACAACAACAACAACACCATTCATCTGTGGGAGCTGGAATCGCACCGCCAACCTGTTCGCTCAACCAATGACGTTTATGTCGAGAGCGGGACTCCACTCACTGAGCCACTATCGTCTATTGACTGATCTGAATTTTTAAACGCGCCCACGTTTGACCTACCGCGCCCCGCCTCGTCGCAACCTTGACTAAAACCAATAACGGATAATCATTTCACTTGGCGGGGCTGTTCCGTGGAGTTTGCCGCATTTCAAACTTGACTATAATTTCCCCTGACGCGTCGTACAGGACTGACAGATTTCCCATAGGCTGGATCAGGGGGGAAGGAGGTAGAGTGAAGGCAAAAAGACAAGGACAAGGCAGAGACAGCGCCAGCCCTGATCTAATCTCCCATCTTTGGCATCAACGAGATCTGATAGCGACTGTGTAAATCAGCAGGCAAGAGTCCTCAGAGTGGACTTTGTCTGTAAGAGATAACCAGGCTATCTGCATCCATCTGACCGTTCATTTGAGAGATTACTCATCGTGTTTTTTTTATCCAGGTAGTAGTATATCCTGGTAGAACGTGGCCTTATAGTCGGGATGATACAAGGACGAAGCCAGAAACAACCAAAAAAAACAACATTTTCTCTACTGGGAATTAAAACGTAGGCGGGAATGTTCCGACGATTTCAACTGTTCTGTTTCTACTCTGGAGCTGTGAGGCGGTTTTTGTACTAAAAAGACATAAAAAATTCAACGTTACATGAAATTATTTTTTAAAAGTTAATAGTAAAGTAGGAGCAGCGAAAGGGTTTTAAAAGGTTAGGAACAAAACGGATGTAGCTGATCTAGAAAGGAACATAGTCACATTTATATAGATATACAATTGTCCCTCGTTTATCGCAGAGGTTATGTTCTAGCTTTAGTTTTTTACAATTATTCTACATGTTTTTGTCTGTAAAACCCCTCACCACACACTTTATACACTTTTCTCACACAGGCGTTAACATTTTCTCACATTTCTCTCTCGTTTAAACTCTCTCAAAGTTCAAACCTTCGTAGGCGCCTTTGTCGGTGCGGAACGTTTCATCGACATTGTGGGTTTTGTCGGAGGAGAAAACAAATCGCAAACGTACAGCACTTCAGAGTCACACTGCGATCCAACGTTTGTGTAAATTTGGAGAGCTGAGAGCATTCTGAAAGGTGAGCCGCGATATAGCGAGGGACAACTGTATCTCTAACAAAAAGCACGTACAGAAAGGAAGCCATCAACCATTCACGTGGCGGGTTAAGTGTCTTGCCCAAGGACACAACAGCAGAACAACCAAAAACCTCCAAACTACAACAGTAGCTCAGCGCGTCACAGTTGGTAGAGTGTCAGATCCACGGATTCAAAGGTTGGCGTTTCGATTCACATTTTCTACGTAAACTTCATTGGTTGATTGGTACGATTCCAGCTCTCAAAGATTAACGCTGTCGTTGTGTCCTTGGGCAAGACACTTAACCCACTTCGGCCCCAGTGTCTGCGTACACCGGTGTATGGATGTGTGATTGGTTCCTTCATGTAAAGCGATTTTGAAGATGGAAAAGCGCTGCATAAAAGTGACTATTTACCATTTTACCAACATCGTTAATCAGGAGCTAGGAGTAGAATCGAACCACCGACCTTTGGGTTAATGGGCATGCACTCTACCAACTAAATCACTGAGGTTACGGTTCTGAAACAGTCCATTTTCTCTCGAGTGAAATTGCTATGTTTGGTTTCAGAGTTTCAATATCACAAAAACAATATTCATTTCGTCTTTTGGCCACATAAAGTTCGACTGACCATTTACTGGCGTCAAATCGGAATAACAGCGTCGTAAATCCGCCGGAATAGCTTCAAAGCAAACTCCCAAAATAGCCCAATTTCTGACAAAGGAATTATTAAAAACTACAGCTTCAGATTAATGTTTTTAGGTTGAACAGAATCGTCGTGATAAGTTTGGATTGAATCAGGCCACATGTCACAGTGAGACGCGACTTTTGCGCGAATCTCTAAGAAAATGTCACCTCAGCGTAACCTTCAAATCGGAGAGTTTTGGACCAACGTGCGGAAGAGTGTGGGCAGGTCAGGCACAAGAGCGCACCACAGGCTGTTTTATTTTATCGGGAGTTGTGGGAATTGAGGAAGACGGAGTGAATATAGGAAAATATCACAAGGAAGAGGCGATCCAACTGAAGGTTTGACGACTTTTCTAACATTTTACTTCGGTATAAATTGAACGGACATCGCCGCTGATGTTACGTAGAGGTAATTCCGTAACTGTTACTTAGCAACCGTACTGTAAACAAGAACCGGAGCTGATCTAAACAGTCATAATGAAAATATGACTTGTTTATTTTGTTACGTTGATGTTTAAATGATCCTCGTTATACTATTTTCTGATCTATGTCATTATAATGTTTCCTCATCACAAACACACCTGGAATTTTGTTGTTTTGTGTTTCCTTCGCACACGTTTAACACACGAACCCCGCATATTTAGACTTTAGCTCTTCTCTCAAACAGAAAACACTGCGCTCCACCTTGTGATGTCATCATGTGGTAATACGGGAAGTGTTTTTAGACTCCATACACGTTCACTAGAATCATTTGGTTTTGATTTGATTTCAAGCCCTGGAATTGCCAATTTCGACTGAACAAAAGGTAAAAGGTTTGATGTTAGCTTGAGAACTACCACTTGATGACATCACAAGGTGGAACAGAGCATTTTGAGCTTTGGAGATGTTACAAACTAATAATCAATTGTTACTCAGACATGTGTGAATGAAACAAAACACAACTCCAGGTCCGTTTTCGAGGACGTAACATCATTATAACGTGTCAAAAAGCACATAAGAGTCAGTTTTGCGTCATACAGGACCTTTAAAGACGCAGAAAAACAACGTGGAAGCGACGGGAGCACGGCGATCGTTTGCTGTTTGCACATGGATTCGGTGTGACTGGGTGTGATGAGTGTGACAAAGCCCAGTGACAGAGCCGTGGCCATCGAGAAACACATGACAGTGTGAATCAGCGCGAGGAGGAGGACGAGGCTCAGAGGGAGGGCCGGGGAGCGAGGGGCGGGTGGGCCGGGGAGCGAGGGGCGGGTGGGCCGGGGGGGGGGGGGGACCCAAGGGTAAACGCAAACGGACAGAGAAATGGGATCTGACCAATGCTTGTGCAAGTCAGCTCGGTAAGTGTGAAGAGCTAATGATGTGGTTGTGATTTGTTTTAGAATGGAGGGAGGAGGACGAAGGGAAAATTGATTTCTTATACAATTACGTTTTTTGTGATCTACTTTTTAAATTTTTTTTATCATCTGCAGTTATACAAGTTACAATTTGATTACATTTTTCTCCTTTTTAAACCTCGCACCTCCCACCTGTTTTCCCCGAGATCCCCTTTTGATGGACATATACAAAGAAGAAAAAAAAAAAATAAAAATACACAATAAGGATAAAAATATACATATAGTAATAATAAAAATAAATAAATAAATATTAAAAATAAATAAATAAATATTAAAAATAAATAAATAAATATATAAGCAAATAAGTACATAAAAATTAATAAAATAAATACATAAATAAAAAAATAAAATAAAAATAATACAGTCATCCCTAGTCATCCCTAACAAACAAAAGGATTATAAATAAAAAAAAAAATAAAAAAATCATACAATAAATAGTACAATTATACAATTAACTTTACAAGATTATAGCCATTATTTGTTCAGGCAAAGTCTATTGACACAAAATAAAAGCTAAAAGTGTCCAAACACCAGAGTAAAAATCCTCAAATAGGACAAGTAATCGTTCAAATATAAGTATCATAGAATAGATAGAAAAAGGCACAGATTTCACCCATTGGGCAACTTTTCTGTCCAATACCTGCTTTTTTTTCCATGGAGACTTCATTTTTATGTCTCACTGCATAGTCTTAACCTCAAATGTGCCACAGCGCAGCATTAAACTTATCCCTGTGTTATTCATCTATGTAATTTCACTTGTTTTATGCCTAAAATCCCTTGAAAAACACACTGGGTCATCTTGCCTCTCCACAGATATGGCTTGTACCTCAGCCTGGTTGCCTGGTCTCCATTGAGATGTGCAACGTCGCACTACGGAACATTCCAGGATGCCATAGCTTGACTAATGCTTCTTTCTCCTCGACTTTTGCTGCGTTATAGGATAGACGTCACACTGTCTGACTTGGCTCACTATCTCCTCATCCTCTTTCGAAACTCGCTAATGACCTTCTTGTCGCTAATTCAATCTCGAGCGACTGAGGGTGGCAAGTTTTCGAAATCCCAGACACCCATCTCGTGCCCACCAGCTCTCTTACATGCTGTTAGTTTTCCAAATCCACGTCTGTGTGATGCTCGATAAGAAAATGAGCCGTCCAAATGGAGCGTTTAACATGGAGGAGGGAAATCAGCCAGCGCTCTCAAGTCGACCCGAACACAGGGCCCAGATTACGACACAGCTGTGAGGCCTTATCAGCGCCTCCACCCAACAACCGTCTGGTCCTACTCTCCACAGCAGTCACGTCCGGACAGACACGTGTGATCTTTCATCCTCGTATCTGCGCTTAGCTGCGAAAACGCTACACGGAGACCACACGGCAACGTCTACGCTGCGACACCACCGTTTTAACGCTCGTCTGTGTGTCACAACGAGCCCAGGGACAAAGCCACATCAGAACATGGACGGAGAGGGACGAGAATCGACACAGCTCCACAAACTGAAGTAAAAACAAGACCAGATTAAAGTTATTCCAGGTGTGATGGTTAAAGATGGATTGTGTCACTTTCGCCTGATTGTCTCCATGGAGATGTCATCGCCGGACAAGTCTAAGTACAAGTAGTAAAGTATTGTGTTGTCGAATTTTTAGGTATCTGGACTTTACGTAAGCACATTTTACAGTGGATACTTTTTACTTTTACTTCACTACATTTGAGAGCAGTATCTGTACTTTCTACTCCACTACATTTTTGAACAGGACTGAAAAGTAAAAAGTACTTTCTCTATGATTTGAGGGAGTATTTATTTATTTATTTATTTTTTTTTGTTACTGTTAAACAAAATGTGTGTCATTTAAAAAAAAAATCTATTTCACTTCATTTATACTTTAACAACACTTGACTTGTGTGAAATACTTTTACCTTTTCCTCTTAAAGTACATTTTTAAACAGGTACTTAAATATTTTTACTTAAGTAGATTTTTTCATGTGACAACGTTTTACCTCTGTATCTGTACTTCTATTTAAGTAACAAAGAAGAGTACTTTTACTTGAGTAACATTTTACCTCTGTATCTGTACTTTTATTTAAGTAACAAAGATGAGTACTTTAAAAAAAAACTTGAGTAACGTTTTACCTCTGTATCTGTACTTTTACTTAAGTGACAAAGATGAGTACTTTTACTTTCACTTGAGTAATGTTTTACCTCTGTATCTGTACTTTTATTTAAGTAACAAAGAAGAGTACTTTTACTTGAGTAATGTTTTACCTCTGTATCTGTGTTTTACTTGAGTAACAACATTGAGTATGTTTACTTTTACTTGAGTAACATTTTGGCTCTGTATCTGTACTTCTACTTAAGTGACAAAGAAGAGTACTTTTACTTTTACTTGACTAACTTTTGACCTCTGTATCTGTACTTCTACTTAAGTAACCCCTGTGGACTCACTACCTGAAAAGTAACTTCAACATTTTACCATTTTCTAAGAATCATTTTCATTTCTGTAAAATTCCATTTCTGTTTTCTCAAAGCAAAATAATTGATTAAATTTTACATTTATCGTGAACTAAAAT
Organism: Periophthalmus magnuspinnatus; assembly: GCF_009829125.3. Taxonomy (NCBI): domain Eukaryota; kingdom Metazoa; phylum Chordata; class Actinopteri; order Gobiiformes; family Gobiidae; genus Periophthalmus; species Periophthalmus magnuspinnatus. Next base: position 4,864,505 of record NC_047136.2, on the reverse strand, counting down.
GTTTCATTTTTTTGTTTCGGTGAAAACTGAATTAAATATTTGGCCGTGAGAAAATAAGAACAAATCTCATCTAATTAGTCTGTTAAAACTTTATATCTGACTGAAAAAGACAAGTCAAATCCAGGACAGAGTTTTATCTGAGTCTTTAGCTCCAGAAGAATGAATATTCACACATACAGACCTGTCAGGAGAATGAATGAATGAATGAATGAATAAATAAATAAATAAATAAATAAATAAATAAATAAATAAAATAAATAAAATAAATAAAATAAATAAAATAAATAAAATAAATAAAATAAATAAAATAAATAAATAAAAAAAATAAAATAAGTACTATATCAACTTATGGCTCGATAAATGAGACCTGGATACATATGTTTTGGGTCTCAGTTTCATCATGTGTTCAGTTTATTTGCAAGAACAGTTAGATTTTTGTTGTTTTTGTTGTGATATGATACGATTTGAGCTGCTGAGGGTTAAAAATGTCACTTCTGTGGTTAAGTATTGCTTCATTTTGCTCTTAATATGTTGCGGCTCATGTCTTTAAATGATACTATAAAAAAAAGAAGGGGGAAAGGGGAAAGAAAGAGAAAGGAAGAGAGGAAATAAATAAATAAGAATAGAGACTCAACCCTGAAACTGAATGTCAAAACTATATAACTTCATAACTAAACACTCACTCATTCATTCATTTTATCTGCTCAATAATAAAACATTAGCTCATTGTAAATAAATAAATAGAATAAATAAAATAATACAAAAATAAATAAAATAAAATAAATAAAATAAAATAAATAAAATAATACAAAAAAAAAATAAAAAAAAGAAATAAAAGAAATAAACTAACATAACATAAAATAAAATAAAATGGTACTGTTTGTTTAAAAATGCCCTACTGGGATTATCTTGATCGTGAAAATGAAGGAGTTTCAATAGTTCAATAATTTTAATAGTTTCAATATTATCGTTTATCGACGTATTTCTATCTTTTGCCTGGAATCATCTCCAGCAAACGTCACATTTTAAGACATATTTTATTGGAAAATTCAGCCGTATCCATCTAAATTCTTTGACAGACTTCCATGTTTCCATTTCCCTAAAAGTTCTTTTTCTTTAACCGCTGCTTCAAAACTGTTTTTCACTGTAACATATTTTGTCCTACGCTATTTGTTTTAACTTGAAGCGGAGAACCTCAGTCGTCCCGCTTGACTTTTCATCATCCAAAACCTGGGATGTTTTGTTTTGAATTGTTAGTCGCTATGGAAACGACGCTAGTTTTTCACGATTCCAAACCCCGCGGACCGACACTGTGGTTTTAACTGATTTTGTCAAACTGCTCTACACATATAGAAATTACAGTTTCTAACAACATAATCACCAACACTGCACAAAACAAGTCAAATACAACTAAACCACATGTGTCAAACTCAAGGCCCCGGGGCCAAATGTAGCCCACCATGTCATTTTATGTGGCCGCGACAAGGTAAATTAATGACTGTCTTAAAATGTCAGTTCATCAGGAGATACGCAGTTACACAGTCATATTTTTTTACATCTATACAAATTTGAGGGCATTTTGCTGATGTGGCCCAAGGTGAAATTGAGCTTGACACCCCTGATACTAAACGCTGCAGCTCGAAGATACAAGCTTTTCAGACGAAGTTTATTTAAAAAAACTAAAGCGCTTCACATAAAAAGTCAACAAAAAACTAATATACAGACAGACAGCACACAGATACATCGGAAAAGAGCAATAAAACAGCAAGATATCCTGTTGAGTTCGTATTAAATGCCAGGGAGAAGAGGTGGATTTTCAGTCTGAGAGGATCTGACAGTAATACGCTCGTGTTTGAAGTATTCCCAAATGACCCTGTAGTGAAATATTTAAGAATACAATCAAAACAAAGGGAAAAACATGACATTTTCTTGCAGCAGGTGGAGCTATCCATGGTGCTGAAAAGGACTCGGGCACATTCAGACGCATCTGCCTCTGTCCTTGGTGCTGAAAAGTCAAACCACGGCTTCTTTTGTGATCCGCGCATAAAGCTCGGATTCCGATTTGACTTAGATGTGAATAAAAACACAGCACGGTCGCTCTACACGTATAACCACAGCCTTTACCTTCACTCGTTATGATACATGTGAGTATTTGTACAAGTTTCGAGTCCCCAAGGTTGTTCCTTTTGAATCGCGTATCGCCGCAACCTTCGCCGATGCGGAGTCTTACGAGTGAGAAAGTCAGAGCAAATGTCATAAAGAAGAAAAGATTAAAAGGAAAGAAGGGGGCATCGGGCCCTCGAGTCCTTATAACGTTACAGGCCGTTGCATCATCAGCACAACACGGGGAGAGCAGAGGCCGCGTGTGGGAGAAGGGATCTGGCGCGTAAAAGTAAAAGGGTCCACCGCTACTGACACACACACACACACACAGACATGTCAATCACAGCGTGTGGCAGTTGTCGCCGCCTCGTGCCCTTTGGCTTCGCTCCCCTGCGGAATTTTAAATGAATAGAGCCTGATTACGGCTTATTGAGCCACGGATCCATAGGGACAGCGCTGATGTCATAGAAACTGCCCACTGCTCTGTGTGTGTGTGTGTGTGTGGGGGGGTGTGTGTGTGTGCAGCTCTATCCCCGTGTATGTGTCCCCAGGGAGCTATAATACACCCCAGTAGGAATACACAATAGAAACTCGACGCACAACGGATACCGGTTTAGTTTAAAATAAATAAAAGAGTGGAACTTTATGGCTGGTGCTTGTCGTGGTTGAGTGGGAGGCTTTGGTGCCGCTCAATGGGAGGATGGGGCAACTGCTGCTGCTGCTGGTGGTGGTGGTGGTGGCTGCAGCTGCACCGCGGGGACAGGGGAGCGCGCGCACACACACAGTCGCTCCAACCCTCTCCATATTTCAGCAACATACTGTAACCCGAGCGCGTTTAAAAGGAGGGAGTGATCCAAACTGAGCACAGTCTGGATTCTCTCAGTGTCCCGTTAATGCGCGCAGTAAGTTCAGTCCTGGCTCCAAAGCGGTAGCAGTAAAAAAAAAAGAAAAAAAAAGCTCCCAGGACGCAAATAAAAACTCGACACAAGTGAGATTTACTCAGGAGAGAGTTGGCAGTAGTATCAATGGGACCAAAGTGCCTGGAATAAACCCACACCTGAAAAAAAAAAGGATAACGATGCGAGGGGGAGGAACGTGACTGCGTGCGCTGGTGGGAGTTGGACAAGAGGGACTTTTGTGCAATGCTGCGCGCACGTTAGCAGTTTTTTTTTGTTTTTTTTTTGGTGATGCTTGGTCGTGGGTTTAGGTGCTGTCCGAGCGGAGTGGGCGAGCGCGCAACAATGAGTCACTGTCAAATTCTTATTGTATCTGTGGCAGTATTCTCAGCTTTGGCTAAAAATAGGAAAAGGGGGCCCGTTTTGGGATGTGCAGAGGGAAGATACAGATACAGATAGTGGTAAAAAACACAACAACACAGGGGTTTCTACGCTGAGATGTGTGTTTTCATGGTAAAAGTCGTTATTTTTACGCACGGTTTTGGATAAATTGGGTAAACTGTTATCCAGCCTGTGCCAATGCGTGAGTTTCGTGCGTAATTATGACCAGAACAAGAGCAGAGAAGTCACTTAACAGGCTTTATCAGACGTATGAGTGAAGCAAACCTGTTCTTTTTTTCTTCTATAACTAAAAAAGTCGTGCGTAAAGTCGTATCACATGTCGAGGTTATGAATATTTAAAGCCTCGCTGTAGCAGAGGAGATAGTTCTGATAGATAAGGGGTATGTACCGAATGAATAATTGATGTTGTTAGTAAACCCAGTCCTTTAGAAGTCAATAGGAACTTGTAGCTAACGTTTTAATAAGGAAAAAGCACGTTTGGAACCCACGTGACGCGAATAACGAACCAAAAGACGCGTCGATGGCGGCACTGCACCTGCCCCTAACCCTAAACTCCCAAGTATTTACCATCACGACGTGAAAGCAACTTCTATCACGTCGTGTCGTGGCGTGACAGACGTTTTTTTTTTTTTTTTTTTTACGCGTGGAAAAGTTGCGTTTTTCCCAACGCGCAACAACAACACGTACCACCCCCGAGCGCCTCAACTCCTCAACCCCTCGCGTCGTTCGTCGTTTCCCTTGCACCCACTTGAAGAATAATCCCCGCAGACCCGCTCATCCCCCGCGTACGCATCCCCAAAACGCGCGGATACACACGAGAAACGACAAACACCCCCCACCCAACAGACCAAAAGAACGTCACGGACACAGCCATCAGCCACCATCAACCACGAACCACCATCACAACCATCACTATCCCGCTCTCTCCTTCTGTTCTGGAATAACTTCGGACGCAACAGCAGCGAGGATGAGGGCGCAGAGCAGAGAGAGAGAGCGTCATCTCCTCAAAAATGCGCCTTTAGGATGCGAGGAGCTTGATTCGCATTCAGCCACAGACCGGGATGGAGAGGAGGGAGGGAAATAAGGAAGGAGGGAGGGAGGGAAGGAAAGAGGGAGGGAGTGAGTGGTGCATTTGTATAGCTGGTACAGATGGGGACTTACCCTTTACCGAGGCGCCTAGTAGCCCCATGTAAAAGAACAGTAACCGGCTCCAGTGGTGCGCGTGCAAAAGCCCTATTCCATCTCTTTTTCTGTATGCGCATTCCGCTCTGGCTACGTCCTGGTTAGTCATGGCACGGCTTGTTTTCATTGATTTTTTTTAGAAATTCACGGGCACGATAGTTCAGATCAGATGGTCAGAAAAGGGAGATTCACTCGTTGGAGGCGCTGAGCAAAATCCCAATGCATGGAGAACAGGACTCGGTTCTCGCAGCTGGACTGAACCATGTCATGTGTGTGTGCGGGGACCGGCGTCTTCTCCTTCTTCTCTTTCGTGTTCTGCTGCCGCTGCTGCTGGCTGGCTTGTGTCTCTGAAGGTTTCACGCGTTCCCCGCTTTTGGAGGGTGAAAAGAAAGGAGAAAGCAGAAGCCAGAGAAGCGAGATGCGACTGGAGCGGTCCTGCGTTTGCTCTAAAAATCCCTGCTCCTTCGCTCTGATGAGACGGAGACCAAAAACCGGGTGATCCCCATTCGTTCAGTTTGTCCCGTTGTACTTGTATGTCCTTCTTTTTTCCCCCCTCTCAATTTACCTCCATGAGCCCACGAGAATAATCCACCTATAAGGTAACTGGTGATGGTAAAGCCAAAGGTATCCGCATCCGAGGATAGAAAAATGACAGAAAACGCATCAAACCACAGGCGTGTAGAAGTTCTCCATCAGTCCAGGACACCGAAACGCGCGCACACAAGTGGGATAAGCAGTATGTTGGTATGTAATTCCCAGGATTGGCAGAGCGTGGTCACACAGCGTCGTCTCGGGTGTGCACGACGCTAAAGATTCAGACTGCAGACCTGCTCTCCAGTCTGCGCGCCTCTCTGCCTCTCTCTACGTGCAGCTCCCCCCGCCCTCGCTCTACAGCTCCTCTCCCCCTGTCTTCTCTCTGTCCAGTCAAGAACACTTAAGGGGCATTTGGAAATAAACTCAAGGGTACTAACGAGATGATTCGGACAATCCTCAGGCAGTGTGTACAAATGAAATCTCCAAATTGTGCTGGAGTGGGTCAAAATAAGTTGGAGAGATGCTAAAATTTCAAGCAGGGTCAATGTTTTTATTCCATTTGGGGATGGAGTACAGATATGGGCTCTCCGATCTCGCTATGTCGCTTAAAAAAAAGAGAAAAGTTCGTGCCAAATTCTAGCTTTCGAGTCCAATCACTTTGAAGGATTATTGAGTTGCACAAACAGATCATCACCCCCCGGGGCCAGTGCTGCTTATGTTGGGCGGCCATTTTAAACGTCTAAAATGATCCAGAATATACACAAAAATACATTTAGTGCCAGTGCAATGTGCTTTCTCGATAACATATTAAGAAGTTTGATGTATAGTTGATAAACGATAATATTGAAACGACTTTATGCCACTGATGCAACAATCCAAGAGCAGATTTAAGCCACAAAAACTATTCTAAATCTAAAATACTGTTAAAAAATCATAAGCTACTGCACTTTTTGGAGTCCCGACTGTTAATGTGTGCCTTAATAACAAACAAAAGAATGTCTTGAGTTACCACAAGCTTAATTTTATTGAACTGGAAAAGCAAAAAACAAAATAAAAATAAAATAACAACTCACCAAAATCCTCTCAGACATAATGCAATACTTAGAACTAGGAAAAAAATAAAAAAATAAAATCTCACTGTGAAACAAACAAGAGCTTTTTTACACCATCTGGCAGCTTTTTATTGATTATTTTAATAATAGAACAATATTGAGACTGTGTGTAAATGTATGAATATAAATATATGTATAGATTTATATGTGTATGTATGTACTGTATGTTTATGTGTGCAGGTATTCAGTTATATATATATATATATATATATATATATATATATATATAATTTTTATTTTATTTGTAATTTATAATATTTTCATTATTTATTGTGTGATGCTCTTATTTGTCTATTCACTAAAGATTTGTGTTAAATTTATTATTTTTCTTTTCATTATTATTATTATTATTATTATTATTATTATTATTATTATTATTATCATTATCATTATTATTATTTTTATTATTATGTTTTTGTTTGTTTTATATTACAAAAACATAATAAAAAAGTTAAAAAAAATTTTAAAAAATCATGAGCTGCAATGAATGTAATGTGTCCCCTTTTGTGACCCCAGCCCTTGGGACAACAGGTGGAAATGAGCCTTTGTCTATAATAAAATAAAATAAAATAATGTCTGTTCATTAACATGCATTGACCCAATCAGATAAACACATAAATAATTAAACAGCACAATGAAACAGTTTAGTCGTTAGTTTGGATCCGTAATGAGTCACACAAGTCATTAGTTCAACCTTTTATGGCTTAAATCTGATCATAGAGCTAAAAAAAAAATACAAAAAATCTCCAAGTAGTACAAAGAAAATGTGCACACGAAAAATATTAACCTCAAAAATTATATATTCATATACTGAACGATAAGTCGATATATTGATTATCATGAGACGCCAATGTGTCACCACAAACAAAAAAGTGAAGCTAAAATACTTACTATGATTTCAAATGTTAGAATTGTTATTTATTTATTTATTTATTTTTTTTATTTATTTTGAGCACAAGTATCGGATACACTTCAAGCACATTTCACAAATTTATCCTTATATAAACTCAAAAAGGAGTGGAAAGAAGAAAACTTATTAAATCCCACCCCTGTCTTCATTTAAGACGTAAATTCAATGTTTTGTTTAAGCTTCCTATTCCGTTGAAAAAGAAATATAGAATAAATATAATATAATATACGACAAAATAGAAAAATAGAATAGAATAATATAGAATAAAACCAGCAGTTACATTTAAAAAGCAGCTTTGGACAGTTCAGCTTCTAAAACAAAACCAACTCATTACGGGACTTGATTAAGAGACTTGAAAGTTGTCGGTTCGAATCCCGCTCTCGACGTAAACATCATTGGTTGAGCTCAGGTTGGCGATGCGATTCCAGCTCCCACAGATGAATCCTGTCGTTGTGTCCTTGGGCAAAACACTACACTACAATGTTGTATGAACGTACGTGCGACTGGCTGAGTTTTTCCTTGACGTAAAGCGTTTTGAGCGTCGTAAAAGCAAAAGCGGGAAAGCGCTGTATAAAACTGTCACCGTTCACCATTTAGCAAGACTCCCGCTACCGACGCTTTATTTTTTAATTGTTTTGGGACAGTCAGACGCGAAACAAAGCCCGCAGCTGATGAAATGCAAACAGTACAACTCCAAATCCACAACTTCCATGTCGTACAAAACACATACATGAGTTTGAGGAAAGCAGATCAATCTCTTCATGTATTCCTCCGGCGCGGGAGAAAAGTAATTGAATTAAACAATAGCACTCCCGGCTGTAATGCGTTTCCTCCAATAACTATAACGCAAAACATATGACGAATATAAAACGCCAATAACCCTGCTCGCCTGGTTTCATTGACTTTCTATAGCTTATCTCCATTATCGCCAATCAGGGGTTGCCCGGCGCTTTAATGCAGACGTCCACTTCCTGCTCAGCACACGTGAAATTGATGGCTAACCGTCCGGAACCCATGGCGTGTAAATCTGAATGTCACTCCCACTTTTGCATATGACCGCTGTAATTAGCTGGATTCTATTCACGAGGCACAGGGGAGAAAGCAGTCCGGATGCGCTCGCCTTATATGTATCTCGAGCGTATGCAGGGAATCTTAAACAGGCTGTGGTCAGACGCTGCTGATTTATTCAGGGTTATAGTGGGTACATATTGTGAATAATTTACACATGCGGTATGCAACAGTCAACAGTCCTAACTCGCTCTGTGCTGGGGAGATAATGGTTTTGGACTGCAGTGTTTGGGTGGTGCAGTGTTACTGGAGGAGTGCGAGGAGTAATTTGTGTTATAACATCGAAATCGAAACCAGTACGCAAGAATGTACATGGAATCGAAACTTCTAATCCAAGAATTCAGTTAAAAGTAAAAGTTAGATTATGATTTTGTGCATAAAAACTTTACTCCACACCCGTCTGACCACCACCAATAAGATAAGATAAAGATAAGATAAGATCTGCCTTTATTAGTCCCACAGTGGGGAAATTCCAGTATTGCACCGCACAGTTAAAGAACAGAAGGAAAATGGTACATGCAATAAAACAAGATAATAGATAAATAGTTTAAAATAATTTTAAAAATATACTTAAAAATAAACTAAATATAGACTCTAATATAACATCTCTGTAAAGTGACTTGAGTATTGCACTATTGATAAAACTTCACCCCTCTGGCTCATTATTTTGTTCTTAAAATGTCTGTATTCAAGATTTAAACATTAATAACAGACAAATTAGCAAATTAGGAGCCTTCTTTTCCTGAGGTTGCACCCGCTAGCGTTAGCAACAGGTTTGATTGACAGCGTTGCTAAGCGGTAAAGGGCGTTACCTCCAGCTCCAATTCGCTTTACATTAAGAAATTGTCGCCCTCTCTCTATAACTGCTGCCAGACTCGTCATTTTGGTCTTAAAATGTTCGGATTAACCCGGATTGGCTCTTTGGTTGCTATGATACTTACAGTCAAAACTCTGCTCCAAATTCGCTTTTATAACTGCTCTAGCCTCGATTAGCTTCATTTGAAAGGAGCTGAACGCTGTAGGTGACGTCACACTCACTTAGTTCACTTCTTTACACAGTCTATGGATCAAACCTCTGACCTTTCAGTTTGTGGGAGAACATTGTTTCCTGTAAGCAGCTCAGTAGCGTATTCGTCTGTTACAAAAAGATGAAAACTAGGACTGTCGCTATGGCCGTTAACAATTCCAAACAAACTGTATCGTTTGTGAGAGTTAGCGCTTAATTTGTAAGTTGCATCGAGCTTCGTTAAAATAAACTGAAATAACACAATGCCACACTCATTTAACATCAGTTTTACAGCAGAGGAATGCTATGCGCCGTTGCTACGGTAACGCGTTCCACTCAGAGTAAATCGTTTCCTTTCAAATCGCCTCTGTTTTGTATCACATCACATTACAATTGCAACTAGAACTACAACACACATCCAGAAATACTACTACTACTAAGATGGTCGCCCGAAACCAGCCCAGGATAGGATTTCGTCGCGTTTACCCGCCTCTGCCCCGTTGTACCTGGATGCACCCGCACGCGCCGGTGGACAAGTACGATGTGGTCTGCAAGTGCATCTGGTTGAAGGCGAAGAACACCAAAGAAGCCCTGGATACGCGGCAGAAACTTCACGCGACCAATGTTCGGTTAGACAGCAGCGACAGACAGTCCACACAGAGGTAGGAACGTCGCTCGTAACACGCTAATTTCTCAGGTTTTGACAAATTATGATCATGTACAGACTCAGGACCGCGCTAGATTTACTGTCTGATCTACCCTGAGTTTGTGAGTAGAAATTCCAATGTGTGTTTTCCGGTCTGGAGGTGAGAAATTCCAAATCAGCTGGAATGCATCATGGGAACTGAAGTATTTGGCAGCCATTTTGAATAAATTATATATTCAGTCTAATCTCTGGGTTTCAAAATGGTGAGGAATATCAAATAGTTACTCAAGTAAAAGTAAAAGTATGACATGAAAAGATCGACTTAAGTAAAAGTGTTTAAATACCTGTTTGAAAATGTACTTTAAGAGAGTAAAAAGTGTAAAAGTAACGGTATTTAAAAACGATACAGCACATATTTTGCTCACAGTAACAATACTAATCAATTTCATCGTTTTTCTTATGAATTTTGTGTATTTAGCAAAAGTACTCAGTCTGGTTACTTAAGTAAAAGTAAAAGTATGATATAAAGAGATTGACTTAAGTAAAAGTGTTTAAGTACCTGTTTGAAAATGTACTTAAAGAGTAAAAAGTGTAAAAGTATTTAAAAACGATACAGTACATATTTTGATCACAGTAATGATACAAATCAATTTCTTCATTTTTCTTATAAATTTTGTGTATTTAGTAAAAGTACTCAATTTGGTTACTTTGGTTACTTAAGTAAAAGTGCAGATACAGAAGCAAAACATTACTCGAGTAAAAGTATCACATGAAGTAAAAGTATTAACGTACCTGTTTAAAAATGTACTTTAAGAGGAAAAAGTTGTGTTGGTAAAGCGTAAATTTAGTGAAATAGATTAAAAAAAGATACATATTTTTTTTTCCAACAGCAACAAAACAAATCACTTTCTAAAGTTTTCTTATGAATTTTAAGTAAAAGTACTCAGTGTTGTTACTTAAGTAAAAGTACAGATACAGAGGTAAAACGTTGCTCAAGTAAAAGTTAAAGTATCACATGAAAAAACCTACTTAAGTAAAAGTATTAAAGTATCTGTTTTAAAATGTACTTTAAGAGGAAAAAGTAAAAGTATTTCACACAAGTCAAGAGTTGTTGAAGTATAAATGTAGTGAAATAGATTAAAAATGACACATATTTTGTTCAACAGTAACAAAAACAAATCACTTTATAAAATTTTTGTTTTGCTCAAACCCGAAGCTTGAACTCGTAAACTTTAGTCAGGATTTTACGACAAACATGGTAAAAATAACTCCTCAAATCATACGAAAAGTACTTTTTACTTCTCAGTCCTGTTCTAAAATGTAGTAGAGTAAAAAATACAGATACTGCTCTCAATTGTAGTCAAGTAAAATCCAATCTACTTTATTTATATGGCACATTTCACAAACAAATGCAGTTTCCAAAGTGCTGCACAAATACATTATAAATAAAAACAACTAATTAAGTAAATTTGGACTAGAATCAAATAGCAAAATTAAAATAATAAATATGTATATAAAAGCAATAAAACAATTTCCAGTAAAACAATGAAATAAAATAAAACAAGCAAATAAAATCAATAGGAACAAATAAATAAAAGACAGAGGATCATACGACTCACGCAGAGTTAAAAGCCAGAGAGTAAAAGTGGGTCTTAAGACGAGACTTAAAACTCTCCACAGGGGGCGCTGTTTTGACGTGAGGAGGCAGAACATTCCAGAGCTTTGGACCGGCCACAGAAAACGCTCTGTCTCCTCTGGTTTTAAGTCTCGTCTTCGGCCCCACGAGCTGGAGCTGGCCCTCGAGATGTAATCTGGGGCCAGTCCATTCAAAGCTTTAAAAACAAACAATAAAATCTTAAAATCAATTCTAAAAAAGTAAAGTAAAAGTAAAAAATAAGTACAGATACCTAAAAGTTCTCCGTTACCTTCCATCGCTGTTTTCTCCAGTCCTCCAAATGTCAGATGACCCAGGAAGCTAAAAAAAAACATCTCCTAAATAAGTAAATCAAGTATCTAAAAGGTTTAAAAAGAGCACGGCTTATACGAACCATTTCACCCCAGAAATAACTGAGGGTTACGATCTGTGAAGTATCATGTGACGTTTTATCAAGCCTATAATTAACCCTATCTGTGGGGGTTTGTAATCTACACCCCTCATTACCGTGTATCCGGGTCCGGGACGTGTTTCCGTGTGACCGTTGCTCTACTGTACAATGTTAATTTACCCCCATCTGCCGAGCGGGCACCCAGACTCCCGATGACGTCTCGGTTTAAGCTGGGCGTCCCCGGTCTCTCAGGGCCGTCTGTTCTGCTTGGCGGCGTCTCTGTCCACGGGCTGCTCCTCGCTAAATAGTAGGCTCATTAAAAAGTAATGCGTTGAAGGGTGCTACACGTACAACAGCGGAGTCATGCTCGCTCTGACTCATCCTGGAGCACAGCGGGCCCAAACACGCCGCACTCACTGTCCGCCGCTGATGTAGTCCCACGCGGGCGGACCTGTCATAGCCACGGTGCGTCTTCATAACCACGGGCTACGTAAGATGTCGCCTGTAGACCCTTCTGATTACGATACACCAGACCTGTCGCGATAGGAAACGATATAACGCTACAGAGAAATGCAACGATAGTATTGGAACTGCTTTACGACACTGACGCAACAACAACGAAGCCGGTTAATCCCAGTGAAATGTTTTTAAAATAAGCCGTATCGCTAAAAAGCCCAAACTGCAGCAAATTAATAGCAGAATTAAGCAATGTTTAGCCATAGAAGTGACATATTCAGCAGTCTACAGCTCAAATCTTATCGTATTACAACAAAAATAACAAAAAATCCTACCATTATTGCAAAGAAACTGTACTGAGCCCCGAAATAGATCGTTCCAGATTTCATATACTGAATGCTAAGTCGATATAGTGATTATCATGACAGACCAAACGGAAATCTAATCTAACGGTCACTTCGTTTGCTAAAAATATATCGTAAAATGTCAGAAAGTTGGAATATTTGATCAAACTGTGGAAAAAAAACATACTAAATACTTCAAAACAATCTCTTCTCTTGTGAAATTAATCAGATTTCAACTGCGATTATGATTATTGCTCACCTGGGATCCAAAACACGCACTTCTTCAATACTTTACAAAGATATGACTGTGGTTACCGGTGAATGGGCGTGATTGACAGGTGGATTAGCCAATCAGGGAGAGGCATGGACCGCCCGTTTAGAAATAATAAAGAAAAAAACTATCACAGGGACTGAAAAACATGGCGGATTTCTGTAGAATCAATGAGCGAAGCCTGAACTCTGTTAATCTCAGGTGAGAGAAATGTGATTTTATTTGTGAATCACAGGTGACCAATGAGCTCCTTTGTTTCAGATGTGTCACTGAAAAGAAAGGATCTGATTGGACGATCCCCTTTGACCGGGTTTTGAGATGTAACGGAGGATGTGGAGACCAGACTGATATTAATCTGTATAAAAAACACAGAAAGATATAAGTTTGGATGTCCTAGTCAAGATTTTTGCTCTAACTGATTACAAAAAAAATGTGTAATTGAATAATATTGAACATTTAGGTGAATTTAAGTGCATCACACATTTCCTTGAGCATAAATGTGTCTCTGTATTACCTGTAGCTCATGTTTACTGCACTATTTTCTCTGAGATACGTCATCTACTTTCATTTTATCTGTTTGTTCCCTTCACTTTTGGCACGCTCACGCTCCGGCCTCTATCTACATAAGTAATCATTTGAATCGTGATTTCAATTCTGATTTACGACCGCAGCAAATCTGTCAAATCAAACACACAAGACCGCGGACTTTTTTACGGCTCCGACAGGAAGACGTCAGAAAAAGCGTAAAAAAGTTGAATGTGATTTACAAGTCGTAGTAAAGATGATCTTGCATTATCGTGAAAAATGTCCTTGGTTGTTGTCAGGGGCGAGGAGAAAGAAACGGAGCCGGAGAGCGCGCACGTGGATACGGCGAGGACGCAACGACTTCAGGAGGGACGACAGACGCAACAGACGCAACGGACGCTACAAACGCAACGACGACAGGAGCAACAGGAGTCGTCAGAAGAACCGTTGTCACCGGTGTTTTTTTACAGTTATTAGTTAGTTTTTGTCTGTAAAACCCCTCACCACACACTTTATACACTTTTCTCACACAGGCGTTAACATTTTCTCACATTTCTCTCTCGTTTAAACTCTCTCAAAGTTCAAACCTTCGTAGGCGTCTTTGTCGGTGCAGAACGTTTCATCGACATTGTGGGTTTTGTCGGGGAGAAAACAAATTGCGAACGTACAGCACTTCAGAGTCACACTGCGATCCAACGTTTATGTAAATTTGTCTGAACACATTCTGTACTGGACAGGAGACACGGCACGGAGGAGACTGATGGACAATGGTCTACAGTCCAACAGCCAATCAGGACGCAGGACAAAATGCACGTTCAGACACTGTAACAAAATTATCTGGATTCATGCACATTTGATCTCTTTATATTCCCCAAGTCTTATAATTAGTTTGAAGAACTTTGCGATGATCGGTTAAAGCCGCCTGTCACTCGCTTATAACCTTAAGGACCTTGACCAAAAGGAGACGTGGGTGAAGAAAAATGTCAGACAGTGGGATTAAACTGAGACCTTCAGAATTACAACATAATTTCACCAAATCAACTTATTGTCAGAATGAGAGAAAAGTATATAAATAAGACTTTTTAAAATTTTTATTGTGTTGATATTGTGCAGATTGTCGAAAAGGAGCCCAAAGAACTATCTCCACCAGTCCCCGTTGACATGGACACAAATACAACAGACAAAGCAAAACCCTTGCCTGCAATTCCTCGCTCCAGAACAGAGGGCGCTGCTGCAAACTCACCTCAGGAGGACCCTTCTTCTCCTGAACCCAAGCCGGCTAGGTATTTATCGTGTGAGAGCGAGGACGACACAAAAGCCAGCAGCAGCAGCAGCAGCAGAGGAAGCAGAAGTTCAGATGAGAGCTTTAAATTACCTCGTATTCGGAGCGCTGCGTCGGACAGCGGGGACGAGACGGAGATGGAGGAGATGAAGCATTCACCTGAGTATGAGGAAGAAACATCTCAATGCCCTACACCAAGCTATGAAAAGAAGGCCGAAAGAAAGACGGCAACGGAAAAGGCACCCAAAAAGTCGACCCACGGCCCAAGGGAGAGTCCAGTGTTCGTAGAGACAACGCAGGGCTGGGACAACAGAAGGGTTTGCCCCAAATGCTCACCGAAAAATCTGGGAACCCATAGAAGCGAACGGTAATGTATGGTTCATGTTTTTGCTAGTTCACGTGCACACCAGGCTGTACCATGTCAGTTGTTTCCGAGCTATTTTGTCTCAAGTACACCCCAACGTAGCAGTATATTTCCAATGAATACTATTACATTGGTTTTGTTTTAATTACATGTTAGTTAAACATGTGTGAATGAAACAAAACACAACTCCAGGTCTGTTTTTGAGGAAGTAGCAGCATTATAACATGGCTTAAAGCTCAAAAGAGTCAATTTTGCGTAATATAAACCAAAAAACGGTATAATTCTGAGGGGATGAAGAATTGAAATGCGGGTTTAGATTGAATTTTAATGAAGAAAACTGAAATAAAGGAAATATTTAAAGCAAAGAAATGACCCCATAACAGAAATATTTTGAAATAACCCAGCATTTGTTTCTACTTCCTCATCTCAGACTGTCCCCGTCAAGAGAAGGCGACAAAAACGACAGAACACAAGCCACGTGCCGCAGAGCAGAAACCTGTAGAGGAGCGTCAGCCTAACAGGTCAGGTAAACAGAAGAAAGATGGCAGCACGTTTCAAACCGTGGCTCCCCGTCCATCGAGTCATGAGTTTCCTCCGCTTTGTAACACGGTGGACGCCAAACGCAAGGCAGAGATGGAAAACCCGCCCAAAGAGCACATTCAGGGTCCATGGGAGATTCCATTGTTGGCAGAGACGGAGCAGGACCAGAAGAACAAAATGGCTGACCCCCAACGTCACTGGGAAAAACAACAAGAACAGCAAGCAAATGGTAAAGTATTCTTATATTCTTCTCTTTTTTTAATTTCTGTTTCAAAAGTACAAAGTTCAAGTGCATCTGAGCAGAAAAACAAACCCTAACAATGATCATATGTTCAACCCGGCGTCATTTCCAAGAACGAATAATTTGAACAAGTTTACAATTTTATCATTATTGTACCATAGAAATGATGATTATACAAATAAACAAAAAAGGAAGGAAAGGAGGGATGGAATATAAAGTACTGAAAAATAAGTAAATACAATTACATAAGAAATTAAATAATAATAATAATGATAATAAAATAAAAATATCATATAATAATAATAATAATAATAATAATAATAATAATAATATAAAAAACAACAAAAACAAAACAAACAAAAAAAAACCCCAAAAAACAAGAAGATACAAAAAAAAAAGAAAGAAAACAAATGCAGAGGTAAAATTAGTCAGTGCTCCCTTCATTAAGAGGTGTTCGTAGTCTCTCAAAATAATAAAAAAAAATGGAGTCCAGGTCTCTAAAAACTGCTGTGTGGTTTTCTTTAAGGTGTATCTATTTTTTTCTAATTTCAAAAGTTACATAATGCCTCTGATTGTAGTAACTAATAGTGCACTTTAATATTTTTACATGGTATATTTTTAATAGATTTTTTTGTTTTTGTTTGTTTGTTTTTATCCCTAACAGTTTGTTTTGCTCTCTAGCGCCTCAGAGTGGTCACGTGATGTTGCTGTGACGTGTCCGATCAGCTGATTTAAACAGGTTGTGGCGCTGTCTTTCTACTGGTGGAGACAGGACGACAGCGCCATCTGCAGCCCGACTTCTTCAGGACACTCCAATTCCATTATGGACTTGGACGAAGCAAACATCATTGGGACAGAGGACACCAAACATTATTGCTGGACTTTAAACCAGGACGAGGGGCCGTTTCATTCTCACACACCTGGGATACTGTCCTGAAGAAGTCGGACTGTAGATGGCGCTGTCGTCCTGCCTCCACCGGTAGAAAGACGGCGCCACAACCTGTTTAAATCAGCTCATCGGACGCAACACAGCAATATCACGTGACCACTCTGAGGCGCTAGAGAGCAGAACAAACGGTCAGAGATGAAAACAAACTAAACCTTGGTCTGAAAAAAGAATCTATTAAAATTCATTAATGGGAATCCAGATGAACCTCATTGGAGTATTTTAACAAGTGTTTCAGAATGATGAAAACTTAGGAGCGATGAAGAATTTAAAGCAAACTATTATCTTTTCTTTTGAGTATGAAAAAGTCCTCAAACGGAGGTTAAAACCCATGAACAGATTTTAGATGCCACATTTTGTCAGATTTAAAAAATGAAATTCCCAAAAGACCAAGATCTGATGCAACTCTGCAATTCACTTGCAAATTTAGGCAGGTTCTGAGGCAGGCCGCTTTGAAATCTTCAAATTTAAGCAACTGAAGTCTGTGAAGTTTGATCAATTCAAAATATTTAAATAAAATGCAATAATGATGAAAACGTACGACCTTCAAATCGCCCTTCTTAGGCTGGTCCATAAAGAAATTCATTTGGAGTCAAAGAGTAGGTTAACTGGACCAAAACAAACAAAAATGATAATAATAATAAAAAAATAATAATTAAAAAAACAAAACAAAACAAAAAAAAAACCAAAAACCCTCCAAACTCAAAAAGTGCAAATTACAGGTAAATACTTAATAACCACAAACACATATAGTTTTATTTTAAATGCACAATATGGAATTTTTGACAAGCAACAAATTAGGGTGGAAGTACAAAACAGGAAGTAGAACATAAAGCCAGTTATAGATGAATTTCAAAATAAAACACCAAGAACAAAAAGGGTAAAAAAAAAAGTTGTACAATGTTAATTTTCTGTGACGCGTTCAAAGAGTTTTGCCTTGAATGTTCAAAATTGCCGTAAAACGTAACAATCTCCATGGAGACAAGCATTTGGGGTTTTTTTTGCATTAAAACGATTTGGAATTGAATAAATCAGAGGTATATGAGTTTATATACATTTACTGTGGAACATCAGTAATATAATAACAATTTTATTTCGAACCAGGTCAATGGTGCGTGATTTTCTTTGAGAAGGACTCTGTGTCCTTTGTAGATTGAATTATATATATTTTTAATAAATGCTTGTTAATCTAGCCAACATGATCCATTATAATTGGTTAAGAAAAGAAAGGCTGTTTTTTTTCTGTCCCACAGTGAGCCACGCCTTTGTAGCAAAATCCCAAAATTATCTTCAGAAACAAATCAGTTCTGCCCTGTGACTTCTCCTGCCCCTTCTGGACACTCACTACAAATCAGCCTTGTCAAAATAATAAATAACTTAATATGTCTTAATGCGAGTTTAATAATTATGTAACTGTCCATTTTTTAAGAACATCTTTTTAACAGTGAGAATGCTTTTTTTTTGTTGTTTTTTTTAAATGAAATACATCTGTCACGCCGCAAAACATCAAACTGGAGCATGTTCAGAATTTTTTCCAAATTTTACAAAAATAAGAATAGGATCATTATTTCCTTTGACATCGGGCTTAACCCCTTAACCCCAGAGCGCCCCCTGGTGCAGAAATGCCAGATGAGCTCCTTCTGTTCTTTTCTTTCTTTTAAAACATGTAATTTTTCATGTCACACCTGAGGACACACTTTGGATTACTGCATGAAACTACTCAAACAACTGCTTTTATAGATTTAAAGTAGAGATGAAGGTGTAGTTTTATTAGATTATGCGTATATGCTTCTCTTTAGACCAACACCTTTATGAACCGTCTCCGTCTTGTGAAAGATTCTATAATTTTGTGAATGAAAGTATTACAGCCAGACCACAGGACATTTTAGTTTTTCTTTTTGTTAAAATACAACGAAATTAAACACGACTTTATTCTAAAACTATATGCAATTTATAGAAAACATATCTGTGAACAGTTGAGTTGAATTTTAGAGGAAGAAACGTTTTATTTAGAAATTCATTTGAAGTGACAACGCCGAAAATGGGCGTCACACGAAGTACCCGCATAGTGCAAAACTCCGCCCCCGAGTAACACATGTCTCCGCTTGTTTCACGCTACAGATTCCCATCAAGAGAATGTGACAAAGAGGCCCAAGAACGAGCCACAGCGGGGTCCTTCCATCTGCGCTGGAGCTCGCAAACCTGTGGTAGACCCTCAGACCCCCAGCCAGCCCAGCCAGCGCCTCTCTGCTCCCGTCAGCTGTGACGCGGCCGCAGCCAAGAACCATCTGGCTCCTGGAGGTGACCACTCTGCCAAGTCCTTCTCTCCAGCTCTTTCTGCTCGTCTTATGTTCCACTCCAATCATAATACGGCCTTTGGAGTGTACAGCAAAAGATCAATGCGTAATTTTGGAGGAAAAAAAAAAAGAAACGTGGCGTCATTTTGAGAGTATTAACCCAAATAAAACTCAAATCTGTCGACTGGGCAAAGGTTTTAAAGTGAAGACGGTTTCGCTCTGGATCATACCTGGACGACGGAGGGATTTCACAGACAGACGTAGATTAGCTTGTTGAGCCGATAAGGAATCAGGTCAACGACACAAGGTAATCTTTGAGAAGAATTTAATTTTAATTGTGGTTTAAATGTGTCGTAACGTCTGGGGGATCAAAGATACAGCCTCGGAGTACGGTTTAACAGTTTATTACTAACAAGAGGATGTGAATGCTGGTTGGAGGAGCAGGTAGTAGGAAGCTGGGTCGGAGGCAGAGGTGCTTGTACCGGTCGTAGGACACTGGGTCGGAGGCGGAGATGCTTGAATCAGTTGTAGGAAGCTCGGTCAGAGGTGCTCGAACCGGTTGTAGCAAGCTGGGTTGGGGTCAGAGGTGCTCGAACGGTCGTAGAAAGCTGTGTTTGGAGGCAGAGGTGCTCAAACCAGTTGTAGGACGCTGGGTAAGAGGTGCTCGAACGTTCACAGGACGCTGGGTTGGAGGCGAAGGTGCTCAAAATGGTCGTAGGACACTGAGTCGGGGGCGGAGGTGCTCAAATCAGCAGTAGTAAGCTGGGTCGGAGGTGGAGGTGCTTGAACAGGTCGTAGGACGCTGGGTCAGAAGCGGAAGTGTGAAGTGGGTCCAAGAAATGGGAACTGGCGAAAAATGAGAAACACCAACTGAGTAATATGAACTTAACCAAAAAAAAAAACAGCCTGAGCCGAGCAGAACAGTACAGGATACACTGACGATCTGGCGGCGTGTGTAGGATCCTTGGTCTCTTTGTACTCCAGAGGTGGAGGCTTGATGGTTGATCGGTTGCAGGTGTGTAGTGGGTGGTGCCAGAATCTCCCCCTAGCTCCAGACACAGAAGGGAGGAGGGAAGACAGAGCAGAAAATACAGACAGACTGGGATCTTGACAAAATGCTTCCAAATCCAGCCTAATTGAGCTATCGTAACCGGTGAAGACACATTGTATAACTATAGGGTGTCCATTTCCCACCGTCCTCCATTAGTGTTGGTATCTGCTTTTCAGAATGATGAGAATCTAGGCCAGTTTCCATAGCGATTAACAATTCAAATTAAACTATTATACCACAGGAGGAGAGCAGCTTCAGAGAACACAGTCACACCTAAAACCACGTCTCTGATGAAGGTTATGAAGGATTCTTAAGAAAATCCTCACAAACCTTGAGTGAGCAATTCCCAGCAGGTTAAGATTTAAGATTTTTTACTATTTTGTGAAGAAACTTGGCCCTCCTTCTCTGCTCATCTAATGGGTTTTACAACTTCACAAGACCAGGCATCTGAAGTAGACACATGTAAGAATAACTGGAAACACTGGCAGCGTGGGGTTTGCAGCAGCAGGACTTAGAATGAAAGTCTCATCAGTTACAATTACATCAGTTATGACCTAAAACACACATTTATTTAAGCATTTAAGCATTTATTTAATCACAAGTTTTTAATTGCTCCCTTGCCACCAAGAAAAACATGAGTGTCTCTACAGACATGACTTATGGCATGGCTAAATACCAGTTGTTGTTTGCAGTTATGTGGCTCAACATTAAAAATGTCAGAGTGGTCAGAGTGGTGTGATTCCAGGTCCCACGGATGAATGCTGTTGTTGTGTCCTTGGGCAAGACACCTTCTCTCCAGTGTCCGTGTAACTGGTGTATGAATGGTCCCTTGGTGTAAAGCCCTTGAGTGCTTTGAAGGTGGAAAGACACTATTATAAAAATGTGACAATATCAATTTTTAAAATTAATTACTTGGTCCCAGTGGGAAGACCCAGGACACGCTGGAGGGACTATGTTTCTCATCTGGCCTGGGAATGCCTCGGGATCCTCCCGGAAGAGCTGGAGGAATGTGTGTAGAGGAAAGTCTGAGCCTCTCTGCTCAGGCTGCTGCCTCCGCGACCCGGCTCCAGATAAAGTGGAAGAAAATGGATTTATTACTGGGTTTGGTGGGACAGTACTTGTGGGTAGTTTGCCCGTAGTTCTTCAAACGATGTCAGTGTAATCCCTCAGTCGTCCAGGTGTGATCCAGAGCAAAACATTATGCAAAATTTATGTGTAATATGTCTTTTTTTTTTCTTCATTATTATGCATTTTTTGGCTGGTGCAACTTATACTTCAGTGTGAAAATACAGTAAATGTTTCTTTTGCTGTAGTACCTGGGATAAATATTCATCATAATTGTACATTTTAGTTACTTGGTAATAGACTTTTACACCATATCTGCTACCTGTGTCCAACCAGGAAGTAAAATTATACCCTTCAGCGAAATTACAAAACTACAAAAGACTACGCCGTTTTTTTTTTTGGGAGGGAAAATTCTATCTAATCTAATGCTGCTAACTAGATTTTAGCTAAAAGCGTCGTCTAACCTTTCACAGGCACTTTGAGCTTAACCCCGCTATCACTCCCAACTCCACGTGCAGTACAACGTTAGAATTTTCATCGATATAGAAATCTTACAGCGCAGTCGATTCAATAACGCTCGCTCTGATCCCCGAGGACCCGCCGCTGAAGACGGAGCTGCAGAAAACATCTCTATTTAGCCTCATCTCTGCCTCTTGGACCATGACTTGAGCAGACAGCTCTGTATCCGCGCGCGATGTGTCTCCAGCATTTAGCCTGCTGCCCCCTTGCTGTGAGCGGTGGCGGTACAGATGGCATAGGTGTAGCTGCCAGGACCCGTGCCAGTACTGCCAAAAGCGGGTACCGACCAATCAGCAGTGACCCCGCGCCCCTCGGGAGAAAGCGAGACCTTGTACACCGAGCGTTACGGAGCGAATGTGTGTTTGGGGGGGGGGATAGGAAATATAGCGTTTCACATAAAGAATTTATCATGATCATTACTGGTTGACCGCGTTTATTTTACTACGCTCTCTAAAGGCTGAAGGCTACTACGAGCGCGTATTCCCCTGCCCTTTTCTCCATGAAAGGAAAAAAAGTACTTTAGTATTTTAGATGAAAAACGGCGGACTGGGTTGGAACGAGCAAAAGCAAATGAGGAAAGATTTTTTTTTAGTAAACAGGGAAATAATTTGAGCGTTGTTTTTGTTGCCAACATGTTACGCTAACGAAGAGCCAGAGCAGACTGTCGTTGTTGTTGTTGTTGTTGTTGTGTTCTCAGGCAGGACACATCCTCCAGCGCTCTTCCTCTTGCCCGCGTTTGAATTTGGCGCGGAAAGGGGAAGGCAGATGGCGCAAACTGGCAGTGTCGCTTCCGCCAGTCTTCCCCAGGGCAGCTGTGACTCCGATAGTAGCTTATACCACTGCAGAGTATGGAGCGTATTAATAACCAACCGCTTTGAAAATCTGGAAACTGATGCATTTTTTATTAATATTAAAAAGTTTCGAATGACTGTAGAAGAAAAATGTAGGTCCTTTTTGTCGCAGTCGCCTCAACAAAGCGCAAAAGACGTGTCCTTGTTTCTATTTTGAGCGTCTTTAAAGGTTTACTGGTTTAAAAAGCCACTAAAATCACAACTGAACCTGTTTTCCCGAAGCCTAAACCTGCAGAATCGAGGACACATACACAAGACACAAGCGTTTCTCAGGAAGTGGAAAGACGTGAAAGCGCAGAACCTCCACAATTCACTCCGAGGCTTTACAAACCCCAATTAATGATCGGCTGCGGGTGTTCGGGTTTAGATTGTGAGGATTCAGATCAGAGCGTCCCTTTTAGAGAAATGAGAGATGCACGTGAGGCTTATTCTGCTTTTTGATGATCAGCGAGAACCGGACCATCAAATTCTCCTGTGTTTTTGTAATTGAGGATAAATCAACGTAAAACTGCTGTTGGTAAAAGTTAGATTTGACGGGTTTTTTTTAATCTGGGGACACAGATAAGTCAAGCGTACCTGGGATCCAGAACGTACACTTTTTCATTATTTGCGAAGATATGAGTCTGGTCACTGGTGAAGCTCAACGTTTTCAAATGGGCGTGATTGACAGGTGGATTAGCCAATGAGGGACGCGCGTGGTCCGTTCGTATCTGGAAAAATAAAGGAAAAAAATATCACAGACGGATGAAAAACATGGCGGATTTTTGCAGAATCAATGAGTGACGTACCATCCGTCCGTCTGTTTTCTTACGCTTATCCGGAACTGGGTCGTGGGGGCAGCAGTCTAAGCAGGGACTCCCAGACTTCCCTCACCCCAGACACGTCCTCCAGCTCCTCCGGTGGGACCCCAAGGCGTTCCCAGGCCAGCCGAGAGACCATAGGTGAGGGTAAGAACGTAGATTGACGGGTAAATCGAGAGTGAAGCACGAAACTCTTAATTTAATCTGAGGTGAGAGAAGTGTGATTTTATTTGTGAGCTCCTTCGTTCCACACGTGTCACCGAAAAACACGATCTGATTGGGCGATCACGTACAACCGGGGCTTGAGACGCAACGAAGGACGTGGAGACCAGACTGATATCAATCTGTAGAAAAAATACAGAGAGATATCTTTTAAAAAAATGCGTTCTTATTGGTCACTTGTGGGTAAATCTGTACATCATCGCAGCTTTAGTTCCTCCGTTATATTTCTGAGGTGCAAATGAGCTCGTGTCTGACTTGACTGGCAGCGTGCATATCCCAGCAGGGTTTGTGACATCAATTAATCCCCGTTTTCTCCGCCCCGAGCTCTGACAGATTACTGGTTACAGCGTGAGGAGCCCTGGCATAAACAATACTGTGACATTTTAACAACAACAGGCGAGGGAACAAGTCTCTTTTTGAAACGGGATCTAACAGAAACACACTGAAAAGGTTAGACTCCTCCAAAAATGACAAGCTATTAACACAGCGCTTGTAGCAACTTAAACACTTTTTGACTACGCGTTTTCCTCCGTGTTCTGCTGAATCCTGTCGGGCTTTTCTCCTCTGTGTTTCCGAAGTAGAGGTGTGGAGACCTGGGAGGTGACGCAGGAGAACTTAGAACGATTTCTGATTTAAAACAACGAGTTAAGTGACATTTGAAGAGAGGTCGATACTAGCCAAAACATCTACTCGAATAATATTACTAAGTGGAAGTAGTGGTCCTTTAAATCAGTGTAACTTGGGGAAACTACTGCTCAAGTTCATGTAACTGCAACAAAACATTAAATATGCTCAAAAGATGTATTTTCAAAGGACGACAAAAAGGAAAGCAGCGACATTAGAGCTGAAGGAGAACACATAAACACAAACAAATATTCACTTCATTCACTTGTAGACTCCACTAAGTAAGTAAGAGTACTGTTACTTCAAATAAAACATGACTCAAGTAGCAGTAAAAGTGTGTGAAAGCTACTCCAGGAAGTACAATTTCTTCAAAAAGTTACTCAAATAACACTGAGTAAATGGGAGTACAGTGGTGCCTCGCTATAATGCAGTTCATCTTTCGTGGTCTCGCTGTTTTGCAGATTTTTTGTGTGCAATTTTGCGTTTTTTTACAGCGCAGTATGAGCGTGCATTGTGTCCTGCGTCCTGATTGGCTGTTGGACTGTAGACCATTGTCCATCAGTCTCCTCCATGCCGTGTCTCCTGTACAGTACAGAATGTGTTCAGACAAATTTACATAAATGTTGGATCGCAGTGTGACTCTGAAGTGCTGTACGTTTGCAATTTGTTTTCTCCCCGACAAAACCCACAATGTCGATGAAACGTTCTGCACCGACAAAGACGCCTACGAAGGTTTGAACTTTGAGAGAGTTTAAACGAGAGAAATGTGCGAAAATATTAACGCCTGTGTGAGAAAAGTGTATAAAGTGTGTGGTGAGGGGTTTTACAGACAAAAACATCTAGAATAATCGTAAAAAATAAAGCTGATTTCGCCTGTTGCGGATTATTTTTAGAACATGACCCCCGCAATAAACAAGGGACTACGTTTAATACCCACCTTTGTATTTGAATCTAAAACTTTTATGCCGTAAACTTTCTTCTGGATGTTTTATAGGACAATATTGGACATAAAAATGATCAAAACTGAAAACGTAACAGTAACCACTGACAACAGTAAACAGATTTATACCTAATTAAGGATCAGCATTACTCGAGTTTGGAGGTTTTTTATCTAGAAGCCGATTTATTCCGTAGCGTAAAGGAAAACTCATGGCTATGTTTCAGGGGTGGGGGGGGGGCTCTCGCTGATTTAAGCCGAGCGTTGACACATGGTGCGCTCCCTTTACTGCCCCGCACAGAACACTTTCAGTATGCAGCCAGGATCTTGTTACCTGTGGCTGACAGAGCTGAAATTATGTTTTAATTGTTCTAAGGGAATTTGATGTACTATTAATTAGCAGAAGTGACGCAGCCGGAGTTAAAATAGTAAATTTGGAGGAAATCTGCATGTTAATTAAACATATAAATCACTTTGATAGCGGCTGTACGGAAACACTGTCCCTTCACTGTACGTTTTTAATTTTATGTGTTTTAGATTCAATGTTCAGCTCATCACGTTTGAGTCACATGATTAAGTGTGATATCAACAGTTACTTTAATTTACATGTAATTAGCATTTAACATAAAGGTCACATTACACAGTGTGTGTGTGTTTCTGTCTGTGTGTGTCTGTGTGGAGAATGTTTTAAAGAAGTGACGAGTTGATTTTGTGTAAGTGTTTGTGTGTATGTTTGTGTCTGCATGTGTGTGTTTGTGTGCGCGTGTATGTCGGTGTGTGTTTGTGTGTGTGTATGTATGTTTGTGTGTGGATGCGTGTGTGTATGTATGTTTGTGTGCATGTGTTTTTGTCTGTCTGTGTGTGTATATATGTGTATGTCTGTGTGTGTATGTTTGTTTGTGTCTGTGTGTGCGTGTGTTTCTGTCTGTCTGTGTGTGTATATATGTGTATGTGTGTGTGTGTATGTTTGTTTGTGTCTGTGTGTGTGTGTGCGTGTGTTTCTGTCTGTCTGTGTGTGTGTTTGTGTGCACGTGTATGTCTGTTTGTGTGTGTACTCGGATAATCTACATAAAGACCACTTACTTTTTTCCCAAAATTCTGTCAAAGCTCTACTATGTAACTTTTCTGCCACCTGTTTCCATGGAGATATTATAGCTTTGCTGTGAATGTTCTACAGCGTGGCATTACATTCATCATGAATGTCATAAATTACAGTTAATTGCTGAAAAAGTTCCTTAAAGGGCCCGTATTATGCTGTTCTCTGATCTATGTTCTAATGTTTCTTCGTCACAAACAGACCTGGAGTTGTGTTTTGTTTCATTCACACATGTTTAACACACAAACCCACACTCTGTTCCACCTGGTGATGTCATCATGTGGTATTACAGGAAGTACTCCGCTGCGTTTTTAAACTCCAAACACCTTCACTAGAATCATTCAGATCATTTCAGCCCTGGAATCGCTGATCTCTACTGAAAAAAAGCTAAAAAAAAAACAAAAACAAAAAAAAGGGTAGCTGTTAACTTGAAAACCACCACTTGATGACATCACAAGGTGGAACAGAGCATTTTGAGCTTTGGAGATGTAGACAGACCAATAATAAAGAGTTAATCAAACTTGTGAATGAAACAAAACACAACTCCAGGTCTGTTTTTGATGAGATAAAAGCTTTATAACACGACTTAAAGCTCACAAGAGTTTTGCACAATATTGGACCTTTTTTTATTTACTTTGAGCTCGGGTTGCCTCTCCACAGATCTGACGTATACCTTGCCCTGGCCCTGGCGACTTTCATCTTACACTATAGATCATTCCAGTGTCCTGCAAAAACCCCAGGAGTTGAAACGATGGCTAATTCTTTCTGTATTGCTTCTCTTTGCAGTTGGACACAGTGGCGCACCAAACAGATCCGGCCTCAATCAAAGAAACAATCCGGGGCTGAACACAAAGTCGCGAGGTCAAAACCAGAAAAAAGCTGCAAACCTGAAAGGCAAGCCTGTCCAAAACTCTAAGGTCAGTGTTTCATTTCAAACCTCGTTCATCCGAAGTTATATCATCTCGTTTTGCCTCCCCGTTGCGCTCGTACGGCTTAACGAATCTCCGAACACGACCCCGAATAAATCCTATACTGTACAATTCTACTCCGATCTCATTTAAGAATTGCATTGTCTAAACAAAATCTCTCCACTATTCCACTTAAAACATATTCTATAATTTCTACTAACGCTACGGTTTCCAATGCCACTTTCTAACCTTGAACGCACCATCCTGCAAATTGCCAATACGAGAACTCTTTTGAGGACTCTGGTACTCGAGCAGGCCGTTAATAGCAGTAAATGCACTGTACTCTTTTCATTTAATCGAATTTCACTGGAAAAATAAAACGTCGTCCCTGTTCTGCTTCATACGAACTGCAAAAAAAAATGATAAAAGATTGATACAGCGGAAATTAATTACAACTCGGATCCGTACGAGCGTCTCTAATGGGATCTATCTCTGGCCTTGGCGCGTGTTGGGCGGTAAAACTGTACTTTGCCCCGCGCGGTCTGCCCCCTTGGTCCCGGCTCCTCTGAGGTCTCCCCCCCTTTGGCCCCGGCTCCTCCGCGCAGCCTTATAATTACCGGATCGCCGACGCGCGGTACTGCCGGGTGAGAGGTGCTCTACATGGGTCTCGGGGTGTACGTTAGAGCGAGAGCGAGAGGGAAGGACCGCGGGCAATGTCAGAACGGGAAGGAGGCATTATAAAAGTCTATTTTTTTGGCACTCGAACAGCTGATGCGTATATCTCTGAAGGTTTATGAGGCAGATCTTAAGGAAATGAAAGAAACCGATGTGTTCTTCACTTGTTGTTAAGCGCCCTTTTTAGTAATCACTTTGGACCATCCATTTTAGCTGCCAAAACAGATTGTATCGTCTGGGAAAATAAGGTAAAAGTTTTTTTAAGAGTGAATAAATTTGACCACTCATCTAAATAGCTTCTTGAGTTGTGTCGCAGCTAATATACTTATCTCGACCGCAGAGGGTTGGAGATCGTGAAGAGATACACATGGAGGCTCGTCTTTGTAATTGCGAGATGGGGCAGTTTGAGGTTTGCTTCTCCAAGGAACGTGTACGGCTTAGTTTTTGTGCGTGGGTTTGCTAATATAGTTATAATCTATGACACCCGTGGGAGCCAAGTTTTGGTTCATGTTTAGTAATGCATGCTAATTCAGAGCGTTGATATTTTAATGTTAATAAATTCTGTTTTATGTTAATATTTGATTTATATGTATGGGCGACATTTGATTTGTGGCATTAATGTTGATTTAGAAAATATCTTAGGATTGCCATTGTTTAAGTTACGTAAATATGTTACCGTCGCTTTAAGAGCCATAACGGGCATAAGGGGGAAAACGGCACGCGCTGTGAAAGTGTTTTTAGTTTAGTTTAGTTTAGATTTGTGTGATTTTAATGTCTTTCTTATTCTGTAAAGCACTTTGAATTACCTTGTGTGCGAATTGTGCTGTATAAATAAATTTGCTTTGCCTTGTTGAGGCAGCGCGTGAGGACGGAGCCAAACGTTTTTTTTTACCGTAGTTTTGTTTGTTTTTGAGATTAACTTCATTTGCTTAAAAAAGAAAGATAAAAGATATTTTGCAACTGTGAATTAAAGTGTTTTTTTTTTTTTGTAACTTTTTTACATTGGAGTCCAGGGCAAGTTATTTTTCTCATCGATAAAAATACACGAGTAACACCAATGGAAACACACCAGGCCTCAACTCGCACAACACCCGTGGATCATTCTGTTATAATTTGGACATTTTAAATCACAATATTCATCTAAAACGACTTAATAAAAGAAACAAGTTCGCTGAAGTGATGGAAATTTAAGTATATTCTTATCGTATGTCTTTAAATGCGTTTGATCTGTGTCAGTCTGTCATCCATCAATTCCTTTTTCTTACGCTTATCCCGTGCTGGGTCACGGGGCAGCAGTCTAAACAGGGACTCCCAGACTTCCCTCACCCCAGACACGTCCTCCAGCTCCTTCAGTGGGACCCCAAGGTGTTCCCAGTCCAGCCGAGAGACATAGTCCCCAGGAAACACTTTAATATGTGTGAAGGCTCTGTTCCGTCCTCCAGGAAAGCCTTTGTCGTCTTATGTGTCCTCAGGTGTAAAAGTTCGTTATCTCATGGGTGTGAAACAAAAGTCACTGCTTTGAAATGTACACTGGCCAAAAAAAAAGTCGCCACCTGGATTTAACTAAACAAATAGGTCCTCTCCTCCTGCAGTTGGTCTGGTTTGGTTCAGCAGAATGAGGTCAGCTGACACCTGAATATACTGAATGACCAGGTTATTCCATCAGTGGATTTTTTCTTCCCTGATGACACGGGCATATTCCAAGATGACAATGCCAGGATTCATCGGGCTCAAATTGTGACAGAGTGGATCAGGAGCATGAGACGTCATTTTCACACATGGATTGTCCACCACAGAGTCCAGACCTTAACCTCAGTGAGAATCTTTGGGATGTGCTGGAGAAGCTTTGTGCAGCGTCAGACTCCACCATCATCAATGCAACATCTTGGTGGAAAATGAATGCAACACTGGATGGAAATAAATGTTGTGACGTTGCAGAAGCGAAATCGAAACAATGCCACAGCGAATGTGCGACGTAATCAAAGCTAAAGGCGGAACAACCAAATATTAGAGTGTGTGACGTTTTTTTGGCCGGGCAGTGTATGTAACTTTGTCATTCTGGTGTAAATACTCAAAGCTCAGATGCTCGGGGAGACTGGGAGGGAAACTAAGGACCAGGAGGTGAGATGATCTACGAGAGACTCGGGACAGCAAAATACTGTCGGTCTGAGTCCAGGGCAGGTCTGGGCTCAGTCCTGTCTGCATCTGCTGTAACAAAGAATAAACCTTTTTTTGTATTTCAAAACTCACCGGGCTACGCAGATGGATTACTTTTCATCAGGAATTGTAATTTTTCCACAACAGCTGACTTCCACGTTAAAAAACTGCAGTGTCCAATGGGACCTGACGTCGCTGTAAAACAAAGCGACGCCGTGTAGCTGTTGGATTTTTAAAGGTTTTGTACTAAAATGACTATGTGATGCAGCCGAATCCTACATGCGTCACCGATTACTAAAATAAAACTGAAGAACGGTGAAAAAAGCGTGAAAATAAGTGATTAAAGATTGCTGAAATATGCACGAATCACCCCAAAATCAACTTTTAGAGGGTAAATGAGGAGGAGAAACAACTGTAAAATAGTCAAAAGGTCTGAAAAGTTTTTGCATAATAGGTCTGCTTTAAAGGTGCACGCCGTAACCTTTGCCGTACTGTTACCTGCTCGTCTTGCCCCCGAAAATGAGCCTGCACTCACACCGTACCTAAATTAGACTTGTCTGGGGCTTGCCATCTTTCACTTAACCACCTTGAGAATTGTTTAACATTGATTTAAACCTCCCTTCACGCTAATCAAATCCAATGTATTAGATATCGCCTAAGAGAGCGACCAATTAAGAGAAGCCTCTTTTATTCCGGAGGGGAGTTGGCTGGCAGTCCGCGGTGCCACACCATTCCGAAACAAAAACAAAGTAACAAATTGACTATTAAAAATGCTGGGTTCCTGGCAAATGGGCGCCCGATAAAAAAAAAAGAAAAGAAAGAGAAGGGAGAACAACGTCGCAGCCAAATGGTTGTGGTTTTCGCGGCGTGATCGATGGGCTGTTGCTAATGCGCGCTATAGAACAAGGAGGCGCATTGCATTGGGCGTGAGGAGGCTGCAGAGGTTGATAAGGGGGGCACGAGGACACGGGGCCGGGAGGAGTCGAGGAAAATGGCAGGAGCACGTAGCAAACTTTCCCCTCCTGAATGCCTCCCCGATCCCCCAGCTAATAAGCCTGTCTTGGCGCTGTTGCTAGGCTACACTGGTCTGTTGTTCTTCTCTGGCAGGTGGCCTTTTCCTCCTCGGAGCGTGCGTTTTGTGTGTTGGGTTTTGTGTCATACGGAGGAGAGGAGGTTGACGGGTGCACGGAGGTGAAGATGGGCGCGGCTTGACACTCAGATCTATAAAAGACGCAGGATGGTTCTGTTTTTAGCTGTTTGATAAGGAGACGGAGAGAAATACTGTTGGACATTTAATAACAGCTTTTGAACGATATGAGCGTGTCAGTACTCTGTTTGTATTTATAGACTTTTTTTAATTAGAAATGGCGGGTTCTTTAACAAACACTACTACATTGTTGTGTTTGGCGATCAGAATGACATCATGTAATCGTTCGTATTTATTATTAAACAGTTGTGTCTCTAGAGTGTAGAATAAAACTCTTTCAGTCACATGTACAGAAACAGAATCGATTGAGCCTGGATTTAAACATTGTCAAAGTTGAGGCCCGAGTCAAATCTTCAGGAAGAATGTTCCAGGTTTAAACTGCACAAAACTGAAACACTGATTCCCCATGTTTAGTCCTGTTTTATTCCTGGTTCAGTCCTGGCTTTAGTTCTGGTTTAGCCCTGGTTTAGTCCTGGTTCAGTCCTGGTTTAGTCCTGATTTTTAGTCCCGGTTCAGTCCTGGTTTAGTCCTGGTTCAGTCCTGGTTTAGTCCTGGTTTAGTCCTGTTTTAGTCCTGCTTTAGTCCTGGTTCAGTCCTGGTTCAGTCCTGGTTCAGTCCTGCTTTAGTCCTGCTTTAGTCCTGCTTTAGTCCTGGTTCAGTCCTGGTTCAGTCCTGGTTCAGTCCTGGTTCAGTCCTGGTTCAGTCCCGGTTTAGTCCCGGTTTAGTCCCGGTTTAGTCCTGGTTTAGCCCTCAGAGTGTAGATGGCTCATGTGGCTCATGTGGCTCATGTTCTTTGGTGCTGGTCCATGGAGAGACTTGGAAAATGTGCAATTAACAAAAAAAGTAAAAATAACTTACATTGTCTGGCCCTCAGCAGAACAACAGTGAATACAACGTGAACAAACAGCATTAACTTTTAAAAAATCCATTTCGGAGAGCACCAGCAGATCTAAAAATGTTCAGCAGCAGCACAAGCCTGAAACACATAATCCAAACAACGCCACGATTTGCAGCTTCTTTATTTGCTGTTTACTGTTTAAGTGACTTGGTACAACACTTAGACGTTAGGAGGCCACAAACAGAACTATTACATTTGCTTATAATCGCAGGCTCATTATCTGTGTAGCAGCATTAAACACTGCTCTATCGCCAAATAAAAACAACTCCAAGATCCGCTCCCAACTTGTTTGCGGCGACTTTATAGTTCGCAGCGAGATCACCCTTAGTGTAATGCGTCACTGTTGTGTTTTTAAAGGAAATTGCATTCTCTAATTCCTTTATTTTCTCGACTTTAAACCCAAAGAACCCACACGAGCCTTTTTGCCCCAGTGGATTGCGCGCGCTGGTTATCGGTGCTGGGAAGGCAGCGGCCCAGATGCCTAATAGTCCCCGGGAGAGGTCTATAGATCGGTTTAAAGGTGGACGTGAGACGCAGAAGTCGTTACGGATCCGATCAATGTGTTTGTTCATAATTAGGAAATCTGATTCCTCCTACTGCCCCCCCTTTTTTTTTTTTCACACCCCCACTGTATCCCTCGGAGCCGTGGAGAAAATGCGTTTAAATAGAAGGTAGCTCAAATAAGAATACAGCTATTTTTGAACGTAACCGGGAAAGGAGGGCGTAGCGGTTCAGTGACTCAATACGTTACTTGCCAAATGTTGTTTTTTTGGAAGTTTTTGGATTACGCAGTGTGCTTTTTGGATCAAACCGCCGCCCACTTTTTTGGCATTTTCAAACATGGAGGACGCGCAACGATGAGCGAGCAGCACCTGGCAACATACGGGCCGCTCTCCTCGCGCTCCCGAATGACAAAGTAGCGGCGCTATTATTAGTCTTATTACGGTACTCATTTGCATCGTGATAGATTACCTCCTCGCTTTCATTGTCAATTGGATCTTTGCTCCTAATTAGCTCATTTGCACGTCTCTGCAGTGACTTTGTGATTAATACAACGCGCAGACGAATCAAAACATATAACCAAAGTTGATTAATGGTAATTATCATTTAATCAGAAGGGACTGAACTTTGAATTGTTCTCTTTACAACATGGGGTGCCCGAGCATGTCAAATGAGAACTGCTTTAATGGAGTGTGAAAAATGGAGTTAGCTTAGCACATTAAACGGCGTAGTTATTGTCTTAACACTCAAGAGGAGCACGTAATGGTTCATTTTGGTCAACTTATCCCGTGCACATCGTCACACGAGCATGAAAACGACGTGTCAAAAAAAGATCTTCAAAACAAAACATAAATACTGACCCATTTTACGTTACTTTCTGATGCATGGTATAATGTTTCCTCGTCACAAACAGACCTGGAGTTGTGTTGTGTCTCATTCACACATGTTTAACACGCAAAACCTGCATATTTAGGCTGAGTTATGCTCTCAACACTCAGAAAACGCTCTGTTCCACCTTGTGATGTCATGCGGTGATACAGGAAGTGCCCCTCATCCACCTTCACTAGAATCATTTGGGTAATTTCAGCCTCAGAACTGCCAATCTCTACTGAACTAAAGGTAAACGGTATCAATTTACTTGAAATCTACCACTACATGATGTCACAAGATGGCAGGGCCGGTCCAGCCTACAATCAGAGTAGGCAGCTGCTTAGGGCCCCGAGGCCAGCAGGGGGCCCCCAAGAGCCCATACATTTACATTCAAAATATCACGTTTTATTGGACACGGGGCTTGTGTGTTTACAGCAGCCTAAATATCCCGCTAAAACAATTGCATTTGGTTTATATCTATAGTCGCAAAATATCTACAGCTGTCTACGTTTGTTTTTGAGTCGGGCAGAGGTGAGGGCAGCTCTGTGTTTACACCGGAGCAAGGACCCGACATAATGTAAATGTAAGAAACACTATCGCCAACTGGAACACATTAAAATCCAACAGAAACGAAGAAAAAATGTCTAGAATTTCAAAAATCTCGACTCCCCCCTTATATGTTTGTGTTCTGTTGTTGTGACTGTGGTCGTTTTTGTGACATTCTGGATGTTTTCAGTCTGATGTTGTTCAGATAAACACAAAAACAACTGGTCAAAGTGATGAGAGCAGAGTCAGAATGTGTCAAATGTGAATCACCAACAGCTGAGCCAGGAGGGGGCCCCAGAGACAAATTCAGCTTAGGGTCCCCTTAAAGCTGGGACCGGCCCTGCAAGGTGGTACAGAGTATTATGAGATTTGGAGATGTAGACAGACATACAACAAAAGAGTTACTCAAATATGCCTAGAATGAAACAAAACACAACTCCAGGTCTGTTTTTGAGGCAGTTAAAACATTCTACGACGGCTTAAAGCTGCGTCACATAGGACCTTTAAATGACATTTTCACACAGCCTTCTAAATTAACTCCATTTTCACATCTGGGTGAAAACTGGCACAATTCAGTATCCAAACACGACGCCAAATCTGTGCACCATTACACACCAGGAGGCAGCTGATTGTCTGTGGAAACATCTCAATGAGGAAAAAAAACCCAAGGAGAATAAATAAAACAAATGCGACTTCCATATTTGGCAAATTAAATAGTTTACGACTGATGCAAAAATAAACCGGCAACCTTTTTTTTGGTTTTTTTTGGTTTTGTTTTTTTTACTTTTCTGCTCAAACA
Organism: Periophthalmus magnuspinnatus; assembly: GCF_009829125.3. NCBI lineage: Eukaryota > Metazoa > Chordata > Actinopteri > Gobiiformes > Gobiidae > Periophthalmus > Periophthalmus magnuspinnatus. The sequence continues at coordinate 4,829,609 of NC_047136.2, read as the reverse complement.
AATTATTTCAACCCCCTGTAGACCCAAGTACCCCCAGTGGAAATAGGGAAACGCAGTGTGTTGTTACCAGCCAATTAAATCTCGGGAGCATGGAGCAGAGCCACACAGGTTTAAATGTCCATTCCTTTCCAATGGACTGAAACTTAGCATAAATAAAGCAGTTTCCTGAAATTGTCTTGACAGTCTGAAAATCGGCTTTGTAGCAGCTCCAGGCACCAGTCCCCGGCTCCACGGTGAGGGAGCTCCCACCTTTATGTTATGGAGACTTTCCAATGCCATTTGCCCAGATTGTTTTCTTCAAAGTACCTTGGCCCTCGAATGTATTTTGTATATGTGAGTTATTGCCCATTGACAGCCCACCGAAGCTTTCTCTTAACTTATTCTCCCTCGGCCGAACTTGGCTAGCGTCACGGGCTGTTTATCTAGAGCGAAGTACCTCTAAAATCTGCCCATGTGACACTTTCTTGGCCTCAAAACATAGTCATGTAGAACAAAAGATAAAACATATTTGAAATGAATGTAAGTACTGTGTAGATTGGTTGGAATAAAGAATTGATGCAACCGCTGCGATTTCTGTTCCAACCCAACGTCGAGATCAATGGAGAGGGTTATGTCACGAAGGGCATCTTGGGTAAATCTAATCTATACTGTATGAGAAGATAATCAGCTCAACCAACCAAGCAGCTCTATGGGAAAACTCGCTTGCGCCGCCACCGAGCTGCGTCGAACGGGTCATAAATAGATGCTGTTTCATGTCGTAGTACTTGTAGTCGAAGTGCACCTAAGCAAATGTTCTGGTAGACGAGGCGCCGTCTTCTTCTCGTCCGATGAAAATGTTATTGCTTTGCCTGTGCAGTGGTGCGGATGATGCGCGTCCCCGTCCCCCCATTCTCGCTCCGTTATAAAAGCGTTCACTCTGCATTCTGCTCGTCCCACCTGACCTCTGACCCTTGACGTCACGTGGCGGCGGGAGCGGAGACGCGGCGGTTGCGCTAGCCCGGTGTAGCAAGAGTAAAGTCCTGTCGTTGTTTCCTTTGTGTCAAGCAGCAGCGACGTGCAGCTCTCTGATATACAAACTATCAGCGAGTGGCTAGTTTAGTGGTTTTAATTCATTTTGGCAGCTTTGTGGACTGGGCAGAGCTAACGCAGCTAATTGTTTGTAGCATTCTGGCTGCTCTTCTGTGTGTGTCTGGGCGCTGGACATCCCTTGTGTTTAGAGGTCGCATTTGAGGCATGTCTAGGTATGTTTTCTTAGGCTGTATCGCTGTATGTCTGTGAAATCCAGGTCTGATCCACAGCAAAAGACAAAAATAAATCTGTCAACTGGACAAATCGTTGTAGAAGTGAAGACGTTTCGCTGCTCTTTCTCAGTTCTGATCAGATTGCTGGTGGAGATTGAACTATGAGATTCCGGTCTATTTCAAACCTGCAAACACTTTAAGATGAAAACTGGTTCACCCAAAGGACAAAACCTCGAGGCATAAACGACGTAAGAAAGTAACGTGGTCTACTCCATTCAGTGTAGTGAAGAGTGCAGTGAGAAACTAAACAGCCGCTCCATAAGAGGATGTACCAACACCAGCGTGAGAGCAGCTCAGGACCACAGTCTGCTGTTCATCTACATCTCAAAGACACTAACCACTGCTTTGAAGAGAGTGAGGTTCAGATCTGAGCCAGAGAAAAGAAATGGTTTGAGAGAGGAGTTGAAGAAGTTATTTTGTTAGGAAAGACAATCCATCCTTAAACAGGAATGGGGGCCTGAGACATAACCACCGATCTGCAACTCTATCCTCAGACTCAAAACAAAGAGAACAATAGCGATGGTTGAATAGGGTCATTTAAACTAAAACTGGAGACAATAGCTGTTTACAGTTTCAGTGTAGTTAGCTCCTCCCTCCAGACAGATATAAGGCAGTGTCCAGGAGTAATCTGACCAGAACTGAAGAAGCGACTTGGTTGAGCAGCGAAACATCTTCACTCCTACGATTTGTCCAGGTGACAGATTTAATTTAGTCTTAATAAGTGTGTGAATGTAATGGAAAGTGTATGTAATGTGTATGTATGCTAATGTAGCCAGTTCTAGCCAACAGCCTCTTGTCTGAACTGGCTTCCCCACCCCCCCTTTTTTTTTTTTTTTTGCTACGGGTCAACCCACTCGTCCAGTAACAATGGACAAGTGGGTAGTAAGAGGCTGCAGAGAAGCGGCAGCAGTGTCAAGCCTCCAAAGCGCAGTAGGATGTTGCTGCTGCTGCTTCTTGCGAGGGACAATTACTGTAATGGGGCTGAACCAAAGGACGAATGGATGTTGGTGTTGGGGTAAACATGTGAACAAGCGTGAGCCATACTGTGTCTTCATGCTGAACTTCTAACCTAAACTTGTGTGTGTCCTTGTGGGAGGAGAAAGTTGTTTAGATCTGGTTTCCTTTGATACCATTAAAATCGAGGTGATGTTGTTAATGTTTTGGGGCAAGTCCATAAAGAAAAATTACACAGATTAGCCTCTCATGATTAGTCCTCATGTTGCCACACCTGGAATGTTGCGCAGTACGGTATTATCTTATCCATTTATTCAATTAGAGTTGTTGTAGCTGTTAAACTTGGGTTTGATGGAGACGCCTCTTAGGGCTGAACATGAGAGTTGATTTAAGTTAAAAAATCAACAAAGAAAGAGAAACAGACAAGCAAATGAATCAACAGAAAACAAGCAAATGGAGGAACTTTCCTAGAACGTTCCTTGTCCTTAGACCCTCCTTCTGCAGGAAAAACTCACAAAAACCCAGTGGGAAAAAGAGAAACCTCGAGGAGAACCACCGTGAAGGACAGATCCACTCCCAGGACGAGCAGCTGCAGATGTGTCCAGGACTAATGTGCCTCCATCTGCAGATAGAGTTCAAGTCTGTAGGCCATTCTTATAGTTTTTCAGGCAAGATAACTCTGAAGATGAAACGTTTTGGAAGCTCTATCTATCAGCTTACACAGTGCCTTTTGTACGCAATGAATGACTTCTGGAGGAATCATAATCAAAGGTGAATTGTGAATTAGTTTGGCGTATTCCCCACACAGACCTGAACCGGATCGAGTCGTCTATAGATTGACTTTATGCAACAAGAGCCACATCGTTGCAGAACATAAATGGCGCCGTGTGGTCTTGTCACACGCTCGATGTCAGCGCACGTGCCCATGTTCACCCTATGTGACTGTTTGAGCTTTTATTTTTTCTCCTGTCACGCCTGATGGATGCCTCTCATAAGACAGCCTCAATCAGGGATCATTCCTCATCCATCCGCCCACTCCTCTCCTGCCTCCTCCTCTGCATTCTGCCTCTGCTCTTAGTCCAACGCGCCACTTTTCCCTGATACTTGGTCGGGTTTGGCTGGAGCCGCGCTGGTGTCACAGTGAATTTCACGCTGCCACATGTTGTGTCTCTTCTGTCCTAATTGAGAGGGAGGCAGCCTGTCATTAATAATAAATCCTGTGATCAGACTGGGTTATGCTCCAGATGCATATTCACATCGTTTTAGGCTTTGTGGAATTACTTCTGAAGTCTCCAATCCAAAGATCAAACTATTTTTATCTACTTTTAAACTTAATCTAATTTTGATCTGTAATGAGTGAATGTGGCCTATAACTGGATAGATATTACGCCTCTCAGAAATGAAGGCCTCCAAAATTGACTTTTATTTAATAACGTTCCCTCCTCATAAGCGTAGATAATGATGTACAAATGATATAATTTAATAATAGCTTCCAGGAGGGAAAAAAAAGCATAATATGTCTTCGTTAAAAACTTCCACAAACTCCACAAAGCTCGAGGTACAATATTTTGATACAAGATTTTTGGAAATAACTTGAATTTCGCAAAAAATGTCAGATAAATGTGACAATTTTGAAAAGGGAACTGCTAAAACATAACATATTTAGACAACCATGTTAGCTTTTATAGTTTTGAAAGTGCTATATACATCAAGAACAACGTATTGGCATGTTTTATATTTCACTTTTGTTGTTGACGGTCTGAGTCTCCTCTATGTTTGCTCTCTGCGCTAAGTCACTCCCACCTCAGAGCGCTTTCAGAACACGATCAGCTACATCCCGCTAATGAAACTACTGCACATCACATCACGTTTGGCACCATGTTTGAGTAATCCCTCCGTCGTCCAGGTCTGATCCAAAGAAAAAGACTAAATTAAATCTGTCTCGACTGGTTTTGTATCATGTTTTTGTATATTTATGTAGAATTGTCGAGCGGGAGCACATATTCTTACATATAACCGTAAAAAGAGCTGGAATATGTCCCTGGAGAGATCGAAAAATCACCGAAAACATGCATGAACGTTATTTAAAACCTCTTCAGGCGTGTTTTTGATGAGGGAACAACATTCAAACATGGTAGAAAGCTCCAAAATATCCGTTTTGCATAATACCCCCCTCTTGAAGGAAACAGCAAATTTCCATAATGTGATTTGTACTTTGAATACATAACAAAAATTGATATCTGAAAATATAACTGTATAATTCTAGAAAATTATTGCTATTTTGGCAGTTTCGAAATTGCGTTTTCGTCATTGCGAATACAGTATAGCAATAATTTCGGGATGTACTGCCCCAGCCGCACCACCCATCATCTCTTAATGATTAGCCATAATTAGTGTTGATTGCTCCTGTCCATCTTGGCCACTCGCCTCTCCGGTTTATACAGGAGTCTATGGGACCAATATATCACCTCCTGTTGAGGCCTCATTACCATCACTTGGAGAGTTGTTTCAAAGAAGAGACCCAACTCATCATTTGTACGTGTGATTCATATTTGTTCCATTAGACCTGGCAGACAGATGGCGATGAACAAGCACATTCCACATTTATTGCCAAGGTAACAATCCTATTACACTAAATACTCGGGCATCAAGTGTAATTGACTATCACGTAAGAAAAGTGATCGCGTATGTCCTCATCAATTGTAACATGCTTATAATAACACCAGGCTCAGAAGACATGACTCAGAGAATATTAGTTCAGCGTTTCAGTATAAACAGGTAACAAGAAAGCCGTTTCATTCTTCAGATTGTAGATGTATTGTTATTTTTATCGGCTGAGATCATCCGAACCTTCTTTGCTTTGACCTTGAACGCATTTCTCATTGAAAAAAGACGCTGAACCGCTGCCCGATGGGTTTCAATTTGTCAACATTTTGCTACTGAGATCATTTTAAATCTATTTAGTGTTTTAGGTGATTCGTTTTAGGTCATTTACAGGAGAGATGCAGCAGTTTCAATACCAGATATCAAACGATTTCGAGAATAAAAGCTGGAATGTTCAGTACTGGGACATAAATAGAGGTACTACACTTTAGAACTACACTACTACTATGTTTTTTTCTCATAAACAGCCACTTGACTGATGTAAAACTGTCCCACCAAACCAAAAATTCTAGTCTTATGCACTTTTAGTAACTGTGGAACAGTTTTGATTGTTGAAGTTCACACATTTTGACAGGTTCTGGGTAAATAGTCTTTAATTAACTGATGGTCCAGTCCTGTTGTTCTGGAGCAGATATCTGATATTGTCAATTTTCTTGGATCACAGCCGATACCCGATACCAGTATGAGCATTTCCCTTTAAGCTTCACAGTGGAGGTCTTTGTCTTTGCTTCTGTCTTATCTGTATAAAGATGTTATCGTCAACAGTTGGAACTCTACCTTTCGTAAATTCAAACAGGACTTCCCCTTGGCCCCATTATTTTTTGTCTTTATATCAATAATCGCGTCTGGTATGAACTGTACCACTGAAAACTTGACACACACTTGGCTAAAGGAGTTCTGTTTAACCCTTAATACTAAGAAAACTAGGTATATTTGTTTCTCCATCAAAAAAACCCCCCAAAAAACAATCCCCTTCAGGTTCAAATAAATGTGGATTTCATTGATCCGGTCCCAGAGGAGAGGAATATTTAGGGATAATTTTAGACTCACAGTTGAATTTCAAAAGTTAAGTTCAAAGACTGCGTAAAACCATCAGAGCAAACATTAATTGTTTCAAGATAATGAGAAAATGGCTGACTCCTGAGTGCACATACATTGTCTCCCATCTGTTCTGCGGAGCCACTGTCTGGTCACAGACTAGTCCAGACGATCTGAAGATTTTACAACTGGACCCTAAAAGTGTTCAACCAAAAAACCTGGATTTGTTTCCGCCACCGTTGCATTTTATCAAAGCACGACTTTTTATGGTTTTCAAATGTTATTTAATCGTTTTCAGCATTCTTAAACTGTTTTTAGATGTGTAAATGGTTTTGTACCGACGCCTTTGAACAGCTGCATTAGCAAACTGCAGAACTGTGGCAGGTCCACCCGAGCAGCCTCATGTGGAGACTGTAATGTGCCTTTTTGTAAACCCTCCGTGGGGCTCTCTGGGGGAAAGGGGACTCTATGAAATACACTCTCTGTCCATTTAACAGCAGTGACAAAATGTGCTCTCTTCAAAAAGTAAGTAAACATAAGTCCTGAGTTTCTAACATGTGTTTTTGTCCTCTCGTATTTCACTGTCATTACTTTCCTTTGTTCTGCGTTGTATTAAAAGCCCTTCTAAGTACAAGTCCTGTGAATTTGCTCCAGGTGGAAGCTCTATGATGCTCCTGTTCTACCGTCAGTCAGTTTTTTTTTTTGTATCTGTCCATATTCAAATAAACTGCAAAAGACAGAGTGCGACGTTTCACCTTGGGCAGTGAATAGCACTTTGCCGCGGGGACCACTTCTGTCTGAGCTTCCAACAGTATCTAATAGTGGCTCAAAGGACGTCCCGCTCCTCTCACCTGTCCCCCCGTCTTTATCCAGCCTGAAGTAGTTGTTCGCAAATGAGTAAAGATTTAACTGGATTTAAAAAAGCTTTTATTAATATTCGACAGTGCCCTTTAAACTTACACGGCACAGTCGAGCTACACAGAGAAAGAAACGAAAACTCAACGATATAAATGAGAAGGAGCGAATGGAGTTTTAGTCTTTAGAAATGGTTTTCTGACATTCAAAAGTCCAAAAAAAAGTTCTCAAACTCCGAAGGGTGGCATTTGAATAAGATGAATGGGAAATCTGTTCTAAAATATAGCAGGGATTACACATTATGCGGGAGAGAAGCTGACAGTTTACCTCCTCTCGTCTTGATGCGCTGAAATATTAAATGAGTAAACATACCACCTGCAGTGTGTGGGGAACATGGAGGCCTCTACATATGTGCTGTGCAGAAATACTTCGGCGAAACTAACACTGAAAACCGAAAATAAAAATGTAATTAGGTTGAACTTTCAAAACTTGCACTGGGAACATGTTTTGAATGAAAAGTTAGCCTCATTGTTGGGTTTGGGTTCGAAGAATCAATAAGAAATCACATAAATAGAGCTTGCTTTACGTCTTTTAACTTAACTGTGCAAACTCCAGGACAGAGGGACAAATATTACGCTTATTCCGGTGTTTTGTAAGTGCTAGATTACATAGCTCTGGTGCGATAAACAGGCCTAAGCTACAGTTTTACATTTAATTTATGAGATGAGTTAAGGGTAGCACGTGACTTCAGCCGTAACTACATGAATTGGATTTCTGTACCTGTTTTAAAAGATGAAAAGTGGCTTTGTTTTGGTTTGAACAAAAAGTAGTATTTTTAATGAATGTTTTATTGGGCACTTTCACACCTGCATCAAACACTTTAGTTCTGTCCAATCCAATTTAAAAGTGAAAGGGTTGGCAGACAATAGCGCGCCGACGAAACGAGCCAACGGAAATAGCAGAATGTTTTTGAGGATGCCATTTTAACTGAGTGACAAAGTGCTAATCCAAAAGTGTAGGATTTTCTGTGTAGTTTATTTGTAGTTTTTTTTTTTTCGTGCGCCGACAGTCTTCGAAACACGGGGAAAGAACACAGACCTTTTCATTCATTTAAAGAACATTGCATCTTGGCATAAGTCTGCTTGTTGACTTGACCTATTTTCCATTTGGAGGGATGTTTTAAGTCCTCAACGCCCGTAAGAGCCGGTTCTTCGCTCAGACCGCAAGTAATTTCGACCGAAGTGCCAATCCAATCACTTTTCTGAGACACCGGCGTAGTGCACGAACCTAAATTCTACAGATTGCGCAACGGCGGTTTATCAAAGGTAGTGATTAATATGCAAGATAAGACTAAAGAGATTTGGTTTTGGAAATGAAAAGAAAAGAAAAATCCAATACCCGATGAGGTTCTGCACCAAACATCCCAACATTCAGTCTGGATGGAGTGTCCAAAAACAACTGTTACCATGGAAATACGCCATGTTTTTGGCAGCGGTGCAAAACCATAGACATATGCTAATTCTGTCATCCACTTAGCAACTCAGCTAGTCCGGGAAGACTTTGGAAGCGAGTCCCCTGTGTTTTTTTTCCCCATAGCCGTTAACATTAGCCCAGAAAAATGGAAAATTGTGAGTAATAACAAAGCTGTCAGCTGGTACTAACCAATCGAACGCATTTAGACGAGAGTGAAGACTTGTTTAAAGTCAGTGTTGAGCGTGTAAACCTTTTGGTGTTTTATTTTAGATAATAATTAGCGTGAAACAGTGGCGTCTGAGCTAACGGCTAACCGCTTTTCAGCTGAGATTGCTAAACTTGTGCGCGTCTGGTAAACATCTAGTGACCACGAAACACTTTAATGTACGTGCTACTGGTGAGAAGACCAGATAAATGACATAAATATCATGAAATAAATGCTTTAATGTGGGGATTCTCTTCACTATTCATTTGTAGGTGGTGGAGGGTTCGAATTGACGTAATTTGTTGTAGCAACGTGCAGAGATTGAGTTTCTTGTCGATGAACGTCTATGTGCAAAATGGCCATAAATACTGTAATATAGATTCTATGGAACAAGGAAACGAACATCTCCTTGGAAACTCGACGATGTCAGACTCAGACAACTGAACAAACTCGATGCAAATCAAGCCTTGCCTCTTTTACTGAACTGTAAAACTCTTAAGACACTTTGAAGAAGAAGAAAATCCTTGGAAAAAAAATATATAGTTTATTGTTCTCCTCTTTGATGCATTTTATCCGCGGTCATCAACTTCGTGCACAGTCTGTTTGCTTTGTCGTTTCATCCTTGGACTCAGGGCTTGATAATGGGGGACTCGAGCACAAATGGTCGAAGACGGAGTGTCTCGGCCTGCTGCGTGTCAGACACTGGAGAGGTGAGAGGTGACGGCTGCACCATTGTACTTACAGGCCTTTGCTTGGACCGCACAGGAAGAGCCGGAATGGAGCAGGGACAAAGCCCAGTTTAAAGCTCTTTGTGTCTCCTCTTGAGATATGGCAGATTTCAGCAGTAACGGTCGTTTGTTGACATTCCATGCGAAGCTTTATAGTTTTGATTTCAAAATTTAAAACATAAAAACTATACTTTGCCGACAGAGAATCAGAACTACTGCCCTGATCAAATTGGAGCATGATTTTAATAACTTCATGTGACTGGAAAGCAACGATTTATAATTCATAGCACACTCAGATTATGCAAGAAGAGGGATTTAAGTCCAAAGTCATTCACTGTGTCTTCTTTTATATTTATTTTTAAAGACAATACAGTAGATTACAGTATTTACCTTGTTGCTGCTGGGCTGAGCCGTCTTCAGAACTGTCCCCGATGTTGGTGGAGATGTGTCTTATGTCAGATGTTGTTACTTCCTGGAGGCGTGGTCAGTCTGATGGAGCTCACAGAACACTCAGACTGACCACCCCGAGCGTTAAGACACTGTAGTACATCCAGAACACTGCTGCTCGGGTCCCGACTAGAACCAGGAAGTACTTCACACATGTGTCCTGTGGCTCAGAGACTTTAAAGCAGCTCAGTGTGAACAAGTCTCTCCATGGACCAGCACCAAAGAACATCTCCCACATGAGCCACAAGAACCATCTACACTCTGAGGACTAAACCAGGACTAAACCAGGACTGAACCAGGACTAAACCAGGACTAAACCAGGACTAAACATGGACTACACCAGGACTAAACCAGGGCTAAACCAGGGCTAAACCAGGACTAAACCAGGACTAAACCAGGACTAAACCAGGTCTAAACCGGGACTAAACCAGTTCTGAACCAGTCTTTTTATCTGTGCATATGACTGAAAGGGTTTTTTATTCTGCACTTTTCTCCTAATGTTAATCTCATGATGATTATTTGTTATTATTTATGTTTCGATTTATTGTATTGTGATATTTCTTACTCTGTAAAGCATTTTTAATTACCTTGTGTATGATTTGTGCTGCACATATAAACTCGCTTTGCTTTGACGCTGTGTGTTGTTTTCCAATCCAATCTATAATGTGGTTATTTCTTTTAAAAAGAACCCAAGTTGCTAAGAGGCATTCAAATCCACAAGGGCCCGCAACTAATGATTATTTCTCTAATGCATTCATCTCGCAGTTATTGTTTAGATGAATTCATTAGTAGATTGTTCAAAGGCTCGTGGTGTTTTTTTTAAATAAAATTTGACTCCGATGAAGCCGTGGTGATGTCACTTGAGAACATCCTGGTGGACGATTTCCAGATAAATTTGGCTTTTCATCAAGAAGACTAAATGTACTTGTTTCTTTTGTCCTTCTGATGTCATTCTTGTTTTATCTGAACGATCGAACCTCCTCTCTCCGTACACGGCATGCTCTGGAGTCTGTTTACAGTCCAGAAGATTTTATGAATTCGTCGACTATTATCTGACTGATTAATTAAGTAACCGCAATTATTTGTATCTCTCTCTGTTTCTCTTTGTCAGGTTCAAACAGCTATTTCCGTACTTACCGATCATTATCTGATTTCTGTAATTATCATGTTATTTAAATGTTACGTAAACAGTTGCATCTGTTCAGGTGTTGACGAGAACAATTACGCAAAAAAAAGGCCAATCTCTGACAAAAAAACAACAACAATGAAACAGAAAATGTTAGACAGAGTTCATATTTTTTCATACCTCGTTTCCCAAATACAACAATTACAGAAAAAAAAGCCACTGACTGACTTCCTCGCTAAGTGTTTTCGGTGATTTTTGCTGCTCAGATTCTTTCTTTTGTTCTTTTGTGTCAGTTTGGTTTTTGCTGCCAGTCTTAGACGCCATAATCCTGTGAGTAATGTGCCACCGCGAGACAAGGTCAGACTTATTAACTCCACAAAGGGGTTAGTAAAGGAGACGCGCCCCGAGACGTACGCGCTCACGGACATCGCCGAACAATTATTCTCCATAGGTTCAGGTAATAAAACCGTACGATTCCGCCTGGTGTTTTACGACTATGTGCCTTACACTGTTTGAGTAGTCTATGCTTTACATCCTCTGAAACATCATGTTATCAATGGATTTTTAGACCTCTCACTGCAGCGGAGTATTTATGATTCATTTGTCAGCGCGATTTGAAAGCTCGAAGGAAAACTCATTTTTTGGAGGAAATGAAACAAGATGGAAGATTTTTCATATTTGTTCATATTTTTCCACTTTTTTTTTGTGTGTGTTAACCATCAAAGCGACAACATAAAAGGCATATCACAGCTAGGACCGATATTTCTTTGTCGTCCAAACAGAATTCCCGGGTACATTTATCTCGTCATGGGGTGTACATGTAAGACCGCAAATCACACGTGGCACTACAGCGAGCCTTGATGCACACACTGATGGTTATTACGTTTCGCCATCTGTCATAAGCGTAGGATGACACGCGGTAATCGCTCGCACCGACGTACGAACATACCGCAACGGACCGCGGCACAAACTGGCATAGACAAGTACCATCCATCAAGACGGGCATGCCCCATCTCGCTGCACATCTTTCCCTTTGCCCTCTAGTGTCTTAAATATTTAGACTGTTTGACATTAAGTGCATACATGAATACCAATGAGCCACATCCCGGGTCGGATAATCGTCCAAGTCTGGGGAATGATGGAAGCTCCAAAAGCTCCAAAACAAAAGGGGCTTTGTAGTTTCTAGCCTGGTTTATTGTACATTCAAGCACTATTTTGGACGAAATAGGCTGGAGATTGCCAGTGTGCCGAACTGAAGTGTGGGAGACATCTTTTGATTGTTACTTCAAGGAAAAATTGGGTCCCCAAGCTCTTGACATGCACGAGAAGCGGAAAAAAAGACCAGTTTAAATAGGTTTTTATAGTGCGATCCTATTCTTCTCGAAGGGGGAAGCCAAAGTGAAGAAGAGGAGCCAGAGCACCTGTCGATAATAGACTGGTGAAAAGGACCAGAGAGTATTGCATTGGAAACACTCAACACTGATATTCATGTTTTATTCTGAAACGGCAAGTGGTGAAATGCAACACAATGTGAAGGTTTAATAACGATAGAACAGTTTGAAATGGTTTTAAACTAAAATTGTATTTTAAAAGTGGAAATTTGGGAATTTACATTTACAATTTTGCCTTTTGTGTTTGTATTATTATGATTATTTTGATTATTATGATGATGATTATGATTGTAATTATTATGATGATTATGATTATGGTGATTATGATTATTATGGTTATGGTTGCTGTTGTGGTTATGGCTGTTGTTATGGTTGTTGTGTTTTTTGTTGCGGTTATGGTTGTTGGTTGTTGTTGTGGTTATAGTTCTTGTGGCTGTTGTAGCTGTTGTGGTTATGATTGTTGTTATGGTTGTTGTGGTAATGGTTGCTGTGTTTTTTGTTGTGGTTATGGTTGTTGTGGTTGTTGGTTGTTGTAGTGTTGTGGTTGCTGTTGTTGTTGTTGTAGTTGTTGTTGTGGTTATGGTTGTTTTGGTTGTTGCGTTGTATTGTTTTATCATTTTTAATTAATGTATTCTTTTATCAATAGCAGCCCATATTGTTTTATTGATTGATTTCTGATGGGCAAAGTTAAAGGAAATATTCAAATGTATTTTTTCAAGTTTTCAGATTTTAGGATGTGGTGATTTCATATTTTCAGATGGAGAACATTGTATTTTTATAGTTAATGTCTAATAGGTAAATTCACAAATATTTAAAGGTCCCATATTACGCAAAATGGACTCTTGTGAGATTTAAGTCACGTTATAATGTTGTTACCTCCTTCAAAAACAGACCTGGACTTGAGTTTTGTTGTTTGAGTAACACTTTATTATCAGTCTGTTCCATCTCCAAAGCTCAAAACGCTCTGTTCCACCTTGTGATGTCATGAAGTAGTAGTTTTCACGTTAACAGCTCCTTTTACCTTTAGTTCAGTAAAGATTTGCAATTCTAGGACTGAAATCATCCAAAAGATTCTAGTGAAGGTATGTGGAGTTTAAAAACACAGTGGAGCACTTCCTGTATCACCACATGATGACATCACAAGGTGGAACGGAGCGTTTTGAGAGAAGAACTCAGCCTAAATATGCAGGGTTTGCGTGTTACTTTAGGCATGTTTGTGACGCCTAAAGTAACAGAAAACAGAGTACTGGTAATACATGACCTTTCACGTGATTATTTAAATTAGCGACTAAATGCAAAATCTGCATTTCGGCCATCTTTGTTTTTGCTGCCCACGTATGTACTAAATATTACTGTCCAATAGAGTGTTCTGATGTCTTCTGAAACCCAGTTATATTCAAATGCGAGTGCGCCTTTTGCAGTCAACCTCATATTTCAAAGAATGCAGTGATTTGCACGTTATCTGTCAAAACATTTTAGACCTCTGTGTCATCCCCATGCCTGAATAATTAGCGAGAAAACACTTAGGTCACTTGTTATGCTCCTAAAACCTAATTAATTTGTGACAAGACACTTAATTCCCCCAAACTTCTGAGGTTGGTCCAAAACTTTGATAAATCACCAAACTGGCAGCGTTCACATTGTCTGACCTCATCCCTTTTTTGGAGCAGACTTCCAGACACAGTTTCCAATGACGACCGCTGATAAATGAGCAAATACAAATGAGTCCAAACTTGGAAATAACAAATGCAAAAACTGGCAGTGACGAGAGGAGGATTCAGTGTGGAAGAATACTCCCCAGAATGGTACTTACAGAAGTGGCGGGGATCCAGATGGTTGTGTTGTGTTGTGTTTAAGTTCTTTGGTGAGAAATCAATTTCCTTTTCGGAGAAGCATTATGCACTCAGTACTTCCGATGTTTTCGTAGAGCTTTTGTGGTTAATAAAAACATCTATTGCAGTGGAAATATTTGTGTCTCTGAATCAGGTTCAATTTAGTTTCTGAGGAATGAGATTTATTGACGTGCATGAAAAAAATATGCTGCGCTGATGCAATACTTTCCTGCTGAGTATGTGTACTATTTTTGACACACGGAATTACTTGTATTTTGTACTCGGCGGAAGAGAGTGAAGCACAAGCACAGTGTCAAAATGTGTTTTCAAAATGGGCCAAAAAGGAGACAACGATCAAAATCTGTTGTTGCTTTTAATTGCATTGAAATCAATCAAAGAAAATGCAACTTAGTGCAGGAGTTCATCCATGAGACTGATGGCATAACGATTAACAATAAAAAAATAAAATAAAATGGTGCTTTTATCTTTTAAATGGGAAAAGTTTGGTACATAGAAAAGTATTCAAATGTCTCACCTAAGGACACAAGAAGAGTGAATCAGTCCTCTTTGAGTTGGTCAACGAATGATCTAACACAGACATGGGCAAACTACGGCAAACGTGGCCAAATTATATTGAAATAGATAAGGGTGAACCTTGCTCAAAGTTTTTTCTGCTGTGTTTATTTAACTGAAATGTAATAAATAAATAAATAATTTAATTAATGCATTTGGAAAACAATTTGTACCATGAGCCTTGCATATTCGTGCTTTGCTACAGGCCAAATACAGGCCAAATCGCTAATGTAATATATACATGTTTATATCCTGGCCCCTGGCCCAAATATTAGCACCCATTGTGGCCCATGTGTCAAAAAGTTTGCCCACCCCTGGTCTGACCACTGGACCACTGTCTCCCTCGTTTAGTTTGAATTATAAAAGACAACGAATAAAAAACTGTAGTGGATTTTAATTGAATTGATACCAGTCAAAGAATGTGCAATTTAGCGCCACAATTATCCACGGGTTTTAAGAATAATGAGGAATTAGGATGAGGATATATATATATAAAGTATTCAAATGTCTTACCTAATGACATCCAAGGACACAACGACCTGTTGGTCAGTGGATTAAACAGCTCAACCAATGATGCAGGATTAGAACCTCCAACCTTCAGATCAGTGGACAAACGCTCTACCAACTCAGCGACTGTCATTTACCTAAAGACACAACCAGAGGGATTCAGTCGTCTTCGGGTTGTTGAACGAACAGTCTGACCACTGGGCCACTGTCAGCCTCATTTAGTTTCAAATATAAACATCATCCCTCATAAATCCTAATAACCAAACTAGATTATTGAAACTGAAGCATCCCCGTGTACAAAGTGAACACAGAATTGCAGTCACCCGGAGCTGTCTGGTTGTTGTAATGCGTCTCACCTCAGTCTGAACTCTTGCTGTTGAGGAGGTGCAGAGTGGAAGCGCTCTGTGACGAGTGATGCTCGTACACCACCGAGCACTTTAGGAAGAGGGCGGCCTAGGAGAGCAGCTCCGGATAGACGCGCCTTTATCAAATTACACTGCTCCCTACGCGTCCCCGATAGGATAGGAGAGTTTGTTTAAGCCAACAGCGTTTCTTTGTGTGTGAGCGGGGTGTACTCAAGACCCCGACAGACACCAGGGGCCGCCTCAAAGCTGCCTTTTGTTTGGTGTAATTACCTAAAAAGTTTCTTTCAAAAACCATCTGGGCTTTGTATAAATAAACAGAAGTGTGTTAGACTGGATATTGATTCATTTCTCCTTCACAGCGGTAAATATTAATCAGCAATAGTTATTTTCTTATCGGGTTTGTTCGTTTGCATGCTTTGGGCCTGGTGGATTGTCTTTTTTAATAAGCACTCAGGATACATGTTGGGAGCATTCATGTTCTGCTTTTTTTTTTTTAACGAATACACAACCAGTTCTTAATAAGTACAGCTTAATGTGAGCCTGAAACACTCTTAATAAACATGAATCGAAGAGTCCATTTGCAAAACCAGACAAGTGCCATTTGAAAAAGTCATCAGAGGATTGCAGTTTACTCTTAGTATCCTCCTAAGACCCGAACTCGTGCAGGACTTTATCAATTTCTCTTTGTTATCTGGGCTGATTGGACCTGATGAGTGTAAAAACACAGAGTTATAGTTTTACATTATGTAGTTTCTGAGAAAAATGATGTCCACATGTGAGGAGATTCATTCTACGTTTTAAGCATTTTGATAAAACATTTGAATAATGATTTGCAAAAACTATTTATTAAGACCCTGAACACAGCAACATTTGTCCTGAGTAAAAACAAAATGAGAAACAACAATTGTGCCTCTTGGAACAATGTGTCCTACTGACAGGAGCAGGAAGGTATATGCCTTTAAATAAATAAATAAATAAAAAAAAAAAAATAAATAAATAAATAAAGTATTCTACATTTAACATTTTTCAATTGTTGGTGTTCTTCTAAAAATTTGCACTGTGGCCTAAACAACCCAAAATGTGTCGTCCAAATACGTCGACACCAGGTCCTAGGAGGTTAAAGTACTATTTCCAAAAGCCAAAATGTATTTTACCGCTATCAAGACATGATTCCATCCCCTCTTGATTAAATCCACTATACATATTTTTTCAACAATTTTCGAAGGCCGATATATTACTGAAGTAAATATAGACGATAAATGATAATATTGAACACTTACGATAATTTATTTGTATCTATAATGAGTCATAGAAGTTATTTATTCAGTTTTCTACAGCTCAAATCTAATCATATTGCAAAAAAATAACCAGAAATATCGCACTACTCCAAAGAAAAAGTACCCTCGATAAATGTTCACCCCCAAAAAATATAGTTCCATTGATCATATATTGAACGATAAGTCGATATAGTAATTATCATATTATCATAATGGAGACATCTATTTTTCCTGTTGAACTTTTCAATTAAGTCTTTAATCAAACTTTATTAAAGCTAATTAAAGCGCAAAAAGTTAGCAATAATATAATGAACACCTATTTACGTAAAAGGCATATTCTCCTCAAGTGCTTCTCTTTCCATCTCTCTCGTTTCTCTCTCTGTTGTTTCACCTCATCGGAAAAAAAAAGTTCTGCAAATGTATTTTTAGCATCAACACAGACGTCAAGCTAATCAAGGCCTTTTTGTGTTTTCGCAGGTCAAGGGCAACCACACCCGAAGATGAATGTGGAACTCCATCCGTGTCACCGCGCGCCGTCGTCTGACTAAATAAAGTTTTATGCACCTGTAGCGACTCGCCTGGCTTTTTATCCGCCACATTTCTGACCGTCGACCGTACGCTTTGCTTCATTGGCGAGACCTGGGTACAAAATTGAACGAGCGGATGAATTGAGCGTTTCGCCGTAATCACAAAATCTCATTGTGCTGCTGCGGATAGCGAAACGGCGATTATTCAACGGGACTCTGCAGTGTCATTTTTGCCAGCGGACCGTCTCATACATAATGCATCTAAATCATTGCATTTTCCTCCATTCTGGGCTACAATGCATATTTCATCAACCCAGTGAAATATTAAGAACTCTTATGATTCGATATTCTCTTCCAAAAAGACTTTCCCAGCTGATATATCCCTTCCGTGCGCGGCGTCAAACTTCCGGAGGTGTTTGCATGTATATTCGGAGCGTTTGTTTGCCGAAAAGGAACGTGTTTGATTGGTTAATGCTGAGATAATGATAGACGAGGCAACCAATCAATGCGAGAGATTATCAGGGCTCAAAGGGCATTGATCTATAAGAAGGTGGACGGATGAGTGGCAGCTCGCTCTCCTGCTTTGGGAGAGTGATTGAAATGAGTATAGAGTCGAGACAGGCTGTTTTTCCCCTTCGCCCGGACGGTGCGCTTCCCAAAATGTCAAGTGTTATTCAGGTGGACGAGATGGATGGGAAATTAGAAGAGGGGCAGCTGTGTGTGATGAAGGCATTAAGGCCAATCTGCTGAGACAAAGGTCTGCCTCCAAATGCATTTTGAATGAGAACAAAAGGAGAGAACAAGTGACTGGCAGCGTCGTCGAGTCTTCTTCAACCTGACACGGAATATCAACGAGTCCAGTGTTGACGTCTATAGGGTTTCGCAAGCGCCGAGTCAATGCCAGCTGCAGGTTTGTTGTAGTAAAGGGTGGATCAGTATAAAATATCTATAAACTAATAACGCAATACTTACTTGGACTGACATATCAAAAAGTGACCAAAAAATTCATGCAAAAAATATTGAATGCAGCTAAAAAATCTCCAAAAATTGCAGTTTAAATACAAGAAAAAGAACATGTATTAATGTTTACACTTGGGTTTAAGGGGTATTTGTTATTTATGGGTTTGCACTTTATGGGATGCTCCAATTTCGTTTTTCTTCTGTGACATTGACTACAAATAAATTGAAGTGAATTGAATGTATTGTTGTCATTGTTTATATTTTAATTTATCTGCACATGCATGTTATTTTTAAGGCATAGTGAAAGGAGTTTGATTGCATTTTAACCATAAACTGTGTACATAAATGGACATAGCTAACCTGCTAGCTGCTGTGTTCCAAATAAGAAGCGAGCATTGGCGCGCTTCCGGCTTCATCGACTCGAAAAATTGTCGCCCTTCTCTCTTTAACCGCTGCTGTCAGACTCATCATTTTGGTCTTAAAAGTTCGAATTATGTTCCGCTCTACGTGATCCTGGTGTTTTCTTTTCGCTATTGTGTCCGTAAATCAAGATATGAACGTTAATAACAGACAAATCAGGCGCCGTCTTTCCCTGAGGTCGCTCCCGGCAGCGTTAGCAACAGGTTTGATTGACAGCGTTGCTAAACCAACAGTGCAGTCGGGAAGGGGCGTTACCTTCAACAGCCTCATCTCGGATTGGCTCTTTGGTTGCGACGATTTCCAAAAATGAAACTCGGCTCAAAATTCGGCGCTATAACTGCTCTAGCCTCGATGAAGTTCATTTGACTGGAGCCGAACCCAATGGTCGACGTCAAACTCACTTAGTCCACTTCTTTGAACAATCTGTGATTTAATACAAAACTCAACGGAGATCAAAACAGAAATTATTGCTATTTGCCAATCGGTAGTTGGTTGAAAAATGATACAGAAAAGTTCGGGTCTTATGCTGAAACAAAAACAGCTCTGATGGCTTTCTGATTTTAAAACCATGAAAGGAGGAAGCAGGTAACGACTTTAATCTAATAAACCCTTCGGTCCGTCACACAAAAGGCGGAGCGTCATCACACACAGAGCCAACACACTCTCAAACCAAAATGTACCGAAACATATCAAGTTTTTATTTGGGTTTGCAATCAGTTAAAAGGATTTATCGATGTAAAACAGCGCTGGATAAACCACCTTTTAAATAGACTAAGCTCCAGTCGTAGCTTAGCCTTTTAAATAAACTCTGTGCTTAATCTCAGCGCTGCATTTTAATGGGTCGGTTTCATGCAAAGGAAAAACAGCACTTGAGTAAACAAGAGTGAATCTGCTAATCTACTTCCACCTCACCCAAGGCCCACAGGCACCAGTGAACTTTATAATCTAACAACAATTAAAAGATACAGATAAAAAAAAAAAGTTTTGAAACTTTTTAATGGGCATTATTACGTTTATTCAAGCTCTGTTTTACATTTATAGAAGGCTAACGTTAAATCTTCTGTGCGGTTTAAATTAATTACTTACCCCTATGTTATTTAATGGGTCATAGTAAAGTCGGAGCTTGTAAAAATGAAAATCCCGGGACCGTATGAACCAGTGTTTTATGAAAGCGATGGTCAACGCGTGAAGCATTAAACTATTTAGAATGCGGCTACCAATATGGCCGTCAAAGTTTATGAGTTTTTGCACAATTACCGCCCTGCATCGGTGCGTCGTTGCCAGCCTCGTCTCGCCGTGATTGAGTGCCCGGTGCCAGCGTACAAACCAATCACCACAGGAAAATCTGGACTTCAGGAGTCAAGTGCCTGACAAATAGCCTGGCATCTTGGCAAAAGGAATTTCATTACAGTGACAATCAGATGGGAATCCCGACAACAAGTGAGCCGTATCAATACTTCGCCAGTGCGGCAGGTGTTCACATCGAGAGAACTGGCCCAGGTGCCGATAATTTGGATAACTACAAACACTATATCAGCTCTGTTTTCCGCACTTTCACTGTGTTTAACTACACGTCCTAATTGATTTCCAAACCCTTTAATCATCCCCTACTAGGTGCACATTAGCTTAGTTGATGATGTGCACCTTGTGAAAATAGAATACTTGGAAAAATAAATAAACAGGACGACGTGCGACTTCAAATGAGGGAGGCAGATTGGTTCCAGCGTTCAAATTATGAGTAAACGTGGAAATGTTGACCGAATTTCATTGCAGAAAATGTCATCATGTGTTTCTGGAGCTGGGACGCTGCTCGTGCGATACTGGGCGACGTCACGGCCCGCGGCGTTTAGACTAATCTGTGCAGCCCCAATACCAGATAAATTGAGTTATCGTCTGGGGGCACCGTGTGGTTCATCTCGTCTTCAGTTAATACATTATAAAGGTCGTATATTAAGCGAAATTGACTCTTGTGAGCTTTAAGCCGTGTTATAATGCCGTTACCTCCTCAAAAATATACGCACAGTTGTTTTGTTTCATTCATATGTTTGAGTAATCCTGGATTATTAGGACGTCTGCATCGGCAAAGCTCAAGATGCTCCGTTACACCTTGTGATGTCACGAAGTGGTAGTTTTTAAGCAGTGAACAGCGGCCGTTTGTTCAGCAGAGATTGGTAATTCCAGAGCTGATATTATTCAAATTATTATAGTGAAAGTGTGTGGGTTTTAAAAACACTGTGGAGCACTTCCTGTATTACCACATGATGATCTCACAAGGTGGAACAGAGTGTTTTCTGTTTGAGAGAAGAACTCAGCCTGTGTGTGTGTGTGTGTCTCTCTCTCTGTCTCTGTGTGTGTGTGTCTCTCTCTGTCTCTCTGTGTGTGTGTCTCTCTCTCTCTGTGTGTGTGTGTGTGTCTATCTCTCTGTCTCTGTGTGTGTGTCTCTCTCTCTCTGTGTGTGTGTGTCTCTCTCTCTGTCTCTCTCTCTGTGTCTCTGTGTGTTTCTCTGTGTCTCTGTCTCTCTCTCTCCGTGTCTGTCTCTCTCTCTCCGTGTCTGTCTCTCTCTCTCTCTGTGTGTCTGTGTCTCTCTCTCTGTCTCTCTGTCTGTGTCTGTCTCTCACTCTGTGTCTGTGTGTCTCTCTCTCTCTGTGTGTCTCTCTCTCTGTGTGTCTCTCTCTCTCTCTGTGTGTCTCTCTCTCTCTCTGTGTGTCTCTCTCTTTCTGTGTGTCTCTCTCTCTCTCTCTCTCTGTGTCTCTCTCTCCCGCTGCGTCCCTCGCAAATCTCACGCACTGGCTCACGTGACTCGTTGCGGCCAATCAGCGCCCCATATTAGCCGGCAGCTACAGACAGGCTAGCGCGAGGAGCATGCGACGCCGGCAGGTTTAAAGTTTCCATTTACGTTCATTTCGTCATAACAACTCTCCAACTTCATCAGAATTACTCTTCAACCGTAGGCACCGACCATCGAGGAAATGCCACATCAGGAGTGAGATTCGATTTCATAATATAAAGGGGAACTGGTGAGTCTGTTTGTTTGCTAACGGGAGCCTAGCGCGCTCCATTCATTTCTAATTGACGGTTAGCATTGGGTTCAAGCAACACTATGAAACCTGTATCACGTCTTTTGCCAGTTTGTATGTTATAGTCACGGTTGTAATGAGCCACCACCAGATGAACTTTATATCATTGACTTTCTCAGTGATCACTTTATTTTTTGTATGGCCATTGTTTGTCTATTGTGTTTAGATTTTTTTTCAATACACGGTACCACCAAACTGCAGCACACTGTCTCTGTCACTCTTTCCCTGAGCCGATTTCCTAGTCTTCTGATCCCAAGGTACTAGCGCTTTTACTCTCCACCCCATATACACAGGGTTTGTGTGTTAAACATGTGAATGAAACAAAACACAACTCCAGGTCTGTTTGTGACGAGGAAACAACATTAGAACATCGGAAAATAACACAGTATGAGCCCTTTAACCTTCTGAGACCTGGCGTCAAATATTTGGACGACACATTTTGGGTTGTCTAGGCCACAATGCAAATTTTTAGAAGAACAGCAACAATGCAAAAATGTTCAGAATTTTTTTTTTTTTGTGTAGGCATATATTGAATGTTCAGAATATTTTTTTTTCTTTTTTTCTTTTTTATTTTTTTGTAAAGGCACATGTCTTCCTGCTCTTGTCAGCAGCTCTTCACACGAGACACATTGTTCTAAGCGGCACAGTTGTTCTTTCTCATTTTGTTTTTACATATAGGGACAAGTGTTGCTCCGTTTAGGCACTTAATAGTTTTTTGCAAATCATTATTCAAATGTTTTATCAAAATGATTAACACGTCCACATATGAGGACATTCGTTTTACATCACTTTTCTCAGAAACTACATAATGTAAAAAGATAATCCTTTGTTTTTACACTGATCAGGTCCCAATCAGCCCAAATAACAACGAGAAATTAATAAAGTCATGAAAGAGCTCGGGTTTTAGGAGGTTAATAGATTATTTTTCCAGACCAGGGTTTAGTTTCTTTTCATACCTGACAGTGTGGACTGCTTCACCAGCGCTTTTCCTCAGACGTTGCAGTGACGTGTCCGCTCAGCTGGTTTGACACCGTTTTCCTACCGGTAGAGACAGAACAACAGCGCCATCTGCAGCCCGACTTCTTCATGACAGTATCCCAGGTGTGCGGGAGTAAAAACGCCCCCTCGTCCCGGTTTAAAGCCCCGTGGGGACGCTTCCTTATTCCGATCGCCTCCTTAATCCAGCGACGACGTTTGCTGTCCTCCTCGGGTATGAACACAAACTAAACCTCGGTCAAAAACAAGAATCTATTAAAATAAATGAGTTACAGCCTGATTTCAAAGCGTAGGGTCATTTTGGCTCCACCGTTCTTGGCGTAATCTCTCGTCTGATCAGGTGCTACGCTTCTGTACTAACCATGAGCCTGCAGTTTTTACATAAACAGATTTGGGTATAACACACTTTTTCTAGGTCAGCAGCTGGCTCGTGTGTTGTGGCTCCTGCTGTGACAACATCTCATTACTTTTGTTTACCAGCGCATATTTCCATCTTTAAAACCCCCAAGAAATGCTAATAGCTGTCAAAGAAATACCTTTTCAGATACTGTTACTGCACCGCACGACCGTATCAGTACAACCGCGTGGACTTTTAAAAACCCGATGCGATTTCGCTTATTGAAAGTTATACGCTGACGCACGTTTGAAGGATAAATGTGCAAATATATTCCCCGTAACGATGACCTGCGCTGACTACAATTTACTTAATCGACAAATGCGGTAAAAGAGGAGTAAAATATAAGATTGGAACAAAAGAGCAAAAGTCAAACAGAAATCTGGGAGAACAATGCGACTGCAGCCTGGAGTGTGTGCATGTGTGTGGGGGTGTGTGTGTGTGTGTGTGTTTGAGTGCAAATCACAAGCAGAACTGGATGCTACAGATGACTTAATGAGGCCTGTGCTGCAGAAGCCTTGACATTTCCAGCAGCAGCTTCCCACCACGGGCGAACGCTTGTTTCACCAACTTAACGCGCACGTACAAACTAAACAAAAAGTCAGCACTACTATTCTTATTTATTAAAGCGGTTCTGAGTGTTATTTCAATAGATCAGCTTTTAAACAGGAGGGAATGACTCATGTGCGCACTTCAGATGTGTTTTGTGAGCGTAGCTTTATACTCCGCAGAGTGAAAAGTCGTTTTAGTTTTGGTTTTTTTTTTACAGACGGGGCCAACTACAGGACTTAAACATGTTTTCTGATCTATGTTTTCTCATCACAAACAGACCTGGAGTTGCGTTCTGTTTCATTCACACGCAAATTCTGCATATTTAGGCTGAGTTCGAACTGAAAACGCTCTGTTCCACCTTGTGATGTCATCATGTGGTGATACAGGAAGTGCTCCGCTGTGTTTTTAAACTCCGCACACCTTCACTAGAATCATTTGGATCATTTCAGACCCTAGAATTGCCAATCTACTACTGAACTAAAAAGTAAAAGGAGCTGTTAACGTGAAAATGAACACTTGATGACATCACAAGGTGGAACAGAGCGTTTTGAGCTTTGGAGAAGTAGACAGACTAATAATAAAATGTGACTCAAACATGTGTGAATGAAACAATGAAGTCTGGACGTCCTGATTAATTAAACACATTAAAAGGCAGAAAATGTTCCTCACTAAATCATGTCAGTGGGTCCAACTATTTTTACCGCTGATTGAATCTTTTAGAACAAAATTTATAATGGACAAATAATAATAATAATAATTTGGAGAAAAAAAAAAGTCTGAAATGAATCTGAGGAGAAAATCCACAGAACTACAAACTGAAAAGATGAGTCCTCTAATGATTCACAGCTGGTCAACGTCCCGTGGAGTAATTTACAAGAGTCAAGAAGCAAATCAACTGAAGTAGAACATAAAGTCTGTGTCATGGTAAAGTCAAACATAACAGTGACTGAGCATTAAACAAACTGGACTGATTTAAATGTATAAATATAAGAGTTTGATAAGGGGATCCCTGCCTGTTCTGGTTTACTTTTGAATATTATTTCTGCAAATGCAACTCTATGGACTTTTGGCACGTCTGACCAGTGACATTGTGATGTTTTTGACGTTCTGTTGAGATTCAAGATTCAACATTTCCATTGCCATAAAAAAATCAAAAACAAAATAATGTTTAGAGTTTAGAGAGTTTAGAGCATCAGACACTTCATAGTTCTGTTGTAAAGTGCAATATAAAAAGTGCAAGACCCCACCCAATAACCCCATAAATAAACACAGTGTGAATATTAGCACGATAATGACAGTCAGTGCAGCACATGTGTAAAAACAAACAACACGTGTGTAAAAACAAACAACACACGTGTAATAAACAAACAACACGTGTGTAAAAACAACACGTGTGTAAAAACAAACAACACGTGTGTAAAAACAAACAACACATGTGTAAAAACAAACAACACATGTGTAAAAACAAACAACACGTGTAAAAACAAACAACACGTGTGTAAAAACAAACAACACATGTGTAAAAACAAACACATGTGTAAAAACAAACAACACGTGTAAAAACAAACACGTGTAAAAACAAACAACACGTGTGTAAAAACAAACAACACGTGTGTAAAAACAAAACACATGTGTAAAACAAACATGTGTAAAAACAAACATGTGTAAAAACAAACACGTGTAAAAACAAACACGTGTAAAAACAAACACACGTGTAAAAACAAACAACACATGTGTAAAAACAAACAACACATGTGTAAAAACAAACAACACATGTGTAAAAGCAAACAACACATGTGTAAAAACAAAACACATGTGTAAAAACAAACAACACATGTGTAAAAACAAACAACACGTGTGTAAAAACAAACACATGTGTAAAAACAAACAACACATGTGTAAAAACAAACACGTGTAAAAACAAACACACGTGTAAAAACAAACAAACACATGTGTAATAAACAAACAGCTCACGTGTAATAAACAGTAACAGTCTCAGCAGCAGCATATCGCACATCACAGAGACACTCAGTCAGATCTGTGGAGTTTTAGCTCATGAGTCTTGCGATCAGTGTAATTCTTAAGAGAGGTTCTATTACTGCACCCAAGAAACTACAGGAGGAGGAGGAGGAGGAGGAGGAGGAGGAGGAGGGAGGGGCAGTGCAGGGCTGGGGACATCGGGGAGGGAGGGGGCAGCGGGGAGGGGGGCAGTGCAGAGTAGGGGAACGGCGGGGAGGGAGGGGGCAGTGCAGGGCTGGGGACACTGGCGGCACCAGAGAATAAAAAGCATTCAATTAAGACATGAAGTGCAGGCTTCATTAAGCATGAGGCAGCCAATGAAAATGACCATCCATCAAGTGTGAGCGTCACCGCGCTGAAAGGCCAGACATGGACACAAAGAATAACTGCATGATTAGTGCAAATGCCCCGTCCACTCCGCCTCCACTTACAATACAGACTATTAGCACATGTAACATGGCTCTAAGGATTAAATTATATAATGTTTCTGCGTATTGGCACCTTGCAGAAAAAAAATACATCACATCTTGAGAATATTGACCTTTTAACTAATTAGAAGATACTAATTAAACTCAATTACAAAAAATCTATATTGGGATAATGGCAAACACGTACTTTTTTCACACAGTATTTTATCTCTGAAAGCTTCATTTATTTATATTTAAGTGCAAAAAATGTCAATTGACCGTCCCTGAATGATCGGTCAGTATTTTAATATTCAAACTTAGCAAGTGTCCAGCTTTGTTTGAATGATGTTTGTGTGATACTTCAGTCGTTTTAGAAAAAGAAATAAGACAAAGAAACCAATAAGGCTCATCAGAGTACGCTAATTGGAACTTGATGATTCATTAGAGGCGTGAACGATTGTGCGTACGACTCAGGTGACAGTTCGCACCTTAGAGTCGTTCAATGGACTTAAACTGACACGTCTGGTTGTTTACAGTGCGATGTATCTGTTATTTCTTAAGTGTAGTTAGCTCCTCTCTTTGAACAAATACTTGAGGTTGCGATAAACCAGAAGAAACGACTGAGCGGCAAAACGTATTCACTTTAGTCCAGTTGACAGATTAAATTTTCTTTCGCTAAGTGCCCAATTTTCACCCATTATATTCCTGACAGGCAAAAGTAAATGGTCATATATATGTGTGTGTTACGACCCAGCTCATTTAAGGTCAGCGAAGTAACAAAAAACAGGATAGAAAAACGGTAAAGTAAGAAGTAATTTAATAAACAGGGTTGTAGAAGGTGAAGTAAACAAAAGGGATCGGAAATGCTTAAATAGAAGGTACTTGCAAGGTTTTAAAGACACAAAATTTACAACAACACAGCGAAATCTTGACAAACAAACGCAGAGTCACTTTTAAATTAGTGACATAACAAAAAAGACGCGTGCAAAATGGCAGACTGGCGATCAAGATCAGCAGGTGCTCCGAATCTTCTTAAATGGGGGAAGGCGGCTGTAGGTGAGCGACACGATTGGCTAAGCTGGGAAACAGTCCTCCAATCACAGGCAAGCGCTCACACAGCCAGGATTTCATGGGGAAAAAGGGGACGGATACAGACGCACACAGTCCTCCCACACGGCCTATGTGTTCTCCCTGCTTGTCTCTCCACGAACCTCTCAGGTGTGCTCCTCTGGCTGACACCTGATTGACTGACGTGCGATTGGAGCAACAATCAAGAGCCTGGCCAATCGTGACCTTCCACCTGTGGCAGCACCCCTTTAAAAGATCCCGCCCCCCCTGCCGCTCCCTGCTGCTGGATTCTTTGCCTGAACCTCACGCCACTTGTTGCTCTGAACTCTAAAACTCTGAAAAGCTGTCACCAATTCCCATTTAAATCTAAGACTGTGCAATTAGATCTTTTGTGTTTTCGTTCTTACACTAGTTTTGTACTCTCCGAGCCTTCCTTTGTTCGTAGTTTTGTTTATAGCGTAATTATAAGTTTGTGGTCAATGTAACCCTCATTTATCTCGATATTAAAGAGCTACTTATTTAATGTACGTATAATTGTATGTATATGGGACTGTCCACCGGTATATTCATCCTGGATCACTGTCACCCTCACAGATTTTATGGGCTGCAGAATTCCACCGTCTCCAGCACTATGTCTACTAGGGGACCTTACACAAAGCTCTATTCCTGTCAAGTATATAAATCCCCTGCTCACATGCCTGTCCTTAGCTAAAAGAATTATATTTCACAACTGGAAATCAAAACAAACATGTCACATCTCACACTGGACGAACACAATTATAGAACGCATCTCCACAGAAAGAATAACTGCGATTAAGAACGACAATGAACCCTACTTCGTCGAAATGTGGAAGGTTTTTCTCTCATACTTTAACTTAAAATAATAATTATCAATGCTATATTCAGACGCATCACCTCTATACATTTCTCCCCTCCCTTTTTTTTCTTTTTTTTCTGCAATAGTATATTTTATTATTATCCATAGTAGTTCTCCCTCAATTATAATTTCAATTTTAATTTCAGTTGCTAATGATGCTGCTGATATTGATCAAACATCAGATGGTTATTTTATTCCTGTTTCTTGTCTTATGCTTTGTACCATGTTTGTTTGTCACTGTCTTGTCTGTATCTTTGTCTCCTTTGCATAAATAAAAAAAAAGAAGAAAAACAGCTACTTATTTACCTTTTTTACATACTGGGTTGTGTTACTTCCTTTCTCCCTAGAAATGGTTCGTAACACCAGGCACTGGGGGCGAGGTGGGTTAAGAGTCTTGCCTAAGGAGACAACGATCCGTCCATCTGTTAGAGGTGGAATCGCACCGCCGACCTGTGGATCTGTGGATGTGTCCGGAGCACAGACTGTAAAAAGAAGTGGACTAAGGGAGTGTAGCGTCACCTGTAGCGTTCGGCTCCAGTCAAACGAAGCTCATCGACGCTAGTGCAGTTATAGCGTCGAATTTGGACCCAACTTCCATGTTTGTTTGTTTGCTATGATACTCGTGATCGGAATTTCAAAGAGCCAATCCAGAGAGAGGCTGATGAAAGTAACGCCCCTTCCCGCACGCACCGCTAGTTTAGCAGGAACGCTGTCAATCAAACCTGTTGCTAACGCTATGACGCCTGATTTGTCTGTTATTAACGTTCATATCTTGATAGCGAAATAAAAATACCGTGATCACGTAGAGCGGGTTAATACGAACATTTTAAGATCAAAATGAGAAGGCTCACTGCAGCACTTAACGGAAACACGTGACAATTTTTCAGTGTAAAATGAATTGGAGCCTTTAGCGCAGCCATGATTGCTTCTTATTTGGAACTAGCAGATTAGCTACATCCATTTATCTAAATATAGTCTATGGTCTGGAGCAGGATTCAAAGGCCTCTCCTCCACCTGTGCCGCTGTGGTAAAACTGCCTACCGCATTTGCACAAACTACACACAAAACGCACAGTACTTTCACACTACAATCGCAGCTATACCATCTGCAATAAAAGATCGGTAAAGGTCTCCATTTCTCCTCTGCGGTACTCACACATCATGTCGCCTCGTGCACTTTCTATGCACACATGTACGCCCCAGGACATGTGCTGTAGAATACGCACTGCTGCGAAATGGAACGTGAAATACGTCTAATCCTGTCAGAATAAATGCCGGTTACAGCCACTGCGGCGCGAGGAGAAGCCGGGGATTGTATATGCGCTGCTGTACGGCCTTCTGTCTACACCTGTGTCCCCGTAAGAGACTCACCTACACCACGGACCAAACACGATTCTAAGATGAGCTCTCTGCCCTTTATATTCTATTCAAGAACATATTTACTTTGTTCTGGGCATGTGCTGGAGCGTGTGGAGACGTACGGCGGATCCCGGTAAGTATAGGCGAAGTAAAAAGATAGTGAGCAATGCGAGACACAAAACGTACTCACTTCCGTTTTATTGTATTAATGTCCTTGGTTAAAAAAGCAATATATTTTCAAGGATTTGTCGTAATCTTGCTGTCTCGACATCGGAGCGTTCACATGGAAACATCACTGACTAATCTGCGGATGTTTAAATTTAATCATCTTGCATCCATAGATTTATGGGATGTTGTAATTTCAAAGGCCTCACTTTCCAACTTTGATGGATCGTACAGAAGGATTTGTTGACATCTAATTCTAAGCCTGATTTATTGAAGTTTTAACTCCAAAAGCTGAGGCGAAATTTGAATTTTTACATCAATTTTCAGGAGGACCTATTTTACTCAAATACTAAATGAGATTAAAAATACACCGGTATTTTTTATGTAAAACAGAATTTTCAATCTGTGTCTGTCAATTTTTCAGATCTGTGTCCCAAATTTTTTTCATATATAATGCCTTAATTATACACTGCCGGGCCAAAAAAAAAGGTCACACACTCTAATATTTCATTGTTCCACCTTTTGCTTTGATTAAACGCTGTGTCATTGTTTCGATTTCGCTTCTGCAACGTCACAACATTTATTTCCATCCAGTGTTGCATTAATTTTTCACCAAGATGTTGCATTGATGATGGTCGAGTCTGACGCTGCACAAAGCTTCTCCAGCACATCCCAAAGATTCTCAATGGGGTTAAGGTCTGGACTCTGTGGTGGACAATCCATGTGTGAAAATGACGTCTCATGCTCCTGAACCACTCTGTCACAATTTGAGCCCGATGAATCCTGGCATTGTCATCTTGGAATATGCCCGTGTCATCAGGGAAGAAAAAACCCAAAAATTGATGGAATAACCTGGTCATTCAGTATATTCAGGTGTCAGCTGACCTCATTCTGCTCAACCTAGACCGGACCAACTGCAGGAGGAGAGGACATATTTGCTTAGTTGGCGATTTTTTTTTTTTTTTGGCCAGGCAGTGTATATGAAAAATCCTTTTAATTTAACTTAAGCATAAATTATCTTATCATCTACATTGTCTTTGGCGATTCTAGGTCTATTTTTTTCTAATGGAGTTGCAATCTTTGTGATTTATGCTGTATTTATTTCAGGGGCGGTGCCAGTGGCGGGTGGGCGGAGCGTGGGGGGGGTGGGGTTGGGGTGCTTGAAGGGGCACTAGCCTCCCCCTAGAATGGCCCATGCTCCCCATAGCTCGCCCAAAGACTAAAAATGTTCAAATGGCAACCGCAAAGTGTTGAGATTACCATAAAAATACAAAACAATTCTGTATATAGGTTGTATAAATCACTACAGGGGCTGACCATGTTTAAATTGGTTTAAAACAGTGACTCAAACATGTTGGGGATGGAGTCGGTGCGCTCCATCGTTAAAAGTCTCCATATTAACGCGTTCATTGAGCACCCACATTGAAAACTTCACCTTTTTTTTAGCTCCTCCAACCAAAAATCTCCGGTGCCGCCCCTGATTTATTTATACTTTGTTCGTTTTGAGTCACCTTTTATCTATGGAACAGGATCAACACTAGAAAGTCTCCTGCGCTGTGAGGTTCAGTTGCGTCGTAAGCCTACCTGGGGGATTCACTGCTCTTTAGTGTGGCCCCGGTTCCAAGCATCTCACTTCAAACCAAACCCACAATCCGTAAAGTGTGTTTCCTCCGACTTTAATATCCCTGGAGGGACAGTGAACGGTGAGCGCACTCTGTCACTTTCTCCGCTCGACAGGTTGAGCTTTGCATTACACACAACTATGAGTAACAGTCCGAAAAGGCTCTTACGCATTATCTAACTGCAAAAACATCATTACTAATGTAAGAGTAAACAAGTTTAAGACACCCTGTGAAGGATTCTCCTCTTTTATTGAAGTGGTGATGTGGGATGCATTGATGACACATTTAAACGCTTAGGGAAATAAATCACAAAGTATTAAGATAATTTGAAATCTTACTGACAGCGAAATAAACAACGCAAGCAGAAAGTATCATTGCCACGGTGTCTGGGAATGTTATCTGCTTCGCCCACGTGTATGTGAGTAAAATGCACGATGATGCATTGGTGGTGTAGAGACGAGAGGTTCTGAAACGCACGGCGGACTTTGATTATGAAGCGTAAGACAAAAGCAGTCGATGTATTTACAGAAAAATGAGCCCCGGATAATGACCCAAACACAGAGCACAGCGTCGTGAAGGTTAAACAACTTTATAGAATTAGATTTAGAAGCAAGTTTGAATCTCTCTTGTTCTTTAACCCTATAGTGTCGGATGATTTCGTCGCAGATACAGCGCGGTTGCGGACTTTCCGTCACCGTAACTCCGCAACCAAACGTGCTCTCGTGTAAATTCAAACGGCGTCTCAAAGCAGAGGCATGGGGCTCTTTAAATATGTTACTGTCATGACGGTAATGTGCCGACGTTGTCCCTCGAAGATGACCAATCAGAGCGCAGGTGTCAGTTATTTAATGTGTCAAAGGAAAAATAAGGATGGATATGTAAAATAAAGGTAGTTGTGTGGAAAAAAAAAGGAAAAGTACATGCTGATACTTCCTTTAACGTGCTTTTTATGGCTTAAAAAAAAAAGTCTAGGCGAGCTATAATGGTCTACAATGTGCTCAGTCCTTAAGGGTTAAGCAAGACACCCCCATCACTCACCTTTTCCTTAGTGATTGGAGACCAGCTCAGAATGGCAGCCATGTTATTATTTATTCTTTATTTAAAATAGTTTGTGTAATCCCTCAGTCGTCCAGCTCTGATCCATAGTAAAAGAAGAATTCAAATCTGTCAACTGGACTAAAAGTTGCAGGAGTGAAGACATTTCGCTGCTCATCCAAGCTACTTCTTCAGTTCTGTAGATTTTAATATTTTCCTTTTACTATTCTTTACTTAACCAGGATAGTCCCAGTGTGATTTTAATTCTTATTTTGACACGAGTTCCCACTGTACATGTTTTAGCAGTAGAGTTTAGTTCCAGGCAGAGGGAGAACGTACA
This sequence comes from Periophthalmus magnuspinnatus, assembly GCF_009829125.3. Taxonomy (NCBI): domain Eukaryota; kingdom Metazoa; phylum Chordata; class Actinopteri; order Gobiiformes; family Gobiidae; genus Periophthalmus; species Periophthalmus magnuspinnatus. The sequence goes on along the minus strand of NC_047136.2, from coordinate 4,797,056 downwards.
AACTCCACAAAGAAAGCCCCATGCTGCTTTGTAGTCCAACCGAGGACCTTCTTGCCGTGACGCACACTCACCGCTGTGCCGCCGTGCTGCTTATGCTTCTGCCTGTGTGCCCCAGAGCTACTTTAGGTGTGGCCAAACGTGTTAACATATGTGAATAAATGCACAATAATACAAGGTGGGATAATGTCATGAGTCCAGTCTGTCCTTGTGTTTCTGTGTTGTCTTCACCCACCCTTCCGTGTCTTTGCCTGGAGCTGGGCGGAGACTCTGGCACCACCTTCGTACACCTGCATCTGATCACGCCATCAAGCCTTCACCTGGGGAGTACTAAGAGGCTGAGGATTCCTACACCCGCCGCCAGATCGTCAGAGTATCCTTGTGGTTGTTTTTTTTTTTGCCAGATTTTGCTCCTTGGACTATCTGTGCACCTCAGCCTCCGATCCAGCTCACCTTGACCGGTATGGGCACCTCCGCCTCCAACCCAGTTCGCCTCAACGGGTACGAACACCCCAGCATCCGATCCCGCTTTCAACAACCTGTGCCCAAACGCCCACCGCCGACCCAGTCCTCCACCACTTGCTCTGACAATTAACTTTCACATTTTGTATTGTTAATAAATTCTCTTGAACTGTTTTCCTAAGTATCTTTGGTCCCTCCAGACGTTACGGCACATTGAAAGTAGAGGGTTCTGTATAGTATAGGACACAAGCATTCAATAGATTTCGAATTTAGCTTTGTTGGGTTTTGCTAGTCTAAATATGCAACACAAATTTGGCATGCTTACCCTTAACAAACAACACAATTCCAGCCAAAATATATTATTTAAATTACTAAGTGAGAAATTCAAATTTGGCAGCAATATTCCCCGGATCACATACATCTCAGCGTGAATTTCCTCTAATGTTTGTGCCAACTGCTTTAAAAGACAAGTTTAATTTTGAAGACAAATACAGAAATATTACTGTGGTTATAGTGAGTTTCTGATAAATATTGAGACTTTAGACTTTTCATCGCCTAAAATGTTTTCCAGAACTCTTTAGAGCAAATGCACTGTATACAGCCAGAGGAATTTGTGTGTTATTTCGTGGGTTCGCAAATTCATAAGAATCCATCTTGTCCTGCGTCTGCGTTAGGACTCGAGACACAGGGTGACCGGTCCAATCACAGAGCAGCTTTGTGGTTTGGGCGGATGCCAAGAGCTCGTGTTTGAAGGTCAGCTCGAAATGGCAGCCATGTTATGTTTTATTCTTTATTTAAAAAGTCCAGGTCTGATCCATAATAAAAGAAAATTTCAAATCTGTCAACTGGACAAAAAGTTGTAGGAGTGAAGATGTTTTGCTGCTCATCCCAGCCGCTTCTTCAAGTTAAGAACTGAAGATTTTTCTTTTATTATTCTTTATTTAACAAGTTTTGATGCGAGTCCTGGCTCCTATTGCACATCTTTTTAGTGGTACAGTTTATTACCAAGAGAAAACCTATGCAGACAGAGGGAAAACATGCAAACTCCACACAGAAAGACCCCATACCACTGGGTAGTCCAACCTAGGACCTTTTTGCTGTGAGGCACTAACCGCTATGCCACCGTGCTGCCTCTGCTTCTGCCCGTCATAGGTTCAATTTCCAGACTGCTTGTACTTTTCAGACGTACATTTTTGTTTGTATAATGATAAATAAAACACTTTAAAACCATTCCATTTATTATCACGCTGCAGTTGCACAAATTGTTCGTAAGAAAAAGAACGGCACTTGACAAACTTCAGTCTTTGTGGGTATAAAATAGAGATTGCCTGATAACAATAATCCTCGGGGATAAAAAAGTACATAAATCAAAGACAATATTATTTGAAGTGGAGTGATCCAAACTTACCCAACCTTGAGATATTGTTGCGATTATTCTTGCAGTTTCGAGCTTGCCGGATCAAAACGTTAACGCTAGGTAAATGAATAAAACAGTACAACAACACTACTTTCTTCTGCTCCGTGGGTTAAGTACAGTTCCTTTTGGTGTTTACACTCCATTATCGGGTCTTTTACGGAGGTGGTAAACCAGATCAAGAACGTCAAGAGATGATATAATCCCCAAAGGCAATTACACAGAGGTCAATGAGCGGAGGACGACCCTAAAAACAGAAAAGCCCCGCACGATCAATATTTCACACACGCTGACAACGACTCGTGTGTGTGTACAGCCCCTCTCACACCACCACCCCCATCTGCTCTACAACACCAGGCCCAAATGACATTTTAATAGCCCCTCTATACCCTATTAGCATGGCTCTACTCCGCGCGCAAAATGATACTTTCAACCTTTACTTTTTCAGCTTAGTTGAAGCATCCGAGGGCCCCCGTCCAGGCCCCCCACTGACAAGACAAGACGCTTTGATCACGACACAATGTGGAGTGTTAAGAGACTGGCTCATTTAGTGAACGTGATCGCGAAACTGTGGCTGGAAGATGCACTTAAAAGTAAGCAGGACTTCAAAGTGGTGTCCTACTGGGTTTGAAACTTGTCACTTTGAAAATGTTTATATTTTCTAGTTGGATTGAAGCTTTTCAAAATCAGCAGAAATCTTGAGATGTTCAAACACGACGGTCATGTTTTTGTTCCAAGCTAATATTTCTTTTTACAAATATGCGCAATTTCAGATAATTTGGCTTTGTTGGGTTTTCCTAATCTAAATATTCAAATTTGGCAAGCCCACCCTTTGCAAATAACACAATTCTAGCCAATATTTATCATTTAAATGACTAAGTGAGGACAACAGAAATTCATATTTTGGAACAATATTCCCCAGACGCATAAAATCACGAATCTCAGCTTGGATTTACTCTTATGTTTGTGCCAATTGCTTTAAGACAAGTTTTATTTTGAATACTGAATACAAAAACAGAAATATTACCATTTTTGTTGTGACAGTTCCTTTTTTTTTTTCCACTGACAGATATTGAGACTTTAATCTTTTCATCCCCTAAAATGTTTTGGAGAACTCTCTGGAGCAAATGGACTTATGGCCTGAACAAGTGACGTTATTATATTTATTTTATTTATACGCCTTTGCACATATTTGTACTCTTGTTTCTAATGAGATTTTAGTTCTTTTCGTCTGCATCGCGCACTTTTGTCACTTTTCCAGGTGAAGATGTGTGAATAAATGAACTGACTCACTGCCAAACAAACTTTACACCAATAAAATAACCTTGATCCTGTATACAGCCAGAGGAATACGTGTTATTTTGTGCGTTCGCAAACTCACGAGAATCCATTTTGTCGTGCGTCTTCGTTGGGACTCGAGACACAGGATGACCCGTCCAATCACAGCGTAGCATTGCGGTTTGGGCTAATGTCAAAGGTCAAGCGCCTAAACGAATCGAAACAAACATGGCTGACGTAATTCGGTAATTTTTAGTAGTATTTTTTGAAAAAGTTGAGGACGGAAGTGTTTTGTCTCAGCACGATTCAGCCTGTTCCACTGATACGATGCTTTTAACGTCGGAACGAGAGACCTACACATTTCAGTCCGGCTTCTGTAAATGAATAAACACGGTGTTGAGTATATAGGTCTGTCACAATAACAAATTTTGAAGTTTGATATATCTCTGAAGTAGCAAACGTTCTGGAGTATAAGTCGCACCAGCCAAAAAATGCGTAATAATGAAGAAAAAAACATATATAAGTCGCACTGGACTATAAGTCGCATTTTTGGGGAAATTTATTTATAAAATTCGAGACCAAGAACAGACATTTTATCTTTAAAGGCAAGTTATAATATAAATAAAATAGAACAACAGGCTGAATAGCAGTACAGCAAGGTAATGTGCCAATAGGGCCTGTAAATATTATATCGACTTATCGTTCTATATATCAGTCCAGGCATGATCCATACTAAAAAACAAAAAATCTAATCTGTTAAATGGCCAAAAAGTTGTAGAAGTGAAGACGTTCGGCTGCCCATCCAAGTCGCTACATGAAGCAAAGACAGAACTGAACACGTGTCTGGTTTGTTAACGTAAGATAAACAGTTAATCAGATAAATAAAGCAGAAAAAACAAGCAACAATTTTACTCTGGATCTCACTCCAAATCACTAAATCCACTGAATTCTTCATCCTCTGTCGCTTCTGAACAACTCCAACTCCAGAAGTAATAACGAAGATGTGAAATTATATATTTTAATAATTCCACACATAAGTCTGAGTATAAGTCGCACCCCTGGACAAGCTATGTGTGACAAAGTGGGCCTTTGTCCTTTTTAATAGTGCTATGATTTGGTTTTGCACATGTTTGTTCATTTTCAATAACTTCAATACTCAACGAAATAGAACTATCCCGGGTTTGTTTGGTTTAGTTGTAATCAGTTTAAATCACCACACATTTGTTAGTTAAATATATTTTCAGTTAAATGTGTCTATTCAGTTCAGTCCAATAATCATCTTACCTGCATCCCCACATGGTCCAGACAAAGAGGGGGCGTGGCCTATGTCGGCCATTTTATAGGCTTGAGTGGGGTCGTGGGCCGGACCATGTGGAGGGGGAAAAACTGATTTAAGTTTGTTTATTTCTTTGTGTTAATGTCTTGTGTATTTTCATTTCCTGAACTAAGTGTTTATAGTATATTTAGTTAAACACTGTTAGTAAAGGGAGTTGGGCCCGAGAGATGCTTTTATGGAATATAGGCTTATGTTACTCCCACCGTCCCCTGGACAAGAGATGGAGTAGACCGGGGGTGGGGCTTCCGCTACAGGGAAGTATTTTAGTCTGGGCAATTAGACAGATGAGGAACACCAGTGTAGCCAGGGTACACGTGTCTTTTGTTTCAGTTGTTTAAAGTTTGGTTGCTTAGTTTTTCGTTGAGCACCGTTCATTTTTGTAAATATGTATTATTTTTTGTGTTCACGGTGTACCACTACACAGGAATAAATGTGTCTAATGGGACTTCTTTTGGAGTCTGCCTCCTATTTTGATCACTCGGGCCAGCTTCGCCACAATATGAAAAAAATAATACAATTTATAGTCCGGAAAATACGGTAAATATAGACAATAAACGAAACGATAACCGTACAGCAGATTTAAACCACAAAAACTATTCAAAATCTGCAATATTGTTAAAAAAAAAACAACAGTTGCAACAAATACAGCAGAAGGAAACACTTTAGTACTAAGTTTGCATGTGTAATGAGGCATAGAAGTTATTAGTTCAACCTTTTGCAGCTTAAATTTTATCATATAGCTAAAAAATGATGATAAATGATGATAAATACTGACCCCAAAAATATATATTGTTCCAGTAAAGTTGTAGGAGTGAAGACGTTTGGCTGCTCATCCAAGCCGCGGCTTGGATGAGCAGCCAAACGTCTTCACTCCTACAACATTTCGTCCATTTAACAGATTTAAATTGTAGTTTTTACGAAGGATCATAGCTTGGACGACTGATGTATACAACGATAAGTCGATTATAGTATTTACAGGCCCTATTGGCAAAGCAAAAAAACTGCCCGTCTCCCACTGTAAACATGCATTTGCACCACTTTTCCTCGTTATTATCATCAAACCGCAGCTCCAGTCGTGCGTTTCTCACTCACGAGGTCGGTGGCAGGGTTAAATCTTTGCTGTCGAGAGCTTTACGCACAGTCACACTCAAATACTCTGGAGTCACTTATTGTTCCAGTCGCCCGCTAAGCTCCCGGGGCCCCACTGTGACAGATATTAGCTCAGCGTGTGCTTTCTGATAAACATGATCACACGTTTCTGCTTGAGCCAAGAGTCGGCCGTAGTTTGAAGTTAAAGGTGTTGGTTTTTTGTTTTTTTTATACGCGCTACGGGAATGAAGAGGGCGTCTGCAGAGAGTTTAGATCAATGGCCCATCCGAGCTGCTCTTCTGCTCTCGTTAATTGGGACGAACAAACCTCACCTTTGACCTCTGGGTTGGACGAGGCCGAAAATGAATCTTTGTTTTAATTGGATTTGAATATTCGGTTGCAAAGTCTTTTTTTTTTTTTTCTCTCTATCCAATCATTTCAAATAGACGGGCACATGCTTTAAAAACCCAAACTCTTTTCTATTTGTTTATATGAAATTGTGATTTCATTTGGGAACAAAAATTAGGAAAAAAACAGCCAAATAAAATATCTGGTTTCTCAGGCAGTTGATTCTTGCTCGACTGAACGCAATCAAATCAAAATCTCAATTTGATTTATTTTCAAATCAAAAAAGGCTGCGATTATTGTGTATCGTCTGCAGAATAATTGTCTCTTCATGGAAAAAACAAATAAACAAACCTGTGATTCTTGTATAAGTTATTCATTCAAATGCGATGAAGATGTGTAACGTAAATGAAATCCAAATTTTAATCAAATGCAAATCTAACTTCAATATTTTCCAAAATAGCGGAGTGAAAAACATCCACAATAGTTAAAATCTTCATGTTAAGATCGTCCTGAGATTATGTGGCACTTTCAAAGAACTTTACATCAAGGAACCGCTCATCTGTTCACACAAATTCATCCAGTGGCTCAGTTGGTAGAGCATTTGTCCACGGATCCGAAGGTTGGCGGTTTTGAATCCCGCTCTCGAAATAAACATCTTTGGTTGAGCGTTCAGAACCACTGACCCACAGGTTGGCGGTGCGATTCCAGCTCCCACAGATGAATACTGTTGTTGTATCCTTGGGCAAGACACTCGCTTCCAGTGTATGAACGTGCGTATGAGTGAGTGGTACCATGAAGTTTGAAAAGCGCTATACAGTCTCTCGTTTATCGCGGGGGTCACGTTCTAAAAATAATCCGCAATAGACAAAATCTACAAAGTATCAGCTTTATTTTTTACATTTATTCTCTATGTTTTTGTCTGTAAAACCCCTCACCACACACTTTATACACTTTTCTCACACAGGCGTTAACATTTTCTCACATTTCTCTCTTGTTTAAACTCTCTCAAAGTTCAAACCTTCGTAGGCGTCTTTGTCGGTGCAGAACGTTTCATCGACATTGTGGGTTTTGTCGGGGAGAAAACAAATTGCAAACGTACAGCACTTCAGAGTCACACTGCGATCCAACGTTTATGTAAATTTGTCTGAACACATTCTGTACTGGACAGGAGACACGGCACGGAGGAGACTGATGGACAATGGTCTACAGTCCAACAGCCAATCAGGACGCACAACACAATGCACGTTTGTAAAAAATTAGCGAAACCGCGAAAGGTGAACTGCGATATAGCGAGGGACAACTGTATAAAAACGTGACCATCCACACATTCATACACCAGTGTGCGCAGATAACATACTGTATTAGAAGCCGGTTAAGTGTCTTGCCCAAGGACAGCGAATCTGACTGCTCAAAAACCATCGGATCAGTGGACAAACGCTCTACCAACTGAGCTAACGTCCCCCCCCAACGAGGATTAATGAAGTAGACGTTACACACAGTACTACGCCGGGATTATAGTTTTCTGATGTTTAACATAAAAGCAAATTTGATGGATGGTAGAAAAATGGTCATAAATTCAACCAAAACACGCGCAATAAATGTGAAATACCGAGACTAAAGCGGCAGGTTCGCATTCGATCATTTTTATCTGGTGTCTGGAGTTGCTGAGCGAGCCTGTTTAGTCCCGTCTCCACACACCAGTGACATGCATGCTGCTAATGACACGGGTAATGGCTGGATATGACAGCAGTTATTCATCAGACTTCTTCAACAATCACGAGAGAAGATGGAGAGAAAACGGAGAGAAGACGGAGAGAAAGACACGACACAGAGAGACAGAGAGAGAGAGAGAGAGGTGCTAAGGGTTATGTCATCACGGTCCCACTACCAACTCGGGGCTAATTCAGTTTTAAGCATTACGTCTTAACTTTATAATCATTTCTATTGTCGTGCTTATAGTTTAAAACAAAAAAGAAAAAAAAAAAATGATCGGATGTTACCAAAATATGTGTAAAAGATATTTTTGTTAGTTGTGATCTTAGATTTCCTGACCAGACACACGTAGATGAAGCAAAACTCTATAGATTTAGCAATAATGAGCTTAAACGTGCATTATGTAACATTTTTGTGCATCTTTAAGGGTGATGTTATCGTTTGGCTGGCCGTGTTCTACAGTATTTTTATAGATTAAATGTTTTTATTCTTTTATTCTTTTTTTATGTTAATTTTATGAGATTATTTATGTTATTTTTAATGTCTTTCTTATTCTCTAAAGCACTTTGAATTACTTTGTTGTACGAATCGCGCAAATAAACTTGTCTTGCCTTGATCCAAAATGCATTGAAAAACATGCTGTGAGTAGGGTCGCCTCTCCACAGATCTAACCTGTAGCTCCATGGAGACGAGCAGATGGTGTAGCCTCGACCAGAAAAGTTATAGTGCAGCTTTAATTGTGGCTTTTAATTATAACAGTAGCCGCTGATACGACCCAAACATATTTAAGAAGGACACAGGAAATGAGGATACGGGTCAGTGTTTGAGTTTTTTTCTTCTGGTTTTTAAGTTTTCTTTTAAAGCTGTTGAAAAAAAACCACACTTACAAACGATGTGCCCGAGAAATAATAAAGTAATAGAGGAGAAAGACATAAAATAAGGACGGTGCACTGGGCAGGACAACCCTATGCGCCGCTGTCCCGACCCTAACAAAAAAAAAACAAACAACCCCTAAAACCTTTCTCTACACAAAATAAAGAACGAAAACAGGACGTCCGAACTCACCAGGACAAACAAAAGAAACTAAGCTAACACAAGCTAAGAAACCGGTACGGGGGTGTCAGCAGGGAGCGGCGCCGGGACCAGAGCGTGTGAGCGGTGGACTTCAGCGTTGTGGTGCGAGGTGCTAAGGAGACGCAAGACACAGCAGGAACTTTTGGAGGAATTCGCTGTTAATCTGTTCCACAAAAAGCACAAAACTTTATGAACACGTGCCGTTACCCGTCGGTCGAGCCCACCACGCGACACGAGAAAAGACGATGGACAAAGTCAACACAGGAACGAACGAAAACAACGGAGCAACATATGAGCTCAATATGAACTTAAATACAAAGAAAATATAACCGCGGATGTAAACGAAAGCAAAGATAGTTACAAGAGGATATTTTAACATCGGGATCACAATAGATGACTGACCTGTTCCCAAATCTCGCAAAGGGAAGAGGCGGAAGTCAAACCCGCAATTTATACCAGGAGCAAGGTGAAGGATATACGAAGAAGAAAGTAAAACATAGAAGAAGCGGCTGCACATGAAATTAAACACCAGGTATGAACGAAACTGTGATAAACAAAAGCAACATTTTATGTAATTATACAGATGTATGAACCGGTGGAAAAGCAAAAATGCCCAGGAGCAAAGTATTAAAGATATGCTTACAAAAAAAATAGGCAAGAATTCTCACTCAACTACAAACTAACAAAAAATAAATAAAAATAGGATAATACTTTACAACACACAAGGTGACCAAAGTGCTTTCCAGTAAAATCAAATTAAAACAAGTTAAAATCATACTAAAACAGTAAAATAAGAGAATAAAATAGAATAAAATACATTAATACAACAAATTATAAATAATGATAATGTGTCACAACATTACTAAGTGTTGAAAGCCAGTCTGAATAAATATGTTTTAAACCTGGATTTAAAAAGACCAAAGTCAGTAATGGTGCACATCAGGAGGTAGTTTGTTCCAGAGTTTGGGCCCAGCAACAGAGAAAGCCCGATCACCCCAGTGTTTGTATTTAGTTTTTGGAACTTCCAAAAGGAGTTGATTAGACGACCTCAAGGCCCGGTTTGGATTTCGGACCAACAGTTCAGCCAGGTAGGGCGGGGCGAGGCCATTAAGAACTTTAAAAACAAAAAGTAAAATTTTAAAATCAACTCTAAAAGTAACAGGAAGCCACTGGAGTGAATAAAGGACTGGGGTGATGTGTTGGCGTCTGAATGTGTTGGTTAAAAATCGTGCTGCAGCATTTTGCACAAGTTGGAGGCGACTCAGGGACGACTGAGAGACACCAACATAAAGTGAATTACAATAATCTATTCTAGAGCTGATAAAAGCATGAATCGTTTTCTCAATATCATTGCGGTTTAAAAATGGCTTAATGGAATAACTTTTATGATTTCATTCTAAGTGGGAAAAATAAAACACTACAAAAACGTAGGGAATTAAAGGACACGGGGATAAAAAGATCATGAGTACAAGAGGTCGAAATGGGCAGGGTGGCTGGGCGCTTCCTTAGAAATAGGGTGAGGAGCTCGGAGTAGAGTCGCTGCTCCTCCACGTTGAGAGGAGCTCGGGCATCTGTTTAGCTCGGCATGTCCCACCAGGAGGAGACCCCGGGGAAGACCCATAACACGCTGGAGGGACCGTGTCTCTCGGCTGGTCTGGGAACGACTTGAGGTCCCACCGGGGGGAGCTGGGGGGACGTGTCTGGGGTGAGGGAAGTCTGGGAGTCCCCGCTCAGACTGCTGCCCCTGGATAAGCGGAAGAAAATGGATGGTATGAGATAAAAGGTCCCTGAACCTAACAAAAGTTGGTAAATGTTGGTCATATTTGTATATACTCACCCAGTCACGGAGACACCGGGGGCGAGGTGGCGGTTAAGCGTCTTGCCCAAGGACACAACAACAGCATTCATTTGTGGGAAGCTGGAATCGCGCCGCCAACCTGTGGGTCGGCGGATCTGACCGCTCAACCGACGATGTTTACGTCGAGAGCCGGATTCGAACCTCCAACCTTCAGATCAGCGGACAAACACTCAACCAACCGAACGCTCAACTTACTGTCGAAACCGCGGCAACTTAACGGGGCAACGCTTTACTTGGATGAAAAAGAGATGTTAAAACTTTAAAATAAAAGTTGAATCTCTTTCTTGTATAGAATCTGACATAAAAATAGCAGGAAGCGGTTCGCGCACTGTCTTGGCTGTCAGGTATGTGCTCTGTGCCTAGGGACATTAAAGAGGTTGTTCTTGAGCAAATACAATGGTTTAATTAAGGGAGGTTGACGGCTGAGTGTGTGACATGAGCGTTCTCGCAGACGCACGCCGAGCAGATGGGAAATGTTGCCTACTTCAGAGGCATTACTTCATTTCACGGCCATTTATCCAAAAGAATAGACTAATACAAATCTATTTCAAAGACAGAGCTCCAATTTTCAAGTGAGTGTGCGGAGGGGGATTCATCTTCAAGTATAATGTGGAACAAGATAAATGAATAGAGTGTTTTTTATCGCTTGTATATACACGTCTCGTACTGATGCTGATAAACCGATGGTGTTCGACTGGTCACCATCCGAAAGTGTGTCTTTGGGGTTTGGCCAAAAAGTGCACAAAATACATCATGAGAACGTCGTGATGAAAGGGTCAAACTGCAAGTGTTTGAAAGTTGGCGTTTCGAATCTCGATCTTAACATAAACGTCATCGGTGGAGCCGTCAGATCCACTGATCCACAGGTTGGCGGTGCGATTCCAGCTCCCACAGATGAATACTGCCATTGTATCATGTTAGCGCTGTTGACGTGTTAGCTCTGTCGTTGTGTTAGCGCTGTTGTCATGTTAATGCTGTTGTCGTGTTAGCGCTGTTGTCATGTTAGCGCTGTTGACGTGTTAGCGCTGTTGTCGTGTTAGTGTAGCTCGACAACAGCGCTCTTAATAGTTATTCGTCCGCTCCAAAAACTAAATGAAGGTATCAAAGAGGTAAAAAAATGCTAATAATGACAGAAAAGACATTTGTGTTAAGTCATTTACCCTAATTTGGGCGTTAGCATTAGCCACCAACGTCAACAACTCGCATGCTCGTAGTTATGGGTCCTCATTCTGAAAAATACAAAGTGGTATCGCATCGGTGAATTGATCTCGTACTCGCGGACATCGTTACACGAGAAATATGTAGCATCAGAGCGAGTATCGGTATCAGAACAACCGTAGTCATGGAGGCACAAAAAGTAACGATGAAGGATTATGGGTTTCACAGCGATGAAAATAGCACCACAGCAAGTAATAATGAAAAAATAATGAACTGTATCTTTAGAACGATCAAAAGTTATCAAAGGTTGTCTATAAACAGGAAGTTGAAACCCATAAATACAGAGAAAAAAACAAAAAAACAAACGTATCGCTAACACACTGAGCTAACTGGCCCCATATCTCCAGACACTAAAAACTATGATTCCTGCCGTATTGTCTCTCAGTCAATACAGCACCGATCAATACAGTGATGAAGTCGTTGAGCGGTTTTTATTCCAAGATTAATCTGTAAACCAGGACGACAGGTTGGGGCTTGATCTCGCTCTCATTCCTCCACAAACCGCCGTTCCATTCCGCTGATTACAGATACGTATTCGCCGCTGCGTATTTTGACCCCCTCCCGCGGCCTCGTACTCCTCCTAATCGATGGCGGGGGGCTTTGCAGTCGGTTAACACGCCTGCTCCTTCTCCTCTCCGGTGTGCGCCAGGTGACACATTACATTAATAAATAAATAGGCGATGGAGGGCGGAGGGAGGGATGGTGGAGGGGTGGAGGGGACGCTCATCACGGAACCAATGATGGGACAATTATCTCATAGCAAACAACCGCTTCGCCATCACCTGCCACAATCGAAAGAATCAATAGGACTCGTGGGAGAGATGGAGAGAGCGGACGGAGGAGGGGTTCGGGGAGCGGCGCTACTTGGCCCGCCGTGTAAAACATATCGCGGAGCTGCGTGACCCTAGGTGCTATCGCTAAGCCGTATCATTCACGCTAAGCAGCTAATGGTCCGTTTTTTTCGCCCAGAGTCGTCCGTTTTCCAAAGACTCAAAACAATATGGAAACAGCATTCAATTTAAAGAGTTATTGATTTTGAATTTCTGGTCGTCTGATGCCGAGAGGGCTGAATCGGGGGGGACGTCCAACGGTATTTGTCAGCGCTAGTTTGTGTCAAAAGGCTGCGTGACAGAAATTGGGGCTTCAATTTGTCGCGAGCCATCGATTTCAGGGGATGGAACCTGCGGGGCGAAAGGTCGGGATACTCAAGATCGCATTAAATAAAAGCGTTCAGGTGTTGGTTATGGCTGGATGGAGGTCAGGTGGAGCGTTGTTAAGTGACGGTAGGAGAGTTGGTAGCGCGTTTGTCTGCGGATACGAAGGTTGGCGGTTCGAATCCGACGGTCTACACTTGATGTAAAACGCTTTGAGTGTCTTGAAGATGGAAAAGAGCTTTATGAAAAATGTGACCAGTTGAGCTTTGAGTATGTTACTATGGGATATAAAGGTTAAAGTAACAATGGAAAACTCTTTATATAATATAGACAGAATTATGGAAAACTAACTAAACTAAACCAGGAGAGTTGCTCTACATTTCCCTTTACAACAGCGATTTGATTTTCTCCTTTTGGACTTAGTTTGATCAAATAATACAAATAATGCTTAAAGGGCCGATATATAGGATGTATTTTCTGGAGTATAAGTCGCACCAGCCAAAAAATGCACAATAATAATTTAAAAAAAACATATATAAGTCGCATTTTTGGGGGAAATTTCTTTTACAAAACCCGAAACCAAGAACAGACATTTTATTTTTAAAGACAAGTTATAATAATAATAATAGTAACAACAACAGGCTGAATATCAGTACATCACGCTAACGTAACACATTTATATTTAATCAGTGACATGAAGCATAGACAGAACTGAACACGTGTCTGGTTTGTTAACGTAAGATATTAAAAATTAGTCAAATAAATAAAGCATAAAAAAACAAGCAACAGTTTTACTCTGGATCTCACTCCAAATCACTAAATCTATTGAATTCTTCATCCTCGGTGTCGCTTCTGAACAACTCCACCAACTCCAGAAGTAGATGGTTGTCATGTTGGTGCACACGTCTTGATTGGTTGTCAGTGTGATAATAACGAAGATGTGAAATTATATATTTAAATAATTTCACATATAAGTCGCACCACTGGACAAACTATGAAAAAAAGTGAGACTTATAATCTTGAAAATACAGTACACAGAAAAGACTCATGTAAGTTTTGTGCCATGTCATAAAGTTGTTACCTCCTCACAAACACACCTGGAGTTGTGTTGTGTTTTGTTTCATTCACACATGTTTGAGTATCCCTATCATTAGTCTGTCCACATCTCCAAAGCGCAAAATGCTCTGTTCCACCCTGTGATGTCATGAAGTGGTAGTTTCCAAATTAACATCTACCTTTTTACCTTTTGTTTAGTAGAGATTGGCAGTTATTCCGGGGCTGAAATCATCCAAATGAATCTAGTGAAGGTTTATGGAGTTTAAAAACACAGTGGAGCACTTCCTGTATTACCACATGATGACATCACAAGGTGGAACAGAGTGTTTCCGTTTGAGACAAGAACTCAGCCTAAACATGCAGGATTTGTGTGTGAATGAAACTAAACACAACTCCAGATCTGTTTGTGATGAGGAAACAACATTATAACATAGATCAGAACAAAATAGCGTAATATGAACCCTTTAAGGTTGATTTATTTGGGTTTTTTTGCAAACGATATTGTGTATGTCGCATCATTGAAACCATATACCATTAAAAGTCACTTGATAATATTGTGGGCTGCCAGAATAAGTCAAAAGCTTTACCTAAAAGTGAAAAAGCAGGTGGAAATACATAAACCATGACCGTTTGCTCCATTTTAGTGCAGCCAACGTGATGAAATGACCCTAATCCTTTTGGTTTTTGACTGTAACGATGGCACTACAGGCTTTTTCGGGTCTTTTAAAAGGGAAAAAGTATACGATTCCAACGATGCAGCAACACTACGTCAAAGGAAGAAACTGGAAAACCCTTCACAATCTCTATATCTACCTCTACAATCACAATAAACACATCATTTTTACTGGCGAGATCAACCGCCTTTAGCATTTCTAGCATTGCAGCGTCCGCGGTACCTTCTCGAACCTCAACCTCTTGTGTGGCCAGTTGAAATATATGCTCACAATGCACTCGTCCAATTCTCTCCTGTAAATATGACTGTGTTGACCTCCGCCCACGCTCCACCGCGACTTTATAAGCTATCTGTTTTCTGTCTGGCTGTTTAAAGAGAAAAAAACCCTCTTATTTTCACCCTCGGACTTCGCAAAATGGCCTGCCGCGGTTGCTATGTGACCGAACTGTAAAGGTATTTGGCACGTAGACGTCGCACGGAGACTTATTTAAAGTGTGACGGAAAAGGAGGATCAGAAACGAGGGCGAAAGATTGAAAGGTTTTGACAAGAGTGGAAAGGGGAAAGCTTGGTTTTATATTGTAGCGTATGCATAATCTTCTCTGCAGGTTACCACAGCTTATGAGCACAGTTAATCCAATTTTGATGAAGACGGGAGGGCACTTATCCATTTGGTGCAATTAAATGAATTCAACATGGCCGTCCTTTCGCTTGTAACTTCTTAAACGGCTAAAAAAACACGACGTGGGTGTAGCAAGACTATGCGCGCAACCGTGTACAAGTGCTGTATTCTCAAACGAGTAGTAAAGAGTTATGGAAACGCGGTTCTATCGAGCTAAAGTTCCTCCAGTTGTCATGGCAGTCCAACTTTAGAAAACCTTATTAGCTGTTATATAAAGATGTTTCTCACTGGCGCCGTTAGCAACCATGCATTTAGCAAACGCAACGGTGCTGCTCATGTCTGTTTCTATACACTGACTATACAAACAATGCTCTGATCTGTGTTATAATGATGCTTCCTCATCACAAACAGACCTGGAGTTGTGTTTTGTTTCATTCACGCATGTTTAACACACAAACCCCACAGATTTATGAATGTCACGCGCCTTCGCTAGAATTATTTGGATGATTTCAGACCTGGAGTTGACGATATTTACTGAACAAAAGGTAGAAGTGTTACTCAAACGTGTGTGAATGAAACAAAACGCAACTCTAGGTATGTTTTTGAGGAGGAAAGAACATTATAACATGGTTTAAAGCTCACAAGAGTCAAAAGAGTGGCATAATATGGGACTTTAAAGTGATAATACGCTCCTATTTCTGTTACATAATATTCTGCTTTACATAAACATTCATCTAGTTCTTGCTTGATCGCACTGCTGAGATGCTAAAAAGAACTAGTTTTCAGTTGCTAATTTATTTTGTCAGTGTGACGGTCAAAGAGTAAGGCTGAAAATACTATATAAATGTATGCATGCAGTATAAATATGTATTTGTAAAGTCCTGTGCTATAGAAAAACATAATCTCATAAACTACTTTTATCAGTCAATTCATACATGACTCACCTCAATGAAAAGCTTTGAACCAGAAGTCAGCATTTATCTGTGCTGAGGTTGCAGTTAGCTTTAGCATTCATAGCATTGTTAGCTTGAAATACCCTACTAAATACTAAAATACTATAGTTACAGTTCCAGTGCAGTACAGTGGGGCTGTGGTGTGGCGTAAGGGGAGAACTCTGTTTATAATAACATGGGAAATACATTTTTTTACTGTTCATAAGATATTGAGTCATGACTGACCTCACAGAAGTAACGTCCGCTACACGTTTGAGCTGTTGGACCACCTCTCCGTGTCTGTGGTTCGATGGCGTTCCTGCGTGTGCTCGTATCTGATGAACTGTGGGTGACAAAGAGGCTCTTCATTAAAATGTTTTGTTTACCCCATGAAGTTCTGTCAGTGGAACTTTCGATATGCGGAACTTTCTATCAGCGGAACTTTCGATTAGTAGAAATTTCGATTAGTGGAACTTCTCATCAGTTGAACTTTCGATTAGTGGAACTTTCCATCAGTGGAACTTTCCATCAGCGGAACTTTCCATCAGTAGAAATTTCCATCAGTGGAACTTTTGATTATTAGAAAGATCCATCAGTGGAACTTTCCATCAGTGGAACTTTCCATCAGCGGTACTTTCGATTAGTAGAAATTTCGATTAGTGGAACTTTCCATTAGTAGAAAGATCCATCAGTGGAACTTTCTATTAGCGGAACTTTCGATTAGTACAAACTTCGGTTAGTGGAACTTTCCATTAGCGGAACTTTCCATTAGTAGAAACTTCGATTAGTGGAACCTTTCTTTAGGTGGTCTTCTCTCGGATGCAGACTGTTCAGATAAAAGCAAAACAAACACGGTCCTACCTAAACACTGCTCTTGTACTTACTGTAAAATTTTCCATCATTGACGACGTGAACGTTCCTTTACACTGCCCTGTTCTCTGCGCTTTTAATCCAGTGACAGTGAAACGTTCAGGTGGCTCCTATTACAACATTTATTGGAACTAAGCTTTACAAAAAAGACCCAGTTTGACTCACTTCTGTATTAAAGCACCTCACCAAACGCAATCATAGACTCCTCAATCAATACTGCCACTGTGGAATTAGTACAGCAATATTTGTCAGTCAAAGAGCGCGAGGCAAAAGTTGTGGAGATATCTGAGCTGTCACAAATCCGCCGTTGTTTATTTAACTGACGCGTGTGTGAATTCTGCGTATACTTTGCTTGACTCCTCAAAGTCAGTGTGATGAGCCGTGAGGACTTGTCATTGTAATGAGCGAGCCTCATTATGAACCAAATCACCCGCTTCTCTTAGGAATTCAGCCTGGAGAGCGCTCTTTGAGGTAATTAAAGCCGTACCGTGGTTCATACGGCGTGTTACCGTGACAGTAAACACACAAACGGACGCACTGGCCTTAGCTGACGTAAACTGAGAGTAGAACGTGTTAAGAATTGTACTCCTTCTTACACAATAACCAACTGATAATATTGAGCATCTGCTGCCGTGGTGCATGGGAAGATGTTAGTTTTTTCCCCTCTTCTGTCAATTGTAAAAGAAAATATTTACTTATTTTTACAACTAGTGTTATTTTTGAACAGCACAAATCCTTCCGTGTGCCACAAAACCACACCATCAGTTACTCAGAAGATACATCAACCCCCCGATGATGTTGATTGTCTATTTCCTGAAAACTTAAATTGTAACTCCATGTGGCACGTATTCAAATTCAAATGACTTTTATTCTTTCACATACTACACGTTAAAAGTTGAACATAGCGGTGTGAGAAATCTGTGGTGGATTCGAGAAGACGTTTAGTTTTCATTTGTTCCCGCGAAGGAGGATGCTCAGTCATTTTCAGTTAACAAAGTGTTAGCTTTACCAAAGGCGTTCAAAAGAGTTTTTCAGTGACAGCAGCGAGACTTTTCAACAACATAAAAGTAAAATGTATAGATTTGGAAATGAACCTGTTCTGAGTTAAGAAATTCAAAATATTGGCTATTAATTTGTTGAAAAAAACTGCAGAATGTGTAATTTCCCCATTGCCTCATGTTGCACGTTCAGATAATGAAACTCTTTAAATAGTCACATTTTTATATCGCGCTTTTCCACCTTCAAGACATTCAAAGTGCTGTGCATCAAGGAACCACTCGCACATTCACAAACCAGTGTGCACAGACACTGGGGGCGAGGTGGGTTAAGTGTGTTGCCCAAGGACCAACAAAACAACAACAACTGTGGAAGCTGGAATCGCACCTCCAGCCTGGGGGTTTGCGGATCTGACGGCTAAACCAATGATGTTTATATCGAGAGCAGGAGTTGAACTGCCAACCTCTGGATCAGTGGACAAACACTCGACTGTTTCCCAACTTTACTCGATACATCTGACTTCACGTTTTAAACATGTAATCGCCCGGATAGCAAACTTAGCGGTTCAACGAGGAACAGAGCAGAGCTGAGACGGTTTGTCCAATGCAGACCCCACCAAACACCAAAAATAATTACAAAAAAACAAGAAAAATTTTAATCCTTTTATAGAGCACCTCCCTAATTGGCTCAGCCCACTCTGTATTCCAGGTAAGTTTTCCCAAATCCAATTCTACTGTTAAAAAAATTAGCTCCAATAAAACAGTAATCATTTATTCAATTAAGCTGTTAGTTAAAATAGAGCTTGATGTTTACTTTACTTTATTTTAACAGTGAACACTAATTAGACGCTCAAAAAGCTAAAATATAGGACACCCCTCCTTGTTAACACCCAGTGGTCTGCCCTGGAACCTTCTTAACCCTTTAAGGACTGAGCACACTATGGGCCAGTGTAGCTTACCTAGGCTTTTATTCTTTTTTTTCCCATAAAAATCATGTTAAAAGTGTCAGAATTTACTGCATTTTTTCACACAACTACTTCTATTTTACACATCCATCCGTATTTTTTCTTTTACGCGTCGAATAAATGACTAGGAAAATCCCCGCAGCCGCCGCGCTCTCATTCGTCGCCTTCGAGGGACAACAGAGGCAGATTACCGTAATGATGGTAAAATATTTAGATAGCCCCGTGCCTTCGCTTTGAGACGCCGTTTGAATTTACATGAGAGCACGACTGGTTGCGGAGTTACGCTGCTGGAAAGTCCGAATCCGCGCTCTATCGGCGACGACAGGATCCGACGCTATAGGGTTAAGGTGCTTCCCGGGGGCTCATTTGGCCGAAACACCTAAAGGCAGACAACATGGGTAAGTTAAAATTCTCAACAATTCAATTCTCAATTAGCTGATACAATATTTACCAATAAAACATTTGAAACCTTTGTGTACATTGTCCTTTCTTTCTGCTAGCCTCAAAGATAGGCGCATGTAATGGACTAGCTACATTACAAAACACTTCACATGTATATTAACTTGTGTGTATGAACCTGGTGTGACTGGGGGCAGTGGTTAGATGTGACTGGTGACTGTGCTCACTATGATGGCATCTTCACACCTGTGCACCATCTGTACCCTGCACCCCCGTGAACACCGCCGCCGCTGCTGGCAACACTACAAGGTCCACGTACAAAACCCTCGAACACGTCTCACTCCTTTTCTCTTCTCGAGGTGTAGACAAAGACACTGTTATGCAGAAAAATACACCGAGTCCTCTGGTTTAATACTGAGCTGGATTTTTTGGTCGGATTTGCTGTTTAACTGTCAGACTGCTCAAACTGGCACAAAGTTCAAAGTCTTCTCTTACAGCACAAATGGACTACAGTTAAATTGTTTTTTTTCCACAGCAGCTTCTGAAAATGGTGCCATTATTCAATTCCAAAGATGTGATAATTGTCAGTTGACAGAGCTTATGAACTTATGAACAGGAAGTGCCAATCTCCAACAAAGTGACAGTGATAAGCTCCGATGTGTCTTTCAAACAGACAGTAACTGGTTGTTCATGGATCTGAAGGTTGGTAGTCTGAATCCCGCTCTCAAAGTAAACATCATTGGTAGGTTAGTTGTGCGATTCCAGCTCCTACAAATGAATACTGCCATTGTTTTCCTTGATGTAAAGTGCTTTAAGTGACTTAAATCTGCATAAAAACATGACCATTTACCTGTTACACGTCTTGAATTTGGACATCGTGGAATTCAAGAACACAAACACAACCTATTATTCAAATCTATTCCCGTTCAACCTATTCCAATCACTCATATCAAATCACTTGATCACACAAAATTTGCATTGAAACGAATCCAGTCGGCGACGGACTAAAATGCAAACAGTCTATGGAGCGCTTTAAAGTCTAATTACTTCAACAGGTTTAATCTCAGTGTGAACACCACTTGCATATGCTGTAAATGTCAACCCCGTTTATATTACACATCATCATAAACCATTGTAATTGGACTATAATTACATTCAGCGCAAAAGACACAACCAAAATGGGCAAACTTGTGAATCGAGCCAGGCCTAGCTACTTCTTTTTCGTCTTACTCTGAAAATATTTCACCTTATGCCGGAAGTATATTGTATTTGTCTGCTAATATTAATGATAAACTGTCAGTCTTATAATATTTTTGTAATGAAATGTGTGATTTTAAAGTGTGCGCTTGTCCAGGGACTGCACATGGAACGTAGAAGTAGCTAAATCTTGTACAAATCATGCTTTTTTTTTGTAAGAATACTGAATTTGTACATGGTCCCTGGTAAAAGTGAAGACGTTTCGTTGCTCATCCAAGACGTTTCTTCAGTTCTGGTCAGATCACTGCTGGACACTGCCTTATCTCCATCTTTGAAGAGGAATGACGGCCTTAGACATCATCGATCTTCCATCTTTAAATGCATTCTCAGACCTAAATCAAAACAAAAACAGGCAGGGGGACCAAAGAGACAGAACTCGGGGAATAGTTTAATAGTGCGAATGAAAGTCGACTGATCGGACAGTTGAGAGCGGGGTTGTTTGCAGTAGTCCAGGAGTAGATTGTGGGTAGCGGGGTCAGAAGGCGTGAGGTTCGTACCAGTCGTGGAGAGCTGGGTCGGAGACAGAGGAGCTTAACAGGTCCAGGGGAGCGGGATCACTGAGGATACGATCTGGCGCTGAGTGTTAGGTCCTGGCTCCCTTTGTCCTCCCCAGATGCAGCTTGATTGGCAGTTAGTCGCAGGTGTGTATGGGAGGAGTCCGAATCTCTGCCCAGCTCCAGGCTCTGACACAGATGAGAGAGGAAAACGGCACAAAACACAAGGCAGACTGGGATATTGACAGAGAGAAACCATTAGAGGCCTGAATGATTATGCTAAGTGTGACTCGGCCACAGTTCACAGTTAGTGTAGCTCTTTAGACCAAGCCACAAACAGAGATTGTAAACAAATAGCTGTTAGTTTCAGTGTAGTTAGCTAATCCCTTCAGACAGTGTCCACCAGGAATCTGTCCAGAACTGAAGAAGCAGCTTGGATGAACGGTCAAACGTCTTCACTCCTACAAATTTTAGACTTTTTGTCCAGTTGACAGAGTTTTTCTTTTACTATGGATCACACAGATACATGCCCCCTGAAAAAATCAAGAATAAAGAAAGAAAGAAAGAAGCTGTGAGCGCCGCCATCGTCGTTTGGGTTGTATTATTTTGCGCTGGGTTTGTGGTTTAATAATTATGATGCATAGGTTTTATATAATATTTCTTAGACTAGAAGCAACAAACAAAGCAGACGTTCTTAAATAATAATAAACTGTAAGGGGCTTAAAGGTATGTTGTGTAACTTGACGGCAAATTCTAGTTTTATAGGGACAACGGAGCCGTTTTAAAGGTTCCACAGAATCAGTGCGGTGTTGAATTGTTGGTCACATGGACGTAGAACATTTTAAACAAATCAACCGACTTTATTTCAGATTTTAACGGTAAAACTTTTCCCAAATTGTCCACTGAATTGAAATGAACGGGATTCCCACTTAACCGGCAGTGCCACCACAAAGAAAGGCACGGTTTATTTGCATTTAGGTCAATAGCGTATAGATTTATTGAAAAGCCTACAATGGCGTCTCCACATCTGTCCCAGTTTCCAAAGACTTTTTACCGCGACTTTAGAAACAAACATTTATCATCAAGAGAACGCAGTCTCTTGTCATGCAGCGTATACCCATCTGGTCATTAAGGGACTAAAGTCATAACAGGCAACATCTCGTCTCCATCTTACAGCTCATTTAATGTTCTTTTTAACTCCGCTGAAGTTGATGGGCAGGGAACATTTGAAATTGCAAGAAGATACAGTTTGAGTGAAGTGTGAAAAGGCCCTTTGGGTGCGTGGAGAAAAGCTAGTGTTCATTAGCGGTACACAAAGGGTTAGCGCTCTTCAAACACAAAAGAATGTCACATAAGAGTTTCTGAAGTGGTGTCCAGCAGGCGGAACATAAGAGGAGAATGGACCTGTACAGCCAGTGCCAAAGATCTGTGCACAAGCAAAGAAAGCGGCTATATGCCTTAAGGCTCGCTCTCTTGTGTGTGCTGGAGAAAAAAGAAAAAAAACGTCTCAAAAGGTAAAAAGGACATATATGAATCAACTTTAAAGGTTCGATATTGCGCAAATCTGACTTTTCTGAGCTTTTAGTTGTGTTAGAACGCTGTTACCTCATCTACGACATGCCCACGGTTGCTTTTGATGGTAGTTTAACAGCTACTTTTTACCTTTAGTTCAGTAGAATGATCCAATGAAATGATCCAAATGATTCTAGAAATGAAGGTGTGTGGAGACAGTCATGATCAGCTATACAATCATTTTTGTGTGTTGCTCAAAACTACCCAAAATGCACTTTGACATAAGCATCACAAATGAAAAGAAACATAAGGTAATAAACAATAAAAGACAGAAATTACAGGTAGCCAAGCTGAAAAAATGATTTCTGCTGAAAAAGTAGTAGTAGTAGTAGTAGTAGTAGTAGTAACTATTCCTTTCACTAAGTCCAATTTCTATACTATGCTGCCAATGGTGGAACCTAACAAAGTAAAAGTGGTAAAGTACTTAAATACAAACTTTAGGTGTCTGTACTTCACTTGAGCACATTTCACAGTGGATACGTTTTACTTTTACTTCACTACATTTGAGAGCAGCTATCCATCCATTTACTTCCTACTTCACTACGTGTTCGAAGTTTGAGAAAACAAAAATATACAAATAAAAACAGAAAGGAAAAAAAAAACTTGATTCATTTGTTTCTGTTGAACAAAATTCAGCACAAAAATCACTACATCTGGAGATTTATACGACTCAAAACCTGCAGAAAATACAAAGTACATTTTTAAACAGGTACTTTAATACTTTTTCTTTAATGCTTTTTGTACTTTAACTTTACAAAATGGAGTAATTCTTCCTCCACTGCATGCCGTCTAAGCCCAAAGCTGTACAAAACCACACAGTTGGAAGCAGGTGGTTTGGTGCAACAACCTCAAAGCCAGAAGAATGTTTTGAGTGAACTTGTGAGCAGTAATTACAGCACAATGAAGAGCCCATAAGAGCTCCTTGAGTGGGGGCCAGCATCCCGGCAGGACATGAATGGACATGGCTGAATCGTTTAGTAGCTAGCGCTCTCGTCTTAGCACAATAACATGTCTAGAGCTAGCGCGCCTGAGGGCCAGTGTGCACCTTCTAAGTGGATCGCTGTGGCGTTGTCACAGAGCGCAGTGGGATGAGGGCAGTGCACTTCTTTCATCACCTAAATCAGCTTTGTCAGGCTTGCTAATGTGGGACGTTGGTGGCTGGATAATGTTTGTGTATGTAAAAGTCAAACGAAGCGGAGTGGAGTTGTGTTCCAGCCATAAAATATATATAAATATACTGGTTTTCATGCTTTTTAAAAAAATTATGACTTGGTTTGGTGGCATAGTACCTGGGGGTTGTTGTAGTTTTACATCAGTTAAGTCGCAGTTTGGGTGTAAAAACTACTAAATACACTTTTAAGACAAAAACTGGTTCACCCAAAGGACAAAACCGCGAGCCATAAACAAAGTAATGTGGTCTACTCCATTCAGTGTAGTGAAGAGTGCAGTGAGCGGTACATTGGAGAAACTAAACAGCTACTTCATAAGAGAATGTACCAACACCGACGTGAGAGCAGCTCAGGACCACAGTCTGCTGTTCATCTCCATCTCAAAGACACTAACCACTGCTTTGAAGAGAGTGAGGTTCAGATCTGAGACAAAGAAAAGAAATGGTTTGAGAGAGGAGTTAAACACGCTATTTTTGTTAGGAAAGACAATCCTTCCTTAAACAGGAATCGAGGCCTTAGACATAATCTCCCCCCCATCTACAACTCCATCCTCAGACCCAGAACATTGAGAACAATAGCAGGGTCGTTAAAGGTTGAATAGGGTAGTTTCAGCTGAATCTGGAGACAATAGATGTTTAGAGCTTCAGTGTGGTTAGCCCCCCCTTCAGACAGAGTCCAGCAGTGATCTGATGAGGTGACAGATTTAAATGTCGTCTTTTGCTATGGACCAGACCTGGACGACGAAATACTCACTGCAAAAATGAAATAACTCTACCTAAGTCATGGGATCAATTCTAATATGTAGCGTTTTCAACCTTCAAGACACTCAAAGCACTTTACATCAAGGAACTACTCACCGTTTCACACACACACTCACACACCAGTGCACACAGACACTGGGGGCAAGGGGGGTTAAGAGTCTTGCCCAAGGACACAACAACAACAACATTTATCTGTGGGAGCTGGAATCGCACCGCCAAACTGTGGATCAGTGGATTTGACTGGTCTACCAACTTCAGTTCACAGAATAAAAACGTAAAAAGGATTTGTATTAGTCTAATGATAAACTATTTCGGCAATCACAAGTTAGACAGTGTAATTGTGAAGGAAGTGATTCCAGAAAGACCAGGTTGTCAGGATTTTTTTTTTTTTTTTTTTGTGCGTGTGTTTTTCTGTGCTGTTTTCCCACCTCCCTTCTGTGTTTGAGCTCGGAGCTGGGTGGAGACTCTGGCACCACCTCAACACACCCGCTTCAAGTACAAAAGGGACTGAGGATCCGACACTCTGGGCCAGATCATCTCGTCATCTTCTGGTTTTTCTTCTTGTCACGCTTCGGTTTATTCGTCCGTGTATCCACTGCGATCCCGTTCCTTCAAACCGCTCTGCACCTCCGTCTCCGACCCAGCTCTCCACGACCAGTGCGAACACCTCCAGCCTCTGACCCTGCGACCCACAACCTGATCCAAAACGACACTGCTCCCAACTGTCTGCTGTTTACCTTCACTC
Source organism: Periophthalmus magnuspinnatus (assembly GCF_009829125.3). NCBI lineage: Eukaryota > Metazoa > Chordata > Actinopteri > Gobiiformes > Gobiidae > Periophthalmus > Periophthalmus magnuspinnatus. Next base: position 4,771,607 of record NC_047136.2, on the reverse strand, counting down.
ACGTTTCATGTACATATAGGCCCACTGACTGATTAGTAGATTGTAGACACCGGTGATGCTAATTAATGAACACACCCTGGATTGAGCCACATTATTTTCAGTCTTTTCTAGGCGTACCATCATTTTTATCCAGACCTGTTTCATGAGTTTTTTGTTTTTTTTAAATAATTCTGTTGAATCATGGTTGAAAAGCAATGTGTAACTTTCACTGGTAAAATTTCATATAATTTTTATTTATTATTACTTTTGTCAGATTCAAGTTATTTCCGTGACCATTGTGAGACCAACTATTTTGTCCACGCGTGTATCTGCAAATAAACTCTGCTGAACCGTTTCCCGAGTTTGTATCTTCGGTCCCTCCGTCAGCGTTTACGACACAAGAAGAGAGTCGAAAAAAGTTTGATATCGGAGGAGTGTAGGTACAAACAGCAGGAACATGCAGGTGTGGGAGTTACATTATAAAAGGAGCCATGCAGTACTTATACTCTGACAAAAGTACGATCTATAGAAGGCCGGTCCTATTTATTTACTGTTCATACAAGGTCATACCATTAGATGTTTACAAGAAGGTAGAATACGTCACTAAAAGATGCTTCCAGTCACTGAAAAGATGTATTACAAAACCGAAAGATGTAACCGAAGTAGCAGTTTCCAGTGAAGACATCTTAAAATACGTCTGTGCCGCATTTCTACTGAGAAACAACCTCACGTCAATGGTTAAGACGCACAGTATTCAACACAAGGTTTAAGAGTAAAGTAATAAAACAAAAATCATGCTTTCAGACAGTTTTACCTTCATCTCAGATCTGCTGCTCATCAGGAACTAAAACTATAAACTATAAACTTCACCTAGATTTAGAAAAAACAAACAAAAATAATAATCTCGGCATGATTTTTTTGTCAAATGTGTGCGTAGTGTGAGCGTTTTTGTGAACTTCACCAGAGCGATCGTTTTGGGTTGTTTTTGCGAGGCAGGTAGGAGCCGGTCAAGGGCAGAGTTGGATGGTAGCACAGCAGGCTAGCAGCGCTAATTGCTGGCGGACAGTGGTTAAATGTAGTCCCTGTTTGGTCGTCTCGCCGAGCCGTGGACGTTAATGCGATCAGTGTAGGGGAAGCAGAGGGAGTGGAGTTTCGTGCTGGTTGGACAACGGGGAGGTTAATCAGGCGCAGTTTAAGCCAGAAGAACTCCAAAGGAACGGTTTTAGTGGCAGGAGAGGGGCAGTGCGTGGGTTTAAAGCTGCATTATGTAACCTTTCTGATGTGTCCATCCAGGCACGTTGACAGAAATTTGGGGGCGTGGGTGCAAGAAACCGAACATGGCTCCTCCCACGAAGATAAATGAATTGAAAGAGGGTCAAATTCTGGACAGCTGAGACCACTCTGTACCAGCCCGTCGACTCCCCTGGGTCCACCACCTGCTTGTATCCATCTAGGAATGTTCCAAGTTATAGCATTAAATTATATCTCTTCATGAAGACCAGGCAAATTATGAGTTAGGTCTTTTGGAAAGGTGAACCCCCTCAATTTATTCAAGATAAAAGAGCATCAAATCAGTAACATCTTCATGGAGAGAAGAAGAAGAAGAAGAGTTTTATTTGTATTAGTTCTTCTTTTTAATTGTAGTTCTAAATTGGAAGATTATTGTGGCCTTGAAATATTAAAATAACATTATATTTTATTATTTTTCATCGCTCAGAATATGAGTCACACTCTCGAAACACTCGGAGGTGATATAAAGCATGTTTTGCTTGCTACACGGATCATTTAAGTTCAGCTTTTTAGTTCATTTGAAAGAGAACTTCAACTCAGTATGTTATTTTTTTTATTTTTTTAAGAGTTCAAAATGTTCAAAATGTGTTCATTACATAAGTCAATTTTTATTTTCCCTGTAGCACGTCGTGGATTTCATAGGCAACTCACTGTAGTTGTTACAAAGCATAAAGAAAGAAAGAAACAAACAAAATAATAAAAAAACAAAACAAAAAAAACCCAAACCAATATATACAGTGCTATCTTCATTTTAGACATATTTGTGGCTCCCAGTGTTTTCTTTTTTTCGGAAACCGGGTCCAAACGGCTCTTTGGATGTTAAAAGTTGCCGATCCCTGGTTTCTTTTATGGACGGGCTGATTTTAGCGTAGAACAAACAGCCTCAGTAACTCAACATTTACTTTACCTTGTCCAAGTTTCAAGAAATATGAACGACATGTACAAGTATTTTTAAATTCCCTCCTTCCTTTAATCTTTGCACTGGTCTTACATAATACACCACCCTTAGGTTTGTATCCTAGAAACGGCCTAAAAATACCCCCACCTCATCATCACCTTAGAATGGAAACTACTGAAGCATGAAAACCAATTAACATTAAAATGGAATTTACGTAAGGCCACTGTCTCCGATTAAATTAACCAAGTCTGCGTCAACAAGTGATATGAGGATTCACAACAAAAATCCAAATATTATGAACCGCACAATGAAATATGTGTCCGGAGAAAAGAGCGTTCTCCTTATTTTAATGTAGCCACTTAACGTTGAAGGAAATGGAAAGGGGCCCGAGTTATATTTAATAAAGCTGGGTATAGTACACTGTGTGCCTCTCCGCTCATAAAGCAGATAAGTCCACATTACGCCTCACTCCTCACCCTTTTCATCGGCAGGCCTCCAGCACAAAAGCCCCCGTCACACCGAGGAGGAAATGAATAATCACCATATTCAGGTCATTTGAATACATTTTAAGGATTTAAGAAGTAAGTTGGGCTGTGATGTTGAGGTCATAGTCGGGCGACGTATTTGTAAAGTAATAGGCCGTAGCGTATTGATGGAAAATTGTACATTTGCGGGTTTGATAAAAGCGAGCGGAGTGCAAAAGCGGGATGTGGGCTGTTCGAGTGCTGTGAAGAGATCAGACAGACACAAGAGGGATTATCATCACAGCGCTATCACCTGTCGGGCAGGTGCAGACAGGGGTCGAGTGAGGGGATGGAAGCGAGTGCGAAGAAATGTGCAATGGAACCAAAACAGGTGCAAAATGTGTGCACACTAGTTTAGTTTATTCATTTGATAGGGACAATGTGCAAAAACATTAAAGATCTGTAGTCCCTGAACAGGTGAGAAATACAAGACAATATAAAGTTGTAAGCAATATAATCAATACACACTCACACACTCACACACTACACAATACGACTTGGAGGAACAATATACAAATATACAGTAAAATATTATTTATAAGTTGAGAGTGTAATGTAATGTAGTGTAATGTAACACTATAGGTTTGGTAATCTGGGGTTAAAAGTTAAAAGTGCAGTTTAGGAACAAGTAAACTATATGGTCAAGTTTTAGGTTTTAGATATGTGTCGTAATGACTGACAGGGGAAGCAGAGATTCAGAACTTGGTGAAAAGTGTAGCAGTATTTACAGATAAAGTTATGTAAATGAAGATAGTTGAGAGTGGGGTTGTTTGCGGTTTTCTTTCAATCCAGCTTTATTTCTAATGCACTTTAAAAACAACAGAGATGACCAGAGTGTAGTACACAACAGACATTTTAAAAACACAGATAAATGACAGACATATAAATAAATAACTACAAGCTGTACACTATAAAAGTCAACATATCAGTGAAAAGCTAAAGAGAAAAAGTGCGTTTTAAGAGCCGATTTAAAAGTAAAAAGTGACTCAGCCTGTCTAAGGTCCCCTCGAAGTTTCCTCCTAATTTTTGGGACCACTAACAGTGAATGACCTGCAGACCTGAGTGAGCAGGAGCATAGGGCTGAACCAGGTCGGACAGATATTGTGGAGCGAGGATGTGTAGGCATTTAAAGACAAACAAAAGGATTTTAAAGTCAATTCGATAAGAGACAGGGAGCCAATGTAACAACATCAAGACAGGTGTAATGTGTTTTTTTTTTTTTTTTTTGTACCAGTTAAAGCAGCGAGCAGCTGCGTTTTGAACAAGCTGAAGCCGTGCAAGAGAGCGGATCGTGGGTCGCAGGGTCAGAGGCTGGGGTGTTCATACCGGTCGTGGAGAGCTGAGTCGGAGACGGAGGAGCTGGAAACGGGATCTGGCGACAAACGGAAAAAAAAAATCCAACTGAGCGCAGAGTAAAAAATGCAAAACATGGGACTGAGCCAAGCAGAGCCGGACCACTGTGGATACGAGGGCGATCTGGCGCTGAGGGTCAGGTCCACGGTCCCTTTGTCCGTCCTCCCCGGGTGCAGCTTGATTATGGATTAGTAGCAGGTGTGCGTGGGAGGAGCAAGAATCTCCGCCCAGCTCCAGGCTCCGACACAGAAGGGAGGGGGGAAAACAGCACAAGTGTGACAGATCTGCCTGTTTTCTGCCTGTTTTGTTTATCCCCAGTCCAGCTTCGTTTCCCAACCTGTTCCAGTCCTTTGTTTGCTGCCTCCCCGTTTCCCCCACACCTGAAGTTCATTGCTAATCAGGGGTGTAGCCTATATGTTCTCCCTCTGTTCGATTTGCGTTGCTGGATTGTCATTTGGTTGTTGAGTGGCCTGGATTTAAACATTGTCAAATAAACCTGATAAATTCACCGAGACAAGGAGGTTAGCTGTGTTTTTGTGGTCAGGACAGACTGGGATCTTGACAATATGGAATCACATCACTTTTCAAGTTTGAAAATGACTCTCCAAAGTTTGCCTGCCAGGAAAAAATGTTTGGTGTTCACCTTAGTCTGGAAGTTACCGTAGGCGCCGCCACTGTCATTCGGGTTGTATTATTTTGCACGGGGGCTGCCGATCTTGACAGTAAATAAGTCGTTTTAAAGTCTCCAGAGATTCGGTGCATGATCTTTTTATTAATACTCTTCTATGGACCTGGACCCGTCCTTCCCTCGCGTGGCTGGATGACCCCGTACCTGGCTGGCGTGGCTCCTGATCTGATGTGGATGGGCCCCTCTCTGTCTCTTAGTTGAGTGGCTCTGGCCCAACAGACTTGATCTCTATCTGCAGATGGAGGCACATTAGTCCTGGACACATCTGCACATCTGTCTGTCCATGGGAGTGGATCTGTCCTTCACTGTGGTTCTCCTTGTGGTTTCTCTTTTTCCCACTGGGGTTTTTTGAGTTTTTCCTGCAGGAGGAGGGTCTAAGGACAGGGGGCGCTCTGGGACAGTTCTCCATTTGCTTGTTTTCTATTGATTTAATTTGCTTGTCTGTTTCATTTGTTGATTTTCTAGCCTTACGTTGGTTAAATCAGTTCTCATGTTCAGCCCTAAGAGGCGACTGCTGTTGTGCTTTTGGACAGTATAATAGTTGGTAATAAACTTATACATGTTTTATCAATATAGCTTAACAGAAAAAATAAAAAGTAAAGTAAGTAAAGTAAAAAATAAAATAAGTAATAAATAAAATCAATATATACAGTTTAAAATATATAAAAATAAATACATAAGACAACAGACAAATTTAATAAAAATAATTAAATAAATGAAAATAATTAAATAAAAATAAAGCAGGGGGCGGGGAATCAGGTAACATACTCTGTACTATACTTGCATATTCAACTGTTTGTCAAAGTACTCCAGAAACACATCCCATGTCAAGTGAAAAACATCCATTTTCACTTAAGTTCAAACTAATTTTTTTTTAGTTGGACAAGTTTCATTAATTCGTACAATAAATTGGTGTAAATGGGAGGTTTTCTATTGTTTTCAGTTCAATTTGATAAATCTTTTAGCCGATAATGTAACAAATTTGACAAACGAATGACAAATTTTGACAAACTTTTTATCCAACTCAACTCTACTTTATATTAGATTTTAGCTGCAAAACATTTCTCAAATTCTTTGTTGAAATGAATAGGATTCCCGCTCAACCGGAAGTGCCACCGCAAAAAAAAAAGAAGAGCGGTTTAGTAGCATTTACGGCAAAAATGGGCAAAATAATGCCAATAAGAAAAGTTTAAGAATATGTTAAGGCAACGTTAACTAAACAACAACAACAAAACGTGCAACTATCACCTATATTTCCATTCCCCATGTTCATTCGTCGTGTTCATCATTCACTACGAGCAGCCGGAGCTTTTGTATTTCTCTTGCGTCTTGGAAATATTTCAAGGGTTCTATATCTGCTTTGAAAGTGAAGTGGTTTCAGTGAAGCTAAAGCTATCAATCATACCAAACAGTGCAGTGTGCGGTGGAGGTTTTATGAGAGCGGACATGATCTAAACCAAGTCTGGTGAGAGAGAGAGGACTTTACAAACACAGAGGAGCAGGACCAGGGGCAGTGAGATCAAAATAAACTAAAAAAAATCACTTCAGAGTAATATCAATGCTTTAAAAGTGTAGATGGTTTACACGTTTTTTTCAAATTCTTGTAGTTTGGTGGGGTCTTACCTCTGATAAATGCTGTGGTCGAACTTAAAGTAAAAGCAGTAAAGCTAACTACAATAGCAGGATCGTTAAAGGTTGAGCAGGGTAGTCTCAGCGAAGTTAGCTCCTCCCTCCAGACAGATACAAGTCAGTGTCCACCAGTAATCTGTAAAGAACTGAAGAAGCGTCTCGTACGAGCAGTGAAACGTCTTCACTCCTACAACTTTTTGTCCAGTTGACAGATTTAAACTTAATCTTTTGCTACGAATCAGACCTGGACGACTGAGGGATCACACAGACTTTTTTTGTTAGTTTTTTAGCAAAATCTTACATGCAGCTGTTACATTTTGAGCATAGTCTAACCTGCCTCATGCACTTTAAAGCAACATATAACACCTCCAAGCTCCATCCAGATCCCAAAACATCCTTACACGATTTGTACAGCCTAAAATCCACGTATATCCCTCTCTCAATACACCTCCGCTGCAGCATTTGCTCGGAAGCGCCTGGACTTCCTTATCACTCTCATATTGTCATACGCCTTAGAGACCAGAATAGAAGTCTCGAGGGTTTAATACGGGAGGACGCGCTCTCAATCAGCCCCACTTGCATGTGTTAACCTACGAGAAAATATGACAGGCCCCAACAGTGAGCGTTTGACAGCGAAAGCATCAGAGCCGATCGCTGTAATTAGTCGCAGTATTTTCACTCAACCTGTCAAAGCCTTCGTGATCCGGCAGGCGTCAGTTGCCATCGTAACCCGTATCTTCCTCCTATTTTCATTCTCGTGCTCAGCCTGTGATTATGCACCGCACACACGCTTAATGGAGCAGGCCACACAGGCAAAATACTAAGATGTATACACGCACAAAGGTAAATCATTTCTGTTTAGTGGTAGTTCCGGATATGTGCAGTAACGTCCATGTACAACCGCATCTTCTCCGACGTAACTTTCACCCGTCCCTCATGAAGCTCTAATAAGCTCGTCTGTAGATATAGAATGAAAATCCTGAGAGGAAATCGCCACAGAAATCTATTTGATGTAGTGGCAAGTATAACGCATCAGACACGTCGCACAAAAGTAGAGCCACAAGTGAGTGAAAATGAGCCAAAACAAAAGTCTTTGGAGGGGGTTTTAACAAAGGGGAAAAGGACAACTGAGGAGCCAAAAGAGGAGACTACGACCTCCAAGAAAAAGAAAGATGTCGTAAAGCTCGGCACAAGGGGGGACCCAAAGATACAGAACTCGGGGAAGGTTTACAGTGTTTATTTACAAAGTGAAGAACAATCAAATGTGGAACAAGTGGTGAATCGGGAGCAGGGTGTGGGTCGTGGTCCAGGAGCAGGGCGTGGGAAACGGAGGCAGAGACAGGACGGATGGTACCGGCAGAGTAGAGCTGGGTGTGAGGCAGGAGAGCGGAACGGGTCCAGGGAACAGAATCAAAAACAAGATGAGCAAAAAACAAGAGCTGAGCCAAGCGTGAATACCACTGAGGTACGCGGACGATCTGGTGCTGAGTGTCAGGTCCTGGCTCCTCTTATTCTCCTCAGGTGGGGCTGATTAGAGGTTTGTTCCAGGTGTGCACTGGAGGAGCCCAGATCTCCGCCCCAGCTCCAGACTCAGACACGTGACCAGAAACAAAAATACACAAAATAAGACAGAAAAGACCAGGATCATGACAAAAAATAAACTTAACAGACAACACCAGGAGTCCTACTTAAAATGTGTTTGTCGCTACAGGTGAGTCCGCTCTGCGTAATATGCGGGAAAAGCAAATGAGACAATGAAACCTTCAAAACTGCTCTGGCACATAGAAACTAATCACCTGGAATTAAAAGATAAGATTTAGAGTTTTTTTAATAGAAACAAACGTGAGCAAGAAGGAAAAAAGAAACAAGTACAGGACTCACACTGATGCAGAGGTGAGTTGTATTTTTTTATGCACTTAACTTATTTTGCCATATATATCTGTCATGTGTAGAAGTCCGGTCCGTGAAAATAAAACCAATTATTCCGGTCCGTGGTGCAAAAAAGGTTGGGGACCCCTGCCATAGACTGTATATAAAAATGATATATGGCTAATCTGCTACCTGTCGTGTTCCAAATACGAAGTGATCACTGACTGAAATGTTTTTATTCTGTACTTTTCTCCTTTAATGTCAATCTTATGATGATTATTTGTGATTATTTATGTTTCGATTTGTTGTATTGTGATTTTAATGTCTTTTTTATTCTGTAACGCACTTTGAATTGCCTTGTGTACGACTTGCGCTGTACAAATACACTTGCCTTGCCTTGATTGTGGGCCCACCTCTGGCTCCATCGGCTCTAATTCACTTTCTATTGAAAAACTGTGTCCTCTCTCTGTACCTGCTGCTGTCAAACTCGTCATTTTGGTCTTAAATGTTCGTATTAACCCGCTCTACATGATGCTGGGGTATTTATTTCGCTATTATGTCTGTAAATCAAGATATGAACATTAATATCAGACAAATCAGGCGTCTTCTTTCCCCAAAGTTGCTCCCGTTAGCGTTAGCAACAGGTTTGATTGACAGCGTTGCTAAGCACACGCTCCCTGCAAAACCAGCGGTGCGAGTTGGAAGGGGCGTTACCTTCAAACACCCTCGCTCCGGATTGGCTCTTTGGTTGCTATGATACTCACACTCGGAATTGAAAACCTGGAAATCGACTCCAAATTCGTCGCTATAACTGCTTTAGCCTCGATGAGCTTCATGAGACTGGAGTCGAACGCGCACTCACTTAGTCTACTTCTTGATACAGTCTATGGTTTGTCCTCTAATCTGAAGGTTGGCGGTTCGAATCCCGCTCTCGACATAAACATCAAAGGTTGGCGTTGTGTTTCCAGCTCCCACAAATGAATACTGTCATCGTGTACTTCGGCAAGACACTTAACTGACCTCGCCTCCAATGTCTGCGTATACAGTTGTCCAAGAACGTGAACGAGCATCGTGTTCTGCGACTGTAGACCTTTGTCCATCAGTCTCCTCTGTGCCGTGTCTCCTGGCGGTCAGAGGAGCTGTGAAATACGCCTGAGTCACTATTAATAATTTCTTACGTGTCCATTCTCGTAGCTTGATCATTAAAAATTAAATTAGGTACAGTATTTCTCAAAGCTGTCATTTTTATTTACAGCATAGGAAAATGTTTGGGCCTGAAAACAGGTCTTGATCTTCGGTTTCGTTCTATAAAACTGCACTTATTTTATAAAATCTACGAAGGTTTGAACTTTGAGAGAGTTTAAACGAGAGAGAAATGTGAGAAAATGTTAACGCCTGTGTGAGAAAAGTGTATAAAGTGTGTGGTGAGGGGTTTTACAGACAAAAACATATAGAATAATTGCAAAAAATAAAGCTGATACATGACCATTTTACCTTTTTAGAGAGAGAAGATAAATGGTTTTCTACATGTACATTGTTTTTGCCAAGTAAAACTCATCAATAGACGATCTAACATTAAATTCCATTCTCTAAAGTTGACAAAAATGATGCTGGTTGTCTTGATGAAAGGTGGTGTTGGTTTTAAGAACTATTAATTGTGTGGGTGCTTGCTTCAATAAACCAGGTAAACACTTGTGTTTTCTAATGAGGCTCTGGTGTTACTCATCTGTGGGCGAGTGCTTGTCAGTCACCAAAACAACACTGGTTTTTCATGGCTTGAGATGTTTGGAGGCTAACGCTAACTCTGTCATTAAAAAGGCATCGGAGTGAACGTACGGAGAGGTGCAAGCCGACAAAATGCACATGGATTGGAAGAGTTTTGTCTATGAGTTTACCCCCGACTGCGCTCCACGTGATGCAACAATGATGTAGTCTCTGGACGTGGAGCATAGGCTGTGTATATAAATGGACATAGCTAACCTGCTAGCCGCTGTGTTCTAAACAGGAAGTGATCATGGTCGCGCTTCCGGCTCCATCGACTCTGGCTCCAATTCACTTTACATGGAAAAATCGCTCCTCTCTCTCTAACTGCTGCTGTCAGACTCGTCATTTTGGTCTTAAAATGTTCGTATTAACCCGCTCTACATGATCCAAGGCGGTTTATTTCGCTATTGTGTCTGTAAATAAAGATATGAACATTAATAACAGACAAATCAAGCGCGTGCTAAACCGACAGTGCGAGTGGGAAGGGGACGTTACCTTCACCTGCCTCGCTCTGGAATGGCTGTTACATAAGGACAATGATGAGACAATGGCAGGTCTGGAGCATTTGTGAATAATGATAATTGTTTCTGTGTCGACTCTGCACACCTGACTGGGCGACAGGTGCGTCAGAGGAGAAGTACTCGGTCTGAAAAGTTAAGAAAACCCCCGCACACCGTCTCACTCTTGATTCACTTTTTAGTCTCAGAGCTTTCTTATTTTTTCAGATCAACGATAATTAACAATGGTCCCTTAAATTACTCCTGTGTCATTGTAAATCACAGACTATGTTTATGTAAATGGACATAGCTAACCTGCTAGTCGCCGTTTTCCAAATAGGAAGTGATTACGGCCGCACTTCCGGCTCCATCGACTCTGGCTCCAATTCGCTTTACATTGGAAAACTGTGGCTCCTCTCTCTGTAACTGCTGCTGTCAGACTCATCATTTGTGCGACCAGATTGTCTCTTTGGTTGATATGAAACTCGTGATCGGAATTGCAAACAAATTTGTCTGGAGCTGAACGCTGTGGGCGACGTCACGCTCACTTTTTCCACTTCTTTATTCAGTCTATAAAACCGAAAATGAGACAGTTCCATACACTACCAGTCAAAAGTTTGGACGCACTCTAACTCAATGTTTAATTTTTCTTTATTTTTACTACTTTCTACACTATATACACACACAGAAGACGTCAAATATATAAAGTATGATATATAGAATGATGTAGCAAAGAAAAAAAGTTCAATAACTCTATGGGAAAAGAAAAACTCATTTCTGTCAACTGGACAAAAAGTTATTTGATTGAAGATGTTTCGCTGAGGGATCACACAGACTCACTCTTTTTTCTTTATATTTCACAGTCAAATCCTCAAAGTATCCACTCTTTGCTCTGTTGAAAACTATTTAGTAGAGTTATTAAACCTTTTTTTCTTTGCTACATGATTCCATATATGTTACTTCATATATTTGATGTCTTTTGTCTACCTAAAAAGTAGAAAGTAGTAAAAATAAGTCCAGATTTTTGACTGGTGATGTATCTGACAACATTTTTACTTCCTTCTGCGTAAAAAAGAGACTCTCTTCAGACTTTCTGCACCTGATTTTGAACATTTAGCAAAGCACTTTTCCGCAAACACCTCGTCTTTAAGAAGCAACGACTTCAATCCGATGCATCTTCACCAATTCGTCCTCACATTACTTCAAATCACGCAGCTATATCGCTTGTAATTTGAGATTTAATAACATATTTAGGTGTAAAATAGTCGTTAATTATGATATTAAGTTACAGAGCTACTCCTGTTGTGATGCGCTACACAAATACACCCAGCACTTCCACCTCGGGGTGATTTTAACAGACAAAAGCAGCATGCTGTGTATCAACTGAACCCTTAATGAACCCTGACACAAACAAGTGCTTCTGACAGAATGCCTTTCCATCACATCAAGTGTTTATGTCGCTCTGTCACTGAAGAAGGATGCTCTGACCAGCTTCAGCTCGTCTCCTTCTCCAAAATAGTTTATAATAATAACAACACACTTTTAAATGGAGGATACGGGGAAATTATGGCGACTTATGTGCAACGTCCAGCGCTGTAAACCCGGATTATTTCAGCGACTCAAGCGATTTCAGGCAAACGATTAAAGCTTTTAGAGGAACAGTAACTTTTAAAATGAAAAAAACTCCAAAAAACAGGTAAATTATTAGTATTAGTGCAGCTGCGTTGGTAACATTTTTTGTCAGAATTGCTCAAGTGTGAAATTTAGCACAAATAAAAGGTAGAAGGCGACTAAAATTCCACTGGGACGTCCGTTTTCTACAATGTAAATGTGTCCTGTACCTGTGTTTTCAGGTCAAGAGTCTGAGCGCTTCCAAATGTAAGTATTATATTTGGTCATTACATTCAAAATCAAACATTATTCGACTTGTATAAGGTTGTACGTAATATTTCTAACATGATCGAAAGGGTTTAGGCTGGAGAAATTGACTTATATTGACTTATTGCCTAACCCTTTTTAATAATAATAACGCACAAGAATTTCAAGAAAAGCAGCATCAGTTCTGCAACAAATTACTCAAAATGTAAACAATAAAAAAAAAACTACAAACCACGGCCGTTCATAAATCATTCCTGAGTCCTGTAATTTTCAAGAAGTGATGTTTTATACTGTACCTCTTTTTAAATACTTCTATTGTGTAAGAGCTTTTTAATTTATTGTCAAGACCCAGGGCTGTCCAAACTACGACCCCGGGGCCACATGCGGCCCTCAGACCTCCTCCTAAACTGGCCCAATTGATGCGGAAGTATTTTTTACTCCAAACTGAAGAGATTCTACCTCTATAACCTGAACAACGTCGCATTGGATTGTGACACAGACCTAAAACGGTGCAATGTCTCTGTCAAACTTGTGTTAAATGCACCGTTTGAGTCTCTGTATCGACACTGGTTTGTGGCTCTCCGCTTCAAATATGTTTCAGTATTCGGCCCTCGGTGAAAAAAGTCTGGACACCGCTGCACTAACCCCTCGAATAGAAATACAATGACCATTTTTACTGGTTCTAGTCGTACGTTTTTTGAATATACCTGTTTGTCTGAGATGATATTGACTCTCTCTGTTTGAATAACATCTGTAAACAAGATTATCTGCCTTATACGTCATTACAGCTGTGCTCAAATCAACAAAATCAAACAATTTTACTAGTTTTAACTTCACAAAAACAGGATTTGTTGGTGCGAGATGGTCTGTTTGTTTAACTATTCTAACGACTTTCTTTTGGAGTAGAAAAATAGATTTCATGTTAGATTTATTTTAGTATTACCCCAGATTTCTACACAATAATTCAAATACGGTAGGAATAGACTATTGTCCAATAATTTAAGTGAAACCTGACTCTGCAAAAACTTCATTTTACTCATTATAGCAGCAATTTTGTCTAAATTGTCTGAAGAACACTAATGTGCACTTTCCAATTAAGCAAAAACCTAAGAATTCGGTCACAGTCACTCGTTCCAATGACTATTTTTGTGTTTCTTTTAAATCTGTATGTCTGACGGGTCGCTCCGGTGCTGCTGGACTCTGCCTCTGTCTTTACCGGAGCAGATGGTTCTCGCAGGGAGGTCCGGAAAACCGCTTGGATCTTTAAAACTCTACACAGTGTGAGGAAAAAAAAAAGTTATTAACAATCAAAAGACCTTCATCAGAGTCTTTAGCAGATCCTTTAGACTCATCAAACCCTCTGATCTCGGCTCCTGCTGCACTCACCTCCGCCTTTCAGTTCACTGTGACTGTCTGTGCTGTAGTAGTGCAGTGGAATGACGATATTTAACAGTACTAACTTTCCAAATACTGTATAAAGGAGGTATTGTCCCCGGGGATGATGGGAAGTCTCCTCAAACGTCTCTCAGTAGATGCTTTTTAGTCTGCGGTAAAGAGTTTTATTCACGTTTACTGTCGGAGCTGGTTCTCTGTGCGCACGCAAATCTGATCAACATCGTTTAAAACTCTGATTCAAAACTGTGACGAAATAATTTGACTATTTCACGCTCATCCTCAGTTCTTTCCCCCCCCCAAATAAACCCACCAGTGTCCACCTTAAGTACCTTGGGGTTACAATTGACAACTCGCTCACATTTGAACATCACATCACGGACATTCATAAAAGAAGTCAACAAAGACTATCAGTATTCAATTAAATTCAATTCAAGTTTATTTATATAGCTCATAAGTAATAAGAAAACTCAAAGGACTCTATGTTTCTCCACACCTGTTATCACTACTGCATAAATCCATCATTCAGCCCATCCTTCTGTACTGTTCCACCTGCTTAAAAACCCGACCAAACTCATAAAAGTAACACACATAGCTGCTAAAATCATAGGACTCCCCACACCCATCGCACTCGCCATAACACAGGACTCCACTCACCCCCTCCAGGACCATCTAACCCCTCTACCCTCAGGACGGAGGTATAGAGCGATCAGGTGCAGGAGGGCAAGGTTTGGTAGAAGCCTGATCCCAGCGGCCATTGCCTTTTTAAACAACAGGCCCCGCTGAGGCATAATGTCTGTTTTGTAATGTGTTTATGTGACTGTGATGTTTGGTGTTTATCTGTGTATATGTCAAACGAGCTCTGTGCGTGTGGAAAAGAATCTCTCCTCAATCTCCAGGGACAATAAAGTAAAGTCTAAGTCTAAGTGTGATTAAATGTACCTTTGCGGCTACAGGTTTTTAGCAAAGATGTGATCCCGGCTGAATAATAAGGCAAGTACTGACATGCATTCCTTAATAATCAGATTTATTTTCGTCTATTTACTTGAAATAAAGAGCGCTGCTGATGTGCTCTTGTGTAAGCCTCACACTTGCTGCTCTCTCGGATGATCTGGTCCATGTTTTAAAAGTTCTAGCTGCCACGATTCATCTTCTCATCTTCGCATCTTCACTCTCAGGTGTCGTCGTCGTCTTGGTTTTATCCACGTCTCCCTTCTCCTTCCGCATTGACTGGTTGCGCGGCGCTTCTCCAAAGTGAAAACCTCACGGCTCATTACCATAAGAAACAAGGTGCCTTTGCCGCTCACTGTCGCCTTTATTAACATCCAAGTTTATCCCAAATTTAATTATAAAATACATAAGGCGTTTAAAGTTCCTGAGCTCACAGAACACCTACCTGAAGGGCGCAGGGGGGGAGGGAGGAGCGGTGTGGGGTGGCCAGACGTCCCTATTGACCCGGGACGGTCCCAGTTTGGAGCGTTGAGTCCCCTGTCCCAGCAGATTTATACAAACCCAGTCATTTTTTTTACAAGAAATGTCCCAGGTGTCTCAATCTTTTGCCAATTTGATACCGTCAACGTTAAAGATGAGCAGATATTGTCACGGACCAAGTGCATAATAATATTCTGAATTATGAGCTCTTTTGACAATTTTATCCTTGCCGATTGTCATGATCCCTGCCGGTCCTGCCCCTTTTTGCACCTAAACACTCCCTCCTGTGTCCGAGCCTGAAGCCGGGCGGAGTTTTTTGCTCGTCCCGTGCACACCTGGGGCTAATCACCAATCAACCACACGCTGGAAGGATAAGAGGAGCCAGGACCTGACACCCAGCACCAGATTGTTCACGTGGTTCTCCTCGCTTGCCTCTGTTCTTGTTTTTTTTTTGCGCTCTTTGGATTTTACTTACTGGATATTCTTGCTCCTCACCAGATCGTGCTCCGTGGACCTGCTCTGCTCTCCCGTTTCCGGCCCTGCTCTTCCCCACCGTCACTGTCCGCCCCGTCTCTGACCCTGCTCCTCACGCTCTCACCTTGGACCACGGCACTCTCCCAGATTCACCGTTTGATCTACCGTCGTTTTGCACTTCTGTTGTAAATAAACACAGTTAAACTATTCTCCGAGTTCTGTCTTTTTGGTCCCCCTTGCCCGTCGCTACGACAACAACTTACTCAACCCAATTTCTGATGTTAAAAACCTGGTCACCGTAAGAATCAAACGGCGGAGATTAGCTCGGGTCGTCCGGCTCTGTGTCGCTCTGAGGCGGGACGTGACAGACAGCTAGAGGGTTAAATTAGCAGAAATACTCATTAAAGGTCTCATGTGTTAATTATTGGTTCTCTGTCTCCTTTTTTGTAGAAAGAAAAGACCCGCCAGCTTCTAGTCTACTGCACTGAGTCACATGAGCATAAACAATCACAAAGACATACAAATGAGGTTCAAATTTAAAGACTCAACTTGCGTGTTCACAGATGTTTGTTGTAAAGTCGGCTCTTACAGAAAAAACTCACAGAAATCCAGGCAAAAACAGGATTTTCTTCATAAATTCAAACAAAGTCAGAACACTTATTTAAATCAGGACTTCAGCACGAGCAGGAAGTGTCGAGAAACAGGCGGGTAAAATGTAAAACTCGAAAACAAAAGTGGCTCAAACACGTGTCGGCGAGTGTTCATCGTGTTTCTCAAATGCTCTGAATGTTTTACTTGTGCGGTTTGAGTTTTACGATTAAATTCTTCTTCTCCAGTGAGTCATACATTCGGGTTAACAGCGAACTTTGTAATTTGCATATAATTCAGGTAGAGGGAATGAACGTACTTACATTTCAACTGCTGCCTCAGAACAGCATTTTCAGACAAAACAGTGAAACATGTTCGTTCGGTCCTTAGAGTAAAAAACACCATGCATATTATAACTTCATCAGGAGTAAAACAGCTCAAATTAAATATTGCTTCCCCTCTGTAATATCTAAATACAGCCCCGAGGAGCCACTTAATCCTCTCCCCATAATACATTACATGATGGACAACACATGAGGACTGGAGCGGATTTTAGCTCCTGACAAACTGCTTACACACCTCTCCTGGTGCCAAAGCCGCAAGTTAAATTATCCCACCATTCTCACGCAGGGAGCACTTACACCAGAGTCTGTCCACAGGGGGCTCCACTGAAGGTGTCCTTGTGCTAACAACACGACCACACACACACTCCACACACACACACTCCACACACACACTCCACACACACACTCCACAGTAGAGCATAGTCCACACACGCCTGAGCTCACACACACACACACACACACAAACACACACACACACACTGCAGCGCACACCAGCGGAGTAATTACAGATGGTTTAATCACTGAACTCTGAACGCGAGGGGAGCAGGAGACACAGAGGGGGGGAGGGCAGGGGCGCGGGCAGGAGAGCGGGCAGGAGAGCGGGCAGGAGAGCGGGCAGGAGAGCGGGCAGGGGCGCGGGAAAGAGCATGAGCAGGGGCACGGGCAGGAGTATGGGCGGGAACGCAAACAGGAACAGGAGAGGCAGGAGAATGGGCAGTAATATGGGCAGGAGCACGGGAAAGAACATTTGCAGGAGCATTGGCAGGAGTATGGGTGGGAACGCAAGCGGGAGAATGAGCAGGAACACGGGCAGGAGGATGAGCAGGAGTATGAGCAGGAGCAGAGGATGTTCAGGAGGATGGGCAGGAGTTTAAGATAAGATAAGATATGCCTTTATTAGTCCCGCAGTGGGGAAATTCCAGTATTGCACCGCACAGTTAAAGAACAGAAGGAAAATGGTGCATGCAATAAAACAAGATAATAGATAATAGCTTAAAATAATTTAAAAATAGACTTAAAAATAAACTAAAAATAGACTCTAATGTAACACACGGACGGGCAGGAGCATGGGCAGGAGCGCAGGCCCTTGACTGATTTCAACCTTGACTTAATGATCGCTGTCTCGGTCTGAATGCCTCGGAGCACCTGTTATTTATGTAGATTTAGTTTTAGGGAGATGACGAATAATATTTAGATCTAAAAACCAGGTAACACTTATTATAATGATGGTTTTTGTAATGAGATTATATTCATGTACAGAATTCAAAATGATCCAGTCTAAAATGTCATTACACAAAATACACTGTGATGACTCCTGAATGTTTGAGACAAGAAAACTTTGCTAAAATCTCCATTATTTTTGATTTTTTTTTGTCTGAAAGCATCATTTTAAACCCACTTTGTTGTAGTATTTTTGGTAATACTTTAAAATAACTACAGCTCATAAGCCTTAATACAGTTTTCTATAGTTTATTAAGAAGAATTCACACATTTCACTTGTTTTTTTTCTATACTTTTCCACCTTCACGTCACTCAAAGCGTTTTAGATCAAGAAACCACCACATGAACACCTTAACTCACCTAATTAAATTGTTACTAAGCCACGTGTTAAATGCATTAAGTCTGTGTTCTTGCCTTATTACGGCTAATTAAAGTTGAGCTATTATAAAGTGTAACCTTAATATTAAAAAAACAACACGTCGTCCTGAGTCTTATGCTAATCAGCCTCATATTTTGCTGTAAGCCATTGTAAGACTTGTATTGTTTACCTCCAATCCCACAGGCTTTGTCAGTGAAACAAGAAACGCCTAATCCAGCGAACATGTCTTAGCTAAATAATAGAAAAGCTCTCGATTCAATAGACTAAGAAAAGAGCCAGACACAGCAGGTCAAATAAAATAATAATACGCAGCAGAATTGTTCAAATAAAAAGTGACAATGTGTTTACCCAGACTTTCACTGGAATAAAAATGGTGAATATACAGACATATGCTGCCTCCACAACCCCCGCACGGACACTTTCAAAGAGACAAAGTGAATCAGGGGACTTGCCCAAAAGTACAACAACGCACAAAGTAATTTAAACGTACAAATGCGCATATGAAACGAGCTACGATGGATCAGGATCTGGACAAAACTGTTCAACGTATTCATGGGTTTCAGTCATAGAGTGTGCACATAAATGGACGTAGCTAACCTGCTAGCCCCCGCGTTCCAGATAAGCGCCATCAAGCCTGGCTCCAATTCACTTTCTATTGAAAAACTATCACCTCTCTCTCTGTAACTGCTGCCAGACTCGTCATTTTGGTCTTAAATGTTCGTATTAACCCGCTCTACATGATCCTGCTGTTTTTATTTCGCTGTTGTGCTCGTAAATGAAGATATGAACATTAAAAACAGACCAATCAGGCGTCTTCTTTCCCTGAGGTCGTTTATACAGATTATCGTTCCAGCTTCCTGTTATTTTTCAATTGTTATTCAGTACGACAATGACCAGATTTTCATCATTAAAAAATCCACGGGTTAAAAAAGTCACATGTCATGTCGTAGTTTTCTTAAAGCCTAGCTCAAGATAACAAATCCACAAAACACTTACGCACACAAAACGTCGTGTCACTGATTATCATTCACACGCACAACACACAATTCACATACACTGATACGGAAACATATTTACAGTTATTTTTAAATAAATTACCTAAAAATGAGGGTTAAAACTCTGCCTCTGTCCTTTTTTTATTACAATTTCGAGCTAGGACTGTAACAATATCAATACTACCACAATTATAATCATATACGGCGTGCAAAAGGTTTACACTAGTACTTCAGTATTCAGAGTATTTAGTATTTTTAAATAATAATGATGAGAAGTACAATTGAATATGCTCCAAGGAAAAGCAAAACTGGACACGTTGGTGACACAATTGCAATTTAAAAATCTTATTTATACACACACCTGCACTTGTTATTGATATTTTATATGGACTTATTTGTTTTGATTGTTTTTTTCGGTTTGTGTTGAATTTTAAACAGGTCACAATAAATAAATAAATTGAAAAACATATACTGTATGTATTGCTGCCTGTAAAAGCTGCAGATATTTAGGACAACGACAACGGCTTAAAAGACGCATCTGACAACCCAAGGATTGGAAGATCGATTCCCTCTCGGACCAAGTTTTGCTGTTGTGTCACCAGGCAACACCCTTCACCCATGTGACTAGTATGAAAGAAACATGTACGGTATATAGTTTTGGGAAATTTTAGAAAGTACTGTATTTTTCGGAGTATAAGTCGCATCAGCCAAAAAATGTATAATAATGAAGAAAAAAACATATTTCACATATAAATCGCATCTGAGTATAAGTCGACCAGCCAAAAAATGCATAATAATGAAGAAAAAAACATATATTTCACATAATTCGCAGCAGAGTATAAGTCGCACCAGCCAAAAAATACATAATAATGAAAAAAAAAACATATAAATCACATATGAGTATAAGTCGCAGCCCTGGCCACTATGAAACTATGAAAAAAGTGCTACTTATAGTTCAGAAAATACAGTACACATATTTATCTTGTTTTAAAAGGTAATTGCGCGTATTTTTCACACTTCAATCTGATTGGTTGGATCCGCCTGTCACTCACTAAGAGCTTAACCAAACCTGTAGAAAGAGGAATTTGGCAGCATTAAACAGAAACGCACTGAATCACATTATGACAACATCACCAAAAGCAGCACATCCTCACAAGAGATCAGATAAAGATTCGATTTCCCACGTACCGCTCCAGCTCCGTCTCGCGCGGATATATCAAAAGTACAGTGTAAGCAACCCAGCGCAAAAGCGGCGTGTTTAGACTGCTACGAACCGAGCTTCCAGATAGGACAGGACCTCTCCTTGACCCCCCCTGCGCCTTACAGTTCAGTAGATTAGCCGACGCGCAACAGTCGCCCTCGCTATCGGTCGCTAGCAGCCTCCTCCGCCTCGCAGTATCCACACGTGTGCAAATCTATATGTTTATGATGACCGCACGCACACACAAACGCACTTTCTCTACTTCTACCGCCGCGCCTGGAGGTTCATTAGCGGCGCTGAAGCTGATTCAATGGGACACATGTATAAAAACGGACACGGTCCACTGGGTCCGTCCATATGTCCCCTGTGTACGCAACGCCTTTATGTACGAAAACGACGTGACAGTTACCGCTTTGAATATCCGCTAACCAACCCAACTTTATACTGTAAAAAAAAAAAAGAAAAACGATTGCGACAGGATCAACAATTCACTACCTAATTATTTCAAGGTCAATTACCGAAGCACCGCGCTTTGAAGCTCCGCGCGGGAACATCAAAGGTGTTTCGTCTTTTTCTTTTTTAGAATTTCAAAGTAGCAAGACGCCACGGAGTAATGTAAAAACGAGCGCGTAAAAATGAGGGTGGACTTTGGCGCGTTTCATATGCAAGGCAGAGGAAAGAAAGGGGGAAAAAAAAGAACATTTGTCATATTACTTTTAAAGATAATGCGCGGAGGTAGTCGTACATCACGCGTACACGCTTCGGATATTACCGCGCGAGGGAGGTCATTCGGGACGGAGGTGAACAACCACGTGGAGTTTACGGTGAAAACTTGACGTATAGGAGAAAATCTTCGCCGAGATAAAATTGGGCACATCTTCTCTAATAATAATTTTCTCAAAAGCTTTCAGTCTTTTGGCATATTTGTCATCTTCTAATAACGTCGTGCAGCTGACTTTGAAAAGTACGCCCAGAACCTCACAATTTGGAGTCATTTGAATAAACTTCCCATTATAGAACGGGGTAAATTACAGTAATTTGGGATTCGATAATACTGCCAAAAATGACGCTGTTGTATTTGTTCAGCAGCTTGACTTTGGTTGTCTTTTGGGGGTCATTATTGTTCTAATATAATTGGTCAAATCGTGTTACTGAAGAGGCTGAAATATGCCATCAACCACTCACTCATAGCAATTTTCTTTACCCCATCATCAACTCCTTCCTCCTTTTGTCAAACACCCATCTTTTCATCAAAAAATTTTAATTCCGTACCCAACCTGGTTACAAAAAAGCTCCCACCCTCCAATAGTCTAATATTTTCCTGATTTTCAACTCACCACCCAAGCTGCACTCTGCTACCTCATTTACCCTCTGCTTTTTACCGCAATTGGCTGTTGATACCGTTCAATATTCCTAGAGGGGGGTGAAGCTAACTAGAGGCACTGCTCTGTCTGAAGTCCTGTTATCCAAGGTTGGTTCTACCTGAGCTTTAGTCCAATGAGGTTCATCTGGTTTTCCATTAATTTATTTTAATATATTCTTTTTCGGCCGCTTTGTCCTTTCGGTCATTACCCTCCTCCGCCGGGTGAGGAGCTCGGTCACACAGGAGGAGCTCGGACTAGAGTCGCTGCTCCTCCAGGTCGAGAGGAGCCAGCTGAGGTGACGCGGGTATTTGTTCCGGATTCCTCCTGGACACCACCCTAGGCATGAGTTCCGGGAATGTCGCACAGGGAGGAGGCCCCGGGAGAGACACGCTGGAGGGACTATGTCTTTCGGCTGGTCTGGGAACACCTTGGGGTCCCACCGGAGGAGCTGGAGGACGTGTCTGGGGTGAGGGAAGTCTGGGAGGCCCTGCTTAGACTGGAGCCCCCGCGACCTGGCCCCGGATAAGCAGAAGAAAATGGATGAATATATTATTTTCCAGACCAACGTGTAATTTGCTCACTAGCGCTCTTCCTCAGAGTTGTCACGTGATGTTGAAAACTCAGGCAACCACTCATTCAAACAAAAGATAAAATAGAGCCGGAGCACAAAAGTAACGTCATATAAGAAATACCTGCCTGTCTTGTAATAAAACCTAAAACGAAAAGAAAAGATGAACATAGGACAGAATGTGAGAAGGAAACGGCGAAGCAACAAAACACAAAGCAGAAGGGGGAGGGAGGCGGCTGGAGGTGGGCGAGGCTTGAAGACGGTCCTCCAATCACAGCCCAGGGATCCGGCGGCCATGTTTAAGGGGGGAAAAGAAGACTTGGGGACATACACAATAAACAAAATGTACAAATACACACAACAAAAAGGAACTCAAGGCCCAGACGTAACAACGAGCAACTCAAATCGTCCATTTCTGACCCCGGCATAAGAAAGAACCACATTATGGACTTGGACAGAGCAAACATCAATGGGACAGAGGACAACAAGCATCGTCACTGGATTAATGAAGCAATCGAAATAAGGAAACATGCTCACGGGACTTTAAACCAGGACGAGGGGGCCTTTTTACTCTCACACACCTGGGATACTGTCCTGAAGAAGTCGGACTGCGGATGGCGCTGTCGTCCTGCCTCCACCGGTAGAAAGACGGCGCCAAAACCTGTTTAAATCAGCTGAACGGACACGTCACAGCAACATCACGTGACCACTCTGAGGCGCTAGTGAGCAGAACAAACGGTCAGGGATGAAAACAAACCTCGGTCTGGAAAAATAATCTATTAAAATAAAATAAACAAAGCTCAAACAAAGTCAAACAAAGCTATTTTTTTTTACATAATCTGACCAAAAAGAACTGACTTGAACGGAACTACAACAGGTGAAGTCGCAAAAGTAACCAGCGAGCCAGTTGTTCACCAGTTCTCAAACACCGAACCATAGACACTTACACTGATCACAGAGTCCTGATAAAAAAAAACCCATTTTTGTTTTATTCTTGAGTTTTCAGACCATCTAAAATCCTGTATTGCATCATTTGCCTGCATTCTACTCAGTGTCCGCTTGAACTATGCCTGGCTCTAATTGGCCACTCTCACTTAAATGTCCACGGTAACAATGTCACGTGACAGAGCATCCACTTAAATCTGTGTGGAAGGAGAAAATCAGCCGAACTCGACTCAAATATGCAGGGTTAGAATTGTAAGAAGAAATGTAAATGTGTCTTAGCGTATTCTCTTGTGTGTACAGGCCCAGTGTAGTTGGTGACATCTGTGCGCCGGTGACATTTCAGATGCAGTTTATGAAAGATTCCACACACAGGCACGATCATTATTACTCCAGCTTTACATAGACACGCTGTTGAATTGAATTACTATAGCGTTTCTCTTTGCTTTATTTCTTTTCTTTTCTATGGTTCAATAATGTAAGTCTGAATATATCTGCAAAAGTACCAGGCAGCTTCTACAATGTCTACCAAGGTTCTGTAAAAATGACCTTTTCGTAGCAGTGTGGGTGTACGCCGTGCATTTGCAAAGTTGTTCCAAGACACTGATTAAAACTGCCAACTAATTAATTTGAAAGGTAAAAATATAGAAATGTGTGTTAGCTAACTTGTAACAATTATGCATTTCTTTTGAGTTTCCTCATAATGAACTAGTCAGAGTTGTACTTTGCTTGATTCATGCGTGTTTGAGTAATTCTGCAAGGTTCCCACGTGTCCTGGAAAACCTGGAATATAACTAGCCTGTTTTCCCTCACATGGAAAATGAGAAAAAAGTCCAAATGTCCTGGAAAATATGTATATTTTGTTCTTGAAAATGTCTCCACACTTTGCTTTGCTTTATAATCTACTGCTACCGATTGTTACCACCCACCAGGGCTAAAATCCACCAAAAAGCAGGAAATTACACCTGTTTTGTACAAAATCCCTCAAACCTCTGACATCTTTGTATTTTACCAGCTTCAGCGGGACCTTGATGTCACATATGGACAGGTTGTGCCCACAAACACAGAGGGAAAAGTGAAGGAGGAACAACACGTGGAGAAAGCCCTCTCTGCTTGTGTCTATCCAAAATGGGCTTTCAATACATCTAAGAGAGGTAAAAAACAAGAAAACAGGGAATCTGAACCTAGAAGGAAAGGAGAAACTCTTCCTTACACAGCGGGTGTGTCTGGAAAAACTTCAGAGAATGTTCAGACTGTATGAGATTTTGGTCTTTTTTAAACAGAAAAAAAAGACAGAAACTGGTTCACCCAAAGGACAAAACCCCGAGTCAGAAACAAAATAATGTGGTCTACTCCATTCAGTGTAGTGAAGAGTGCAGTGAGCGTTAAACTGGAGAAACTAAACACACACTTCATAAGAGAATGTACCAACACCGGCGTGAGAGCAGCTCAGGACCACAGTCTGCTGTTCATCTACATCTCAAAGACACTAACCACTGCTTTGAAGAGAGTGAGGTTCAGATCTGAGCCAGAGAAAAGAAATGGTTTGAGAGAGGAGAGTTAAAGAAGCTATTGCTATTTGTTAGGAAAGAGAATCCTTCCTTAAACTGAAATTGGGCCCTGAGACATAATCTCTCCCTCTCTATAAATGCATCCTCAGACCTAAGGCAAACAAGGGAAACAATTAGAACAATAGGGCGAGGGAGTAGGGCCAATTAAAGGTTGAATAGGGTCATTTAGGCTGAAACTGGAGACAAGCTGTTTACAGTTTCAGTGTCGTTAGCTCCTCCCTTCAGACAGATATAAGGAAGTGTCCAGGAGTAATCTGACCTGAACTGAAGAAGCGTCTTGGATGTGCAGCAAAACGTCTTCACTTCTACAACGACTTGTCCAGTTGACAGATTTAACTTTGGCTTTTGCTATGGCCAGATTGTCAGTGCAAATGAGAAGGTGTTCGCCATTGACTTATGTAGTAAAAATATTGAATAAATGACAAAAAATAAAAAATAGTCGGCCCTTATTTCCTGTTGTTATAAATGCAACACTAGACTCACAAAGTACCATTCAAATGCAGAGAATAAGTTGTCAGCACTTGTTTATTCTAAGTCGATTTGATTGGGTTTACTGCGCTCTCCGTGTAATTTGAGTTCTACCAGAATTTATTTTGGGTCATCTACAAACAAAACAGTGTGTTTACCTTAGTGTATAATTCATTTGCAATAATTGTGGACTTTGGGCACAGCCTTAGGCTTAGACTACATCTGTAATATAAAAACTGTGTAAAAAAGGGAGGATCTGTTTGTAGATATTGTGATTACATAACCAAAAATGTCCTCGAAAAGTCCTGGAAAATTATTTAAAGCAAACTGTGGGAGCCCTGTCCTACATTTGAGGCTTGAGAGTTCAAATTCACTTTTCACCTCCACCTGTCTGTCGATTTGTCTGTACTTTCTCAGTGAACCTGTTTCTATCATTAAGTCTTTTAGATCTATACTGAGGTTTACAATGATCCAAATGTAAATTAATGACACATCTTTAACTGGTTTAAGATTATGGCGCGGCGTTACATTGTCTGCTTTATATGTTTCTTTCTTCCTTCCTTTCTTTCTACAGGGGAACCCAATGAGAGCACAGACTCTTTTTTTCATGAGTGCCCTGTTCAAAATACAGAAAAACAACAACAAGTATATAAGTTCATAACACACATTAAAAACATGTGCAGTAGAAAAGTTCGTTACCAGATTATTACGATTGTATCACCAATGCATCCAATTTTTATTTTTCTTGAAGTATATTCCATTTTTCGGAAGAGAAACATCTAAAAGCCTCTTTCCCATCTCACTTCAGGTGTGTCCAGTACTTACCCTTATGCAGTCATGTGATCTGGTATTAATTGTTCTAATATCAATGATTAACAAACAGGTGAGGTGTTCTTACAGTTTCTGAAGTACTCCCTTATAAATAAACTTCATGCAGTGCTGTTCTTTTCTAACAGACAGCGATGGCGAACCCACTTTTCCGTAGAGAACACAGCGATGGGCTCAAATCCATCACCTGTAACGAAACGAAGGGCCGAGCGAAAGAGAAGAACCAACAGTTTGAAATCAGAGCCCGACATCTGCACACACACCACATCTCCTTAATCCAGTACGGAGAGAAAAGCTGCTTGCACTATTTTTTATTTCTGCAATAAAATGACATGACGTTTACAGAGTTTCTTCGACTTGCAAACTGAACTATACATAGACCTGTGTGTACCTCGCGCGCTTTACAGGAAAATGAAATACTGTATGTTTTGCGCTTAAACGTGCAGTCCTGACCTTTTCACATTTGAACGCATTACGGTAGAGAAAGCACAGGTGTTGCTAATAAATTTAATGAGGCCTCTGTTCCATTTAGGTGAGTCAGGAAGCCATTTTGCCCAGCCAGCATGCAGCCAATGTTGTTTTCATTTGTTTTCACCTGTTCCTTTTAGCCCCCGGCAAAAATGTCTGCTGTGATGGGGGCCTATTCTCGGAGGTTAGTGCTTACACGCAAAAGCACTCAAAGATAAATATACCTAGTCATTTTCAGCTAAAACAATAGTGGAAGCCATGAGCAATTTAACCAACAACAACAAACAAATCCCGAAACAATATGTGGTAAATGTTGGTAAAAGTTGCTTTTGTTTCTAAAGCACTTCGCCATTGTTCTCTAAAATGTTTCATGAATCCCCCCCCGAACATACATGGAAACGCTGTAGTCATTTGGTTTGGACATGTTGTTCTTTCTCACTTTTACAGCACTTTATTCAAGGATATAACCTTCAAAATCATGAGCGTGTTTTCATTTGAAGCTATAATAATCATTTCTTACTTAAGGAAAAAGTTTGGGTGTTACCGTTTAACCCTGACTGAGCACATTATGGACCAGTATAGCTCACCTAGACTTTTATTCTCTATTTAGCCATAAAAATCATGTTCATTTACTGCATTTTTTCACAACATTACTTCTATTTTACATATCCATCTGTATATTTTCTTTGACGCATTGAATAACTGACTGGGAGAATCTCGGTAGCACCTGTGCTCTGATTGGTCGTCTTCGAGTGACAACGTGAGCGAATTACCGTAATGACAGTAACGTATTTAAAGAGCCCCATGCTTCTGCTTTGAGACGGCGTTTGAATTTACACGAGAGCACAATTGGTTGCGGAGTTACGGTGATGGAAAGTCCGCAACCGCGCTCTGTCGGCGAAGATAGCATCCGACGCTATAGGGTTAAATCCAGTCACTGAAGTAGTTTTGTTACTTAAGTAAAAGTACAGAAACAGACGTAAAAAGTTGCTCAAGTAAAAGTCAAAGTACCACATGAGAAAATCTAGTTAAAGTAAAAGTACCTGTTTAAAAATGTACTTAAAGAGTAAAAAGTAAAAGCAGCTTGTGTTTTCATTTGGCTATTTTGTCCGTAAATCAAGTTATGAACAGTAAGAGGCGACTTCTTTCCCCGAGGTCGCTCCAGTTAGCGTTAGCAACATATTTGACTGACAGCGTCGCTAAGCACAAACTCCCTGCTAAATGAGCGGTGTGGGCAAAAAGGGGCGTTACTTTCAGCAGCCTCGCTCCGGATTGGCTCTTTGGTCGCAATGATACTCGCAGTCGGAATTCCAAATATGGAAACCGGCTCCAAATTCGCCGCTATATCCGCTCTAGCCTCGATGAGCTTCATTTGACGTCATGCTCACTTAGTCCACTTCTTTATACAGTCCGTGTTTAATATGCAAACATTCTCGGGTAGTTTTGCACATTGTCAAATAGTTTCACAGGTTTTATGTCTCACTCTTGGCACTGTTTTTGTTATTTACCCGTAGTACATCAGATAAACTACGCACTACTGAGCAGGTAAGAGCACTTCGTCCTTCAGTAAAAGACTCTGTGCCCTCTCTCCATGTTTCCTCGTGCCCCCTGCCATCTTTCCGAGGCAGCGCATCGGAAAGCCCAGATTATCGCCTCAGCTCTGGAGTCCCCCAACATCTATTTCCCCTGCCCCATCCCATCCCCAGTAGCCGCGGCACACGAGTCTCCACGGAGCAGCGGGGTAAGACAAATGCACTGTGTCATACGGCTCTATAGGTGCGGGAGAGTCACATTGGATGTCACACCTTTGGCGACATTTGGATCGATGTTGTTCGTAAATGAAAATAATGAACAGAGGTCTGGGTCCATGGGCTTTAGATGACTGCTAAAAGTGCATTATGTAACTTTTCTGGGCTGAGGTTATGCCACCTGCGTGTCTACATGATTTTCGGGATTGTTCCACAGTTAAGCGATGGGTCAAGAGTGTTTTTTTTCGTGCAGTTGGTAGATCTTCACCGAGGGAGGATCCTGTTTCCTGCATCATCTACATCCATTTTTGAAAACAGACGAGGACAGTGACAAAACAAAACAGTAAACATCTACATTTTAAAAAGACAGTCAGACTCAAAGCAAACTGCACTGAATCTTACGCTTATTAGTGACATTATTATTTCATTTTCTAACTTATTCAGTCTGCAGATAAAACTGTACATTAAAGTTCTCAGTACAGCTTGCAGAGTGAATGTGTAGTGACAAATATCTCAGTCGCACTGGTCCATCGTGGCCCGTAAAGCGTCATTTTAATCCACCTGCAGCCTTTGGAGACTCACTTTTTTATAATCCAGAAGTGTGCATTGTATAAGGGGTGTCAAACTTAAACGCACAGTGGGCTAAAATTAAAAACTGAGGCAAATTTACAGGCTTAAACTCAGTATTTATGAGCTCTAATGCGCATTTGATATGATCACACGGGGCAAATATAATTAATCTGTGGGCCAGATTTAGCCACCAGGCCTGAGTTTGACATATGCGGTGTACAATATCACTTAAATAACATCAAATCTATCAGTTAATCTAAATACATTTGACGTTATTTGGTAATTGGGAACTTTTTTCTGACACTTTTTGAGGCGAAAACAGCAGATAGGCATCGCGATGTGTGGAGTTTCCTTTGCTATCACCCAGTACCGCATCTGGAAATGTTCTCATGCCGAATCAAATCCTGTCAACCTGTTCTTCAACTTTTGCCGTACTTCCAATCACGAACGAAGATATGCTCCATGGGACACGGTATAAAGTTGGGGCGATGTCAGTTTTGTGAGACTCTACTATGGATCTATTGAACAGAATGTATAAAGAAGTGGACTAAGGGAGTGTGACGTCGCCCAAAGTGTCTCCAGTCTCCAGTCAAATGAAGCTCATCAAGGCTAACAGTTATCATAGCGACCAAAGAGCCAATCCGGAGAGAGGCTGTTAACGCCCGTTTATTGCCTGGTTTAGCAAGGAGCTGAAATAAAAACCCCAGGATCATGTAGAGCAGGTTAATACGAACATTTAAGACCAAAATGACGAGGCTCGGTGCTGCAGTTACAGAGAGAGGGGCGGCTGGAGGAGCTGATCTCCAGCCGCTGTGATGTTTGTGTTGTGAGTGAACAGCTGTGCGGTGCTGATTGGTTCGCGGTCAAAATCTACGGTGTACTATTGGTTCACGGCCTGAAAACACAAAGATAAAACTGTGGAAATGTGCAAGAATCTCGAGCGGTGACAAAGCAGGTCTGGTTGAGTAAATTATATTCTACTTTTATGTTGAATCCCGTGTCCTCCTCGACGGAGACTTATGTTTTCACGAAAGAAAGCAGATGGCACGTAAGTATAGCTTTAATCTTATCACTCTTGTATTTGTTAAGTTACAGATTTTATTGCTAAAACATCTTGACAGATACTAAGTGGGGTCACGTTTCCAAAGATCTGACCTGTAACTTGGCCTAGAGTGCATCATTCGCTTGTCTCCACGAAGATAGACAAATATAAAACCAGACAGTGGAAAATTCCAGGCGAAGCAATAACCATTTGTAAACATCGATCTTTTCTATCTATAGCCTTTTCTATAGTGCGCTTAAATCTGCTCTTCCTGACAATCGCATCCTGGTTGTTTACCCACGTTTCCATAAATTTGCAGATGTTTTATGTCTTTTTACTAGAACAACCATAGACTGTGTAAAGACGTGGACAAAGTGGGTGTGATGTCACCCACAGCGTTCATCTCCAGTCAAATGAAGCTCATCGAGGCTAAAGCCAATTTGGAGTCGATTTCCATGTTTTATTTGGTTTAATTCCGACCGTGAGCGTCATAGCAACCAAAAAGCCAATCCAGAGTGAGGCTGTTGATTTAGCATGGAGCAGGCACTTAGCAACGCTGTCAATCAAACCTGTTGCTAACGCTAGCAGAAGAAGCCGCCTGATTCATCTTTAAATGTTCAGATGATGATTTACGGACAAAATAGTGAAATGAAAATATGAGGATCGTGTAGAGCGGGTTAATACGAACTGTTTAAGACCAAAAAAAGAGTCGATGGAGCTGGAAGCGCACCATTGTTCACTTTATATTTGGAACGCGGTGGCTAGCGTGTTAGCTATGTCCATTTATGTATACTGTCTATGAATCTAACAAAAAAAAAAAAACAACTTACACTTGCAATAGCCATGTATTCAGAAAAATCCTTTTTTCACATATCAAGAACATACACATTTTTCATCGCAAAATACTGCAGTTAGCATGTTTTAGTACAGCTGGACAGATCTGGGATACCATTTTACCATTTTCCTAGTTTTGCCTGAACACGTACTCAATCCCCCGGCCAGCAGGGACCATATCATCTTTGTCTCCGTGCGGCGCGCAGCCATACCGGGCCTGACTAGGTCGACACATATGCTACGACATGCACCGACCCTACCTCAGCTTCCACTATGTAAGTACAAGTGATGGCGAGATAGCATAGCAAAGCTGTCAGGAGGAGAAGCAGAGGTCACTGTGTGCATGCATTATTTAACAGGAGGAGCACAGAGTCAGACACAGGGTCAGGACCCGCTCAAGCTCGCAGCAGCTGCAGCAGTCGCCCTCCGATGGCCAGACTCAGCAGTGGA
The DNA here is from genome assembly GCF_009829125.3 of Periophthalmus magnuspinnatus. NCBI lineage: Eukaryota > Metazoa > Chordata > Actinopteri > Gobiiformes > Gobiidae > Periophthalmus > Periophthalmus magnuspinnatus. The sequence continues at coordinate 4,740,360 of NC_047136.2, read as the reverse complement.
GGAGGAAGAGGAGGAGGAGGAGAAACCGCAATCGATGGATGTATGCGAAAGGTGAATTAAAGTAAAGCCCAAACACAGCACTTTTCAGAATATATGTGATACAATTTTGAAACTTTGTGAATATAATTATTTGTAACTAAAGTCAAAGTATGTAGTTAATTCTTCTTATGCCTTATTATCTTTTTTTTTTTTTTTTTTTTACATATGGACAATTTAAATATGCACTGCATTTTTTTATTTTATTATATTGTTTTAGTTTTATTTTTTTAATTTATTATATATATTTTATATTATTATTATTATTTTTTTTTTTTTTTTTTTATTTTTTTTCTGCTTGTCTCCACCAAGATGGTATTGCAAATTAATGTAGCCCTGATTTAATTTTTTTATTTATTTTTTTTATGGTTTGAATGTAACTATGTTGGGGGAAGTATGGTAACCTGAGCACTAGTCTCCATTTCCTCCTATTTTCCCTCAACATCATTCACTATTCAGTTCACCTGGAGTTTGTTCGTTGCTATTCACATGTTGTTGTCCCACATCTCTGAGGAGTGCAACTGTTTCAGATGCCCCGCCCGGTGATGGCTGGACCCTAGATCTCCTCCTGTGCCCTGGTCGTGTCTCGCAGACCTGGACCCTCCCTTCCCTCACCTGGCTGGATGGCCCGTTGTCTGGGTGGGGGGGCTCCTGTCCTGCCGTGGATGGGCCCCTCTCTGTCTCTTAGTTGAGTGGCTCTGGCCCTACAGACTTGATCTCTATCTGCAGATGGAGGCACATTAGTCCTGGACACATCTGCAGCTGCTCGTCCTGGGAGTGGATCTCTGCTTCACTGTGGTTCTCCTCGAGGTTTCTCTTTTTCCCACTGGGGTTTTTTTTGTTTTTCCTGCAAGCTCTGGGACAGTTCTCCATTTGCTTGTTTTCTGTTGATTAATTTGCTTGTCTGTCTCTGTTTCATTGTTGATTTTCTAACTTTCTGTTGGTTAAATTAATTCTCATGTTCAGCCCTGTTGTGATTTTGGGTTTTACAAAAATAAACTGAATTAAACTGAATGTCTGAGCTGTAATATTATGTTTTAATTCTGGTATTTAGTGATAAACTATAACACACTAGATCAGGGGAGTTGACGGTGGTACAAAGACGTTTGTTGTGCCCAGAATTTGACCCTCATCCTATTAATTTATATCAGAGCGGGGCCCATGTGAGTCCTGGGTCCTCAAATTTCTGTTGGCAGGCCTGTTCTAAATCATGAAATTAACTTTTTCTTTACTGTAAACGTCAATATTGCTCTAAAACAACCAACTAGCCCGGAGTTCAGTCACACGGGAGGAGCTTGGAGTGGAGTCGCTGCTCCTCCACGTTGAGAAGAGCCAGTTCAGGCTGACTCGGGCATCTGTTTTTGGCATATCCCACCAGGAGCAGGCCCCAGGGAAGACCTAAGACACACTGGAGGTACTATGTCTCTTGGCTGGCTTGGGAACGCCTTGGGGTGGAGCTGGAGGACGTGTCTGGGGTGGTGGAAGCCTGCGAGTCCAGGCTTAGACCGCTGCCCCTGCGACCCAGCCCTGGATAAGTGGAAAAAAAATGGACAGATGGAACAACTAAAGCCAATCTTGACTCAATTCTCTCTCTCAGGACAAGATTATCATTGATGTCGTCTTTTTATTGGACCATTTTGAACATTTGTACAGTTGAGTCTAATCTTTTCTCTTTTTTTTTGTTGTTGCTTGGATACAGTTCACTCAATCATTAAAGCAAAAATACCGATAATGAAGTCCCAGCTTGTGTACTTTAAAACTGTGACAGAGCGTTTGTAAGCGGGCTGGCTCTACATGCTTCCTCGTGTGATGTGACCTCATTCATCAGCGCGTTGGATGTATCGTCTCTGGAGTACGCCGTGTGTGTGTGTGTGTGTGTGTGTGTAATTTCCTGTTTGTTTTCTCGGAGACAGTGGATCATCAGACCAAACCGTCGTGTGTAACTACAATAGGCTCATAAGTCTCTCACACAACGATACAATGAGCCGCGGGACTCGTCAGCGCCAATGAAACAACGTGAAGAGAAGTAGGTTAATGCAATTTACCAAGTCCCAGGACGACAACAACGGTTTAAGTATGTGCGTGTGTCAGGGTGGCCCGGGGTCACACATATTATTACATGTCTTTTTAAAATAATTATATTTATTTATTTATTTTTCCTCTCAGAAACTCTGTGCTGTTCGATATCCTTGTGGAGGCAGGGCTTTCTGTGCCCACTGGACTTTAAACCGGGATGATGGGGCTTTTTTACTCTGACACACCGGGGATATAGTCCTGAAGAAGTCAGACTGCAGATGGCGCTGTCATCCAACCAAAACCTGTTTAAATCAGTTGACTGGACACGCCAGAGCAATGAGGAAAAGAGCTAGTGAGCAGTCCAAGCTGTAAGGTATGAAAACTTTGGTCTGAAAAAAGAATGTTTAAAAATAAATAAATAAATACAAAATAATAAATTAATAAATAAATTAATTAAAATAAATTTAAAAATAAATAAATAAAAATAAAATAATTAATACATAAAATAAAATAAAATAAATAAATATAATACAATAATATTAAATAAAATTAAATAAAATTACTGTGGTAAAAATGTATTAGTTAGTAAAGAATCCTGCCATTTTCCATGTAGTACTGGGTTTTAAAACAGAATCACTCAAACTGTCATCAAATTTCAATCTAAAAGTATCAATTTACTTGCAAACAACACTATTTCTGACCAGTTCAACGTTTATATATCCACATAAAGCTTTTTTCATGTCCTTTTATTCATCAAATCATAATTGTTGTGTAAACTGGATGAGTTTTGCCTCTTCTCTCAGTACGGCTGCTGACACTTCTGGATGTAAAATGATAAACTTCACCAGAATAGTTATTGTGTTTAAATGTGTGCGCTCTATGGGTCCTCTTTACCTGAGGGAGTTACTGCTACTGTTACGAGGTCAGAGGTCAGAGGTCAGCTGATGAGCTCCTGCTGCTGCTGTCGCCAAAGTCAGGCTCAAGATCAGAGGCGACAGAGGCTTTTCTGTATTAGATTCCAGACTATGGAACAGCGCCCTCTGCCTGTCAGAGCCTCTCAGTCTTTAATGCAGTTTAAGACTAGACTGAAAACACCCCTCTTCTCCCTGGCATTTAATACTAACTACACAGAATATTCTTTTGTTCTTTTTTCATGTACCGTGTTATCTGTATATTTGTTTTTGTTGAGTTTTATGTGAAGCTCTTTGGTCAGTTCAAGTTGCTTTTTAAAAATTTTTTTTATGTACTATAGAAATAAACTAGAATTGATTTAAATAGATTTTTATTTATTTATTTATTTATTTTTTATGTACAATAGAAATAAACTAGAATTGATTTGAATAGATTTTTATATATTTATTTTTATGTACTATAGAAATAAACTTGAATTGATTTGAATAGATTTTTATTTATTTATTTATTATGTACTATAGAAATAAACTTAAATTGATTTTAATATATTTTTTTTAATTTATTTATTTATTTGTATGTACTATAGAAATAAACTTGAATTGATTTGAATAGATTTTTATTTATTTATTTATTTATTTATTTTTATGTACTATAGAAATAAACTAGAATTGATTTGAATAGATTTTTATATATTTATTTTTATGTACTATAGAAATAAACTTGAATTGATTTGAATAGATTTTTATTTATTTATTTACCGTAAATTTCGGACTACAGAGCGCACCTGATTAAAAGCCGCACCAGCTAAATTTGAAGAGAAAATCAATTTTGTACATATATAAGCCGCACCTGAATAAAAGCCGCAGGTTTTCATATTGTAACATGAGATATTTACACAGAAAGACGGTGCACTGACACGCTTTTTTTTAACTTTGCCTGAAAATTGGAACCAACACGACATCAACACGGGATGAACACATCTGCAGGTTTAGAAAATAAAACTGCACCAAAACGGAAAATCTGCTTTTATTTCCTCTGAAAACTTTTGTCGTCTTTTACATTGACCAAGTTGGATTCATTGATGTCGAGCTTACGTGCAGTGGCTCTATTTCAGGAGTCGGCAACCCGCGGCTCCGGAGCCGTATGCGCCTCTTTCAGCCTCATACTGCGGCTCTGCGTGGCTGAAGTGTATTTTATTTGTGTTAGCTCTTTTTTGTTGTAGTTTAAATTGGAAGATTATTATGATCTTAAAATAAAATTATATTTTCTTATTTTTCGTTGCTCAAAATAAGCGTCACACTCGCGGAACAATGTTCAAAACAAACACCGCTCACGTCTCACAGACACAGACACAGACACAGCTCACAGTCCTGCGTAAAGAGCCCTGATTTTCAGACGTTGTGCGCACAGGGGTCAGGAGCAACTTTTGCCCGTCCCTAATGACACACTAATAAGCTCGTCCGTAGATGTATCATGAAAATCCTGCTGGAAATCGCCACAGAAATCTATTTGATGTAGTAGCAAGTATATTATCTGCTCTTGTCTCCGCGATGACGTATCACGTATAACACATCAGACACGACGCACAAAAGTAGAGCCACAAGCGAGTGAAAATGAGCCAAAACAAAAGTCTTTGGAGAGCTTTTAACAAAGGGGAAAAGGACAACTGAGGAGCCAGAAGAAGAGACTACGACCTCCAAGAAAAAGAAAGATAAATTTAACAGACAATGCCTACTTAAAATCTGGGTTTGTCGCTGCAGGTGACTCACGCGCACAGTCCGCTCTACGTAACATACGGGAAAAGCAAATAAGGCAATGAAACCTTCAAAACTGCTTTGGCACATGGAGAATAAGCACCTGGGATTAAACAATACGCCTTTAGAGTTTTTGAAAGAAACTGCGGAGCAGAGTAGACATAATCACATAATCAGCGCAGGGCTCCCTCTGATGCAGCGGTTTGGTGAGTTGTATTTTTTTAATGCACTTAAGTTGTTTTTGCCATATTTATCTGCCACGTGTAGAAGGCTTGTCCGTGAAAATAAAACCCAGGGGCCGTTATCCAGTAAAAAATCCATAAATAAGCCGCACTGCTGTACAAGCCGCAGGGTTCAAAGCGTGGAAAAAAAGTAGCGGCTTATAATCCGAAATTTACGGTATTATGTACTATAGAAATAAACTTAAATTGATTTTAATATATTTTTATTTATTTATTTATTTTATGTTCTATAGAAATAAACTAGAATTGATTTTAATATTTTTTTATTAATTAATTTATTTATTTATTTTATGTACTAGAAATAAACTTGAATTGATTTGAATAGATTTTTTATTTTTACATTCTTTTTAAGCTGACAGACTTTTACAATAAACTACGCTTCAGAAATAATTTTAAACTTTTTTTTTCAGTTTACATGTGGACTTGCACCTTCTTTCTATGTGAGCCGCTGATTACACACACGCCGCAGAGCAAACAGTGACCGTTCATTCATTCTGCGGTCAGTCAGTTTTTATGTTTTTTATTGCACCGTGACTTATTTTTGTCTATTTCAATGCACTTATGTAAATAGCTTTGGTTCAGTCGTTGCTTTTATAAAGCGCTACACAAACAATGACTGATTGATGGAGCTTGAATAAAGAACATTGCTTTTACCTGTAAATTTATTTAACTTGACATTTTGGAAATAAGTAGCATATTTCAGAAGTTTTAATAAAACAGCAGCACATCACAATATTCAAATTAACTAGATTTGCAGAACTACGCATTGTTGACTTTTTATTCTATTCTATTGTCTTGTATTCATTTATTTTTAAGCAGAAAGTTTATAAAATATCACTACGATACATTACTAAAAATGTATTTGAATCTGTTTTCAATGGACGGCATTGGTCTGAAGAAAAACGTTGAACATTTGAGGTAAATTCCAGACAATTGGGTCAGCGGTGGGAAGAATACTTAGAAAACACACGTAGTTACTGAATACCTGCATTAAAAAGCCATCGCTGACACATGGGCCAATCAGAGTACTGCATTCTGAATACTTCTAAGTCGATGCGCATTGAAATTAAAGTGTAAAAAAAACGCGATGTAGGACTGAAAACAGGTTTGTGCTTGTTACTCTGTTGGCGTTCACATTTCCCATCACGGAAAAAGCACAAACACCTCACGGTAAGAGCAGAAGTTTCAGTTTTTCTCATTAATACCATGCAGTTTGAAGCTTTAACTGTGCGATCAAGTACTGCAATGTATTTTAGGAAAGTAGCCGTATCCTGAATACCACCAAAATGTAAAAGTAACGGTAAAGGAAGACAGGTACTCAAAGCAAAGTTAGTATTCAGAGTACACATTCTCGGTACATGTATTCAGTGCTTTTCCACCACCGAGGAGCAGGCACAACAGATGGATAATAATGTAGGAGATCTGAATGGGCAGAGGAGGAGGAGGTGGAGGAGGTGGGTGAGATCCTGGGAGGACTGCTGGGCCTCGGGGTTGTTAGTTTTAATTGGGCCTCTGGCTTTGGGACACGCAGGGACGGCATCAAAGGTCAGATATACATCAACGACCGCGGGGCGAGCCAACCCGAGCAGGACGGGCTGCGACGGGAATAATAGCGTTACTGTAATAGCGGCGCAGAGAGACTGTTAAGTGTGATCAAAAACAATTGGGACTAAAATGTCTTGATTACGATGGGGATATTAAACTATAACTGTAAAACGGTAAATGGTCACAGTTTTGTACAGCGCTTTTCCACCTTTAATCGCTTTTTTTTTTATATATCAAGGAACGACTCGCCCATTCGCACACCGGTTTACGCAGACAGTGGGGCGAGAGGCGGGTTAAGTGTCTTGCCCGAGGATACGACGACAGCGTTCATCTTCGAGAGCTGGAATCGCACCAATCGCGAGCTATGGGTCAGTGGATCCGCTTTATGTTAATGTCGAGAGCGGGTTCGAACTGCTAACCTTTGGATCAGCGGGCAAACACTTTGACCGACTGAGCCACTGTCGCCCAACAGTTTTTATTGATGGAAAATGGCTTCGTTTAAATCCTACACGCAAGACCCGAAGTAAGAATAGTTAAAAGGTAGTAAAGAACAGTAAAAGTAATAATTACAGTGGTCCCTCGTTTATCGCGGGGGTTACGTTCTAAAAATAACCCACAATAGGCAAAATCCGCGAAGTATCAGCTTTATTTTTTACAATTATTCTATGTTTTTGTCTGTAAAACCCCTCACCACACACTTTATACACTTTTCTCACACAGGCATTAACATTTTCTCACATTTCTCTCTCGTTTAAACTCTCTCAAAGTTCAAACCTTCGTAGGCGTCTTTGTCGGTGCAGAACGTTTCATCGACATCGTGGGTTTTGTCGGGGAGAAAACAAATTGCAAACGTACAGCACTTCAGAGTCACACTGCGATCCAACGTTTATGTAAATTTGTCTGAACACATTCTGTACTGGACAGGAGACACGGCACGGAGGAGACTGATGGACAATGGTCTACAGTCCAACAGCCAATCAGGACGCAGGACACAATGCACGATCAGACGATGTAAAAAAAAAAACATGAAAAATTACGCTAAGAAAGATCCGTGAAACAGTGAGATTGCAAAAGGTGAACTGCGATATAATAAGGGACAATTGTACAGAAAACAGACACTTTATTACGTCTCAAACACGCAAGAACCAATCAAAATACAACTTTAAACAAGATCATGATGTGGCAGCACTAGCAAACACGGATGGAAGTAAAAAGTCCACGTAATATATCTCCTATGAAGGAATTTTGAGTTACTTTTTAGCATGAAATGACCAAACTGTGCCTGTGGGCAGCGCTTCATTTGAAAATCCATATTTTCAGAAACACTTGTGGACTGGGTGAAGAGTCCGAGGAATCAGGCCAAAACAGTCACAGGGACACACGAAAAGTGACGCCAGCGAGACGAATATTTAAACACCAACATCAAACATCGATAATTACACCAATAATTTAGAAACAGAAATGAAAATGTCAACTAGGTGACGCTTAATTTCAGAATTAAAGTTTGCTGATATAATATAAAGTCAAAATTAATGGTTCTGGACTAACAGTTGATGTAAAGTGAAAATGTTAACAACAAATATTAACATTTCTTCATTGTTTTCTTGTCTGGGACTCAAGTTTTGACTGTCAGATCTGTTTTGAACAATAAACACAGCCTTATAAACATTTTACATACTTATTTGTTGTAAATATTAAGTGTTTCTATTCTACTTACCTTCTTAATTATTTTGAGCGCTCACAACAGTCATTTCTTCAAACCTTTACTCTAGTTTAACCGTTTTAACGCCTTTAGTTTTATTTATCTTACCTTTAGTTATTTAGACCTTCATTCTTCTTCTTCTCTTGTTTGTTTGTAGCTTTTGTTTGTTGCTTGTGGCGGGTCTGTGTCGTCGGGTAAACCGTGTTTTTTTTTCACGTGGGGGACTGGGTTGAACTTTCGTAGAGAAGCAAGTAGGTCAGAGAGAGTTTGAACATGAGATCGGGATGATGTTTGGAGCTGCAGAGTTCTGTCAGTGCGAGCGACGACTTCTTCTTTTGTCTTTAAGTCGGACGATTGTATGTGAGCGTAACGGTGGTGAACCTTTCGTCAGTCCGTCCACAAATGACAGGACGTAGGATGGAGCCACTTTGCTTTATTCCCTTTGTGACAGACATATAATAGACACACAATTGAATTTAAATGGGTGGTAGTGGAATAAATATTCTTCGAAATAAATGCACATTAAAAAAAATAAAATCAACCATACCTGTGACAGACATGTATAATACACACAAGTAAAGATGCCCTCACATTGGCTCCCTGTAACAATGAGAAAATTTAGAATTAGCGCTCCAAAATATAATAATTACATGTGAAAATACTGTCTAATTAACGTGTTCTTGTATTGTTGTTGAGAGGGAAAGTGAAACTATCAAAATAAAATACAAGAGAGCAATGCGCACTTCAGGTTTTTCAAAAATAAAAATGGCAAAATGATAAAATTCACGTATGAATTGAAAAGAAACATAATACACAAACAGGAAATAACAATAAGTGCATTTTTAACTTTAACTTACATGAGTCGTGTAGATTAAAGCATTCACACAATGACTCAACATCTCATAAAGCGTCCCACTTAATTTACAATTTATTAACGAATACTTTAGTTCAGGCATACCCAAAGTCCAATTGCGGCCTGTGTAGAAATTTCCACTGGTCCACAGCCTCTGGAATAAAAATAACTGTGTGGCTCGTTTGCTCTGTGTAAAATACACATGTGTGACTTTTATCATCAACTGGATAATCTGTCGCCTTCTGAGGTGAATAAATTCTAAAATCTCAGTAAATTTATTTTATTTATATTTAAATGTTTACTGTTTTTACATTAATTTTGTTTTTGAAAGGTGAAAGCCATTTGCAATAAAAAGTTAAAAAAAAATTGTTAATTTGCATTTAATATTAATGGCTCAAAGAATGATCAGGCCCCCAAACATTTTCACCTCACCAAATCTGGGCCTCTTTGCAAAAAGATTGGACTTTGCTTTAGACCTTAAACGTGCTGCGAGTCCACTGTACGTTTGTTTTGTTGAGTGTGAAATGTTGGAGCGCTGCTGCTTCGACCGGATGTCCCCCGAGTGTCCAAAGTGCGTCCGATCTTACCCAACTAAACGTCTAAATGTGGCACACTCGCTCAGCTCGAGTCGGTTTTGATTGGTCGTGTTGTAAGTGCCGCAGAGTTTCTCAAGTATTTTGGTGGTTTATTGTGCCCATTTCTTTAACAGCACCTGAAACAGCCAATTCAAGCCTTTGTGCCGAACACTGCCGCACAAAAACGTTTGGGAACATGACTTGCGTTCTTTTAACACCACCGGTTCCTCCGATGAGACTCTTCGGGAAGAATTCCTCATTCAAGTTTAATCGCGCCAGAGAAGGCAACAAATGACAAACACTTTCTTCTGCTGTCAAATCATCCAACTCAGCGAGGTCGGTGGAAATATTAATCGGTGTATTCATGTCCTCAAACTGGGCCTTCGGATATAATCAATGTGCTCTTTTGTTGAAACTAGTGGACTCTGAGATTGAGCGAACACTGTGCCATTTGCTCAAACAGGTTTCGTTTTATTACAATTGCTCTGTGTGTTTGTATGTTTGAACAAGCAACGTTAGCGTGAAGGAAGCCCCATGTCGAGTCCGTTTCATTCTTGACAGTGCATTTCGAGGCTGTTCTCAAGATGCGTCTGGTTGTTCGTGAGTTCAGGTTGAATAGTTGCTCTGGACGACACTATAGTTTCCATTTACGCCTTTTTAAGAATGGTTTCAGCCAAATAAACCAAAAAAACCCCCAAAAAACGTGCCAAATGTTCACGTATTTTAAAGCAAAAGATCATTATGAGCCAGTGAAGTCAGTGTAATCAGTCAAACTCAAGGCCCCCGGGCTAAATGTGGCCCCCCACGTCATTTTATGTGGCCCACAACAAGATAAATTAAAAGGTCTGACTGTCTTAAAATGTCAGTTTATTAGGAGATACAGTTATACAGCTATATTTTTACATCTATGGAAATGTATATGTGATATTTGTAACTTGAATAAGAAATAAATACAGAGACGGTTAATGAACAAGTTAAAAAAGTTGTTTATTTACATTACGTGTGGCCCTCGGTGAAAATGTGTTTGACGCCCCTGGTCTAATCTAATCACTTTATCCGTTGATTATAATAAGTAACTAAAGACTTAGCGGTTGCAGAAGGAGGTGACGCTCTTTTTTCCGCTCGTTCGTAAAGATGACGATATCCAAAGTGTCAAGTTAAGGCTAGTAATCCTTTGAGTCTTTTTAGTGTTCCCGCTTGCATCTTAGGAGCCACTGTGCGGTTTATTATCATGGACATTAATGACTTGTGCATGTCTATAGACCTGCAGACGTGTGTAACTGATAAGAGCGACGAGAAAACGTGAAAACAACGCAAGGATAAAACACAACACACAGTCATTTTTACACAATGAACATGATTTGACTGTCAGTTTGTCTAAATATCAGAGCTCATACAATCAAATCATGAATAAAAAAGTGCAAATTCTTTTTAATAATATTGGTTATTTTAAGTTTTATTGGTGGGTTTCAGGCGACAATCATATTTAATACAGATGGGGGCAGCCAAAATTAATATTATAAGCGTTGTAAGTGTGAGTTCTAAGGTCCATAAACTGTATAAAGAAGTGGACTAAGTGAGTTTGATGTCACCCACTGCTGGACACTGCCTTATATCTGTCTAAAGGGAGGAGCTAACCATCATATTTTTTTTCCCTCGATGCACGTAGCTTTTGTGTTTCAGCTGGTGCGGATGAAATTATCGAACAGCTGATCCATTTTTGGCAAGTTTCACATCAACCGCTTTGTCGGGGCCTTTAAAAAACAACTGTTTTACATATAACCCAGCGCAAAGTCTGTATTTGACACTAGACGCCATGGAGAATTTGTCAGATTTTGCTTCAGCTGAGCAGGTGTGGGGGCAATTTCAGATAATCCAGCTGCATCTTCCTCATCTCTGATAACAGAAAGTTCATTATCTCCCAAATGCTCCTTTTTCCGTAGTGATTCTACCTGTCCTTCCTGCTGTTGTTGTGCTGCATTCAGGGGCTTCGTACATGCTGTTATTCTGTTCCATTCCTGTTTCTTTAAAGCTTGTACTAATAAATTAACTGTCCACCTGGGAATAGTTATACATTTTAGTTAGTTAATAAGTCCGTCAAATCATTTCCCATGTTCATGAAACTATACACATCAAACCTGTGTATAAAAACAAAAAAACAAAAAAAACTGTCACATTTAATTTTATATTAGATCCCAAATGCAGAAAAGTTAAAGTTTGGAGATTTAAAAAAAGCTCAAACAATTAGTCAGAGGCTTCAGGCCCATTTCAGTTTGGTCCATCTGATGATGTCACATGTCACAGTGTAATTGTTCTGCACAAAGTGGTCTCGAGTTTTGTGATAAGTGGGTCCTGAGAGGAGCTGTGACTGTGCAGCTGAGGAGAACCAGCCTGAGGGACGTGCAGCAGATCTGCTCACAGCTCCTCATCAAAGACCTGCAGGTCAGGTCCCGGGGGAGGGGGGTGTGACTGAGGAGGGGCACAGTGTGAATCTGCTCCTGAACCGTGAGCTACTGTGCTGCTGCTTCTAGAGAAGAACTTTCATGAGAATAATCTAAGAATATTAACACAAATATATAAAATGAGATGCTTGTAAATGTTGTTCATTAATAAAATAGCCTGGAAACACAGAAAGGTATAAAAAGTAATAAACACTTAATACTAGTCTATAGTCAATAATTGTCAAAAAGTAAACAGTACTTTGGCCTACACATATGACGGCCATTACTCAGTATACATGAGGTTAGTTCTCCTCCTGTTCATCCTCGTCCACAGTCTCCTTGAAGGCCTTTTCTCTCTAACAGCACATTATGTACAAAATTAGTTATTTAGTCAAAAAGTGCAGCTTTGTACCTTCTTATCCTTCATATAATGCATCACAATGCAATAGAAACTCTCTAGAACAGCATCTGTTTGTTTTATCCTCAATATAAAAACAATTCAGAAAATACCTCACGGTGATAAATGCCCAATAAAAGTTCGCTAAAACTTCACGAAACTACTTACAAGTTGGACAGCCTGATAGTTGTTCGACGCTGCACGTCTGTGTTGGGGCAGCAGGTCTCTCTCGCCCCTCCCTCGCCGCACTCTTTCATTACTGTAAAACATGTAGAACTAGTGACCAGCCCCAGGCCTCCGCTTTCAGCAGCTGTTTAAACTGTGGAAATTCCTCATTCTTTTGTGGCGCTGCGGTAATTTGAAGAATTGTTTGTCAAATATCGACGCCGACAGCAGCCGACCTAATTATCGGATCAAACAATTACATTTCTCGGATCTGTACCGGACAAAATATGAGAAAAAGCACATTTGGGCAAACGCTGGACCAAATTCAGCCCTGCCTGTGGGTAAATATGTTCACTATTGTTCTCCTGTGCTATAGACAATGTGAGGTTTAATTCACATTGTCTCGTCAGTAAATCATCTGACCAGACACATCACAGCAACATCATGTGACACAGAAGAGGAACACGAAACTGTCCAGGTATGAAACAATTAGAAGAATCTGAAGAATACGGTTAAATAAGGACAATGACGAGACAAAGGCAGGTTAGCTTCTCTGGAGACTTTGTGAATAGCGTAAATCGACAATGGCCCCGTCAATTACTCCTGCGTCATTCGAAATCATAGACACTATATATAAATGGACGTAGCTAACCTGCTAGCCGCCGCGTTCCGACCAGGAAGTGATCATGGGAGCGCTTCCGGCTTCATCGACTCCGGCTCCAATTCACTTTACATTGAAAAATCGCTCCTCTCTCTGTAACTGCTGCTGTCAGACTCGTCATTTTGGTCTTAAAATGTTCGTATTAACCCGCTCTACATGATCATGGGGGTTTTATTTTGCTATTGTGTCCGTAAATCAAGATTTGAACATTAATAACAGACAAATCAGGTGCCTTCTTTCCTCAAGGTCACTCCCGCTAGCGTTAGCAACAGGTTTGATTGACAGCGTTGCTAAGCGCCTGCTCCCTGCTAAACCAACACAGCCTCAACAGCCTCACTCTGGAATAGCTGTGACATGAGGACAATGATGAGACAATGGCAGGTTAGCTTTAGCTTCTCTGGAGAGTTTGTGAATAATGATAACTGTTTCTGTGTCGAGTACTTGGTCTGAAAAGTTAAGAAAACCCCCGCACACTGTCTCACTCTTGATTCACTTTTATTCTCACGACGTTTAGATCCCTCTGACCTTCCGAAAAACATGCGTGCGGGAGTTTTCTTAACTTTTTAGAATCATGATCATTGATAATTTGTCCCTTAAATTACTCCTGTGTCATTGTAAATCACAGACTATGTTTATATAAATGGACATAGCTAACCTGCTAGCCGCCACGTTCCGAATAAGAAGTGATCACGGGCGCACTTCCGGCTCCATCGACTCTGGCTCCAATTCGCTTTACACTGGAAAACTGTGACCCCTCTCTCTGTAACTGCTGCAGTCAGACTCGTCATCCGTGCGACCAGATTGGCTCTTCGGTTGCTACGATACTCGCAGTCGGATTTCCTAAAATGGAACTCGTCTCCAAATTCGCCGCTATAACTTCTAGCCTCGACGAGCTTCATTTGACTTGAACCGAACACCGCGGGCGACGTCACACTCCTTTCGTCCGCTTCTTTATTCGGTTACGTTCTCAATAGAAGCCGTGTGTAGGTGCGGCGCTTATAGACTCGGCGCGTTCACGTTATGAGGCGCGCACAGACAGGGCAACGTCGAGATTAACCCAAAGTGACACCTTCTGATAGACCTCATGTCAGCTCCATCTTCTGCTTCATTACACCCACTAACATAGAAATGCACAAGCACACGCGCGGCGCCCGCTCTGTGCTGCTGTCGACAGTGTAGCGCGCGGAGAAATGGTGAATAAGGGAAAAATCCAGGCATGTCACTTTTACGAACAGCAATAAAATCTATCACAGCTCCCAGATGGGCCCATGATTTACGATTAGAACACGCGATTCTGTGTTGTACTCGTGAAAAATGGCAGGTTTGACGTAGGCTGACAATGACGTATAGTTTGTGCTATAACTCGACGTTGGTAAATGTTGTTATGTTTCACTCAGTAACACAAATTAGTCTGTTGTGCGTTATGTTTGGGGTACGGGAAGCTCAGACCTTCACATTTGTTACAACTCAACTTGAATTAAAGGGTCGTTCCTGTCACATGTTTTCCCCCCGAACAGATATCGTAAAAGCAGAAGCATTTCTATCATCTACAGGCTGGAGCGCTGTTAGCATGCTAGTTGTTTTTAGCTTTACCCACAGTTTGCACAAAAGCAGTAATAGCACGTAAGAGCAAAGGAACCTCTTTTATTATCAACCGGTCAGACAATCTACGCCAGTAATGTCATACACGCTCAAATTAGGTTGGAGCTCCGATTTTTCAGCCTCAGCAGAGCGTCTCCAGGATTTTCAGCAGGAAAGACAGGAAAGAGACACCTGTTATCAAAATAAACTTCAGTTTCCTTTCAAAATAAGTTCTTTAAAACACTAAAGTTGAGTAAATAACGAGCCTCGCATCCAGGAACTCGGGGATTGACCTTAGACTGTATAAAGAAGTGGACTAGAAGTGTGACATCAACCAAATCTACAAACACTTTAAGACAGAAACTGGTTCACTCAAAGGACAAAACCCCGAGCCATAAACGTAAAAAAGTAATGTGGTCTACTCCATTCAGTGTAGTGAAGAGTGCAGTGAGCGTTACACTGGAGAAACTAAACAGACACTTCATAAGAGGATGTACCAACACCAGCGTGAGAGCAGCTCAGGACCTCAGTCTGCTGTTCATCTCCATCTCAAACACACTAACCCCTGCTTTGAAGAGAGTGAGGTTTAGATCTGAGCCAGAAAAAAGAAATGGTTTGAGAGAGGAGTTGACGAAGCTATTTTTGTTAGGAAAGACAATCATTTCCTTAAACAGGAATGGGGGCCGGAGACATAATCTCTTACGGATCTATAATTTCATCCTCAAACCTAAAACAAACAAAAGAGAACAATAGGAGGGTCATTAAAGGTTGAATCTGGAGACAATAGCTGTTTACAGTTTCAGTGTTGTTAGCTCCTCCTTCAGACAGATATAAGGCAGTGTCCAGGAGTAATCTGACCAGAACTGAAGAAGAGGTTTGGATGAGCAGCGAAACGTCTTCACTCCTACAACGACTTGTCCAGTTGACAGATTTAAACTTCTTTTGCGATCACCCACAGCGTTCGGCTCGAGTCAAATGAAGCTCATTGAGGCAAGCAGTTATAGCAGCTAATTTAGACTTCCACATTTGGAATTCTGACCGCGAGTATCAGCGAGAGCCAATCCGGAGCGACATGTTAAGACCAAAATGACCAAAATGGCTCACGGCAGCAATTACAGAAGAGGTGTAACAATTTTTCAATGTAAAGTGAATTCTTTCTATTTGGCGTGAAGCAGCTAGCGCATTAGCAATGTCCATCTATGGGATTAACACATACAGTATTCCATCGTTAATTGTGGGGGTTAGGTTCTAAAAATAACGCGCAATAGGCGAAATCCGCTAAGTACCAGCTTTATTTTTTACAATTATTCTATATGTTTTTGGCTATAAAACCCCTCACCACACACTTTATACACTTTTCTCACACAGGCGTTAACATTTTCTCACATTTCTCTCTCGTTTAAACTCTCTCAACGTTCAAACCATCGTAGATTAAATCCCTCTTCCTCGATGATCACTTTGAAAAAGGTGAACCGCGATATAGCGAGGGATAACTGTAGTCGTGACGGAAAAATAACGACATCAAACAACAACTTTGCAAGGACAACTTAACCAAAGAAGATGTGCAGAGTGTAGCGAAACTGAAACTTAAATCGTAAGTATTAATTAACCTGTCCTCTTGTCAACTTTTGTACAGTTTTAAAACGTAATTCATCCATCAATAATGAACCTTTAATCAATCGGTGAGAACATACAGAGGCTAGTGCTACAGAGGCTAACGTTACGTGTTTGTTCTTGCCAGATTTCTCAAAGCTTTGCCAAAAATATTCAGCTAAAAGTACAAAAGAAATCTAGGACATACATCGAAATTCATGTATATTTTTTCGCGTCATTGCTAATTTCTTCCCGAACTAGTAAAACTCGCTCAATCCAAAGTTTGTTCACAGCGTCACAACTATTAAAAGACTCTATTAACCCGCTGATTGAACTAAATGAGCCCCTGACCTTCATTTGAGCTCGTTTTCTGTTTACTTCTTTTATGCATTAGTCGTTTACTCCAACAATAAGAGACAATGGCCATCACGGCTTTGACCTGACGCAGATACCATCAGAGGAGCAACTGCTGAGACAACACATGCTCCATTTGCAGTGCAGTTAACAGAGTGTAAATATTTAACAACAATGTGTGCTTATCAAACTATGCACATTATATTTCGCCATTGACCTTTTTGTCCCGGGACTGCATCAGAGCGATAACACCGGCTTCGGAAACACTCGGCGCCATCGACCTGCGCATTGTTTTGTCTAATAGAACCGTTTTCTAAGCAAAACTGTTCAACCGTTTCAGGCGTCTACGGGAAATAATAAAAGTAGCTTGAGATGGCGTCATAGCAACAAGCAAATTAAGCATTTTAAACTTCAGCGGTAGTAGCAACAGTCTTACTTTTGTAGAGATGTTGTGTTTGATTTTTAAAGAAATATGCCGTTGTCGCTGCCACGTTCAGTTTCCTCGGCGACGTCAGCTTTAGTTGGTGGAGCGTTTGCCCGTCGATCGGAAGGTTGGCGGTTCAAATCCCGCTCTCAACGTAAACATCTGTAACAAACATAACTATACACGTTTTAAATTGCACGTACACTTTAATAACACGCAGCACTTTGAACATTATTTGCACTTTAAGAAAAGACAGTTGCACATAAGGGATTTTACTTAACTTGTCTCTTCTTTTACCCAAATTTAGATCTGGAGGTTTTGATTGAAGCTGCGTGTCCTGAAATTTAAAGTTAACAGCTAATAATTAAATTGGACATGTGCAATATTAGTGCAATACTTGTTTAAGAATGTTTTTAAGTGTTGGCGTGTTGTGTAATTTGTAGTGTTTTTAGTGAATAGTGTTAAGAATGTTTAACTTCCCTCCTGTGTCCTTGTGTCCAGGTGTCAAAGACGTCCCCGGGGAAACGAGCTCCTTAAAAAGGTTCCAGGGCAGGACCGAGGTGAGGCATGATGGGTATTTTAAAGGGTTTTAAGTATATTTGGTGTTTGTTTTTAGGGTTTACGTGTGTAATATATGTGTAAAGTCAATTTGATTTATGGGTTTATTTGGTTTTATGGAGGTTTAAGAGTTTTAAAGAGCAAATGTTATTTTTAAACACCCCTTTTAAGTAACAACAGTTTTATCCAGTTGGTGGGACAGTATAAAAGACGCCTGAAACAACACACCAGGTTCTGCTGCTGGACGAGACGCTGCTCCTCAAACCTCCATCACAAAATGCACTTGCACTTTGGTGATTGGTTGAAAAAGAAATCAAATTGTGGACCACACCCGCGCTGCCGTCTTCTGTCCCACATCCTACCGCTAAAGTCCAGCCTACGTTACAACAGATGAAGGCTGTCGTTCTGTCCTTGGGCAAGACACTTAACCCACCTCACCCCCAGTGTCTGTGTGCTCTGGTGTATGAATGGGTTAGCTGGGTATAAAAATGTGACCTTCATACTATTATTCTCATGACATAATTCTATAGCTAATTTGTATCATTAATCAGGAGATCACATTTAATTTTTTAAGAGTCTAGAATTATTAGGACACTCCATTCACAGCCTCGGTCAAAGAATCTCAGATCATTTTGTCTCTCTGGGTTTGTCTCTTTTATTTTGGATCAAATATTCTCCCATGCAAAACAACTTTCTCCAGCTAAACTCAGAAAAGACTGAAGTCATCGTCTTTGGCCACAGAAACAAAGAGACAGTGTCAGCAGTCACCTCCAGTCTCTCTCTCTATAACCTTCAAATCAGGCTAGAAATCTAAGGGTAATAATGGACTCAGACTTGAACTTTAACAGCCACATCAAATCAATAACATCTGCAGCTTTTTACCATCTAAACATGTCAAAAATCAAATATATACTGTCAAAACTAGACTTACAGAGACTTATCCATGTGTTTGTCTCCAGTAGATTAGACGACTGTAACGTCCTCTCACTGTAAGACACTGCAGAACATCCAGAACACTGCTGCTCAGGACTGAACCAGGAAGTACTTCACACATGTGTCCTGTGGCTCAGGTCTCTGGCTCCTGTGGCTCAGAGACTTTAAAGCAGCTCAGTGTGAACAAGTCTCTCCATGGACCAGCACCAAAGAACATCTCCCACATGAGCCACATGAACCATCTACACTCTGAGGACTAAACCAGGACTAAACCAGGACTAAACCGGGACTAAACCAGGATCAAACATGGACTAAACCAGGACTAAACCAGGACTGAACCAGGACTAAACCAGGACTAAACCAGGACTAAACCAGGATCAAACATGGACTAAACCAGGAGTAAACCAGGATTAAACCAGGACTGAACCAGGATTGAACATGGACTGAACCAGGACTAAACATGGACTGAACCAGGACTAAACCAGGACTAAACCAGGACTAAACCAGAGCTAAACCAGGACTAAACCAGGACTAAACCAGAGCTAAACCAGGACTAAACCAGGACTAAACCAGAGCTAAACCAGGACTAAACCAGGACTAAACCAGGACTAAACCAGGACTAAACATGGACTGAACCAGGACTGAACCAGGACTAAACCAGGACTAAACCAGAGCTAAACCAGGACTAAACCAGGACTAAACCAGAGCTAAACCAGGATTAAACATGGACTGAACCAGGACTAAACATGGACTGAACCAGGACTAAACCAGGACTAAACATGGACTGAACCAGGACTAAACCAGGACTAAACCAGGACTAAACCAGAGCTAAACCAGGACTAAACCAGGACTAAACATGGACTGAACCAGAACTAAACCAGGACTGAACCAGGACTGAACCTGGTGAATCAGTGTTTCAGTTTTTATTCTGCCTCTTTTCTTTTGATGTTCATTTTATGATGATTATTTAAGTTTTGATTTGTTTGTTGTATGTGTTATCCCTGCTCTCTCTCCATGGACCTCTCCAGGTGGCGCTCCTCCAGCTCACAGCTGATTGACAGCAGGGCCCTGCGTCTGATTGGAGCAACAATCAAGAGCCTGGCCAATCGTGACCTTTCACCTGTGGCAGCTCCCCCTTTAAAAGCACCCGCCCCCTGTTACTCCAGGCTGCTGGGGTCAGGAACAGCACGTTACTTTTGGTCTGTGTGATTCTTGTAACTTGGACTTTGAAATTGTGACACTCAGATTTTTGTTTAATTCTGAGACTCGTTTGTTTTGTGTAATTGGAATTTTAGTACTTTTGTTCTGTTAGCTGTATTTAAGTTACACATTGAAAACTACTGCGTTAAGAGCCTCTTTTTGTTAGTTTTTTTGTTTAACATTCTTTTTAAATAAATTATAACTTTAGTTTCACAATTTCCCATCTTATTTTGTTACTTTCCTTTTCCCTCGCTGAGCTGGATCATAACATTTGTATTGTGATTTTAATGTCTGTAATCGTGAAGGAAGTGATCACAGGTGGAGAGTATGAGTTACAAAGGAGCCTCTAGTACTTGTACTCTGAGAAAGGTACTATCTGCAGAAGGCTGGTCCTATAAGGATTTAAACTAAGTCCACATACTGCCCCTACAAGGTCACAAATGGGTCGACCGTTAACTGTTGCCAGAAGGTAAAACACGTCACTGAAAAGATTCTTACAGAGGTCTCTTATCACAGAACAAAAGTAACAGGAGTGAGTGAGGACATCTTAAATTAAGCATGTGTCCAATTCTTACTGAGAAACAAGTTCACCTCAATGTTTAAGACGCACAGTAATTCAACACAAGATTAGTGAAGTAATGAAACAAAAATCATGCTTTCAATGTCTTCCTTATTCTGTAGAACCCTTTGAATTACAATTTGAAGAGTAGAAAACCCGGCTTTGCTTCCTAAATCTAGAAATAAAATGGATTGATGTGACCCAAGAAAAGTTGTTTGGCCGCGTTGCCGAGCAGCACCATGCAGCCGCTGGAAATGGCCAGATAATTTCTTTGCCCAATTACCTATTTCGGCCATTTATTCTATTTTAGACTTTAGACTTTGTGAATCTGTGACTCAGCTCGGGTCAAACTGGGACATCAGGCTTGGATTTTCCTGAGCAATTCTTGTTTTAGTAGAACCGTTTTACCCACCAGTGATAACAGTGCGCCGTAAAAGGTTTATGGAGGGTAAAACGCGGGCCTAAAATATTACAAAAATGTTTGACAAATGATAGTGAGACAAGAAAAGAAGAGGCAGTGCTGCAAACTTGTACGGAGCAGCGGGTCTGAGAGTGTCCATTTTTAACTGTCCGTCCAGCACAAGGTGACCTCTGTCGCACATTTAGGCAGAGACAGACTGGATATAGATGGATAATTTCATGGCCTCTGCTGCAGCCAACTTTTTCCTGGGTTTTTTTTTTTTTTGGGGTGGGACGAGCACAAGACTGATGTGATGTTCTGAGGACAAACAGGGTCAAACACAGCGGAACACAACACCGGTGCGAAAAAAACCCCAAAACATTTATTATGTGACACCGAGAGAACGTCAACATTGTGTGCATAAAGATGATTCGCCAAAGACTTATTGTCAGCACTTGTTTCCTATAAAATCTTTTATTCTACTGTACAGCTTCCTCACAACGCGTCTGTCCTCCAGAGCTCTCATCTATTAAAGGCTCTATATTACACAGAATCGACTCTCTGTGAGTTATAATGTTGTTACCGTTGTCTTGCCCCAGTACAAATAGTATATATTCACTGCGCGCTGTCTACATTTAATTACAAAGCGTATTATTATTGTTAGCGATCTGCAAATGGATGTGTATTTGTCCTGGAAAACATCTGCAGCTGCTTGTCCTGGGAGTGGGTCTCTGCTTAACTCTGGTTCTCCTCGAGGTTTCTCTTTTTCTCACTGAGTTTTTTGAGTTTTTCTACAGGGGGCGCTCTGGGACAGTGTTTCCTGCAGGACGAGGGTGTTCAAACTATGGCCCAGGGGCGAAATGCGGCCCTCAGACCAATTTTTATCGGCCCTCAGACCTTCAGTTAAAGTGGCCAATTGATCATAATCAGCACTTTTTACGGCAAATTTGAGTAATCCCACCAATATAACCTAAATAACATCACGTTTCATTTTCATACAGACTTAATATTAATGTTTCAAGCGTTATTTAAAGTATGAAGTCAAAACTATGTGAAATACATCCGTCTAAATATTTTCAAGATATGGCCTTTGGTGAAAAGAGTTTGGACATCGCTGGTCTAAGGACAAGGGGGCGCTCTGGGACAGTGGTTCCTGCAGGAGGAGCGTCTAAAGACAGGGGGCGCTCTGGGACACTTCTCCATTTGCTTGTTTTCTGATGATTCATTTTCTTGTCTGTTTCTGTTTCATTGTCGATTTTCTAACTTTCTGCTGGTTAAGTCAGTTCTCACGTTCAGCCCTTTTGTGATTTTGGGCTTTACAAAAATACATTGAATTGAAGTGCGTGTTAGCATGCTAGTTGCTGTTAGCTTTACGATGATGGCAAAACTCCACACTCTGGTCTCTGAAAGTTGTGAAAAGTGCTTATAAACTCATCACGGTGAGTATTTAGTATGCTCAGAGTACATAAGGTAAAAAACTTTAAACTACTTCAAACCATTTCAAATTAACTCATATTTTTCATTAATTAAGTCCCTTCACCAGATCAAGGCAGGACATACATTTATACCCTCACAAATGCCAAAAAATTTACTTAACTACATGAAATCTCAGATGTAAAAATCATTTGATATAATTTAATACCAGCGCAGCTCAAAATAGCAATAATACGCTGCAGTCTTGCCTCTAAAGTCCAAAGTTATTGAAAGCTTATTTTCTTGGATTTAGCGCTTGGCAAAGTAACGCGTTTTCTCTCAGACGGAGGACACAGACTCAGTTGGCTCGCGTCTCACTGTCTGCATGTACTTCACATCAGCGTGGGTCGTTTTAAATACAAATTTCTGCCCGATATTTGAAAATACGGCTACTCTGACCTTTAACCTTTTAAGGACTGGGCTCATTATAGACCATTATAGCTCACCTAGACTTTTACGTTTACTCTTTTTAGCCATAAAAATCATGTTTAAAAGTATCAGAAGGTACTGCATTTTTTCCACAAAACTACCTCTATTTTACATATCCATCCGTATTTTTCCTTTGACGCATCGACTAACCCCCTCGTGGCACCTGCGCTCTGATTGGTCGTCCTTGAGTGACATCATAATCACATTACCGTAATGACAGTAACATATTTAAAAAGCCCCGCGCCTCTGCTTTGAGATGCCGTTTGAATTTATATGATAGCACAATTGGTTGCGGAGTTACGGTGAAGGAAAATTTGCGACCGCGCTCTGTCGGCGACGATAGCATCCGCCGCTACAGGGTTAATGACGGCAAACGTTTTGAATCTAATTAGCTGTGGCACAAGTTAGCAGCTCCACGCTAAGACTGGGATGAAGGTTGAGGATCTAATTGAGTTTCCATAAGTTACATAAGTAGGTATTAAGTTGTAGTCCATATTTCTTTTTTCCAGTCCAAAAAAAAAGCTCGAAATGAAAAAAATAGGCCTTAGCGCAGAAATCCACAGTTTTGTCCAAGACGCCGACCTGAGCGCGCCACAGCCACAGCGAGGGGGACAAGTTTGATTGTAATTACGTCCAGTTGCATTTTTATGTTCGATTACCAAAAGTATATAAGGTAGAGCAGGGGTCTCCAACTGTTTTCCGCAACAAAAACGCCAGAGAAATACTAATCTAACAAATATATAAGAGCCAAGCGAGACTCAGACGTGGTACAGTTCGATGTCTATAAAACAAAAACCATAATCCGTTTATTATTGCACAAAGTTTGGCATGAAAATGACACTTTTACAATGGTAATGAATCAGATTTTAGATATTCAGCTCAA
Organism: Periophthalmus magnuspinnatus; assembly: GCF_009829125.3. Lineage (NCBI taxonomy): Eukaryota > Metazoa > Chordata > Actinopteri > Gobiiformes > Gobiidae > Periophthalmus > Periophthalmus magnuspinnatus. The sequence goes on along the minus strand of NC_047136.2, from coordinate 4,716,674 downwards.
TGCGTGTACAGTATACGATCAGAAATACTTTGGCGAGCGACTTGGAAAGGGACGGAGAGCGACAGGTTGGAGACTCCTGTAGTAGAGCGATATCACAAACTAGGAACTTTCTTCGGTGATAAAGTGCGACATAAAAACACTGCACAATAATAATATAAGTAGAAATATAGCTATTACGTACAAAATATATACAACAACATCAGAACAACAGTGAAAACATGACAAATTAAGGCGACCGGTGTTATAAAGTGTCCAGTTTCGCGCAGATATCAGTCTAAACCACGCCTCAAACATGGTCGTCCAATCAGATTTGTTCATTTCAGTGACTCAAATAAGCTCATTGATCGTCTAAAATCAAACTTCTTCCACGGCAGACTGTCCGAGTTTACTTCCTCAACGATTCTGCGGAAATCCACGATGTTTTTCAGTCCCTTGTGACACTTTCGTCCTTTTTTATTTCCTTCGTAAGCCGCCATGTTTGTTGTGATATATGAACCCGAGTGGCACGACCTGAACACATCGTTGTAAAGTACTGAAGTAGTGTGTGTTCTGCATCATTTCATATGCAAAATGTAAAGTGAGCGTGTGGGTGTTTTCGTATATCAAGTAGTACTGCGAAAAGAAACCGCAGAACTGTAGAACTGGTGAACTTTTTTTGAGGGCCATGTATATTTATGTAGCTTGTTGCTTTAAGAGAAATATAGTGCCTCCCCACACGCTCTGGGCCAGGAGGACTGCTGGATGAGTTTGCAAAATAATTTATGCTATCAGAATTGGGTGCTCGACCTTCAAATGCTTAGAATTGGCACCTATGCATAAGGTATGTGAACCCAGGGCCAGCATCACCTCTCAAAAAATATTACAGTGTCAGGAAAGATTAGGGGCTATGGGAACCAAGTTTCGCTGGTGCAGAAACTTAGCCTTGAAATATGTATCCAGGATAGCACAAAGGTGTTCAATATTCAGAGTGGATTCTACACCAGTACAGGAAAATCAAAATACTGCAGAAAGAAACAAATATCTTGTATTGTGTTGGATTTTGAGAACAGCAGTTTTTGTGTTTTTTTCCGTCATATTCCCCAACGGCAGTGACGAGCTCCAATCAGAGGAACTCCATTGGTTTTGATTTGATTTAAGTTGAGAATCTGTGGCTCCTGATGGGTTGATTGAAGGGGATTGTCATTGTAACGTCTGGGGGGGGATCAACGACGCAGACTCGGAGTAAGGTTTAACAGAGCGTATTACAAACAAGAGGATGGGAATGCTGGTTGGAGGAGCAGGAAGTAGGAAGCTGCGTCGGAGGCTGAGGTGTTTGAACCGGTTGTAGGAAGCCGGGGCGGAGGTGAGTCCAAGAAGAAAATGAGAAACACCAACTGAGTACTATGACTATAACCACAAAGAACAGACTGAGGCTCGATTACTGATTGGTTGCAGGTGTGTAGTGAGTAGTGGGCGGTGCCAGAGTCTCCACCCAGCTCCAGGTACAGAAGGGAGGAGGGAAAACAGCACAGAACACACAGACAGACTGGGATCTTGACAGGAATGGGTCAAATGCAGAGGACAAGTCTCTCTACAGGAACGACACATGAACCTGAACCTTAACCGGAGAGATTTTCAGCAGAGATGGGCAGATGAAGCTTCATGAAGCATTGAAGTCTTTCATCCAAGCAGTTCACTCCAGCACAAAGCTTCTTGTAGCTTCATTTGCTCTAGTACGACATCTACTGGACGCAAAAATATCAGTCACATGAATTTGAAGTGTGTGGCATTTTGCAGAAAGCCAAAACATGTATATTGTAGTGATGGCAGTATACAGTGTGTATATGTGTACTGGCTGTATGGAAAATTATTATGTGGAAATGATGAAAATGGAAATGATCAGTTACAGCGAGATGAGGGGGGTGGACGTGTGGACAGTGATTATGGTTTAGGGGCACATGATTGGTTTTATTTAAAAACAACATTCAATTCTATCCCGACTCTCTCCTCACGCTCCTATATCTCCAAAATTATCTCTACCTCTCTCCAGACTGTCTCCAAACTGTCTCTAAACTGTCTCTAAACTGTCTCCAGACTGTCTCCAGACTGTCTCCAGACTGTCTACAAACCGTCTCCAGACTGTCTCTAAACTGTCTCCAGACTGTCTCTAGACTGTCTCCAAACTATCTCCAGACTGTCTCCAAACCGTCTCCAGACTGTCTCCAAACCGTCTCCAGACTGTCTCCAGACTGTCTCCAGACTGTCTTCAGACTGTCTCCAAACTGTCTCCAGACTGTCTCTAGACTGTCTCCAAACTGTCTCCAGACTGTCTCCAAACCGTCTCCAGACTGTCTCCAAACCGTCTCCAGACTGTCTCCAAACTGTCTCCAGACTGTCTTCAAACTGTCTCCAAACTGTCTCCAAACTGTCTCCAAACTATCTCCAGACTGTCTTCAGACTGTCTCCAAACTGTCTCCAAACTGTCTCCAAACTATCTCCAGACTGTCTCCAGACTGTCTCCAGACTGTCTACAAACCGTCTCCAGACTGTCTCTAAACTGTCTCCAGACTGTCTCTAGACTGTCTCCAAACTATCTCCAGACTGTCTCCAAACCGTCTCCAGACTGTCTCCAAACCGTCTCCAGACTGTCTCCAGACTGTCTCCAGACTGTCTTCAGACTGTCTCCAAACTGTCTCCAGACTGTCTCCAAACTGTCTCCAGACTGTCTCTAGACTGTCTCCAAACTGTCTCCAGACTGTCTCCAAACCGTCTCCAGACTGTCTCCAAACCGTCTCCAGACTGTCTCCAAACTGTCTCCAGACTGTCTTCAGACTGTCTCCAAACTGTCTCCAAACTGTCTCCAAACTATCTCCAGACTGTCTTCAGACTGTCTCCAAACTGTCTCCAAACTGTCTCCAAACTATCTCCAGACTGTCTCCAAACTGTCTCCAGACTGTCTCCAGACTGTCTCTAAACTGTCTCCAGACTGTCTCTAGACTGTCTCCAAACTGTCTCCAAACTGTCTCCAGACTGTCTCCAGACTGTCTCTAAACTGTCTCCAGACTGTCTCCAAACTGTCTCCAAACCGTCTCCAAACTGTCTCCAGACTGTCTCCAGACTGTCTCCAGACTCTCACTGACCACAACTCTCCATCAAACCCTCACATTTTGACTGGAGCCTGAGGGGTTAATATCGCTGTCAAAACTCCGAAACAAAATCCAAACCACTTCCTGAATCAGTCACATGGTACAGCCGGGCAGCGAGGCTTCGGACGTCATCATTTTCAGCTCCTCCCCTGAATGAAGCGAGCCTCACGGAAACACCCCCTCCCCGACTCGGGCTTCACTGTCACATCACTAATTTTTTGTAGTGGTAACAATTATGAAGTCATACTTAATACGCTCACATTACATTACGTTTTTATATGGCGCTTTTCCACCTTCAAGCACTTTACATTCATACATTTATACACCAGGGTACGCACAAACCGGAGGCGAGGTTAGGTTAACTGTATTACCCAAGGACACAACAACAGCCTTCATCTGTGGGAGTTGGGAAAGTGGGATTCGAACCACCAACCGTCACATCAAGATTCAGTTCTAGGAGCCATTTTGTTTGCCTTTTGTAACGTTTGACTGCGACCACGGTAAGTAAAGTACGATTATTATTGGCAGCGTCAGAAGGCTGGTTCTTTTTCGAGTCTGGAGTGTGAATAAAACACATCAATATTGAAATTTTGAAGCCGAAATGTATTGAAGTGTATAAAAAATAATAAACAAGACAAACAGTAACAGTGATTTGTATTTGTATTGTTGGTTGTTGCACAGGTTCAATGTCTTTTGTATTATAAGTTTATGCCAAAGTTCATGAATACAATGACCAAGTTTTGATCCAAAGTCCAAAAAAATGATATAAATAGATTCCAAGGAAAAAAAAAATCTGCTGTAGGACAACTTATTTTGTCCTACCACATAAGATCTGGGTATCTCACCATCAAGACGTGAGGGTTGTAGTCCATACTGCTTTTTTTCCAGTCCAGAAAAAAACAAAAAAAACAAAACTGACTATTGAGAAGTAGAGGGTTAAGAAAAATACGTCTTCGTCCGGAAATCCACAGTTTTGTCCGAGGCGCCGACCTGAGCACAGCGAGGAGCGAAGGAGGAGACGGGGAAGTGACCTCTGTGACCCCGCGACTTAAAGGCAGAGGGGACCGCAGCAACAACAGGAAGTGACATCCACATAAACGGCTTAGGAAGTGCGGGTTAGACGTTCATTCGTGCACCTCCAGCCTCTACGGGGCGCTGTGGTTTAAATGTTTGGAGTGGAAATCCCAGGTTTAAAAGGGGGCGGATGTTTGAAGGTGTAGAGGTGTATGATTTTTGATCGTGTCTATAGATGTTCCACTGTGTTGTTGTGGCAAAGTTGAGCCAAATAAATGTGTTTTAGCTACGAATCACTGGACTCTTGAAGGTGTACATCCATTTTATTCCGTTTATCTGGGGCCGGGTCGCGGGGGCAGCAGTCTAAACAGGGACTCCCAGACTTCCCTCACCCCAGACATGTCCTCCAACCAGTAGCGGCGATTTGCACAGGGTAAATTAGCCTCTACACCAACGATTCACTACATTTAAAGGCCTTAAAATCTGTGCGAAATACTTTTAGTTTTTACTCTTTAAGCACATGTTTAAACAGGTACTTTAATACTTTTACTTAGGTAGATTTTCATGTGATACTTTTACTTGATTTTTTTTTTTTTTCCTCCAGTTTCTGTGCTTTTATTTAAGTAACAAAATTGCCTACACTGATCCCTCATTTATCTTGGGGGTTACGTCCTAAAAATAACCCGCAACAGGCAAAATCCGCGAAGTATCAGCGTTATTTTTTACATTTATTCTATATGTTTTTGTCTGTAAAACCCCTCACCACACACTTTATACACTTTTCTCACACAGGCGTTAACATTTTCTCACATTTCTCTCTCGTTTAAACTCTCTCAAAGTTCAAACCTTCGTAGGCGTCTTTGTCGGTGCAGAACGTTTCATCGACATTGTGGGTTTTGTCGGAGGAGAAAACAAATTGCAAACGCACAGCACTTCAGAGTCACACTGCGATCCAACGTTTATGTAAATTTGTCTGAACACATTCTGTACTGGACAGGAGACACGGCACGGAGGAGACTGATGGACAATGGTCTACAGTCCAACAGCCAATCAGGACGCAGAACACAATGCACGTAAAAAACATGTAAAATTGCACAAAAGAATCTACAAAAGGTGAACCGCGATATAGCGAGGGACAACTGTACTTCTTCCACCTCTGGTCCTGGGATTTTTTTACTGTTTTTGTTTTACTTTGGTTATTACTTTTATTTGCCACATCACAATAAATTCATTCCTCGTGGTAAACTCCAAACTCCCTTTATGCCCTGGACATAATGACAATGGACGACATTTGTCACGGCGGCGTTTGTCGTCTTATAGCAGTAAACATTGATACACATGTTCTGCTGCCTGCGCTAATTAAAATGAGCCCATCATTTTGACTTTTCTCACTTTTATGATTCAGTCTGGAAAAAAAAAAAAACGCTAATATGCTCAGCAGTGAAAAAGATGAGTGCCATAAAGAGGCGCCTGGTGGATGTGGATATAATCACGTTTGGCACATGGACGAGGAGGAGTTCATGTGTGAGACTGAGGGGAGAAAATGAGAGGAAGTGTTACATTTGCCTCAGACTGGAGCCAAAATGAGAAAACATTTTCATTAACCCAATTACCACATGCTCCCATTAATACAGCACTACAGGCCTGACAGTACTACAGTACTACAGTACTACAGGCCTGACAGTACTACAGTACTACAGTACTACAGTACTACAGCACTACAGGCCTGACAGTACTACAGTACTACAGTACTACAGTACTACAGTACTAACAGTACTACAGTCAGGCACTGGCAACGGGTTTGGATACTGGTGTTCTCTCTCTCTTCTTCATTCTTTCCCTCTTCTTCACCCTCTTCTTCACTCTTTCCCTCTTCATTCTCTCCCTCTCTTCATTATTTCCCTCTTCTTCACCCTCTCCCTCTTCCTCCACTTTTTCACTCTTTCCCTCTGCTTCTCTCTCCCTCTCTTCTTCACCCTCTTCCTTTCTTTCACCCTCTCCCTCTTCTTCCTCTTCACTTTTTCTCTCCTCTCTTGCCCTCTCCTTCACTGTCTCCCTCTTTCTCTCTCTCCCTCTCCTTCACTCTTTCCCTCTTCTCTCTCTCTCCCTCTTCCACCCTCCCTCTCTTTCTCTCTTTCACTCACGATGGAAGAGTAAATGCATGTTATTATGCAAAGGCCAAGCTGTAGAATTAGCAAAGTTATAGATGTGATCCTCTAGTTACACACACACACACACACACACACACACACGCGCACCCCCCCCCCCCCAAAAAAAGGTTTAACTTTTCTCAGTGATACTTCTTGAGAAGCTGTAGTTCCAAAAAGAAGTGCTACAATGACAAAAATACAAAATTTAATACAAAATTCTGAGGCCAAAATTGTAAACTGAATCTCACAATTTGCATTTATTATAACGAATTGTCTTGTTCTGGGTCATATTATGGTATTTTTGTAGATTTTATGCAGTAATTATTAAAGGTTAAAATGGGAATGCTCATCAACCTTTTCAGAAGCGTAATCTAAAAATATTTTCACAATTTCCATCTTTAATTTTTTTGAGCCTGTCTATTTATATATTATAAATAAATGTATTTAATACATGATTTGCCTGTTGTTGAATACGTTGCAGTAACCTGAGAGTTGAAAAGAGACGTGACGCCGAAGTTCAACCCAGGACAAGTTTGTTTAGCATCAGTACAAGACCCAGCACCTGCAGACATGGACCCTCAACACACTGAGATAGTGCTGTCCATTCAGATCTAGTGTAGTATAGTGTTTGCATATATATATATCTTCCCCGGGGCCTCCTCCCGGTGGGACAGGCCCAGAACACCTCCCCAGGGACGCCTCAGCCTTGACCAAAACCACTAATCCAGTTCACTTCCTGTATTGTTCTATTAACCAGGAAGTGCAGATCATTTAGTTCATCTTTTTCAAACAGCTGATAACTGGATGAGGAGGAGGAGGAGGTGAGGGGGGAATGCTTCTTGCTGCACATCAGGGCTTCAGTCAAGTGTTGTGGGACTTTAAAAAACAGCTAAAACAAAAACAGACTCGGTGAAGTTGTTTTTCACAGCCACAAGTTTAGTTCAAAACAAAGCAGCTCCTCTTTATGTGCATTTTAAAGTTTAACAGTGAAGTTTTCAAGGTCCCGCGCCGATGTGTGTGTGCGTGTGTGTAGGTGTGTGTGTGTGTGTGTGTGTGCCCCGCCGCGGTGACTTTGGTCCCTCAGTCCCACCTCAAACACGGGGCAAGATTGTGATCAGACGGGACCGTGTTCGCAATCTGCATAAGAGCCGCTCACGTCCCGTCAATGTCACTTTGACGGAGTGAAGGCTACAGGTGTGTGTGTGTGTGTGAGAGGGTGGGGGTGTGCATGTGTGTGTGCGTGTGCTGCTGTTTAAGACACGCCTCCACCGTTTGTGTGTGTGTGTGCATCAGTTTAAGCCACGCCTCCTTCGTTTGTGTGTGCATCAGTTTAAGCCACGCCTCCTTCGTTTGTGTGTGCATCAGTTTAAGCCACGCCTCCTTCGTTTGTGTGTGTGCTGTTTAAGACACGCCTCCATCATTTGTGTGTGTGCTGTTTAAGCCACGCCTCCATCGTTTGTGTGTGTGCTGTTTAAGACACACCTCAATCATTTGTGTGTGTGTGCATCAGTTTAAGCCACGCCTCCCTCGTTTGTCTGTGTGTGCATCAGTTTAAGCCACGCCTCCATCGTTTGTGTGTGCATCAGTTTAAGCCACGCCTCCATCGTTTGTGTGTGCATCAGTTTAAGCCACGCCTCCTTCGTTTGTGTGTGCATCAGTTTAAGCCACGCCTCCTTCGTTTGTGTGTGCATCAGTTTAAGCCACGCCTCCATCGTTTGTGTGTGCATCGGTTTAAGACACGCCTCCATCGTTTGTGTGTGTAAGTGTTGCTGTTTAAGACACGCCTCCATCTTTTCTATGTGTGTGTGTGTCTGAGTGAGTGTGTGTGTGTCTGAGTGAGTGTTTGTGTGTCGGGGCGGGTGTGTGTGTGTGTGTGTGTGTGTGTCTGAGTGAGTGTGTATCCTAAAAACTCTGATTTTCACGCTTGAGGAGAGCAGATTTTCATATGTCGAGGGCGAGCGCCTCACTGAGCTGTGACCGGTCTGGGGCACTGATGCGTTTGAAGAGTCTGCGTAACACAAGCCGAGATAAACACAAGAAACACACCTCCGTTATTTCAGTCTCAGCTGTTTTCACTCTTTTCATTCTGATCTTTGAACTCGTCTTTAAACAGAACATTTTGCTAAACGACTTTCCCGCGTCAAAGAGCAAATCGGCGAGTCAACAAGTTTTCACTCAACCTCAAACCTGGATAAAATAACAAGGAGCTGGAGCAAACCTGAAAGTAAAAAGCAGTACGTTTGTTATTGTTCGCGATGTGACTTTAGTGAACGAGTCGGCTCTTTTGAACAGTTCCTTAAACGACTGGAACTGGATCTAATTTTTTAAAAGAACTCAATCTTTTCTGTCCAATTTAGTACGTGTTTTATACTGATTATCACCAATCAACACAGAAGAGCAGACAAACACAAGTGAAAGTTTTGTTCATAAAAAAAAATTAAAAAAAACTTGCCATCATAATAACAGTTAGGACACAGCTGAGACGTTACATTGCTCCACAGCGCCCCCTTGAATGGGACCAAAAATAATTACTTTGTCACAAACATTTCAAATTTGGCAAGGACATCTGTATTGACTTACTGAGAAAAAAAAAAAAAGCCAATGAGAACATACATCTGTTTGCATTCGTGTTGTCATGGCAACCTCCAACATTTGCCATAAAAATACATGGGTTTTGGTTAAGTGGACTGAACAAATTTAGTTTATCATAGACCTCTGAAATTTGGTACACATATTGCACACGTCGTACCGAACAAAAAAGCTAAAGAAAACGTACCCAGCGGTCGCAAGGAAAAGCGAGGGCCTTTATCATTGTGTCCCAGTGTATAGTCCTCAAAAAGGGGAGAAGGAAACATCTGATGGACCCCCAACTTCAAAAAATGACCTCGCTAGTCACTAATATGCAAACAAAAAAAACAACAATATAATAATCCAAACATAAAATTTGATTCAACCAAATGAAACGATGAATCCAGTCAACAACAGGCCTGATGGACGTCATGTGTGGCCTGTTCAGTTCAATCAGTAAAGTCACAGAAGAATAAACATGTTTTATACTTTCACACTGGAGTCACTTCTCTTTTATTTCTTGATGGTCACACAGAGCGATGCTGCAGTACTGTGGAACATGAGGGAATACTCTGATTATGAATGATTTTTATTGTACCAAAACTCACAACTGTTTATAAAAATAAGAACATCAAGACAAATATTTGAATCTGATTTGTCGAAGCTGAGAAAACAAACTTATGTTACATCCAAAACAGCAAAGATAAATTCCAAGTCTACAAATACACAAAATACTTCTGGAAGATAATAAAAAAAAAAAAAATGAAATAAATCTGCCTTTATCACTGCTTGCACTTTTAACGTTAATCTCATGTCTTTCAGTCCTTTCAACTGAAACCAATCACGTCTATGGGGTTGAATAATGGCCACACTTTCAGAAAAAATAATTTCAGTTTCATTCACACTGACAGAGAAGACGTCTAACTTTGTATCAGTTTCTGTTTCATGTGGGTTGCCTCAGTAATTACAGATATTAAAGATATTACAGATAATCCAGGTCAATCAGGACTGTACAGTGTCGTGATGTTTGACCTGAATGTGAATCCTGATGTTTCTTGCACTGCTGTAACCTAGCAACAGTCGCCATGACGTCACTTTGACATTCCAGATGTTGTTTATAGAAAATGAGACATCGACGCCTAAATCTTCCTTAGCGTCACTGTTAAAATGCATATAACAGGTGGACTACTTGTTAACATAATTATATTTAAGATTGAACTTGTTTTTTTCACTTCAAACTACAAACTGCCACTTAAATTATATAAAAATTTGAAGATAAATATTTACTATAGGCACTATCCCAAGGAACCAAGTCATAATTAGACAAACAGCAGGCGTGTCAAACTCAAATCCACAGTGGGCCAAAATTAACCTTTTCATATGCAAACAGACTTTAGTTTAGCTTAAACACAAAATCTGGAACAAATCAAACTTGATATTACAAACATGAGAAATTAAATTTGAAAAACACACATCAGTAGTATTCATTTATTACTTAAATAAACAAAATAAATTATACCGGCGTGCCAGCTCTAACGTACATTTGATATGATCTCACGGGGCCAAATATAATTACAGCGTGGTCCAGATTTGGTCCCCGGGCCTGAGTTTGACGTGTGTGCTCTACACTTTAAAGGGCCCATATAATTACACTGTTCTAATGATGTTTCTTCATCACAAACAGACCTGGAGTTGTGTTTTGTTTCATTCACACATGTTAAACACACAAATCCTGCATATTTAGACTGAGTTCTTCTCTCAGAATCAAAACACTCTGTTCCACCTTGTGATGTCATCATGTGGTAATACAGGAAGTGCTCCACTGTGTTTTGAAACTCCACACACCTTCACTAGAATCATTTGGATCATTTCTGCTCTGGAATAACTGCCAATTTCTACTGAACTAAAGCTAAAGGGTAACTTGAAAACTACTGCTTCATGACATCACAAGGTGGAACAGAGCATTTTGAGCTTTGGAGATGTGGACAGACTAATGATAATGTTGTGTTGCTGGTCTACGATACTTCTCTTCTCGGCCTGAAGCTGCTGTTCTAACACTGCGCATGTGTTAGATTGATGTAAATACCCACTTCATTGAGTACTCCAGTTTGAAATAAAATACTCAAATGGCAAAAATGGAAATCATAATGGGACAGACGCTTCAGCACGTTGTTGAAATGAGAAGTTTGAAGTACGCAAGATGAAAACGCTCATTTGTCTGTGAAGGTTTAAGGCCTTGGCAAAGCAATATCAGTGAGAATCTATCAACTATTCATATTATTCATGAGACGAACGCAGAAAAACAAGGAGAGGGTCAGAAGTTTATGAGCTTTTCTACATTTTTTTAATAACATCTGGAGTCATTAAAGTTCTCAAGACCCGAGCAGCGTGATCGTTACGGCCGAACAGGTGTAAAAGGAGAGGTGAGCAAACAGCCAAAGAGAACGACACATCAATCCTCCATCGTGGAAGGACTTTAAGCACAGACAGATGGACAACGCTCGCTGAACAACAAGGGCTCAACGGGCTTTGGAGGAACAGTTATAGGAAGTAAAAACGAGCTGAGAAAACGTGAATGAAAACGCCAAAGATGTGACGCAAAGCCAAGTCAAAGTAATGGAGCTCTGTAGGTGTCTGGTGTAACGTAGGCTGGACTTAAGCGGTAGGATGTGAGACAGAAGACGGCAGCGCGGGTGTGGTCCACAATTTTAATTTCTTTTTCAACTAATCACCAAAGTGCAAGTGGATTGTGCGAAGGAGGTTTGAGGAGCAGCGTCTCGTCCAGCAGCAGAACCCGGTGTGTTGTTTCAGGCGTCTTTTATACTGTCCCACCAACTGGATAAAACTGTTGTTACTTAAAAGGGGTGTTTAAAAATAACATTTGCTCTTTAAAACTCTTAAACCTCCATAAAACCAAATAAACCCATAAATCAAATTAACTTTACACATATATTACACACGTAAACCCTAAAAACAAACACCAAATATACTTAAAACCCTTTAAAATACCCATCATGCCTCACCTCGGTCCTGCCCTGGAACCTTTTTAAGGAGCTCGTTTCCCCGGGGACGTCTTTGACACCTGGACACAAGGACACAGGAGGGAAGTTAAACATTCTTAACACTATTCACTAAAAACACTACAAATTACACAACACGCAAACACTTAAAAACATTCTTAAACAAGTATTGCACTAATATTGCACATGTCCAATTTAATTATTAGCTGTAAACTTTAAATTTGTCTGGATTTCTGTCCAGGACCCGCAGCTTCAATCAAAACGCCACTGTGCCTCCAGATCTAAAATTCGGTAAAAGAACAGACGAGTTAAATAAACATTTTTAAATCCTTTGTGTGCAATTGTCTGTTTTTAAAGTGCAAATAATGTTCAAAGTACTGCGTGTTATTAAAGTTAACGTGCAATTTAAAGTGCGTGTAGTGAAGGGTTACACTGGACTTAAGAACATTTTAAAGGTGATATGTTTTAGAACTGAAGTGTCTTGGATGAGCGACCAAACGTCTTCACTCCTACAACGATTTGTCCAGTTGACAGATTTAAACTCCATCTTTTGCTGTGGATATGTTTTACTTTCGCTTTACTACATTTGAGAGCAGTATCTGTACTTTCTACTCCACTACATTTATGGACAACTGAAAAATAAAAGCGTTTTTATTATAGTTTGAGACCTGCTGAAAAGCCTGAGGGTTTATTTTTAACACGATCATAATTTGAGCAAAACAAAAATATACAAATAAAAACAGCCAAGGAAAAAACAATCGGGTCAATCGTTTCTGTTGAACAAAATTCAGCGCATACATTTATAAAAATCACTACTATTTGAAGCTTTATTAGAGCTCAAAATATTCACAAAATACTTTTACTTTTTACTCTTTAAATACATGTTTAAATAGGTACTTTAAAACTTTTGCATGAGTACATTTTTTTCATTTCTTCTATTTTTACTTGAGTATTTTTTGCCTTGATCTTAAGTAAAAAAAAATGCAGTACTACCAAAACAAACCACAACTCTGCATATATGGAAACAGCACTGGTCCCTTGTTTATCTTGGGGTTACGTTCTAAAAATAACCCACAACAGGCGAAATCCGCAAAGTATCAGCTTTGTTTTTTACATTTATTCTCTATGTTTTTTGCTGTAAAACCCCTCACCACACACTTTATACACTTTTCTCACACAGGCGTTAACATTTTCTCACATTTCTCTCTCGTTTAAACTCTCTCAAAGTTCAAACCTTCGTCAGCGTCTTTGTCGGTGCAGAACGTTTCATCGACATTGTGGGTTTTGTCGGGGAGAAAACAAATTGCAAACATACAGCACTTCAGTTTCACACTGCGATCCAACGTTTATGTAAATTTGTCTGAACACATTCTGTACTGGACAGGAGACACGGCACGGAGGAGACTGATGGACAATGGTCTACAGTCCAACAGCCAATCAGGACGCAGAACACAATACGCTGTAAAAAAAAAAAAAAAACACACAAAAAACAGGCAAAATTACACACAAAAAATCCACGAAACAGTGAGGCTGCGAAAGGTGAACCGCGATATAGCGAGGGACAACTGTACTTATACTTATACTACTTATATAGTATTAAAAACAAAGCAAAAACACAACGCAGTCTTGTCTTTGTCCTTGATTCTCGAGCGATGTCCTGAGGTTCAGAGACACCTTTGGCTCACAGTGATTCGATTATAATGGACTGATTTAAGATGAGACTCGTTTAGAAAAGTCCATTTGAAACATGATCTGTGCTTTACTTGGATAAAAATGTAATAGGTTCTTCATCGTGTCATGTTTTTTTTTTACACAGGAGAGCAACTATTACATAAATACATTAAGTTTTACACATTGCTATTATTTATACATTTATCCTCCTACACACACCCACACACAGATCAGCCACACACGCACAGACGCACACACACGCACAGCCACACACACACAGACGCACACACAGAGAGACGCACACACACGCACAGCCACACACACAGACGCACACACTCGCACAGCCACACACACACAGACGCACACAGACGCACACACAGATCAACCACACACACACAGACGCACAACCACCCCCACACGCACAACCACACACACACACACAGACGCACACACAGAGAGACGCACACACACGCACAGCCACACACACACAGACGCACACACAGAGAGACGCACACACACGCACAGCCACACACACTCGCACAGCCACACACACACAGACGCACACAGACGCACACACAGATCAACCACACACACACAGACGCACAACCACCCCCACACGCACAACCACACACACACACACAGACGCACACACAGAGAGACGCACACACACGCACAGCCACACACACAGACGCACACACTCGCACAGCCACACACACACAGACGCACACAGACGCACACACAGATCAACCACACACACACAGACGCACAACCACCCCCACACGCACAACCACACACACACACACAGACGCACACACAGAGAGACGCACACACACGCACAGCCACACACACAGACGCACACACTCGCACAGCCACACACACACAGACGCACACAGACGCACACACAGATCAACCACACACACACAGACGCACAACCACCCCCACACGCACAACCACACACACACACACAGACGCACACACACGCACACACAGATCAACCACACAGACGCACAGCCACATACACACGCACAGCCACACACACACGCACAACCACACGCACAACCACACACACACACACAGACGCACAACCACAGTACAGGCACATACAAATAGACACGGACATGTGTGTACAAGCAAGTACAAACCAATATACAATATGCATCCTAGTAAGATTTAAAAAAAAAAATAGACAGATAAATAGATAGATAAATAATACATTTCCATCTTTTTAATGGCTCTAATACTATTTGATGATAAGTCGCGCTCCACATCAGACATTATTTATGCACTTTATTTCCACTATAAACTTCTATTAAAGTAGTTTTCATTATAATTAATTATTGTTAATTCTCTAGTTTACATATTATATCTCTTTTATATGTTTTATTATACCAATAACCTTTACGATCTACACGGTTTTTACTTTATTATTACTTTGATTTCTCGTCTGGAGTTTGACCTACTTACCACATTTGAAATAAATCGTTCTAATGCACAAGTTTGATGTTCTTAATGAGAAATACCTGATAGAAGTTGTTTGAACCTGCCAAATGTTTGAGGATTGTCCTTATTCCAATTAAATAAAATGCATTTTTTTGATAAGTATGATATGATATCCAGTTGTTTCTGTAATAATGGATTAATTTATATATCATATTCATCCTGTCATGTGTTCTATAAATATAAGGGATGTTATCTGCAAAAAAGCCCAAGATTGACCATATTTGGGACAAAATTAAATCTGAAAAATATAGAGTTAGGTGTAAATTTCTTGTTTCAGTTTGATGACATATTAGATACAAAAAGAAGTTATCAAGGGGGTTGTGAACATCTAAACTAATCAAACTAAATTTTACTGAAAAGTTTGTCCGAGGTGTATAGTCAACTGATTAAAACTGATTAAACTGGTTAAAAACAGCTCAGAACAACTACAGTTTGGCAAAAATTTGATCCCTCAGTTTAGTATCCTAGTAAATAAATAAAGGCAAATTAAATTGTTTGGATTCCCATGATGCACCTGGATCTGCGTCAGGACCCATAAACATAAAACCATAAACATTTTCACAACAAAGAGTCTGCACCTCCACTGCAGATATTCCTTGTGGGTAACGGATTCTTTTCAGTTGTTGCCGCTGCCGAATCCTACATGTATCACCCATTAAGAAAATAAAACCACAAGAAATAAAACCAAAGAAATACCGTATTTTCCCACGTAAGTCCCACTTTTTTCATAGTTTGTCCAGGGTGCGACTTATACTCAGATGCGACTTATATGTGAAATTATTACTGTTACTTGTTACTGTCACTCTGGCTTTTTTACCAGTATGACATCCATCTACTTCCAGAGCGACACTTCATCTTCCTCCGGAGTTGGTGAGGTTTTTCAGAAGTGACACCGAGGATGAAACATTCAATGGATTTATTGATTTGGAGTGAGATCCAGAGTAAACTTGTTGCTTGTTTTTATGCTTTATTTATCAGATTAACTGTTAATATCTTACATTAACATACCACACATGTATTCAGTTTGCTGCTTATGCTTCATGTACATGTTTATGTATGTGTTATGTAACGGTTGATTATACCGTTCACCTGTTTGACCACTAGATTGTGCTGTTGTGTTTGTAATACCTATGAGAAAATTTACTTGACTCGTTTTCTTTTATACATTTCATATTTATTTTCTCCTTACTTATTTCCCCTTCATTTATAAGACCATAAAAGTGATCATTTTTCATTTGGAACAATATTGTAAATGTTTAGTTTATCATAAGTCTAGTTAAAGGTCATAAAAACGACTTCCTGTTTTCCGGTTCAGCTTCTTTTTTTTTTACGCTAAAGTGAAGGCTTTCCCGACAGAGCACTATTTAAGAAACAATTGACAAGTAAAACATAAAATATAAAGTTTTTGGTTCACCGGTTTGTTTACTAGCAGGTCAAAGAGGTCTGTATATGTTCTATGTATTCATGTGCAGTACTGTGTGTATATGTGATAGTTTTATGGTGTGAACTGTGATGAAGAAGTAAGACTACAGTAAACATCAGTGAAAAAATTTCTCATGTGTTTGTGGACAAGCCGCATATGTTACGTTAGCGTAGCGTGTCTGATTAACTGTTAATATCTTACATAAACATACCAGACAGTTTGTTGTCTATGTGTTACGTTAGCGTGTTGTACTGATATTCAGCCTGTTGTTCTCTGTTTTACTATTATTATTATTATTATAACCTTTAAAGATAAAATGTCTGTTCTTAGTCTCAGATTTTGTGAAATAAATTTCCCCCCAAAAATGCCATTTAGAGCAACTTATATATGTTTGTTTTTTTAAATTATTATGCATTTTTTCACTGGCGCAACTTATTTTTCATATTTTCTAAACTATATGTCGCTCTGGAGTACACCATAAGTATGTGAGAGTGGGCGTGTCCAGGTGGCGATGAAAACAAGGGGTTGTTCTGAATATGGCGTCTTGAAAATAAGCGATTCAAGATTCCTCAAACATGCACCAATCGCTCCAAAAATAAATTCAAAAGGGTAAATGAGAAGGAAACAGCTATACCACAGTTAGAAGCTCTGAAAAGTCCATTTTGCGTTATAGTTCTGCTTAAAATGTCTTGAATTCTGCAGAGTTTCGCCCTGAATCATGTCTCGTTCTCGCTCACGTTTCCAATCCAGTACACCCCGAGAACCAAGGAAGCTTTTCTTTTGTTTCTTCTTCACACCTTTTGTCCCCATTTTGATCCAAATCCTCAGCTTCCAAAAAAAAAAAAAAAAGAAATGCTAAGAAGAGATTTTACAAGGACAAAACAAAGTATGACAGGATGCCGAGCGGAGGGCATCTTTAGAGCAGATGAAAAACTGAGACAATAAGACAGACTGCTACAACAAGTCAATTCGCCGACTCCGGAAAGTAAGCTGAAATTTGCCTCCGCGGGGGACAAGAGCGAGGGACATCAGGGAGACAGAAGCAGGGCTGTGCCGGGGCTGGAGCAGAGGCAGGCCTGACAAAATCACTCAGATGGAAGAACGAAAAGTCAACATGATGAGTGGGATTTGGCACAAAAGAGAAATGCACAAAATACACTGAAGACATGAGGCTGGTTTGTGCTCGGCCAAGACGGTCTCGCTGTTGGGAAACGTGCACCGTGACCTCGATTAAATACAAGATACTTTTATTTATATTACTTATTTATACTAGTTATTACCTACTGCAAGTGTTAGGTTTGGGCACTTTTTTATTTCTCTCTGTGTTTCTTAATTTCCTATGTTTTTTTTTCCCATTTTAATTCATAAGAAGTAATTTTTTTCAATATATTTTTGTTACTTCAAGTTAGTTAGTAGTTAGTTCAGAATTTTTGCCTATTTTTAAAGTATATTTTTCATTGTTTTCATTGTTTTCACTGATCCCGGTCATTTAGAATTTGAGCCCCAGAGCTTCTTTAGTTTGGCCTGGTGAATCCGAACGTCCTGTTTTCATTCTTTATTTTGTGTAGCGTCCTTATTTTACATTGACCAGCTCACAATGGTCTTTCTCCTTTGTTACTTTGGGGTTTTTTGGGGGCACGAGGATTGATAAGGGTGTTTTTTTCTTCCAACGGCTTTAAAAAGTCACGAAAAATCCATCCATCGGGTCGTAACAACAAGAGAAAATAAAATTGTCAACTGGACAAAGTGAAGACGTTTGGCCGCTTCTTCAGTTCTGGTCAGATCACTGCTGGACACTGGCTTATATCTGTCTGAACACTCACTTATTGGGCTAGCCAGGATGCTAATAGGTGTGAAATCACTCATTAGGGGCTTGAATGACTATGCTAAGCAGGACTCAGGCACAGTGCACACTTAGGTTAGCACAATAAACCTAGCCAACAAACAAAAACTCTTGACAATCAATTTATTTATTTATTTATTTGATAGGGACAATGCACATTAATGAACATCAGCATAAAACAGATGTAAATATGACGAATTTTAACTACAGATCTAGTTTTCATCCGTAGTCCCTAGGCAGGCAAATACATAAAAAAATACAACATGCAATACAAGCAGCACAAACAAAAGTCTAGTGGTCACATGGCTGGTTTGTTTTCAGCCGTAGTTTCAGTTGTGTTTTAAAGCTGATCAGTGTAGTTCGCTCCTCCCTTCAGACAGATATAAGGCAGCGTCCAGCAGTAATCTGACCAGAACTGAAGAAGCGGCGAAACATCTTCACTCCTACGACGTTATGTCCAGTTGACATGTTTTATTTTTCTTTTGCGATGGATCAGACGTGGACGACAGAGGGATTACGCAGATAGTTAATACTTATTTAATATTTCGCTAGCAAGAACGGTACACGATAAAGATATTTACTGATGATATGGACAGATGTGGAGGTGGAGTAGAGACTCAGGATGGGAACCCCCCATTCCTCTGTAGGTGGTGAGGTCTTCAGGTCGAAAGTTGAACAAGAAGCACGGGGTGGGACGGTGGGGTCAAGAGAGATGAGTTGCTGGGACAGGCTTGTGTAAACAGACCTTCTCGGTAATTAGAAGTTTGGTTGAGGTGCGCTGTGGAGGAAGCTGAGGCGTTGGTCTGGTGGACAAGACCTCGGGCATGACATCATTCCTGTCGTTAAGAAATCCGTGGCGAAACACTATGCCTTTTAAAGTGATGGACTCGTGAACTGAAAGAACCTCTCGTGAGTGCACAATCACAAAGAGTGGCGCAGCGTGGTATAAGCCCCGTTCTATATCACGGCCCAGGGCGATCTTTAAAGTGTTGCATTGGGCGACTGAATAAAGAAATGGTGTTAAAGGGTCAGTAGCAGGTCAGGCCGGCCCTTCGCATGAGTTAGTTTATGATTTTGTTCTTGTTCTATATTCGAAATGACTTGGACGAGCAGAAATGTCTTCACTCCTACAAACGTTTGTCCAGTTGACAGATTTGACTTTTATGTTTACTTTAGTCGTGGATGTTGTATTGTAGTCAGGGCCGGTTCAGTCTATAAGCAGATTGAGCAGCTGCTTAGGGCCCCGAGGCCAGCAGGGGGCCCCCAAGAGCTCATACATTTATATAGAAAATAATATAAAGGGCTTGTGTGTTTACAGCAGCCTAAATATACCTATAAAACTACTGCATTTGTTTTACATCTATAGTAGCAAAATATCTACTGCTGTCGACATATTTTTTTTGAGTTTTTTGAGTTGCCGATACGTTGATGTTACTTTAGCGCTGCGCTCCACAATGTTAAGTTACATTCATTCAATTGCAAACTGTCATGTTTTTCTATCGCGCTTTTCCACCTTCAAGCCGTTCAAAGCGTTTTACGTCAACAAACGGACAACCTTTGGATCGGCCGGCAAACGCTTCGCTGACGGAGCTACGGTCGCGCGCCGCTGTATTTCGGTGTAGTAACTGAAGAGTAACCATTTTCTATCAATCAAACTGATGTTATTTTTAAAGTTCTGTTGCGACGTGAACATTCTGACTGATGTAAATGTAATAATGACACAGTTGGATATTGACTTTATCATATATCGGACGTTTGAACTTGAATAAATCTCACAAAACCTCCCTCAATCCATACATCCGAAGCGCGTGAATGCAGTGCGTGGTTGAACTGCACCGCCCTCGGTAAACCTGGATGAAGCGCCTTCCCCGATCCGGAGTCTTGGCGTTGGCGTGTTTGCGTTAGAGGCAAACATACACTGTATCGTTGGCACATGAAGACAGGGGCTTGTTAAAGGTTGCCGTCTGCTCCGTAGCCCACGAGCTCTCACGCTCCTTAATCCCTCCTGCTGGGCCACTAAATTCCCCTTTAATTAGAATGCAAATACCACTAATAAGGTTAATAAAGCAGAACTTGTTTGGCTGTAACCGAGAATGAAAAAGGAAATGAGATAATCTCCGAAAATGACACATGCCAGATGGAACAGTGTCGCAAATATGTCAGTGATGTCATTTTTAACCCTGGTTTTACAAATGTCACGCAACTGTTTTATGTTTTTTTTGATGGTTTTATTTATTACGATTCAATATTTTCCAGGTGTGCGTTGATAATTAACTTTATTTATTACCTTATTTAACGGGGAAAATGTGCATTAATATTGCAAAACACATAAAAAGGCAAACATAGCGCTGCATCTCTGATTATTATTAGTATTAAAAAGACTTTAAATATTTCATAATCACTCTATTGTTGGATGTTTCATTGAATTTTAATCCATGTATCAACTTGATTAAATTTTTAAGGTGTGTAAATGTGAAGTTTAAGTAATTCATGTGTATAATGTTCTATTTTATGTATTTATAAGGTGGAGGCTTTAATACTTCAATAATAAGTCCTTTTGGGGGTTTTGGCGTCTTCCTCGACCCTTTTTGTTTAAATATAAAGTGGTCCCTTGTTTACGTTCTGAAAATAACCCACAATAGACGAAATACGCGAAGTATCAGCTTTATTTTTTACAATTATTCTACATGTTTTTGTCTGTAAAACCCCTCACCACACACTTTATACACTTTTCTCACACAGGCATTAACATTTTCTCACATTTCTCTCTCGTTTAAACTCTCTCATAGTTCAAACCTTCGTAGGCGTCTTTGTCGGTGCAGAACGTTTCATCGACATTGTGGGTTTTGTCGGGGAGAAAACGAATTGCAAACGTACAGCACTTCAGAGTCACACTGCGATCCAACTTTTGTGTAAATTTGACGGAAAAAAGCCGCGAAACAGCGAGGACACGAAAGGTGAACCGTGATATAGCGAGGGACAACTGTACTGTGTCCTTTTTACTGTTAAGTGCTAAATAAATAAATAAATAAATAATGATCCAGAAAGAGTTAAAAAGTTCATTACTGAGAATACTGACAGGTTTGATAATTAAAAAGTCGCTTCCTCAGGTGTGTTTTAACCTCCTCAGACCTGGTGTCCTCATCTGTGGACAACACCTTTTGGGTTGTTTAGGCCAAAGTGCAAATTTTTAGAAGAACAGCAACAAGAACATGTTCAATTTTGAATATTTCTAGGAGTTTAGAATATTTATTTTTATTTTGTATTTATTTTTATTTGATTAGATTTTTTTTTTTAATTATTATTTATTTGATTAGATTTTTTAATTTTATTTTAATTAATTAATTTTATTTTATTTTTTATTTTATTTATTTTTGTTTTTATTTGTTTTATTTTTTATTTTATTTTATTTTTTATTGTATTTTAATTTATTTATCTTATTTTATTTATTTATTTTTATTTGATTTTATATTTTTGTATTTTTATTTGTTTTATTATTTTTTTTATTATTTATTTTTTTATGGTTATTGTCATTTTGCTTTTTACAATATATGTGTTCAACCACTTAATAGTTTTGCAAATAAAGTCCTGCAAGAGCTCGGGTCTCAGGAGGTTAATGCGTTTGTTATTGCCCTGATGATCGCAGTGTGTACAGTTCCACTCCTGCGCCGCTTAAAACTGCAAGCAGTGATAAAGGCCCTCGCCACGCCTTTCCACCACGAAGATCCTGCCTGTCATTCCCACTTGCATCGCTCCTCCCTCAAAAAATCAACGTGACTCCTGCACGGTTGGAAATAAAGGTGTGTCTTCACTGGCTTTTTTGTTCTGTATAATGTGTGGAATACGTGTACAAAATTTCAATGGTCTATGACAAACTAATTTTTTTCATCCCAAATCCACTGACCCACAGGTTGACGTTGCGATTCCAGCTCCCACAAATGAATACTGCCGTCGCGTCCCGTCCTTGGGCAAGACACTTAACCCGCCTCTCCCCCTGTGTCTGTGTACACCGGTGTATGAATATGTGTGTGAATAGATGAGTGGTTCCTTGCTGTAAAGTCCTGTCAGTGCGTTGAATTTGGAAAAGCGCTGTATAAAACTGCGACTATTTACCGGGGAGACCTCAGTGGGGCAGCACAGTCTCTCTTTGACCGCCCCCTGGTGTTTCTAACGGCGGCAGATCCTACATTTACAAACTGTTCAAGGGGGAGAAGAGGACAGGACGTGGACCACAGTAATCACATGAAGCCTCCGCGCTGTTGTGTAGGTTTAAGGTTGCTACGGAAACTGGAAATCCTCAGATCATCACACCATGGCGGAAGTTACGCACCCCTTCCATCAACCACACATCACACCCATCCTACAGCAACTTCACTGGCTCCCCATCTCACGCCGCATCCAATATAAAATCCCGCTCCACACATTCAAAACCATCCATAACCTCGCACCTCCACACCTCTCAGACCTCCTCCATATTGCCACACCCGCTCCTCCTCCTCTCTCCGTCTCTCTGTTCCCTCAGCCCCGGCTCGTCACCGTGGGGAGCGGGGCCTTCAGCCGCTCTGCTCCCCAGCTCCGGAACTCTCTCCCCCCCTGACCTCCGCAACACTGACACACTCTCGCACTTCAAATCCAAAGTCAAAACCCACTTGTTCAGACTGGCATGTTCTTTATAATCCACACCTGCCCTGTCCTTTTTTAATGTTTTTTATCTGAATGCTTTTAACTGTATGTTCATAAATGTTGATTTTAACTGTCTGTATATGTATTTATTGTATTTAAGGTGACTTTGAGTGCCCAGAAAGGCGCCCTATAAATAAAATGTATTATTATTATTATTATGCATCTATACTGCACTATTTAAAACTCCAATATGTAACTTTTCCGTGGTGATCCGCTTTCTGCTTATTCCACGGAGATGTGACTGCTTTCCCTAGAACGTTCCACAGTATAACTTTTCTCTTATCCATCCTGTATGTTATTCAGTTGCAGGACTTTTTACTGGCTCACCTCTGCACAGATCTGACCTACATATGACCTGTTTCTCTCAAGTTTAATGCCACATAGTGCAAAATTTCTGCGGAAAATTTCAGGGAAAGCATCACATCTCCAATAAGATAAGGAAGTGACGGGCCTGGACTAGAAAAGTTACACAGTGCCCCAACTTGACATTGCTAAATCAGAGCTATTGTGCTTGTTTCGCTCTATATTTGAATTAAATCTGCGACACTCGTGGATCATTATGTTACAATTTGCACATTTAAAATCGCAATATTCATCTACAGCGACTTAATGAAAGAAACATGTCCGCTCGCTTCCACATTAAAAAACTGCGGCGACCAATGGGAGCTGACGTCGCCTCCAGTCTCGCTCTAAAAACTTCAAATCAGGCTAGAAATCTCAGGGTAATAATGGACTAAGACTTTGAACTTAAACAGTGACATCAAATCAGTAACATCTGCAGCTTTTTACCATCTAAAAACATCGCAAAACCAGACTTAGAGAGACTTATCCATGTGTTTGTCTCCAGTAGGTTTGACGACACACATAATGATTTTTATATTAGTCTGGACTGGGGGGGACATACTGTATTGGACATGGGGTCATTTAAAAAAAAATTGTATTTAATTGTTATTGTTGTATTGCAAATTGGTAGTCATATATTGTAATTGTTAATTGATATGTGTTTTTTAATGTGTGTTCACCTGCCCAGGGACTGCAGATGGAAAGTAGCAGTAGCTAAATCTGGTACAAATCATCTTTTCCTTGTAAGATTAATGAATTTGTACATGGTCCCTGTCAAATACAGAAAAAAACAAAAAAAACAAAAAATAAATACTGTAACGTCCTGCTCACTGGCCTCTCCAAACGAGCCTTAAGACAGAACAGAACATCCAGAACATCCAGAACACTGCTGCTCGGGTCCTGACTAGAACCAGGAAGTACTTCACACATGCGTCCTGTGCTCAAAACGGTTCTGTTTATCTGTTCATACGACTGAAAGGTTTTTATTCTACCCTTTTCTGTTTTAATGTTAATTTTATGATGATTATTTGTGATTATTTATGTTTCGATTTGTGTGATTTTAATGTCTTTCTTATTCTGTAAAGCTCTTTGAATTACCTTGTGTATGAATTGTGCTGTACAAATAAACTTGCCATCACTAAAAAGAGACGTGCAGCTGTCGGCGCCCCCTATGGACAGCTGCACATGACACTAGCGAGGCCTTAGGTTCTTTTCGTTGTTTGTATTTGTCCGTGATGTTTCGTGTGTGCGTCCCTGAATCTGTCAACTTTCTCCATAAAATCCTGGCTGTGTGAGCTCTTGCCTGTGATTGGAGGACGGTTTCCCAGCTTAGCCAATCCTGAGGCCCAACTTCAGCCGCCTCAACCCATTTAAGAAGATTCGGGGCACCTTTTGTATGTGTAACGTGTCTCTTTGTCATGTCACTTCACGTGGAAGCGACGGACTCTGTGTTTCTTCATCAAGATTTTGTTATGTTATTGTAAAATTGAGTTAAACTTAACCTTTGTTTCTTTTGTTTAAACCTGCATTTTACCTTTTGTTTAAGTATTTTAGATCCCTTTTGTACCCCTGTTCTTTAAATTTCTTCTTACTTTACCATTTTTCCATCCAGTTTTTTGTTTTTTTGCTACGTCCCTAACCCTACGCAAGCTGGGTCGTAACAAACTATATGAAAATGGAGTAAATACGTCAAACTGGGCGGATGAAAACGGCGAAATAAATGAAAATAAGTGATTAAAAATTGCTCAAACATGCACAAATCACTCCAAATACAACTTTAAGAGAGTAGATGAGATGACTAACATGTTTAAAAAGCTCCGAAAAGCCGATTTTGCGGAAAAAAGTTTGCTTTAAATAATCGATTTTAGTCTTGCACATACTCGTACCACTTTGCGATCTTGTCCGCGATTAGGATGAGTGAGTGCCGTAATGATTATAGTAAGAACGTAATAAAAGGAAAATCTATAAAAGCAATACGAGGGCTGTGAGAAACGCAGTGAGACATTTGTACATCGCTCAAGATTACAGCTAATAAAACCAACAGTGGCCTATCAGCGGTAATATATGGCCCAAAGCAAGGTGAGCGTCCTCCCCTTTGCGCGGCGAGTAACTCCACGCCGGGCTTCCTTCTGCCGTGTCTCCAGGTCTCCACTCGCCTCACAAAGGAAGAAGTTGGAGAGCGTGTCTTTTGAGGAGGTTCAGAGCAGATGCTGCGGACTCGGGAGAGCAGAGCGAGCTTCAATGGTTTTTGTTAAAAGCCCTGAAGGAAGGCGACGAGAAGAACAACTTGCATCGCTTCTAAAAATCGAAAAGTGATGCAATGTTGGGATAAAAATAAGGGTAAATTTGAGTTAGCGCAGATATCAAACCTTTTACGACTCTCCAGGTGAACGAAGTGCTTCCGATAAAACCATAGACTGTTTATATAAATGGACAAAGCTAACCTGCTAGCTGCTGGGTTTGAAATAGGAAGTGATCGACTCTGGCTTCAGTTCACTTTACATTGAAAAGCTGTGGCCTCGCTCTGTATCTGCTGCTGTCAGACTCGTCATTTTGGTCTTAAATGTTCGTATTAACCCGCTCTACATGATCCAGGTGTTTTTATTTCGCTGTTGTGTCCGTCAATCAAGATGAGAACATTAATAACAGACAAATCAGCTGCCTTCTTTCCCCGAGGTCGCTCCCGTTAGCGTTAGCGACAGGTTTGACTGACAGCATCGCTAAGCGTCCACTCCCTGCAGAACCGGCGGGCGTTACGTCCAACATATTCGCCCCAGATTGGCTCTTTGGTTGCTATGATACTCGCAGTTGGAATTCCAAACATGGGACTTGTCTCCAAATTCGCCGCTATAACTGCTAGCATCGACGAGCTTCATTTGACTGGAGCTGAACTCTACGGGTGACGTCACAGTCTCTAAGTCCACTTCCAACAATATGAAAACCTGCAAAACGGTAAACTGCGAAAGAAAACCAATTGCGCAAAGTGTCACTGCATTACTTACGTTTTCAGGCTGGATTTAAACAGGTCAAAGTCGGTGATAGTGGCAAATTGAGGGGCAGTTCGTTCAAGAGTCTGGAGTCGGAGACAAAGAAAGTCCCGTCACCCCGGTGTTTGAGTCCGACTCTTTCAGCAGATGTTTGTTGGTTGGTCGACGTTAGGACCCTGTTTGAGTTTGGACCAGACAGAAGTTTAGTTTAATGAGGAGGAGCGAGACCATTAAGAGGGTTAAAAACAAACAAGACAATTTTAGAGTCAATTCTAAAAGAAACTGGAAGCCATCGTCGTGATAAAAGGCCCGAGATGATGTGCTAATGTCTAGAGGTGTTGGTCAAAGAACGAGCTGTAGCATTCTGTGCAAGTTGGATGTGACTAACGGAGACAGATACATAAAGTGCATTACATTAATCTAGTCTTGAGCTGATGAAAGCATAAATAGTCTCTTTCAGGTCCGTACCATTTAAAAAAAAAAAGGCTTTACTTTCGATAAAAGACATAACTGATACAAAATAAATAAATAAATAACTTGATTTCACCACACTGTCAGTCTGTTTCTCAAATTTAAACAGTCAAAAATTACCTCAAACTTCCTTACAACTGATTTTACCTTGGACGAATAGAATGTCCTCTGCCGTCTTTTTATAGAAAAATCTCTAGAAACGTGCTTTGAAATTGTTTCTTGTCTTGCGCTTGTTTATCAGTTCATGCTGTAGTGTTCACTCTCAAATCTTATTCAGATTTTTTTAAATTTTAGATTTTAAAGTTGTGCAGCCCCCTCACTGAATGATTTGGGTTGTTCCGATGCCAAAGCTGGTATTTAAAAAAGCTCCAATACCGCCCATTTTTCAGGAATCAATACCGCTTTGTATTTCCAGAATGTGAGCCCATAGATGCAAGCCTTGTTGCTGTTGATGTCTGCGGCTAATGCTAACGCTAACGCTCAGAGAAGATTAAACGCAGACTGTGGAGGCTCTGCAGACTCTTAAAACACGCTAATAATGACAGAAAAGATATTTGTGCCTCTTTGATACCTTCATTTAGCCTTTGGTCTGGACGCTGAAGTTAGTAAAATAAGTACAGAGAGTGCAGCTAACACGACAACGGCGCTAACACAACAACAGTGCTAACACGACAACAGTGCTAACACGACAACAACAGTAAGATGACAACAGCGCTAAGACGACAACGGCGCTAACACGACAACAGTGCTAACACGATAATGGCACTAATGACAACAACAGTAAGAAAACAGCGCTAAAATAACAACAGCACTAAGACAACAACAGTGCTAACACGACAACAGTGCTAACACGACAACAACAGTAAGATGACAACAGCGCTAACACGACAACTGCGCTAACACGACAACTGCGCTAGCACGACAACTGCGCTAACACGACAACAGAGCTAACATGACAACAGCGCTAAGACGACAACAGCGCTAACATGACAACAGAGCTAACACAACAACAGCGCTAACACGACAACAGCGCTAACACGACAACAGCGCTAACACGACAACAGCGCTAAGACGACAACAGTGCTAACATGACAACAGAGCTAACACGACAATAGCGCTAACAGGACAACAGCAATAAGATGACAACAGCGCTAAGACGACAACAGCGTTCTCATGACGACAGACATGGACCTTGTTTTCTTTGCATAATTACCCACGTGCTCTGAGGATAAGGTTTTTTTTTTCTAGACTTCACTTCCTCTCTTTTTTCTCTGAGGAAGAAAGTGACGCAGTAAAAAAGTAAAAGTGCTTAAATCAGCACAACTCATCATCAAGACCATAAGAAATCTGACTCTTTACTACTTTACTCCTCAAAACCTCATTTATTCTGTAGATGTTCTGTAGAGATACACTTTTATTAGAGTTATTTTTTGCTCTTGTACTGTGACAAAATTGAGTATCCTTAGTGTATTTCTTCACACTATGCGGTATTGGACTGGTATTGGTATCGGTGAGTACACTAGGGCTAAGTATCGGTATCGGACTGGATAACAAACAAAATAAATGGTGTCGGAAGTAAAAATAATACGAACAAATCAAGCTAAAGTGCGTTTTACAACAAATCCATCGCCATTATCAAAACAAAATGAGTTTTTTAATCATAAACGCACAACGTACTCATGATTTTTTTTCCATTTCGACGTTCTCAGTTACCACATTTCGACCTTTACGCTAACCCCGTCTCCTCCTTTCCCTCTGAATTACGCATCACAGTGTCGCACGCAAACACGACGCTGACTCGACATAAACGGCGCCGCAGTGTTACCTTAACCTTCATAAAACTTTAAAACAACATCAATGTTTAAAACGCCGTTAATGTCGAGCGAATCTCCCTAAAGAAAGACGCGCTTTTCCGGCCAATAATCCACGCTAACGTTCTACAGTTTGATGCTTGTTCGAGAGCCCTCGCCTGACACTTTCACGAGATGGATGTGCACGTCGCGAAGTAATATCTTTTAATCGTTGCTCGGATGTATAAGCCGAGCGTTTTTTGTTTTTTTCCCCGCTCGTTTTGATACCCGTGTTCGTGATTGATAGATATCGTCAAAATTACAGGCTCAACTTTGAGGTCAGGGAGAGTGATGTGCTGTCGACTGTTCTTTAATAGCGAACCCAGTGTCTCTTTGGGGACACCGACGACGAGAAGAAGAAGAAGATGGAGGAAGACGAAGAGGAACGGCGAGGAAAAAAAGGAGAGTGAAGGGGTGGAGAGCATCTTATGAGGTTATTAGGTTTTAATCAATACGCTATATGGCCAGGAGATGATTGGAAAACAAACCTAATCTGGGAAGAAATGCGTCGTTCATCCATCTCTGCCGCCGTCTCTCCGGTGAAACAGTCCCCTGCTCGGCTAATCCAATACACATCCCCATGAACGCACATAATAACACGCACTCAAACCAGACGAACGACGCAGCCATGCAGGTCAAGAGGAAATGGGAAAACGACCGCGAGACGTTTGTTTTCTGCGGCTGCGAATGGCTCATGTGTCGCGTCGCTCTGATATTGCAAGGACGCGGTTTTGACGCACGATTTGGAGGAATATCACGATCAACGGTAATACTCGAACTACTTTACGCCACTGATACAACGCAAAGTAATCCCGGGAAACCATTTTTAAACGTACAGTATTCTTATGTTTTATCATTAATGACTTGTACGCGTATATTGTTTTGCGAGACTGACCGATCGTGACGGAAAACTACACGAAAAGCTGAAGGGTCAACCGGTGTGGAACGTAAAAGGTCAGAAAGTTCGTGCGAATGTGGGGAGGGGACCGGGATGTTGTTCTACTGACGAATAAGGAAATTGTTGAGGAATGTCAAGCTGTTAATAAAAGTCTGCTCTGAAAAGGAGACGGTGGAGAAGTTCCAGAAGAAGAAGAAGAAGAAGACGTCGTTTCTTCCTCTGCGCTCCTTCCCTCGGATCAGAGTAAGAAAGTCTAATACCTGTTTTGAGTCTTTTTTGATAAACCAGCGCGTCGAGAACAGAGTTTTCTTGACACGTATCATTAAAAACAATAATAATGATACGTACTAGGAGTTACGTTTTCATCCCGCTTACAGCAGAACGCAAGAAACTCAAACTCACAGTGGAACAAAATTAAAAACAAACACAAATTCACAGGTCAAACTCAGTATTTATTAAAAAATTGACCACGCCTGACGTGTAATATTTAACCTTTTCATACGGAAACAGACTTTGCTTGCAGAGTTTTGCTTAGACACAAACTCAAATGGAACAACGCAAGCTTGATATTGAAATAAAAGACACATCCGCAGCGTTCGTTTCTTATTTAAATTAATAAAATAAATTATGTTTCTCTCTGTAGTATTGATTTGGCTGAGGTGACCAGTAGCTTTGTTGCTAATGAGTGTCAACAGAAAATAAGGGGCGTTTGCTGGTCTGGACTGCAGCGTACTAGCAAAGCATTCTGGGATTTGTAGTATTTGTGGTGCATGCGCTGTACAGTGGTCCCTCGTTTATCGCGGGGGTCACGTTCTAAAAATAACCCACAATAGGCAAAATCCACAAAGTATCAGCTTTACTTTTTACAATTATTCTCTCTGTTTTTGTCTGTAAAACCCCTCACCACACACTTTATACACTTTTCTCACACAGGCGTTAACATTTTCTCACATTTCTCTCTCGTTTAAACTCTCTCAAAGTTCAAACCTTCGTAGGCGTCTTTGTCGGTGCAGAACGTTTCGTCGACATTGTGGGTTTTGTCGGGGAGTAAACAAATCGCAAACGTACAGCACTTCAGAGTCACACTGCGAGCCGACATTTATGTAAATTTGTCTGAACACATTCTGTACTGTACAGGAGACACGGCACGGAGGAGACTGATGGACAATGGTCTACAGTCCAACAGCCAATCAGGACGCAGGACACAATGCACGATCAGACTCTGGAAAAAAATCAGCGAAACAGCGAGACCGCAAATGTTGAACTCTAAATAAAGAATAAAGCTCTAATGCACATTTTATATGATCTCACAGGGCCAAATATAATTACAGTGTGGGTCAGATTTGGTCCCTGGGCCTGAGTTTGACATATGTGCTCTACAGCTCAAATCTTACCATATTACATAAAAAAATACCAGAAATCTCCGCACTATTGCAACAAAAATACAGTGACTAGTGATGGGACTGTCGGCTCTTTTATGGGATCTGAATCTCTTGGATCCGTTCGTTTCAAAGAGCCGTTTAAACTGGTGAGACTGGCTCTTTTACTATTTATTTATACGACAGAAGCCAGTGTGAGAACTCATTTTAACAACAAATTAATCACAGAGAGAAACCACCAAGGCCTAAATGTGTTTAAACTGGTTCAAACTGAGAGTGAGAGACGAGCGTTTACCCTTTGGAATTATGCATCATCTAAATAAAACGCTGCACTGGAATAATAATCTTTTTAAAACTAACTGTTATTACGATCTGGGCTGATTCTTGTGTCGGTTCAGAGTTAATCAGGATAAAAACGCAGAGAGATTAGAAAGAAAAAATGAGATGCGGATCCAGCCGTTCACCGTTTAAAAGAGTCAATATGTTCACAAGTAAATCCAAGTAAAATTTAATACAGATGAGGAAGAAGTTGACATGAATATTGTTAAAATACAGATTATTGTTATAAACGTGAGGTTCTTGGGTTTAGTCAATAGAAGTGATCAGGTTTAATATCTGTCAATTTCCCTTTTAGATATTTTTTGACCCTTTGTCTCTGTGGACGCAAATCCTTTTGACGATGCTTTTTTTTGGATCCTGATTCGTTGATTTGACTGTTGACGGTTTGGGCATCTTTTTCCCTCGTGTTCCTCAATATTCTAGTTTTTTTTGTTTTGTTTTGTTTCAATCATAAGAAGTTATTCCTACTTTTTCCTGTATATTTTTGTTAGTTTAAATTAGCTAGTTGTTAGTTGAGAATCTTTCCCCATGTTATTTTGATTTACGATCTTATTATCTTTTTTTTTAGGGTTTGTTTCTGGTCTGGGCGTTTTTGATTTTGCGCACCAGAGACTTTAAATATCGTGCTCTCTCTGCTCGCCACTGGTCTCCACGCGCTGCCCCCTGCTGGTGCCTCCATGCTGCGTCTGTATAGCTTTTTGTGTTAGCTTAGCTTTTTTTGTTTGTCCCGGTGAGTCCGCACGTCCTGTTTTCCTTCTTTATCTTGTGTAGGGAAAGTTTATGGGTTGTGTTTTTTGTTGGCGTAGGGACAGCGGCGCATCGTCAGCTCCTACGGCTCTGAAAAGGGTCGGCCTGTCCTTTTTTTACATTGGCCGGTTCAACATGGTCTTTTTGTTAAGTTGGTTTTTGTTTTTTTTGGGCACGAGGTCTGGTAAGGGTTTTTTTCCCACCTGCTTTTCAGTTTTCTCGTTTAGTCGTGTTTCTTTTGTTGTGACTGAGCGAGCTGCAGTGACTTTTATAACATTTTTAATTAAGAAACTTATATTATTATTGTTACTATTACAAACTTTTGCATAATTTCAAAATCTTTTCAAATTAGTTAGAGTTCAATTTAGGTAAGCTTGAATTGTTAATTAATTTTCTTTTTGATTTGTTAATTAATTTCTTTTTTTATGATCATATTTTTATTATGGGCTTTTTATATTTATTTTTATTTTATTTTATAAGTATTGTTCTCAACTGCAGATTACAATCTAATTACATTTTTCCCCTTTTTCATATACACAGAATAGAAAAGTTAGGTAGTAATTTTAGTAATAATAATAAATATACAATAAATACATAATAATAATAATAATAATAATAACAATAATAATAATAACAATAATAATAATAATAATAATACCAATAATAATAATAATAATAATATAAAAAATAAAATAATGAAAATAATCTGATCTAGATTTGAATTCCTTCCATAAAATAATCACAAATTTCCTTTTTTTTTGCCAATTTGTTAATTAATTCCTTTGTAAAATATTAATTAATCTGCAGATAATATTTGACCAAATTTGGGACATTTAATTTTTTTTAACCAATTTTTTTCTGTCAAATAATAAATTACAGATTTTAATTAACCTTAACATGTGGTTTATTGTCACTCCTCCTCTCCAGCTCAGCCGATCGAAACAAATCAATAAATAAACGGGCTCTTGACGCCCATCTGGAAACACGACTTCATCTGAGTCTGTGACAAAGTGAGAATCTGGAAAACAACGATAGATCCTGGATTATAATTAGGGACGTTACAATTTCTAAATCGCACTGAACAATCTCAATAATAAGAAAAACAGAAGTGTAGAAGTGCGAGTATCTCTTTAAAATGCAGACGAGGCTGTAGTGCCGTCATTTCCATATTTATTAAGATTAAGATTCAAGTGGTTTTACGTGTTGGTTGTAATAAAATCTCGCTGTGGTTTAAGTGGAGGATTGCTGTAAAAACAAGGATCTTATAGGAGCAGTGCACACGTTTTCATTGTATTTAATTTATCTTTATTTATACAGAGCGTTCAGACTCTTCTCCATGAGCGAACTGTGAAAATATGGAACAAAACAAACAAAACAAATAACTGCATAAGTCGATTTAAAACATTAAAAACAGCAGCAGGTGTGAGTTTAAATGTTCATCTTCACATTATTAAAGTGCATCAGTTTGTCCTTGAAATGTGTGACAGTTTTGGGAAGAAAAATTACCAAAAGTTCTAGTGCGACAAGTTTTGAGACGTAGAAAATCATGAGATCTTGGATTAAAAGTTCTTCTCGTCTCCTCTCCCTCTCTCATCCTGGTCTTTATCCTCTCCTTTCTCTCACCTCCTCTCCCTTTCTTCTCCTCTCCTGTCCTCCCTCTCTTCCCCTCAGCCACCCTCATCCTCGCTCTCCTCCTCTTCCTCTCTCCTACCTCCTTCTCACTCCCTTTCTCCTCTCCTCCCTCTCTTCTCAAAGTTCAACAAACAGGTGAGATTTTAAGAAACCCCTTTAAGAGTCTCCAAACCCACTGGTCAGAGTTTTGATCACTGTTGTTGTGTCCTTGTGCAAGACATCCACCTTTCCCGTGTATGAATGTGTCGTGTATGTGAACAACAACGAATTCGAGAAGCCGATGGCGCAGGCAACACTGTTATGATATAATTTATGTTCTGTGTCCTGATTGGCTAAGGGACTGTAGACCATTGTCCATCACCGACAAAGACGCCTACGAAGGTTTGAGCTTTGGTTTCATTCTGTAATACTGTACTTATTATTATTTTTTACGAAGGTTTGAACTTTGAGAGAGTTTAAACGAGAGAGAAATGTGAGGAAATGTTAACACCTGTGTGAGAAAAGTGTATAAAGTGTGTGGTGAGGGGTTTTACAGACAAAAAACATGTAGAATAATTGTAAAAAATAAAGCTGATACTTCGCGGGTTATTTTTAGAACGTGACTCCCGCGATAAACCAGGGCCGCGTACTCCATTTTTTCCCGTTGAAGAAGTGACGTGCGGTGCATGATGGGATGTAGAAGTCTGCTCAGACGTACCCTTTGTTCATGGCCGATCTCCATTGATACGCAGGGCACAATTGGCCTTCAAACGCAGACGATTGAAAACAGGTCTTTGGTTTCGTTCTATAATACTGTACTTATTATTATTTTTTACGAAGGTTTGAACTTTGAGAGAGTTTAAACGAGAGAGAAATGTGAGAAAATGTTAACATCTATGTGAGAAAAGTGTATAAAGCAGCGGTGTCTAACACATTTTTACCAAGGGCCACATCAGCAAAATGGCTGCTGTCAAAGGGCCAGAAGTAAAATAAATGTAGCTACTTTTTTTATAATTAACTATTTCTGTGTTTATTACTTATTCAAGTTACAAATATTGCATATGCGTTTGGAAAGATGTAAAAACATGGCTGTGTAACTGTGTATCTCCTGATGAAACGACATTTTAAGACCATCATACCTTTAAATTTACGCCGTCGAGGGCCACACGAAATGACGCGGAGGGCCATATTTGGCTCGCGGGCCTTGAGTTTGACACAGTATAAAGTGTGTGGCGAGAGGTTTTACAGCCTTGAAACATAACAATCGTAAAAAACAAAGCTGATACTTCGCGGATTTTGCCTATTGCGGGTTATTTTTAGAACGTAACCCCCGCGATAAACCAGTTTTTATAAGTCATCTTTACCAAACGGGCGGGGATTGATGGAAACTTCGACTGCGCGTATGACCTCGCACAACAACGAGGTGGATAGAAAGCGCCTTGTTTAGATTGTAGAAGGAGCTTTTTAAGTTAATAGTTATCATGAGCGCACCCTATGGACACTTTGAGCAAATATTTATCGGAGCGCAGCAGCTGGGGAGCGTGCTCGGTGCGGTTCCAGGTCATGTTAGCGGTACTATAGTTCCCATCTGTCCCGGCAGCGAGCACGAGCGGCGCACAGTCGGGGGTGGAGGTAATTGCTCGGAAAGTACTGTCTGTGCTGTTCACCTTTGTGTAACTGTGGCCCTTAATGATTATTCAGAATGGATAATCAGGCGTAAGCACAAACGGCTAACAGCAGCCTGTAAAAACTGTGATTATACCGTCAAAATGATCATTAATCCACACTTATCGTAATTAGCAAATTTGTAAAGCTCTGCGGTTGTGCCAGTGCGAGGGAGCGTGTCCAAAGACTTTAAAACTTACTTTTCATTTGTGGAGAATAAACATGGACAAATTCACTTAAGTGGAAATGTTAAATATGCTCATTTAGAATTGATTGCGGTACAAAAGAAATGGCTCAATGGTCAGATGAATCAGAATTATAGGATAGTGCTTAAAAGGCGGAAGAAAAATTTAATTAAAAGTTGGTGGCATTCCTGTAAAAAATAAGAGTAGATTTCACGCGCGTTTCAGGACGAGATGCACAGATGGATGTAGCTTATGAAACCGACAAAATCACAGACATTATGTTTACGTGAAGCTAGAAAACAGATCCAGACCCAGGACGATTTTGAAGTACAATTTTCCCCTCGCTATATCGCGGTTGTATCGAATTTTTCATGCTTTTTTACAGCGTCTGATCGTGCATTGTGTCCTGCGTCCTGATTGGCTGTTGGACTGTAGACCATTGTGTTCTGCGTCCTGATTGGCTGTTGGACTGTAGACCATTGTCCATCAGTCTCCTCCGTGCCGTGTCTCCTGTCCAGTACAGAATGTGTTCAGACAAATTTACATAAACGTTGGATCGCAGTGTGACTCTGAAGTGCTGTACGTTTGCGATTTGTTTTCTCCTCCGACAAAACCCACAACGTCGATGAAACGTTCTGCACCGACAAATTTCAGAAACGCTTTGGACTGAAGTGTTTCTGTGTACGGAGAGGCGCCTCTGTGGATACAGCTGGAGCAGAGGCGCGTGAACAACACATTTAACCTCCCGAGAACCGAGCTTTTTCATGACTTTATTCATTTCTCTTTGTTATTTTGTTCTGATTGGACCTGATGAGTGTAAAAACAAAACAAATTATCTCTTTACATAATGTAGATTCTGAGAAAAGTGATGTAAAACAAATGTCCTCATATGTGGACATTTTAATCATTTTGGTAAAACATCTGAATAATGATTTGCAAAAACTATTAAGACCCTGAACACAGCAACGTTTGTCCTGAGTAAAAACAAATGTGTCTCATGTGAAGAGCTGCCGACAGGAGCAGGAAGACCCATGCCTTTACAAAAAAAAAATATATATTCTGAACATTCTAAGCTCTTAACAATATTCTAAATTGAACTTTTTTTACATAGTTGCTGTTCTTCTTCTTCTAAAAATTTGCATTGTGACCTAGACAACCCAAAATGTGTTCTAGAAGGTTAAAGCGATCATCGAGGAGGATAATACAAAGGTTTGAACTTTGAGAGAGTTTAAACGAGAGAGAAATGTGAGAAAACGTTAACGCCTGTGTGAGAAAAGTGTATAAAGTGTGTGGTGAGGGGTTTTACAGCCAAAAACATATAGAATAATTGTAAAAAATAAAGCTGATACTTCGCGGATTTCGTCTATTGCGGGTTATTTTTAGAACGTGACCCCCGGCGATAAACGAGGGACCGCTGTTTTTCTAAAATGCAAATAAACGTGGAACTTCAGTTTGTTGGGTTGTGAATTTGGAGAGCTCCAGTTGGACGTTAATACTGTTTGATTTTTGATCAGCGATGACACAAATCCACCGCGGTTTTGGACGTGTTTTTCAACATTTTGGTTCTCGTTGAAAAGGGAAACGAAAAACTAGCGCAGCTTTCGTGCGTTTGCGTTACGAGGAGAAGAACATTTCAAAATAGGTGAGACGCACATTTCCTAAAAACCTTAAAAAAATGAAATGAAACAATCAAATTAAACGAGCTGTTGCTTATCTGTATTTGTCTGGCTGTAAACAGTGTGTTAGCATT
The DNA here is from genome assembly GCF_009829125.3 of Periophthalmus magnuspinnatus. Classification (NCBI taxonomy): domain Eukaryota; kingdom Metazoa; phylum Chordata; class Actinopteri; order Gobiiformes; family Gobiidae; genus Periophthalmus; species Periophthalmus magnuspinnatus. Next base: position 4,679,453 of record NC_047136.2, on the reverse strand, counting down.
TTGTATTAGCGATTATAGCCACAGAATTTGAGCACTAACGCTAAATTACGAGCCGCTCCTGCTGCGTCTATAAATCGCTCTACGTGGAAAAATCCATCGTAGCAGCATCATCTCAAAATATAATAGCATTTGCATTATTATTTTAGTCAATTATAAAGTCTAATCTTCTTCCTGCCTCCCTCAAGCCTGCGAAAAACTGATAATTTCATTCCCAAATCTACCCTTACCCTTAGAAATCGGAATATCAAATTAAAACTGTTTTAAGGCACATGATTAGCTGTGGCCTGTACAGAATGCATAAACACAAACACAGTAAAAAAAAAAAACAGATTGCTGCATCCGTATCTGCAATTCTGATTCGAAATGAGCTGATTTATTGCACCAAAACACGTGCCTATATTAGATTTTTAATAGAAGATGACCGAGCACAGTTCACGTTTACGGGAATTTAAAACTCTCCGTGGATTTATTTTGATTTAATGAGTTTAATTAGCACGTGTTGCAGGTCATATCGAGTACATATATCGTTTTTTTGGCTTGGATTTTCGACAAAACAAAGTCAAATTCGTGCGTTGCGTCAAATAAACACAAAGGTTTCCCACCGTTGTCCATCGCGTTATCTTGTGGTACCATTTTGTCTTCCATCTTCCGTCTTTTTATGTCTTCCACCACCCCCAGCGATGGAAGTGATGGACCGTGAGCGTTTGGACTTTGGAGGAGGACCAACTCATTACAGTGATTGTCTGAGTAGCGCCTTTGACCAGTAATCATAAGCATAATTGGCCCCGAATTCACCGAAGAGAAAAAGCGTGTCTGCGCTCGCCGTGGCTGTCGACTAATCAATCCACGTGGGCGCGAGGTCAGGGAAGACTTCAGTCGAGAACGCCGCTTAAAAACCAAACTTTTTTCCTCTCTCTTGAGTAAATTTACTCCCTAAATCATAACGTGTAAATCTGTACTGTCAGTGAAGTAATATCAGGAGCAGAGAATACGGTTTTCTTGGCCCTGTCCCGCCACGTTACAGAGCTCAAAACCAAAATCGTGAAGGCGAACTTGCAGTTTCTCCTGGATTTAATTACGGAGAAGTCACAGAGAAGTTATAAATGGTAAACAGGTTTTATAGGACTTTTCCATTCAGAGAACTTCAGCGAAAAAACACATCCATCTACGTGTCTTGCCCAAGGATACAAAGGCAGTATGGAGTGATGGTGAGTGCTCCACCATATGAGCGACTGCTGCTTTCCCTCTATTCTTACTAAAAGTTTAACCAAACAACTTATTAAACGGCACATTTTCTGAAATAATGTTGTTTCCTCATCACAAACAGACCTGGAGTTGTGTTTTTTTGTTTCATTCACACATGTTTAACACACAAACCCTGCACATTTAGGCTGAGTTCTTCTCTCAAACCGAAAAAAAACGCTCTGTTCCACCTTGTGATGTCATCATGTGGTGATACAGGAGGTGCTCCACTGTGTTTTTAAACTCCACACACCTTCACGAGAATCATTTGGATGATTTCTGCACTGGAATTTTCAATCTCAACTGAACTAAAAGGTAAAAAAAAAAGTTGCTGTTAACTTGAAAAGTAGCACTGCATGACATCACGAGGTGGAACAGAGCATTTTGAGCTTTGGAGATGTACACGATAAACCAAAAAATCAGGATTAAACATGTGCAAATGAAACAAAACACAACTCCAGTATGTTTTTGAGGCGGTAACAGCTTTATAACATGGATTAACGCTCACAAGAATCTGTTCTGTGTAATATAGGACTTTTAAATACGACTTTAAATCTGAAGAGCTCAGTCACGTTCAGAATATATAATTTATAAAATGTCAAAAGAACAGAAGTCAGTCAGAAGTTGGTCAGTTTTTTTAAGAGAATGCAGTTGTAGAATTCGTTGTAATGCTGCTAAATCTTTACGACGAAGGGACTAATTGTTTAATACTTTTGTTATCAGAGGGACGTTTAAATGTTCACCTTCCTCTTTAGGGAGACAGTTCCATCGACAACGGGTGGAGCACAACGTGGTGGAGCACAAGGTGGTGGAGCACAACGTGGTGGAGCACAACGTGGTGGAGCACAACGTGGCGGAGATATCTGGTGAGAATGACCTACACATGGTCTACAGAAAACTGACACCAACAATTATACGCAGCGCTTTTCCACTTTCAAGGCACTGGATTCGCACACATTAAAACACCGGCGTACGCAGACACAGGGGGTGAGGTGGGTTAAGCGTTTTGCTCAAGGACACAACGGTAGCATTCATCTGTGGGACGTACCGTTGCATCGCCAACCTGCCCGCTCAACAATAATGTTTCATGTCGAGAGCGGGATTTGAACCGGCGACCTTCAGATCAGCGGACAAACACTTCAATCGAGCTACTGTCGCCCCCTAAAAAGACGAGCAGAACTGAGAGTGAGCGGCTGAAATCTAACCCACAACCTCAGGGCCATCGCGTCTTTAATGTGAAGTACTAAAAGACACGGACTGTTTTATAATCCTGCCGTTTTAATATTTAATAATCATAATAATGGTAAAACAACAAGTAAAACAAAACAAAAAAGTAAGCTTCTAACGGTTTTAAAAGTCCTTATACCGAAAAATTCACCTTATTTATTGAATAACCCTCGTATAATGTGGAAGAAATACTAAGAGTTTAAGTAGCAGGACAATGAGATGTACAGGCTGCTTGAAAGAAGAGAATGAGCATTGAACAAAATGGACCCCACATGCTAAAGATACATGCTAATAAAGAGCATTAACGCTCACCTCAAAAGCCTCTCCGTACATTTATACATCTGCACATTTATGTTCTAATCATCTGCATCATGGAACTTGATAAATTGGCCTAATACAGTTCAGATGACGGCAATTTGGGAAATAATAAACACATAAAATGGGGGCAGGCCTCTGTTTTGCCTGTGCTTATCGCTGCTGCTGTCAATCATGAGAATATTTTGACACACCCTTGGCAGGTACTTACAGGGCATTCATGATTTTGCGACAGTCATTTGAGGCACATCACAGTCTGATGAGAACGTCCCGAGCAACACACACAACGGAACTGATTTACATTTCTTGAACTTTACAGCTAGGTTCAAGAGAAGTGACCTTGGTGAGAAGAAATGACTGTAGGCAGCAGTGAAACAGTCGAGAAACAAACCCAATTTAATCATCCACGCACAAGTAGAACCTGCGAACAGTCACATGTCTGAGGGTCAGATTTATGTGACTGTAAACATGAAGCTGTTCAGGCGCAGGTCGTCAGTTTTATACCAACCTTCAGCCCATATGAACACTGCTTAAATTTTAATCTCCAAAACATGACATGGGGAATTAGTTAAATGTTAATAAAGCCACACGGGGGGCAGTCGAGTGGTTCCCAATCTCTTTTGTCCCCTAACCTCAGGCTCAGACTGCGCACGGTGCAGCTCTGTACAGTGACCACAAGTACTACAGATAATTAAAAGAAACAAGAGGAGCTCAGACAGCACGTCGTGTCGGCAGAGGTGGTGCGGAGCGCCAGAGTCTTTCCTTTGGAAGTCTATTCTGGCCGGACGCAGAGCCCACCACAGCCTTTTCCCTTAATAAGTGAATAGTTATGGCACATGTGCAGCTTCAAAGGCCCAGCAGAGTCACACCACCACAAAACCTCTGGACGGGGTGGAGTGTGAGTGAGGCTTAAGTGTTTTTTTACCCCGTGTGTCGAGTACTGGTGGTTTGTTCAGAAATTATGAGTGTATTTGCTAATATGTTGCCTTTAAAACTATTGTGATTTCTTGTTTTAATGATATTCATGCCAAAATGGTCCTACAGAAACAACATAAAATGCACTACAAAGAACAATGTCCACCTTTCTTTAAACAGTCACATATCCCCAAGGATTCGTGGTTGGGAAACACTGGTTGTTCCAAACAAGTGAACGCTTATAAACCACAGACAATTCCTGTTTAAAGTTTACTGCGTCCAATACACATTTAAATTCGAAGACACATGAACCTATTTTCTCCTGCGGTTCCATCTTAGCACTGAGGCCTCCAGCTCTGTCAAGGGCACAAGGGTCACTGATCCACCTCCGGCAAGAAACCAATGAAATGTATTACAGCGTCACAAGCCAATCAGTTTTCCCTATTGAACAGCGAGATTTAAAGACTTCAGCTGCTGCTCGGCCAAGATTGACGACAAACATGAAAATGAATTCGCCGGGATTTTGTAGGCAGTAAAACGCTTTGAGGAAACGTCTCAAAACGCTTGTCCAGCAGTTCCTCGGGTTTGAGAACAGAGACGTTGACTGGAGCCGACATGTGGTCATGCATGGAAGAGAGCCAATCTCGTCCGAAGATCGTCCAGCCTGGAGTAAATCATTGGACAAATGTGGACATGCATGCTCCAGCACTTTCCAGAGGACCCAGCGAAACGACGGGAGGAATGTGGAGGAGGGGAAGAGTCACGAGACATTTTGGTTAGTTATCCTTTATTATTTTTATTCTGCGCTCAAAATAGTTGATGCAAACTTCTTTTTCAATGCTGCGACGAAAGCTAAACTGTTTGTGTGTCCATTTGTAAAGATTATGATCCTGATTCCTGGTAAAATCTGGTACAAACACCTTCTGTACCGCTTTGATCTGGATAGACTAAACAGAAACAATGACTGATTAATATTTTTGTCACTTAAACCCCCGGAAGCGAACCACAGCCGTTCTGAGGGGGATAAAGTTCCTTGGATGTGAGATTGGAAGGTGAATTGGCTTGAAAAGCTGAGTGGAGATGAGAGGAAGCTTCTTTTAAAACGTGTGAGGCTTTGATTGGGCAAAGCAGATGAGGGAAGAACAGCAGGCAGACACGAGCGGGATGATCCGGGCAGGTGGCGCTGCAGGGTGGTGGCGAAAGAACTGAGAGTCAGACGAGAACAAGGGCGAGGGCTGATGTGACGGGGATCCAAGGGACTGACGGGGGAGCGGTTTTCTAGGATGAACCATCGTTATAGCTGCAGATTTTATTAAAAAACGCACAATTACAAAAGAAAAACAGGGAAAATTACAACTTTTTTGACATTTTTATCAGCATTTTTAAGTACTAATAGCATTTTTTTTTACTAATATCAGATAAAAATGTAAAATACTACTACTTTTTTTTTTTTTTTTATCTAATAGTTAACAGAGTGGTAACAGAGTGAAGGGAAAGACCTAACGCACTTCCTTTGCAGCTTTCGTTTCATAAAAGATGGCAACCGTTCGTTCAATGCCGCCTCTGCGCTGAATATAAACATGTTTAAATACGCTGCGCTTTGTGACAACATGAATGAGCATCGAGTTCAAATCAAACCCGACTTTCTCTGATACCTTTGCAACAGAAATCAAACACTTAGATTGAAAGGGAAGACGTTCACAAAGCTCGCGACAAAGCCAGATCTAAAGAACGAACGTAAGGGTCTGTAAACAACAAAAACTCCCCGCGATGAGAACGTACAGCAGATACAACACGCTCGTTTGTAGCGTGACTTTTATTGTGTCGTTCGTTCAGTGAGGTTCATGTGGTCAGTTTATTTTGATAGATTTGGTTTCCAGGACCAAGGTTTAGTTTGTTTTCATCCCTGACCTCAGAGTTTAACCTCAGAGTGGTCACGTGATGTCCAGTCAGCTGATTTAAAGGTTTCAGCGAGACACAGCAACATCCGCAGTCCGACTTCTTCAGGACAGTACAGTGGTCCCTCGTTTACCGCGGGGGTTACGTTCTATAAATAACCCGTAATAGGCAAAATCCGCGAAGTATCAGCTTTATTTTTTAGAATTATTCTATATGTTTTTTGTCTGTAAAACCCCTCACCACACACTTTATACACTTTTCTCACACAGGCGTTAACATTTTCTCACATTTCTCTCTCGTTTAAACTCTCTCAAAGTTCAAACCTTCGTAGATTTAAAAAAAAAAAAGTACCGTATTATAGAATGAAACCAAAGATCAAGACCTGTTTTCATGCCGGAACATTTGTGTGAGAAATAAAACCATAAAAGTTTTCCTATAGTGTGAAAAAAAATGATAGTTTGTAGAAATACTGTAACGAATTTAATTTTAATCATCAACTTACGAGGTTGGGCACGGAAATTATCAATAGTAACTCACGCGACCGTAGATGTCTTTGTCGGTGCAGAACGTTTCATCGACATTGCAAGTTTTCTCCCCGACAAAACCCACAAACATACAGCACTTCAGAGTCACACTGCATGTAAAATTGCACTAAAAAAAGTCTGTGAACCGTGATATAGTGAGGGACGACTATATACCAGGTGTGTGACAGTAAAAAAGCCCCTCGTCCCGGTTTACTGTATCATTGTACATATTTATCACTATTATTATTATTTGTTCCACACATTTCTAATCTGTGACTCGTAACTGACAAAGGCAGCACTGATTTCTGACAGTCCCGTGTACTTTCATATTAACAGTCCAGAACAGCAAACTTCTTTAAAATGTCATAATCCAATCTATAATTCTGACATATGTAACCGCTAAAAACTGCAAGTATCTTTTCGTGTAACTCAAATATGCGAATTATCGTTTTAGTCATAAACACGAGATGGGAACAGCTGCAATGAGCAAGAACAAAAGCACTGCCAGAAAAATAACAGTTGGCTGAATTTGGAAAGTACACACCAGTCACATTTTGCGTCTTTATTAAACTGTAGTGAATGGCACGGGCAGAAGATGAAGGCAGCTGTAAAGAAGAAAAATAAAACTAAAACGTATATGGAAAAACTCACTCCCACACCGCCATCTTGACGAAAATGCCAAATAGACTGTGTTTGCCATATGGGTCTGTTTTGAAACATCACTTGCATAACTCCAACTATTGTTAAATGGATACCACACTGTCGGCACTAAGAGGCCTCACCCACGCTCAAGTGTTGGAAAGAGCAGAGGTTGCAGAGTGCAGCTTACATTAGTCCACGAAATGAGTTTATGGCGTATTTGGAGAAGTTACTAAAATGGAAGGCGGCGTTTGGAGGTAAATACATAAATCACAGAAAGAAAACGTTCACATGAGATGGGTTTTGTTTGAGAAATATATAAGGATTAGTTGTGACAGGACAACACGCTACGGAAGGATTTTAACCCTCTGGTGCAGCCTCTAGAGTGCTCTCTGCTGCCACACTCCATTGAGGTCAATTCAGTGGTCAGTCAGTGTAACTGCAAGTAAATTTCCTTTGATTGGTTTTCTTATTCAGGACTAAACATTGCACCTATACAGTGTTGAAATTTCCCAAAAATTGTTGAAATGCTTGTAAAAAGAAACATGTGTTTGTATATTTACAATAGAACACAAGTTAATTCATTTTTACAGGCAGTTCACAATGTTATTTCATGTCCTGAGAAGAATTTAAAAAAAACAAATCTTGACCAAGGCTTTCATAATTCATGCATCAGAGGGTTAAAGTGTCAACAATTCCAAGTGAGTGATGGCTCCAAAATCCATAGGAGGTCCCAACGTTTTGAGCAGAGGAGTAGACGGAGGAGGTGTGGACAATATATAAATGTGATATTGCTTATTTTCTTATAATAGTGTAAAACTGGGGTCTTAAAGTCAAATTATCTGGGAGCCGCAGGAGGCAGAGTCTGGGTGAAAGCTTTGTTAAAATCTTTTCAAAAGTCACCGCTGTTTTCAACACACACGAGGAAATACGCCAGTTCTTGTGTATTTTCTGGATATACAACGTTATTTGTTGACTCTTTTGTGATGGGAGTACACAGCGCGAGTGACACGTGTGTTTGGGGTTTTACCAATTTGGCGAAACCTTCTACGCGCAACATGGTAACGCCGCGCTAACATTAAACTTTCATATTGTCCTGCGGGCCACAAAATGTCATCTCGCGGGCCACAATTGGTCCCCGGGCCTCGAGTTTGAGACTCCTGCTATAAAGAGACGAAGAGTGAATCCCACAATAGGGTGAATATATATGCTATGTGCTGTATATATGATATGTATGTGTATATAGGGTACGTATGTATGTGTGTATATATATGTGTATTTATTTATGTATATATGCTCTTTTTTTCTTCTTTTTTTCTTCTTTTTCAACGGAATAGGAAGCTTAAAGAAAGCATTGAATTTATGTCTTAGATGAAGACGGGTGGGATTTAATAAGTTTTCTTCCTCCCACTCCTCTTTGAGCTTATATAAGGATGGATTTGTTGAATGTACTTTAAGTGTACCCGATACATGCGCTCGAAAAAAAAAAGAAAAGAAAACTTAGATCACTGACATTCACTTATGGATTCTGAAATTGTTTTGAAAAACCCAAATCAAACCAAAATTAACAGTATTTTTTTAAGTTGCTGTTGTCTGGTCTATTCATTTTACACCTTGCCACAAATATATTTTTTATCTTCTTTAAATTTTCCGCAGTTGACTAAACCTCAAATAAAAAAAAACATTCACCGACAACAAATTTTAGACAATTACTAAAATATATTTCACATGAACCACAGGAAGGACACACAAACTGAAAAGCACATTAGCTTTTTTTACAATTTTTTCCACCACTATCACAAATGTTTTCCATGCGACGACCAGCGTTTTACTGCATTTCCCACCGCCTCATCCCCCAGCGCCGCTTCTGATTGGACAGTGAGGGAGCGACTGTCTGCCCCTGGATGATAAGGTATTGATCAGTGTTACGCCGGTGTCGCGGGGGCTGTTGGACCCGTGATGGACGACCCAATAGATAACAGCCAGGGATTATTATGATAGCCCATGAACCTTTATTAACAATTCATCTTTGGCCATGTAGTGACTTTAATGGAAAACTTTACAAGACCACGCATAAAAGTAACAGGGAATGGTGTTTACAGTGTGGGGGGATATACGTCGATGGGATATAAAGTTAAAAAGCACCGTGGCGGTTAACGTCCGTAACGTCGGCAAGGGCAAGAGCTCCGAGAGTGTGTTTCCTCTGCGTTTCATTCGGGCTTGTTAAAGGCTTGCCCCATGTAAGCATCACACCGGTCTGTTAGGGGACGGATAATGAAGTAATCCATAGTCATTACTCAACCATCACCCCTGGTCGCTGAAGACCACTTAGCAGCTAGTGTGTTTGTGTACGTACGCGAGCGAGACAAGATGGCAGTCCGAGAAGGTGGGAGTTTAAGGGAAGGACAGTTGGAAGAGGGTGATATGGGACACGGGGACAGCTGCATGGTGTGAGGTGGATAAGTCCGTGTAGTCCGCTCATAGACTGTATATAAATGGACATAGCTAACCCGCTAACCGCCGCGTTCCAAATAGGAAGTGATCATGGGCTTAAAATATTTGTATTAACCCACTCTACATGATCCTGCTATTTTTATTTCGCAATTTGGTCCATAAATCAAGATATGAACTTCTTTCCACAAGGTTTCTCCCGCTAGCCTTAGCAACAGGTTTGATTGACAGCGTTGCTATGCGCCCGCTCCCTGCTAAACCAGCTTCATCAGCCTCGCTCTGGATTGGCTCTTTGGTTGCTATGATGCTTCCAGTCAGAATTCCAAATATGAAGTACGTCGCAGTGGGCGTGTACTGGTGGCGGTGAAAACGTGGATTGGTCTACAGTAGGGGTGTCAAACACATTTTCACCGAGGGCCACATCAGCAAAATGGCTGCTGTCAAAGGGGCAGATGTAAAATAAATGTAACTACTTTTTTTAAATTGTTAATTAACTGTTTCTGTATTTATTACTTCTTCAAGTTACAAATATTACATATGCATTTATAAAGATGTAAAAAAATGGCTATATAACTGCATGTCTCCTGATAAAATGACACATTTTAAGACCATCATACCTTTTAATTTACTCTGTCGAGGGCCAAATAAAATTATGTGGAGAGTCACATTTAGCCCACGGGCCTTGAGTTTGACACGTGTGGTCTAATTGCATCTTGACATCTGTGTAATCCCTCAGTCGTCCAGGTCTGATCCACAGCAAAAGACGAAGTTTAAATCTGTCAACTGGACAAATCGTTGCGGTAGTGAAGACGTTTTGCTGCTCGTCCAAGCCGCTTCTTCAGTTCTGGTCAGATTCCTGCTGGACACTGCCTTATATCTGTCTGAAGGGAGGAGCGAACTACACTGAAACTGTAAACATCTATTGTCTCCAGTTTCAGCTGAAAATACCCTATCCAGCCCTTAACGACCCTGCTATTGTTCAGTTACAGTTGTTACAGTTTCAGTGTAGTTCGCTCCTCCCTTCAGACAGATATAAGGCAGTGTCCAGGAGTTATCTGACCAGAACTGAAGAAGTGGCTTGGACGAGCAGCAAAACGTCTTCACTCCTACAACGATTTGTCCAGTTGACACATTTAAACTTTGTCTTTTGCATTGCATCTTGATAATAAGCGATTAAAGCCTGCTCAAACATGCACGATTCACTCCAAAAACAACTTTGAGAGGGTAAATGAGACGAAGAAACAACTATAACGTGATTAAAAGCTCTGAAAAGTTGATTTTGCAGAATAGGTCTGATTTAAGCTTAGATCAATATTGCTGTTTACAATGAACACAATGTAAACTCATGATCTCTCTGCGTTATCCAATACTAAACACCCCAGAAAATGTCTTTTTAAGTACAAGTGTTGTGTTTTAATCCATTTCCTTGGCCCACACACATCCCTCTCCCCACCTTCATCAGCCTCGCTCTGGATTGGCTCTTTGGTTGCTATGATACTCGGAGTCCGAATTCCAAATACAGAAATCGACTCCAAATTCAACGACGTCACACTCCCTTAGTCCACTTCTTTATACCGTCTATGAGTCCACTGCTGGGTAATATTTTATTCGTGACGTGAGTTTTTGTTACAGTTACATGCAAATCTATAACCCGGGGATAAGCTGGGCCGCAACAGTCTGGAACGACCTTTCACCTTTTACATCGATTACAAATATCGCTCGAGGTGCCAGTGAGTGCTGATTTTTTGCAATAGAATCTTGGACATTTCCGAAACTATAACACAAATATAGCATAGTATTATTGTTACAGCTGCTCCACGGCTTTACTGTGGGGTCAAAACCACCTGCTTAAACTCTGACTTTGGACATCTTAGACTTAAATAAGAAAGATCATCTTGTATGTCCGTAAACTTGTCAACATAAAAAATGAGTTGTTTTTACGGTCTGCTAGATCGTCTCAGTCGGTCACGGTCGCATTTTTATAGAACCACTTTAAATCAACACGTACTTAAACACCAGTGTACGCAGACACAAGGGCCGAGGTGGGTTAATTCATCTGCATGACATCGCCAACTCCATCTGCAGGACATCGCCAACTTCATCTGCAGGACATCGCCAACTTCATCTGCAGGTCATCGCCAACTCCATCTGCAGAACATCGCCAACTCCATCTGCAGGTCATCGCCAACTCCATCTGCAGGACCTCGCCAACTTCATCTGCAGGACATCGCCAACTTCATCTGCAGGTCATCGCCAACTCCATCTGCAGAACATCGCCAACTCCATCTGCAGGTCATCGCCAACTCCATCTGCAGGACCTCGCCAACTCCATCTGCAGGACATCGCCAACTCCATCTGCAGGACATCGCCAACTTCATCTGCAGGACATCGCCAACTCCATCTGCAGGACATCCCCAACTTCATCTGCAGGACATCGCCAACTTCATCTGCAGGACATCGCCAACTTCATCTGCAGGTCATCGCCAACTCCATCTGCAGAACATCGCCAACTCCATCTGCAGGACATCGCCAACTCCATCTGCAGGACATCGCCAACTCCATCTGCAGGACATCGCCAACTCCATCTGCAGGACATCGCCAGCTTCATCTGCAGGACATCGCCAACTTGTGGGCTCCTCAACTGATGATATTTTGCGTTGAGAGCGGGATTCGAACTTCCAACCTTCAGATCAGTGGACAAACGCTCGACCAACGGAGGTACTATCGCCTCCAAAATGCAGTTTAAGACTAAAACGGACACCCAACTCTTCTCCCTGGCATTTAATAGCAGCTCCACAGGATATCTCGATGTTTTATTGCCCTTTTTTACAAAGCACTCAGCTCTAGTTGTTTTAAATGTGCTGTGTAATAAACTCGAATTGAATTGAATATTAGGGTTCCACCACCTCCCGAATTCCACGTTAGCCTCTTCCTGCAGCTAGTTGCGCGTTGAAGGCTTATGAAGATGGATACTTATGAAATAACCGAACAAGGGGATTCGCTCATAAACGTGAAGTACAAGAGCTGCAGATCTCCGGCTATGCTTTAATTACATCAGCGTTAAAATATGGCAAAGGATGAGTTCTCGGAGTACTTCCAGGCCCAAGGGGAGAGCGCGGGGGTGAGGTGGACAATGGAATAAGCTAATGACATATACCAGTAGTAGACTTTATGCCGCTATAAAGCTCAGTAATATCAGCCTGACCACCTGCCCGCGGAATAGACTTGTAAATAAGCAGGGACACGCGGTCTGTATCCTATCACGGGCTGATTTAAGGCTATTTGTTTGTTTAGCATGGTGCGACGATTTACACGAGGTAAAGAGAGTGAGCCATGATACAACGGCAAACGCAACGGCATCACTCAAGGCCGGACACAAAGCCAATTCGCAGGTATAAGAGCGCGTTAGGTTTTATGATTCCCCCTACTGGCAAACCTAATATAATTACTCTACAAGGGCACGGCGTCTTTCAGGACTGTGGTTCAAATGGGGCGCCATGGGGGGAATGAGGATCTGCTTAAGAGCGAACGCAATACCATCTGCCTTCGTGTAAAGAGTTTAGAGAGTGTACATGAAAAACGATGCGCAGAGACAGATTTTTTTCGTGGTTTATCTGATAATAATCGTAAGCATTGATTAAAAGCAGGTCTTTTATTCGTGTTATAGTTGGTTCCACTTCTCATTTACGCTCTCGAAGTTGGATTTGGAGCGATTCGTGCAAGTTTGAGCAGTCATATTAGCGATTAATCCTTGTTTTCACCTCCACCGGTACACGCACTTTGTTTTTATTATCTTAATCGATGATACTGTCCAAAAATACACAACTCGGGGAACAGTTTAACAATGTTTAGTTACAGCTTGAAATGTGCAAATGAAGGTAGATTGACCAGATAGTTGAGAGTTTTCCGTGGTCCAGGAGTAGATCGTGGGCAGCGGGTCCAGTGACGACATGAGCAGTAATAATAATAATCCATTTTATTTATAAGCGCTTTACAAAACACCCAACGACACTGAACAGGACAAAAACCAGATAAAAACATACAAATACAATAAAACATGACAAGTACCGCTCTGGTAGAGGTGAGCTGGGTCGGAGACAGAGGAATTGAGCAGGTCCAGGGAGCGGGGTCTCACGAGGAGCAAAAACATCCAACTTTGAAAAGAGTAGCAAATGCAAAAAAAACATGAAACTGACCCAAGCAGAGCTCTACCATTGTGGATACGTGGACGATCTGCCGCTGAGTGTCAGGTCCTGGCTCCCTTTGTCCTCCCCAGGTGCAGCTTGAGTAGCAGTTAGTCGCAGGTGTGTGTGGGAGGAGCCCGAATCTCCGCACAGCTCCAGGCTCAGACACAGAAGAGAGGAGGGAAAACAGCACAAAACACAAGGCAGGGTCCTGACAGATACAGATAGAATTTGGCAGTGTTGCGTAGCCATTTTGGTACGAATTAAAAAAAAAAAAAAGCTACTAGTGTAATGTGCAGCTTCACCGACATTTCCACAACTCTTTATGATATTTTTTTGTACTTTATTCAAATTACAAAGACTACACCTCCACAGAACACCACTGTTTCCAGAATATCCATCTTCAATACCACAGCTGTGTTTAAACAAGGTATTATAACATACACTTTTAAAAAAGAAGCCCAAACAGATGAACGATAACAAATAAAACTGTAGCATCGAACCGGGGTGTAAAAGATCCTGTCATTTCATCTCTCACTGGGGCAAACTTATACAAGGTAAGAAAAAGAATAAATAAATGAAAATATGACTAAATAGAAAATGCAAGACTTGCCGAGCATCCTCAAACAGCACTACACGTCTGATCTACTTTATCTAATGTATTATACCCACTCTTTCCAAATCGTATTAAATTTGTCCTCCATATTATCGATATTAAGCGTAACATCTGCCCATTCTTCCACCAGATCTGTTCGCCATCTTCTTGCGATCGCCTTTTTTCCTCACCAATAGCATAATTCTCATCATTTTATAATCTTCATTTCATTTTAAACTCAATATTTCAATCTTTCCTAGACGCAGAATTCCAAAACTTAAGGGAATTTTAATATTTAACACTTGGTTCGTGATGATTTTTACGTCGACGTCAGCTCCCATTGGACATTTGTTTCTTTTATTAAGTCGTTTTAGATGAATATTCTGTTTAAAATGCGCAAATTATAACATAACGATCCAGGGGTGTCATAGATTATAACTATAGAGCGACAAATGAACACAATACGTCTTTAATTACTGAGCAACACATGAATAATTAAAGACTTCCACAGGATCCTGACTTCAGTAAATCGTTTAACCGACTTTAAAGAATGTTTTGTATCAGAGAATGATTTGGACACGTCAGAAAATTCAAATATTTTAAAAGGGACGTGCGTAAAATGAACTTTGATGAGCTGTAGCAGTGCCCCCTCATCATAAGTCTGCACACTGTTTATTTCAACTCTTAATCCTTTGACGTCCTGTATTCGAGGCTAAAAAAAAATGTCAGTTTTCACCTACCTCCTATCTCCGCCCGCTTATCTGTACTATCTGTGCTTTTTCAAGTAATTCAGGCTCTTGGGCATTCATGAAAGTTTCAAAAGTGTCATGAATGCAGCCTTTTTTTAGTACAATAAGTAAGTAAAAACCTGCTGCTTGCTTGGGAATTTTCACTATGAAGAGATGGTGACGAACAGGAAGTCAACAGATATATCGCTATTATTAAAGCTTCAAGCCTTTTTATTAACAAATATGATAATCTTGCTTTGGAGAGCATGGACCAACTGCCAAGGAACTGACTTTTGTTCGCCGTTGTGAATATATCGGTTAAGTCAGACCTATTGTGTTTGTGTCGCTCTATAGTTATAATCTATGACACTGTGGATCGTTATGTTATAATTTGCACATTTTAAATCACAATATTCACCTAAAACGACTTAATAAAAGAAACAAATATGCTTTAGAAAACTGCGGTGCCCAATGGGAGCTGTCGGCGCCCCCTATGGACAGCTGCAGATCACACTAGCAAGAAGTGATTTTTTTATTTTTCATTTGTACCGAAATGACAATACGCAGTGCTGACAAATCCTACGCGGATCATCGATTAAGAAAATAAAATCGGAGAACGAAGCGCGTCATGTGTATGTCACGTGGATTGGTTTACAACGGAGGTGCCCAATTTTTTTTCTTTTCTTTTTTTTGTTTTTTTAATCGAGGGCCACATCTCAAAACATATTCAAAGCTGTGATCAGTGCAGCGCGGCGCTTTAAACACAGCTTTGACTATTAATAAAGCTTAAACACACACATAAACACATTCACTTTAGGTCTGCATCGTAATACAAGGTGATGTTTGAGGTTCTAGTGGTAGAAATAGTTTAATTTGCTGTTAAAAGTGCTGCTTAATGGGCCGGTTCAGCGGGGAGAAACTGGTCATAGTTTGGCCACCCCTGGTCTACAATATTGCATCTTGATAATAAGCGATTAAAGTTTACTCCAACACGCACGAATCGCTCCAAAAACAACTTCGAGAGCGTAAATGAGAAGAGGAAACACGGTTAAAAGCTCTGACAAGTCGATTTTGCAGAATAGGTCTGATTTAAGTAGATCAATATTGCTGTTTACAACGAACAAAACGTAAACTCGTGATCTCTGCGCGTTATTCGATACTAAACACCTCAGAAAATGTCGTTTTAAGAGCAAATACTGTATGTTAATCCATTTCCTTGGCCCGTACACAGCCCTCTCCGCACACGCTGCTACGTCCTACCCGCGGCGTAAAACCAGTGACCTCCATCATGTTGTTATTAAGTGGCTTATTATTTTAATTAAAGACTACACCCCTATGTGAGTGGAAGCGACGCAGCCGTATACGAGATGGCGTAATTAATAGCGGGGCCTGAAGGTCACGTCTGAGCCCATCGCGCCGTACTATCGCCGTGCCTTCTGTCCTCCATTTTATCTCGGTGCATGTTGTTCTATGAGGCCCATATGATTAGCCGCTGTCACACTAACCGTAAGTCATCCCTTCGCCTGACGCTTCAATCTCTCCTCACTCCAGCTCAAATGTGAAATATGTCAACATGGCCGCCGGTGATATACGCCGCCATTATGAATAAAATAACCATTGTTACGATGTCCGATACGGCGTTATCTTGCGTCCCTGCTCCGTGGAAGCGTTTTAGGGCGAGGAGATACAGCTGGAAGGTCAGGCGAAAAGTTCAAAGTTGATGGTTTGGGTGTAGAGGTTAAGCAGGCGTCGTCGTGATTGCTCTATTACACGAGGATGTTGTTAAAGGGAGTTTGGATCTGCGTCGATAAAGGTTTGGGACCGACATGACCGACAGTATATGGTATGTAAGCAGAAAAGAGCACAGGAGTCATAGAAATCTAACGGTAATACTGGACTCAGACTTTGAACTTTAACAGCCACATCAAATCAATAACATCTGCAGCTTTTTGCCAACTAAAAACATGTCAAGAATCAAATATATACTGTCAAAACTAGACTTACAGAGACTTATCCATGTGTCTCCAGTAGATTAGACGACACTGCTGCTCAGGACTGAACCAGGACTGAACCGGGACTGAACCGGGACTAAACCGGGACTGAACCGGGACTGAACCGGGACTGAACCGGGACTGAACCGGGACTAAACCGGGACTGAACCGGGACTGAACCGGGACTGAACCGGGACTAAACCGGGACTAAACCAGGACTGAACCAGGACTAAACCAGGACTAAACCAGGACTAAACATGGACTGAACCAGGACTGAACCAGGACTAAACTAGGACTAAAGCGGTACTAAACCTGGACTAAAACTGGACTAAACATGGTGAATCAGCATTTCAGTTTTATGCAGGTAAAACCTGGAACATTCTTCCTGAAGATGTGACTCAGGCCTCGACTCTGACAATGTTTAAATCCAGACTCAAACTGTTCTGTTTATCTGTGAATGTGACTGAATGTTCATTGTGTGATGTTATTTATGTTTTGATTTGTTGAATTGTGATTTTAATGTCTTTCTTATTCTGTAAAGCACTTTGAATTACTTTGTGTACGAATTGTGCTGTACAAATAAACTTGTCTTGCCTCTGTCGGAGCGAGTGGAGACAGTAGAGGAGTAAGACTTCCCAAAACTCGATCTGTTCTGGGTAAAAAAAACAATCTGGTTCTTGGAAATAGACTTTTTTTTATAGGTACGGTACTTTAATGTCTTTGTATATTGAAACTTGCCTTATGCAATAGTCCCACCCAGTGTTTTCAGGGCTGCCAGGCTACAGGATTTTGTACTTTTCAGGTTGAAGGCTAAACCAGAGGACCCTCATAAACCCACCCAGACACGGAAAGAACATGCAAACTTCACTTAGAAAACGACCAGCTGTTCAAGGTATCAGGCCTCTTCTTTATATTACAGTGAGCCACTCAGCCATAGTCTCGCAAATGGAGAATTTCATTATGTTTCAAAGATAAATTCTACGCAAAGTTTTTGTAAGTGTGGCCTAAAAACTAAACACAACTTTGACAGGTCATTTAATGAGACTGTGGTCTATTTTGAAAGTTTCCACATCTGTCCATGTTCTCACGTTTGTCCATGTTTGTCCATGTTCTCACGTTTGTCCATGTTCTCACGTTTGTCCACGTTCTCACGTTTGTCCATGTTCTCATGTTTGTCCATGTTCGTCCATGTTCTCACGTTTGTCCATGTTCTTCCTTTGGCCATGTTCTCATGTTTGTCCATGTTCTTCCTTTGGCCATGTTCTCATGTTTGTCCATGTTCTCACATTTGTCCATGTTTGTCCATGTTCTCACGTTTGTCCATGTTCTCACATTTGTCGTTGTTCTCACGTTTGTCCATGTTTGTCGTTGTTCTCACGTTCGTCCATGTTCCCACATTTGTCTTGCTGTGGATGTGTGTAGATGTGTGTTTAAGGTTAGGACAGAGTTTTGAGATTACAGTTAAGGTTTGGGCCAAGACGAAGGTGTTTGATTAAAAAAATATTTTAAATGTGAGAAAACAGAGCCGTGTGAACATAGAGGTGTGGAAACAGAGATACACCGCTGTTAAGTTTATAGAAGTGTAATCAACTGTTCTCTGCAATAAAGTGACAAAAATGAACCTGAACATAACACAAAATATCATCTGCTTGAAGGTAAAAAAAAAAAAAAAAAAAGTACAAGTAGTAAAGTACTGTTCTTAAGTAGAATTGTCACATCACCCCGGTTCTCCAAAACCTCCATTGGCTCCCCATTTCTCAGCAAATTCAGTTCAAAGTTCTTCTTATCACTTTTCAAAGCTCTCCATAACCTGGCCCCCTCCTCACAGATCTGCTCCATCACCACATTCCCTCTTGCTCCCTCCTCAAACGCAAACCTCCTCTCTCTCCCCTGTAGGACCAAGCTCCGAACTTCTCCGTCGCTGCCCCCACCCTCTGGAACACTCCACCACAACAACAACTCCGAGACTGCACCGACCTCACCACCTTCAAAAAGCACCTGAAGACTCACCTGTTTAAAGCTGCTTTTCTTAAATAATCTTTAATTATTATGAGTATTGATTTTAAATGTTTGTATCTTTGTACTTTTTCAAATTGTTCTATGTAAAGTGTCTTTGAGTGTCTTGAAAAGCGCTATATAAATAAAATGTATTATTATTATTATTAGAATTTTTAGATATCTATACTTTAAAACATCAAACTTCAAAACAACGAAAATAATAGTGCTCGTCAGTTTGCTAAAAGTGTGAGAGCCATTAGGGGCCTGAATGATTATGCAAAGTATAACTCGGGGACAGTTCAGTGTCGCTCATTAGACATCGACAACAAACAGGAACAATAAACAAACAGGTGTGTTAGCTTCAGTGTCGTTAGCTTCAGTGTCGTTAGCTTCAGTGTCGTTAGCTCCTCCCTTTACACAGACATAAGGCAGTGTCCAGCAGGAATCTGACCAGAACTGAAGAACGAGCAGCAAAACGTCTTCATAGCTTTTGTCCAGTTACAGAATTTTTATTTTTTTACTTTTACTTCACTACACTTGAGAGCAGTATCTGTACTTTCTACTCCACTACATTTTTGAACAGGACTGAAAAGTAAAAAGTACTTTTCATACGATTTGAGGGGATATTTTTACCGTGTTCGTGGAAACATCTTGACTAAAGTTTTTGAGTTCAGAGTTCAGCTTTGAGCAAAACAAAAATAAAGACAGAAAATTCATAAGACAAACTAAGACATTGATTTTATATTGTTTCTGTGACCAAAAACTATCTTTTTTATTTTTATTTTTTTATTTTTTTAAATCAATATCACTATATGTACATTTAACAAATAAACACGTGTGAAATACTTTTACTTTTTACTGTTACGACCCAGCTTGAGTGGGGACAGGGAAGTAACAAAAGAAACCAAGATGGAAAATGGTAAATTAAGAAGTAATTTAATTAACAGGGACGTTAAGGGAAAACTAAATAGAAGGGGTCTAAAAAAAAACTCTTACAACAATTGACAATTTACACATAAAACGGATATTGTTACTTTTACTTGAGTAACTTTTTGTATCTGTACTTTTATTTAAGTAATAAAATCGAGTTCTTCATCCACCACTGACTAAATGGAACCAATTAAATCAAATAAAACGTGTGTAATGAGGATTTATACTGCATTCCTGGACATTGGCGAATCCAGACTGACCTCTCTCAGTATTTTTTATACACATTTATATCAGACACGTCCTCCTTTGCGTCTCAGGCCCGGTCAAACGTGATCATCCAATCAGATCTGTTTATTTCCGTGACACGTGTGAAACAAAGGAGCTCATTGGTTATTTATCATTTACAAATAAAATCACAGTCAGTTTAGTTTCTAGTTTCACATAGTTTTACGTTTAGAGCTGCGTGTTTCCTGATTGGCTGATCCACCTGTCAATCACGCCCATTTGAAAACAAAGCGATTCACCGGTGACCAGACTCACATGTTCGTAAAGTATTAAAAAAAGTGTGTGTTTTGGATCTCAGGCAATAACACTGACACAAAACAGAAAGAAAAAAAAGGCAATTTGTCTGGATAAATGTTGCACTTTTACCTCTGAGCGCCGCTGATGAAAAACTTCCACCTTCCACACATTTTAGTCTGATGAAGATATTTAGAATCGGTGGCTTTTTTTTTTCTTTTCACATTAACAAAAGCCTCTCAGGTCCTGCTCACTCCTCCACCGGGCTGATCTCACTGGTTGGAGACAGGCAGAAGGAGATGCAGCTCCGTGTGTGAAAAACGCTGATGTCAGCAGACGGGCTAATCGTCCATTGTCCGACACGTAGCCCAGGGTGTTCTGTGGGCCCAGAGGGAATAAGAACAAGATGAACTCATGATTTTCACAATGTGGAAAGGACATATGATCCATTTTGTTTTTCTATTTTAATCACATCTTGTTTGATACACGGTGTCTTTCAATTCGCTGACATGACGGCGTTTGTCACAAAGTGGGTTACAACACGACATCTGGAGCTGGTGGCGCTGTAAATACTTAATGTCCCTCCGCTTTCTTCTTTTCAAATGTTAATCACGTCCAATTACCTGTGTTCATGTACAGAGAGAGAGATAGAGACATCAATAAGGCATGACAGGACGACGAGCAGTCAGGGCGACCCGAGACCACGGCGTCAACTCAGAGCTCGACCGTTTAGGTTCGTTAAAGGAGCTGAACCTGTGTTTGCACAAAAAATGTGTCTTACCCCAGAACAGATAAATTATACAAGCGCATCCTGGAGTCAAAATAAGGTCACTGTGCACTTTCTGCATCTAATTATGAGGCACTTTGCGAGTCAGGAAGTGTTTGGTAGCATGCTGGTTGTTGTCGCTCATTGTGATGAATAATTAGGATGCTACGAATCTGTAAGGTAAGTAACTTCAGATCACTGCAAACCCTTTAAAATGGACTAGTTTTGTTTTTAATCTCCTGAGACCTGGCGTCCTCATATGTGGACAACACATTTTGGGTTGTCTAGGCCACAATGCAAATTTTTAGAAGAAGAATAACAGCAACAATAACAGCAACAATGCAAATATATTATATATCTTCATTTTTTAACAGTTTAGAATATTTTAGTTTAATTTTTAGTTGTTTTTTTTCTTCCTGCTCCTGTCAGCAGCTCTTCACATGAGACATTTTGTTCCAAGAGGCACAATTGTTATTTCTCATTTTGTTTTTACTCAGGACACATGTTGCTGTGTTCAGGGTCTTAATAAATAGTTTTTGCAAATCATTATTCAAATGTTTTATCAAAATGATAAAAATGTCACATATGAGGACATTTGATTTACATAAGTTTTTCTCAGAAACTACATAATGTGAAAAGACTTAGACTCACCAGGTCCCAATCAGCCCAAATAACAAAGAGAAATTAATAAAGCAGGTCATGCAAGAGCTCGGGTGTGAGGAGGTTAAGTCAAAATCAGGAACAAAAATGAACACCTTTCATTTGAAGTGTCCGAGCCGTGCTTCACATCACAGTTTAAAAAAATCTTCTCAAGCTATGCACACACCAAACATAAATATATAATAACAATACTACTACTACTAATAATAATAATAACAGACTGTATAAAGAAGTGGAATAAGTGAGTGTGACGTCACCCACAGCTTTTGGCTCCAGTCAAATGAAGCTCCTCGAGGCTTTATCGGGGTCAACCTGGCGTCAAGTTCCATATTTGTAATTCTGACTGCGAGTATCATAGCGACCAAAGAAGTTGCAAGGTCTGGAACGAAGTGAGGTAATGAAGCCTCTTCCCGCCTGCACCACTGGTTTAACAGGGAGCGGGCGCTTAGCAACACTGTCAATCAAACCTGTTGCTAACGCTAGCTAGAGAAAACCATAGTTTGTCTGTTATTCATGTTCATATCTTGATTTACAGACACAATAGTGAAATAAAAACCCCAGGATCATGTAGAGCGGGTTAATACAAACATTTTAAGACCAAAATGATGAGTCTGACAGCAGCAGTTACAGAGAGAGGGGCGGCAATTTTTTAATAGAAAGTGAATTGTAGACAAAGCCGATGGAGCCGGAAGCGCGCCCACGATCACTTGCTATTCGGAACATGGCGGCTAGCAGGTTAGCTATGTCCATTTATATATACTCACATGTTTATTTGGGTGAATAGACTTTCCGTGATTCGCCAACACCAACATTGTCATCTCACATATATTTGTACCAATGATTAATGATTTTACATCTATTTTCCAGTTCAAATATTGCCAGGAAAGTCAAATTAACAAAAATATGAATGCAAATATCATAGGTTCATGTCTTATGCAAAACAATAGATAGAAAAAAAGCTTGAATTATCAGCAGATTGCAATGCGAGTGTGGAGTGGAGTGGCAGAAATACAGAAAGAACAGCCAGTGCTTGTTCTGCCAGTGTTAAAACCTATATCAAAGACAACTAGAGTGAGCGGTTTGTATTGTTTTCAGAGACAGGCCTCTGCGGAGACACGAGGCCTTATCTTACACACCACAGCCCACCGGTAAAACACAGACTGTGGGTCAGCGGGGAGGCAGCTCATCGCTCGCGTTCAGTTATATCCGTTTGATGGATTAATAGGGACGTTTATAGCAGTAATACGTGAAGTTCTGAATCTTGATGTTCCCGTGTACGCGACCAGACAAAAGTTTGAACACAGTTTTTTACATCTAGAGTTATCCCTCGTTTATCGCGGGGGTTACGTGAAAAATAGAACGCTTTATTTTTTACAATTATTCTCTATGTTTTGCGGCTGTAAAACCCCTCACCACACACTTTACACACTTTTCTCACACAGGTGTTAGCATTTTCTCACATTTCTCTCTTGTTTAAACATTCTCAAATGCTCTCAAAGTTCAAACCTTCGTAGATTTAAAGAAAATAAGTACAGTTTTATAGAAAGAAACCAAAGATCAAGACCTGTTTTCAGTCGGCTGCACTTCCGGCGCAACAAGGACTGTCCCGTTTCACGCTCCCCACAAACACGAATGACAATTATGCCTTGCGTTTCCATGGAGATTGGCCACGAACGAAGGTTACGTCCGAGCAGACTTCGTGCTCTTCTACATCCCATCCTGCACCGCGTGTCACTTCTTCAACGGGAGAAAATGGAGAACGCGGCCCTGGTTTATCGCGGGGGTTACGTTCTAAAAATAACCGCAAAGTATCAGCTTTATTTTTCACAATTATTCTCTATGTTTTTGTCTGTAAAACCCCTCACCACACACTTTATACACTTTTCTCACACGGGCGTTGACATTTTCTCACATTTCTCTCTCGTTTAAACTCTCTCAAAGTTCAAACCTTCGTAGGCGTCTTTGTCGGTGCAGAACGTTTCATCGACATTGTGGGTTTTGTCGGGGAGAAAACTGCAAACATACAGCACTTCAGAGTCACACTGCGATCCAACGTTTATGTAAATTTGTCTGAACACATTCTGTACTGGACAGGAGACACGGCACGGAGGAGACTGATGGACAATGGTCTACAATTGCACAAAAAACCAGTGAAACAGCGAGACCGCGAAAGGTGAACCGCGATTTCTTCTTTATTTCCATGATCATTTGCATTGTAGATTCTCACTCAAGTCTTCAAAACTATGAATTTTAAACTTGTTTTATATTAAAACGTGACCTTTTCCAGTGTCTCCAAGTGAACTCTTTAATGGTGTTGTTATTGTCTCGATGCTAAAATCTCACTCGCTTCTGATACTAAAGAAAAGTCTTGATATTGATTTGATAAAAACACTGAAATTTTCCACAAAAATAAAAAAGTTTTCCCTATTATTATCATGCAATTTGAAACCTTTCCAGTTCTGCAACAGATTCATTTTGCAGAAAACGTCCAAATTTCTGTTTTTAGCATTAGGGTGTCAACTTTTTCTTTTCAAATTTAATAGAAAAATAAAACTAGATTGATGGGATATGCTCAGAACAGCGGGGAAGTTCAAATCCTATGCAATCTCGCTTATTATGGTGGAACAGGGGCTCTACTCTGAGTTATTTCTTATTCCTTGAAGCAAACGGCCATCGTGCAAAAGGTTTTTCCAGTTCAGTCCTCGGTAAAATACAAAACCGTGTAACGCCAGCACAAGTGTGTCTAGTTAGTTGTTAGTTTACTTTTTTACTACTGAAGGTTTGTGCACAGGCAGAAAAGGAAAAGCTCATTACCAGCAATGTTTGTCACTGTTGTGATAGGCAAATAAAAAAAGCTATCAAAAAGCCAGCTCTGGCAGCCACCGCACTGCCTCCTACTTAATCTGCATGAATGAGAGATAGGATTATATCATTCACACACTTTTTCATAAAACCTAGTGAAAATATCTTGCCTTTTTTAATCAGTAATTTGTATATCAATAGGCCGCCGTCAATGGGGGCACGGTGGAGTGGCAGTTTGAGATAAGAATTCTAATTAGGCCCTTACTTTGAGTAGGTAAACGGTAGCACAGGTACAGAGAGGCTCGTGGAGTCACATGTCTCTGCACAACGCCCACTTTAAAGGGCCCACTTTAAAGGGCCCACTTTACGCTATTTCTGATCTATGTTCTAATGTTTCCTCATCACAAACAGACCTGGAGTTGTGTTTGTTTGTTTCATTTAAACCCTGCATATTTAGGCTGAGTTCATTTTCTCCCAAACGGAAACACCATGTGATGACATCACAAGGTGGAACAGAGTAATAGAGCTCCACTGTGTTTTTTAATTCCACACACCTTCACTAAAATCTTTTGGATGATTTCAGGAATTGTCAACTGAACTAAAGGTGAAAGGTAGCCGTTAACTTGAAAACTATCGCTTCATGACATCACAAGGTGGAACAGAGCGTTTTGAGCTTTGGAAATGCAGACACACTAATAATAAAGGGTGACTGAAACATCCATCCATTTTCTTTCGCTTATTCGGGGCACGGTCGCGGGGTCAGCAGTCTAAGCACGTCCTCCAGCTCCTCTGATTGGACCCCAGGCGTTCCCAGACCAGCTGAGAGACATAGTCCCTCCAGCGTGTCCTGGCTCTTCCCCAGGGCCTCCTCCCGATGGGACATGGAGACATGTTCCAGGCAGGTCCAGGCTCTCGATTTACTGGTCTATCTATGATCCTGTCCTCATCTCTGGTCATGAGCTTTGGGTAATGACCAACAGGACAAGATCGCTGATACAAGTGGCTGAAATGGGTTTCCTCCGCAGGGTGGCTGGACGTTCCTTTAGAGATGGAGTAAGGAGCGTGGTCACACAGGAGGAGCTCGAAGTAGAGCCGCTGCTCCTCCATGTCGAGAGGAGCCATCTGAGGACGCCTCCCTACTTAATAAAACATGTGTGAATGCTGCTGTCTCGTTGTGGTGGACATTGGGATTTTGAGCAACTGATGAGTCTCTCCGGCATGATCTCTCTGGCGTGGTTTCTCTGGCGTGGTCTCCTCAGCGTGGTCTACTCAGGATGGTCTCTCCAGCGCGGTTTCCTCAGCTTAGTCTCTTTGGTGTGGTCTACTCAGGGTGATCTCTTTGGCGTGGTCTCTTCAGCGTGGTATCTTCAGGATGGTCTCTCCAGCGTGGTATGTTCAGGATGGTCTCTCCAGCGTGATCTCCCCGTCATGGTTTCCTCAGCATGGTCTACTCAGGGTGGTTTCTTTGGCGTGGTTTCCTCAGCGTGGTCTACTCAGCGTGGTCTCCTCAGGATGGTCTCTCCAGCGCGGTTTCCTCAGCTTAGTCTCTTTGGTGTGGTCTACTCAGGGTGATCTCTTTGGCGTGGTCTCTTCAGCGTGGTATCTTCAGGATGGTCTCTCCAGCGTGGTCTCTCCAGCGTGGTCTCCCCGTCTCCCCTACTCAGGGTGGTTTCTTTGGCGTGGTTTCCTCAGTGTGGTCTACTCAGGTTGGCCTCTTCGGCGTGGTATGTTCAGGATGGTCTCTCCAGCGTGATCTCCCCGTCATGGTTTCCTCAGCATGGTCTACTCAGGGTGGTTTCTTTGGCGTGGTTTCCTCAGCGTGGTCTACTCAGGGTGGTTTCTTTGGCGTGGTTTCCTCAGTGTGGTCTCTTTGGTGTGGTCTACTCAGGTTGGTCTCCCCGGCATGGTCTCCCCAGCGTGGTTTCCTCAGATTGGTCTCTTTGGTGTGGTCTACTCAGGGTGATCTCTTTGGCGTGGTATCTTCAGCGTGGTCTCCGAGTGGCTGGGGCCCTCTCCTCCAGACACACAGAACCACACCAAACTTATAAAAGCCCAGAGGACAGTCTGTCTGCTCCAGATACAGGGTCATCTCTGTGTTTCGTAGCTAAATATTGCTCTTTATGTGTGGAAATCCTGGAGCAGAGTCAAAAGTTTATGAACCTGAAGGAATTAAATTAAAGATGGAGGAAACACTCAGCGCACAGGACGTACAGGAGGCACAGGCATGTTTTGTTCGATGATATTTTTGCCTGTAAACACGACTCCAGGTACGTTTTGGATGAGGTAACAGCATTATAACATGGATAAGAGCTCACAAGAGTCCATTTTGCGTGATATAGGATCTTTAAAAAGAAGCAGATGAAACGCGGTGGGTGAAGAAGTCAATTGGCAACAACAGAACTCGAGGTACATGTGTTTGCCTGTGGTGTGGAGAATGCGTTTTCTCTCTCTGTGCTGCAGCGGGGTGGGCCGGCAGCTCACCCCTGGGTCTCCTGCAGATGTCCCAGACAAATTCATTGCTCATCAGTCCGTCATATGGCTTTTATTTGCTTTTTTATGATGGAGGAGATTCAAGAGACAGGAGGGGGCCGTGTTCTGTATTGTTATTTTTCCCAACTGAGGGGAGGCTAGAGGGAAAAAGGATATGTTTTGTGAATCCTGTCTGCCAAGTCACATCCAGGGGCATATTGAAATGGCAAAAAATATCGTGGA
This sequence comes from Periophthalmus magnuspinnatus, assembly GCF_009829125.3. Taxonomy (NCBI): domain Eukaryota; kingdom Metazoa; phylum Chordata; class Actinopteri; order Gobiiformes; family Gobiidae; genus Periophthalmus; species Periophthalmus magnuspinnatus. The sequence goes on along the minus strand of NC_047136.2, from coordinate 4,652,356 downwards.
AAAATGACACTCCATGAAAATATGAAATGCGGTTTGGAACATTCAGGAGGAAAGCAGTGTTTTTTAAGAATCACATAAATATAGTCTAAATATAGAAATGCACAAGTTGTTGAGGAATAAGTGGGTATGTTTAAAGTGTCCTGCCTTCTTTAATTATGCAAAGCACTACTACTACTACTACTACTACTACTACCGTTTATACACTACATTTTACCCTTTTGCAGCTGCAAGTATAACGTTGTCAAAAAAGTCAACACCTAGATACTAATTGATATTAAAAACTTTTAGTACCTCAACTGGTTCTTGAACACTTTGCACGTTAATATTCAAGAAACTCCAATTATTTGTGTCAAAAAAAAAGACTGTATATACAAAAGGACATAGCTAACCCGCTAGCTGCCACGTTTCAGATAGGAAGTGAGCATGGGCGCGCTTCCGGTTACATCGACTCTGGCTCCAATTCACTTTACATTGGTGAACAGGTCAGGGCCATAAGCAAAATTTGTTTCTAGGTCCCTTGGCAGTGGATGTATCTGGGCTCAGGTATTGGTAAGTCGCGTTTGACGACATTATGACCCTGCTCTCATCACTTTGTCCAATTGTGTATCTATTTATATGACCAAAAGACTGAAATGTTTTAATCTAACTTGTAAAACAGCCATTCAAAAGTACCTCGCAGTGTAAACACATAGCGGCCCACACTTATGCCTGGTTCAAAAATAAATATAGACAGCAGATATTTTGCTACTATATATAAAAAACAAAACAAATGTAATCTTTCTCGAGGGATATTTAGGCTACTATAAACACCCGAGCACTGTTTCCAATATAACTGTACACATTATATTATTTTAAAATACTAATATATGGGCTCTTGGGGGCTCTCTGGTGGCCTTGGGGACCTAAGCAGCTGCTCAGTCTGTTTATAAGGTGGACCAGCCCTGCTCCTCTCTCTGTAACTCGTTTTGCTCTTAAAATGTTCGTATTAACCCGCATGTTTCTCCCCGTGTCTGGATGGGTTTCCTCCGGGTACTCCGGTTTCCCCCGTCAACCAAAACATGAACGCCCTTCGAGAAAACTGTTGCTGTGATTTTGGGCGTTACAAAAATAAAATGAATTGAATTGGATTGGGTCTTTGGTTGCTATGATACTCGCGGTCGGAATTCCAAATATAAAACTCGGCTCAAATTTCTCCGCTGTAACTGCTCTAGCCTCGACGAACTTCATTTGACTGAAGCTCAACGCTGTGGATGACGTCGCACTCACTTAGTCCACTTTTACACAGTCCATAGTCAAAAATTACAATCTTGTCTAAAGGTTTTTGTTTTTCTTTGTGCTCTTAAAACAAAAAAACGGTGTTGAGCATTTCCCCCGGATCAAAATGGAAGCTGTCGTTTCAGTATCGTGATAACACTCTCTGCAAATAAATCACTTACGAGAGAATTTAGTCACATTTTGTCTTTAATAACGAGAATAGGCGTAAAACTGAAATGACCCGTTCTTACTGTGTAGATAATGGTGGATAATAGTGTTGATCTTCTCGGGTGTTGGTGCTCTGTTCTGGGGGCTTTTCTTGGCCGTCTGTTTTGGGTCAAATTAAGCCTGACACGGTGCACTTTGTTTTTGGCTGAATGACAAAGACCCCATTTACTGAATGCAAATGAGGAGTATTGTCAGCGCTTCCACTTCTGCAGCTCCTTCTGTTAAAAATGGACTTCTATAAAAGACAAAGTGAATTATAACTGATATGAATGAGCTCAGTTTTACCCCCTGAACTCATGGATTACCTCACGTGTTCCTGCAGTAGTGCTAATATTATTTTAAATGTGTTTATGTGTAAATATGCTCACTGTATAATTCATAATCAAATGTATAGAAAAGGCTTGATTCAGGGGCAAAATTCTGACTGAATGTAAATTTCACTGAGCTGTTAGCATGATTGATGCTAACGCGCATTGCAATCACGCTGACGCTATAACTTTTCTTAATCTCATTGCATTAATTCACTTTTCACTTTTTTCCTAAATTGGATTTTTTGGGCTCAAGGCTTGAACTTGATTTACACTGGATCAAAGGAGGAATGTAGTAACAAAGTAAAAGTAAAATATAAACTATATATATAAACTGCTGAAAAAGGCTGAGGTTTATTTTTAACATGTTCATAATTTGAGCAAACAAAAATGTACAGATGAAAACGAGGAAAAAAGTATGGATTCTGCTGCTTGTTTAACACAATTCAGCACAAATCTGTATCAGTTTATATCAGATGTATTAGATCAGCCTCATAAAACCTCAAAATATGCACAGAATAGTTATTTATAATACTTTTTACTCTTTAAGCACACAGGTACTTTAATATTTTTACTTATGTAGATTTTTTCATGCCATGCTTTTACTTGTTTTTTGTTTTTGTTCAGTTTTTTTGCTCCAGTATCTGTACTTTTACTTAAGTACCAAAATAAAGTACTTCTTCCACTTCTTCCACTTCTAACATGCTTCTTGTCAGGCCTGAACAGACTTTTTTCTCTTCCAACACAGTTCTGCCAAAGAAAAGCAACTTTGCATTGGTCCAATAGTTTTGTTTTTTCTCTTTCTCTCAGTGAGGTTAAAGTTTAGCTGCAGAAACATTCAAACTTTGGACAGGAGTAGCACATGGTGTTGGCAGAAGTTCACTGTTGGTGCGATTACAGGGACAATAAAGTGTTGTCCGTCCAAAGAAGCTGACAGTTTGTTTGCTTCGGTCACTACATAAGGTCATTTCTGTCGTGTTATTAGCTTCACTTACATTCTTTCTGTGCTCATTCATGTCTGCTAAAATAGTCCGATATGTACGTGGGAGTCGCCATTTTTGTTTTGATTTGTTTGGGCTTCACTTCACCTTTGGCTTCCACCCACAGACCGTAAAGAAGTGGACTAAGTGAGTGTGACGCCAAATGAAGCTCTTCAAGGCTAGCGGTTATAGCGGCGAATTTGGAGCCAAGTTCCATGTTAAAAATTCCGATCGCGAGTATCGTAACAACCAAAGACCCAATCCAGAGCGAGACTGTTGAAGGTAACGCCTCTTTCTGCCTGCAAAGCTGATTTAAAAAGGAGCAGGCAGTTAGCAACACTGTCAATCAAACCTGTTGCTAACGCTAGCGAGAGCAACCTCAGGGAAGAAGGTGCCTGATTGATATATTGATTTACAGACACAATAGCGAAATAAAAACACCAGGATCATGTAGAGCGGGTTAATCCGAACATTTTAAGACCAAAATAACGAGTCTGACAGCAGCAGTTGCAGAGAGAGGACACAGTTTTTCAATGTAAAGTGAATTGGAGCCAGAGTCGATGGACCCGGAAGTTCGTCCACGATCACTTCCTGTTTGGACATAGCTAACGGGCTAGCAGGTTAGCTCTGTCCATTTATATATACAGTCTATACTTCCACCTAAACTACAACACTGCCCTGTGATTGGATTTTGAAGAGTTCAAGTTAAATTTTTGTCACCAATCCACCATTTTCTGCCAAGTGCCAAGGCATAAATTATAATAAATTCAAGAAGAAAACCCAAAACCTGGAGCGCTCTCCCACAAGGCCACTTTTTGTAACACTTAAAACTAAAATATGCTACGTGCAAAACACAATTAACCACAAGCTGTTGTCATCAAAAAGATTAGAACCGGTTTATTCATGCCAGTATTTTTGCACAAGAGAAAAATAATGTAACACAGAATTAGCACATAGCCGCGGCGTACCGAATCTTCACATTATGAGGAATATTTCACGTCGTAGACACTTTCAGAAAAGACACCATTTTGGCGTCGTAACTTTAAAACGGCAGAACGGTGAACAGCTCTGGTGATTTGTTGTAAAAATAAACAGCAGAGACAGCGCATCAGTAAGACACAACCACACTTTATTTACAAGTCAAATGTCTTCTCCAGAGAAAAAGCCAATTCGGTACAATACTCAGATCACTTACACACCAGCCTGCGCTAAAATAAAAAAAAATAAAAACAACATTCCACTGATGGCTTCTGTCGACTGAAAAATGTCCCACCAAACTCAGGGTTATTTTTATTTTTCTAATTCCTCTGTGTTTTCCCCATTGCTAACATTCCTAAAAAGTTGTTATTTAGTCGTAGTCGTCTTCATTTTCTGCCTCTGCGTTGGTAAAACACTCCGGCACAATTGTCCGCCTATTGTAGAGTGGGACGGGTGGACAACAGTGAGACAGGCCTTTTGTTGTTTTGATCAATATGAACTTCAGTGTGGGTGGACTTCTGTATTTTTCTGCACTTAGAATACTCCACAGATATTAAAGGATTTCACACTTTTCTTTATATGTCAATACAATATACCACACTGGTCTTTTTTATTATAACATAAACGCCGTACATTCTTGCATTACGCTGGAATAATGTGTCCTACCACAACTGGAGATGACGCTCAAGTCTATGTCTCACTGCAGCAGGTGAATATGGACCAGAGGATTCACCCACTGCATCCAACAGATCAGTGTGTGGAGGAAAAACAACTTTCTCCAGCTAAACTCAGACTCATCTTCGGCCCACAGAAACATAGAGAAAGTGTCAGCAGTCTCTCTCTCTAAAACACATGTGTCAAACTCAAGGCCCGGGGGTCAAATGCGGCCCGTCATGTCATTTTATGTGGCCCACGACAAGGTAAATTTAAATGTATGACTGTCTTAAAATGTCAGTTTATCAGGAGTGACGCAGTTACACAGACATATTTTGTATATCTTTACAAATTTGAGACAAACCATTTCGCTGATGTGACCCTCGGTGAAATTGAGTTTGACCGCCCTGCTCTAAACCCGTCAAATCAGGATAGAAATCTAAGGGTAATAATGGACTCAGACTTAAACTTTGACAGCCACATCAAATCAATAACAGCTTTTTTTCCTCTTTTTTTTAGCCATAAAAATCATGTTAAAGGAAGTATCAGCATGTACTTTTGCCTTTTTTTCACGCAACTACCTCCGTTTTTACATATCCATCCTTATTTTCCTGGGAGAATCCTGTTGGCACCTGCGCTCTGATTGGTCGTCTTCGAGGGACAACGTCAGCACATTACAGTAATGACAGTAACATATTTAAAGAGCCCCATGACTCCGCTTTGAGACGCCGTTTGAATTTACGTGAAGCACAATTGGTTGCGGTAATAGAAAGTCCACAACGACGACGATAGCATCCGACGCCATAGGGTTAAACTTAAACAGCTTCACTAGAATCATTTGGACAATTTCAGCCCTGACGAATCCAGATTGATCTATATTTTTTATACAGGTTGATATCAGTCCGGTCTCCACGTCTTCTGTTGCATCTCCATTTCGCGCAAACGTGATCGTCCAATTCAGTGACACATCTCAAGCGAAGGAGCTCGTTGGTCGCCTATGATTTACAAATAAAATCAAATTCATCTCACCTCAGATTGAGAGTTTAGGCTTCGCTCATCGATTCACCCATGCCTGTCCCTGATTGGCTAATCCACCTGTCAATCACGCTCATTCGAAAACTGAGCGATTCACCGTTGTCCAGACTCATAACTTCGTAAAGCATGAACAACGTGTGTATTCTGGATCTCAGGCGAGCATCTCTACGAAACAAAACGTTAAAAAAAGTACCTGTTGACTTGAAAACTACCACTTCATGACATCACAACGTGGAACAGAGCATTTCGAGCTTTGGAAATGTAGACAAACTAATGAAAAAAGGACAACTCCGGGTACGTTTTCGATGCGGTAACAACATTATAACACGGCTTAACCCTCACAAGAGTCAATTTTACGCAATTTGGCACCTTTAAACGCCTGGAAAAGTCTTTATAACATAAGACTATTTGTAATAAAGCGTATGAGTATTTATTGGAGCGTCTTCATTTCAGACTGGTTTATCTGTGGAGCCTCACCACGTGCTGTCAGCCATGCAGCACAGACAAAGCTGCTGATTGACTGTTTAATACTCAGGCAATGATTAGATTGTTTATCAAGCACCACGACTCCATTCTTGTAACAAGTTCTCTGCAAATAACATTTTCATAAGCGTCCTTTGTTGACTGTAGCGACTGACAGAGCCGTGTACTGTTTTCTCATCCTGACGCATCGGCCTACAATACGTTACCTCGGAAGAATGCACCGTTTGAGCGCCGTTGTTTCGTATTTTTTTAAGCGTTTCGTGTAATGAAGATGGCTGCTTTTGTGCGTGATCGATCGGGCTCCGTTGGTTTTATTTCTTTTTTTTTTTCGACCGTTTGTGTTGTGATTTTTCAAGTGCCTTTAATAATGGATTCTATAAAGAGGATTGATGGCGCTCTTTAGGCCAATTACTCAGGTTGTATTTGTGCCGTTCTGTTGTCCGATGGCTATAAAGATGACAGCGGGATGAGGTAGGCTGCAGCTAATACGCGTACGCTATTTGAATCACGCTAATGATTGACGGTTTAGATGTTACGCTGTAAAAAAAAACACAAAAAACAAAAAGGCTGTACCTGTTTCGGAAGCGAGGAAACGACTAGCGGCTCCAAAAGCTTTACGTGAATTGCTCGTGTATGATTATCTTAAGATTAATGCTGCTGCTGATCTAGACAACAGGTTACGTGGGATACTGCACCGTAGTACGAGGCGGTTAAATCCAATGCCTTGTCTTTATAATCGTTTAACGTGATTGATTTTTGCGTAGAAATTCAAGATAGGCCTAGACCAGGAGCGTCAAACTAATTTTCACCGAGGGCCACGTCAGCAAAACGTTCGCCATCAAACGTCACGTAAAATAAATGTAACTACTTTTTAACTTTCTGTATTTATTGCTTATTCGAGTTGCAGATATTACATGTGTGTAACTGATTATCCCCTGATTAAATGACATTTTTAAAAGTGTGTATCGGGTTTCAGATTCAGCCATAACAGAGATAGTATGTATGTTTTTTTGGTTGTGGCTTTGGTGAAAATATTCTGCTGTGATTATGGCCTTTTAATTATATATATTTAATTATATACTGAAGGTTAAATTTTGCATACTTTGCTCTGAGTTTTGGGTCAAAATGCCAACACAGATTGTACTCTTTCAAAACCGACCCGCCTCGAAACACAAAAAACACACAGGTTTCCTCTTCCTGAACATTTTGGATCATTATTTGCAAATATTTCTCAGTTCCACTTGTTGGGAAAATCTCATTAGTTTATGGTCAGTGCACACATTAAAGCAGCATAGATCTATTTAAAAATGACAGTCATGCCTTTTAACTTACCTTCTCGCGGCCACATAAAATGATGTGGTGGGCTGCATTTTGCCCCCAGGCCTTGAGTTTGACACACATTTGTTGTTTTATGATCGATATGATTTGCAGGAATTCTGTATCTCTGGGAGTTTTGGTTAAGAATTAAGCAACCGTTTGTTTTTTTGGATTTGTTTTAGACTTTTTATTAAGAAAACTAAAGTTGGATTAAATTTAAGCATCAAATCTTTCCGTGCATGTTTGCGTTACTGTGAATGTTCCTTATATCTTCAACACTTTTATTCGCCATTGGGGCCAAACCTATCGTGTAAAGAAACACGCCAAATTTCTTCTGGCAGTTTATTTTCTGAACATAAGGGTAGAACTGTAGGCCGTAACCCCACGCCAAAACAAGAGCAAACAACAGCCGTCTCAACCATAGACGGTTTATATAAATGGACGTAGCTAATGTGTTAGCCACCGCGCTCCAAACAGGAAGTGATCATGGACGCGCTTCCTGCTCCATCGACTCAAGATTCATTTTAAAGAAGATTAAGTTCATCCCAAAGAAAAAAGTCTCTCCACCATGACTGAAGCAGCTGTCTGTGAAAGAGAGAGAGAGAGAGTCAGATGCCCTCCCATCTTCCTATATTATATTAACCCGCTCTACATGATCCTGGTGTTTTTATTTCACCATTTTGTCCGTAACTCATGATATGAACGTTAATAACAGACAAATCAGGCGCCTTCTTTCCCCAAGATCGACCCGCTAGTGTTAGCAACAGGTTTGATTGACAGCGTTGCTAAGTGCCTGCTCCATGCTAAATCCGTTGTGCAGGCGGGAATGAACATTAACTTAAACAGCTTCGTTCCAGATTAGGTCTTTGGCTGCTATGATACTCGTGGTCAGAATTCCAAACATGAACCTCGGCTCTAAAATCGTCCCTTTAACGTCCAGCCTCGATGAGCTTCATTTGACTGAAACCGAACGCTGTGGGTGACGTCACACTCACTTAGTCCACTTCTTTATACCGTCTATGGCAGCGATTTCCAACCTTTTTTCTACGGTGAGCTACCTTTACAAAACAAATATGCCAGAGAGCTACGGAATTTTAGAAAGAAAAGCCTTAGATGGAGTGCTGTTAGATGTCTACAAAACATAAACCACTATCTATTTATTAGTGCACAAAAACAATACATTTACAGTGATAATCAGCATTTAGTTAACCGCATTTGAGCAGAATATGTATTCAATTCAATTCAGAAATCCCTTGGTGAGCTACTTGGAAAACAAGGTGGAGAGGAACTGTTGGCTCCCGAGTTACACGTTGGAGACTCTTGAACGATGGTCTCAACTCACTAGAGCCAGTCTCCAAAACAGACGAGTATCTGACCAACACAACCTTCACATCAACTTGTCGGTATAACAACCACACATAGAGAAGCGAATAAACAGCAAAACACAACACATAAACGGTTACAAGAACAACAAAAGGTGCCAACTCTGAACTAAACACAGAATATCAGATCATTACAGTCTTCCTCCAGTAGGTTAGACGACTGTAACGTCCCGCTCACTGGCCTCTCCAAAAGAGCCTTTAGACAGAACAGTACATCCAGAACTCGGGTCCTGACTAGAACCAGGAAGTACTTCACACATGTGTCCTGTGGCTCAGGTCTCTGGCTCCTGTGGCTCAGAGACTTTAAAGCAGCTCAGTGTGAACAAGTCTCTCCATGGACCAGCACCAAAGAACATCTCCCACATGAGCCACAAGAACCATCTACACTCTGAGGACTAAACCAGGACTAAAACAGGACTAAAACAGGACTAAAGCAGGACTAAACCAGGACTAAACCAGGACTGAACCAGGACTGAACCAGGACTGAACCAGGACTGAACCAGGACTAAACCAGGACTAAACCAGAGCTAAACATGGACTAAACCAGGACTAAACATGGACTAAACATGGACTAAACATGGACTAAACCAGGACTAAACCAGGACTAAACATGGACTAAACCAGGACTGGACCAGGACTAAACCAGGACTCAACCCGGATTGAACCGGGACGAAACCAGGACAAAACCAGGATAAAACCAGGACTAAACCAGGACTACACCAGGACTAAACATGGACTAAACATCTTGAATCGGCATTTCAGTTTTCTGCAGCTAAACCCTGGAACATTCCTCCTGAAGATGTGAGACAGGCCTCTACTTTGACAATGTTTAAATCTGGACTAAAACAGTTCTTTTTATCTGTGCATATGACTGAAAGAGTTTTTAATCTGCACTCTTCTGTTTTAATGTTAATTTTATGATGATTATTTGTGATTTTTTAATTGATTTGTGTGATTTTAATGTCGTTCTTATTCTGTAAAGCACTTTGAATTACCTTGTGTATGAATTGTGCTGTGCAAATACACTTACAAATACACACTCAGCCCCATCGACAGAAATTTGGGGCCAGCAGACCTCTTTACCCCCCTGTTGACTCCCCTGCACACACCTAAGCACAGCACTATTCCATCGTTCCAAAACTCTCCCCTTTAAAATGCATGTGAGCTGTCGTTTCAAAGTGTCACCCCCCTCTCCCTCCCCTCGTCTCTTTAGGGAGCGAGTTGGGGTGATGCACAGAACGCCTGCCTTGTTCCCTAAAGGCTGCACTTGTCACCTGTCGTCTGCGGCCTTGTCAGCAGTCAAAAGGTTTTAATTCTAGCGTGTGTGGGAATTTGCGCATGTCTTGTTTCAAAGACTGAAGGTGTTGGAAAGGGATTAGAGACGTCTTTGAGTGTCAAGCTACAGACGACATGGGATATACAGAGAAAGGAACTGTTTAAATCTTCATATCTTTCTCCGCGGCACACAAAGATGCTACGTCAGATTGGCAACAGGAATGGTAGCGATGTTAACTGCAAATGTGGAAGTTGGAGAGTTTCCTGGATGCTGATTGAAGAGCTGAGTCTTATTTTCATGATCTTCATTTAGACTGTCAGAGCCCCTGCTGTGATTGGATGACAAATTTGATTTTTCATGTTTGCTTTCTCGCTGCTATTTTCAGAGTGTCAGGCTGTACTTGTTTAGCTTTTAGTAGTGAGTAATGATTTTTTTTAAAGTTGAGGTGATAACTTTTCTTAAACTTTAAGTATTTGTATAATGATGCAAGGCTAATCAAATAAACTCTTTTCCTGTAGAGAAATCTAACTGACTAAATCTTAAAATGAACAAAAATACATTTTAATCAAGAACTTATCATTTGCAAAGTGCTTACCTAACATACAGTTTTGTTTTTGTAGCTTAGCTATTTAAACTTAATGGTTTAAGCCACTCAAATCTAATCTTCAGCATGATTTGATTTCATAAAGGTTTTGCTCCAAAAATAATATAAAACATGTAACATTAAATCCTTTATTGGAGAAAATAAACATTTACTTGGAAACTCTCCAATTAAACTTCTGCTGATTATCCACATCTATCCATTTTCTTCCATTTATCCAGGCCCAGGTTGTGGAGGCATCAGTCTAAGCAGGGACTCATAGACTCCCCTCACCTCGGACACTTCCTCCAGCTCCTCCGGTGGAAAATTCTGTCCATAAAACCAATTAACAGAACCTGCGACACAGGGCAGACCTGGTGGAGTCCAACGTGCTCTGAGAACAGGTCTGATTTACTGCCGGCAATGTGAACACAGCTCCTGCTCCAGTCGTACAGGGACCAGACGGCCCTTAGCAAAGCGCCCCGGACCCCGTACGCCCAGAGCACTCCCCAAAAGGACTCCACGGGGACACGGCCTCCAGATGCACAAAGCCCATGTGGACTGGAAGGGCAAACTCCTATGAACCCTCACACTGCTCCTCCTAAATCCTACTTTCAACCAATGAATCCAAGCCTGTCGCGGCAGCACAGACCTTACGACCACATCTACCAGGGGCCACATTGACAATAGACGGGGAGAACATGGTCCACTCACACTCCTTGTCCCCAGCCTCCCCCAAGATCTGGGTGAAGCTCTTCTGGAGGTGTGAGTTGAAGACCTCGCTAACAGACATTCCCAACAGAACCTCAGGATACGCTTGGGTCTGTCAGGTCTGTCAGCGGACCCGACTCACCACTAGGTCATGACTGGTCGACAGCTCTGACCCTCTCAAATCCAGGACACCGAACGTCTAATGCACGACAACAAATGATCAACGACCTCTGGGCCAGGGTGGTCAAGGTTTTTGATTCGATTTTACCCAAAGAGCTTGTTGTGGCCTTTTTCTTTTTTAAGTTGTAGAGTGTATAACATAGTATAAACAATTAAATTAAAAGGTAACACTTTCTAATAAGATTTAAAAAAATTTATTTATAATGAACACAGTTTATTAAAAATGATTCAGACTTAGTGACGAGTTAGGGCATTAATATTCATACTTTCTTATAGTAGGTAATGTGACACCAAGGAGTATTATCATTTACAGTGAACCAGTACAATAAAAAAAAATTACGTGCTAATAAGTGCAACAAAATGAAATACATATGTTGAAAAAGTCAACACCCTCAGTTTTGATAGAACTATGGCTTCTTTCACACTTGCACCACATCAAAATTTGGACTAAACTGGGAGTAAATCTGCAACTAAATCTACACCAGGACTAGAACAGGACTTTGGACTATTTGGACTTAAACCAGGCTAAAAAAAAACGACCAAAACAGGCCAAGTATTTGACCTTTAATACTTCCCAAAAGGTCAGCCGCAGTCCACCAGTCAACACTTGGCTTTGTGTGACGAGTCTTCCAAGTTGCACTTTTGAGTCTTCACTTCTCACAAGTTCACACGTCATAATCTCGATCCATTTTTCCGATATCTGCCTCGTCACTGGCTCGGCTTCCCCCACAGAGAGGACGCTGCACCGTGCCGCCTCATCAAGTCTACTTATCACCATCATCTTTTAAAGCACGCTCTTCCCTCCCCATTGGCCTACTTAGGAACATGTCGTGTTGGGCTTTCACTTCCACATCACTCTACTTTTTCCCTCATTATAGCCAGTGCAAGCCTTGGACTCGCTCTTCACTTGGGATTAATAGTACCAGAGGCTTTGTCAACACGTATGAACATCTCTACTGGACAAAACTTGAAGGCATTTACGTAACTTGGATTTCCAAAGCGCTGCGTTTGTGTCGGTCTTGTTTTTGAAATTTTCTTTGATCGTCATTCAACTGATGTCTCAATCCGGGATTAGGAATGCTAAGACTTCATTCATTTGGCTTCCTCTATTATGTCTGTAACTTACTGCTATTAGGCGCAGACATTCCTAAACGCATTCCCACAATCCTGTTTGACTAAATCCACTAATGACTCTTACTAAGTCCTCAAATGAACCGAGGGTTTTCCGATTTTTTTACCACTCGCCAAGTCTGCGTTTCTAGAGGACCTAAAATTGTTAGTTTTGGAGCGTCATAACTGTAGAACTGACAGAGAAAATGGACTGTTCTTTTGAAAACTGAAGTGTTAAGATCAGAAGATTAAAAAACCCCACACATATTATGCATTCTTGAGGATTTAAGTCTGTTTTTGATCATCTTGGGATAAGCATTTCATAATTTCTAACTTGAAATAACATTTACATTTGGAAAAGACACTGTATAAACTACACTTTTTCCAAATAAGTACTTAAGTGTTGGCGTTCCCTCTCCATCAACTGGAATAAACAATTGGAAAATAAACAAATTAAGTCCTTAGGCCACGTGAATGCTACGCTAATAGAACCACGCTTTCACAATTTGACCATAGAACAAGTGCGGAGATGACGTAGAAAATGTCGTAGAAGAATTTCCAACTGTGACGCAACAATCCAGGCAAATTGTGATTCAGAGAAAACAACTTTGGATCAACGGAATCAAGAAACAAGAGGGAATCAAGCAAAATACAACAACATATTTGATCAGGCGACAACAATTTGACCATAAGCTGTATATATAAATGGACATTGCTAACCTGCTAGCCGCCGCGTTACATCGTCGGCGCGCTTCGGGCTGCATCAACTTTGGCGCCAGTTCTCTTTACATTAGAAAACAATCACTTTGGTCTTAAAATGTTCGTATTAAGAGACAAATCAGCAGGTTTGACTGGCATTACCTTCAACAGCCCTGCTCCAGATTGGCTCTTTGGTTGCTATGATACTTGTAGGTGGAGTTTTAAATCTGTAACTCGTCTCCAAACTCGCCCGTAGAACCGCTAGCCTCGATGAGCGTCATGTGACCGGAGCTGAACGCTGCGGCTCCACTTCTTTTTTCACAGTCTGCGAATACGACATGGTTAAAAGTTCATAACAATTACAACACAGTATTGTTAAATGATGCTGTTAAGAGATTGTTTCAATAGATATTCTCCGCACTTCCAGCCTTCATGAGTTTGCTTTTTAAAGGTCAGTGAATACTCGAGGCTCATGTGCGGAGAAAAGGCTTTGTACAAATCTAATCTAGGTGATCATCTGCAGTGTGTCTGTTACGACTCCTCAGCCTCACCGCAAATAACTCAATCTGCTCATGGTGATTTCTCATTGATTCAAAGGGACTCAGAATATGTAAAATGATGATAAAATTATGCTAAAATGATAATAAAATAATGGTAATATTGGTGCAACTTGCTGCCATTTGCTTATACAGTTTTTATTAACAATGTAATGAAACTATCGTATTTTCTGGTCTATAAGTCGCACTTTTTTTAATAGTTTGGCCGGAGGTGCAACTTATACTCAGACGCTATAAGTATAAGTTATACTCTTATACTCTTATTATACTCAGCCTCAATTATGTTTCAAGTGACAAGTTCGATTAACCAATCACGGTAAAGTGTGAACTCTCAGAAGAATCAGATATCATTAAGTATTTTTGGCCGTGTATTCTGCCAAGATTAAAAAAACTGACCCTATTTTCAGCACTTTTTTTCATAGTTTGTCTCGGGTGCGACTTATACTCAGATGCGATTTATATGTGAAATTATTATTAAGTATATAATCTCACATCTTTGTTATCGTCACACTGAACACCACATGAGGGCGCTCTAGGGCTTATGTACCAGTATCTACTACTCCTGTTCCATACATTACGGTAATTTAAAAGACATCTGAGAAAGACTGAACAGAAATGACCCCTAAAAGAAAATCGTATTCTGCTGAGTCTCATGACAACCATCTACTTCTGGAGTTGGTGGAGCAGTTCAGAAGCGACACCGAGGATGAAGAATTCAATGGATTTAGTGATTTGGAGTGAGATCCAGAGTAAAATTGCTTGTTTTTTTTATCTGATTAACTGTTAATATCTTACGTTAACAAACCAGACGCGTGTTCAGTTCTGTCTATGCTTCGTGTAGCTAAAGAAATATAAATATGTGACGTTAGCGTGCTGGACTCTGTTTTATTGTTTATTGTCTTTTCTTGGCCTCAGATTTTGCAAAAAAATTTCCCCAAAAGTGCAACTTCTATATGTTTTTTCTTCATTATTATGCATTTTTCTGCTGGTGCGACTTATACTCCAGAGCGACGTTTAGTCCGTAAAATTCATGGGTTTCACAATAATAAACATTTACTATGGAAAATGTCAAACAAGTCAAAACGAAAAATGATATCGTCTTAAGTCTGCAAAATGAATCCACGAATAGGCAAGAAAAAATAGCACGTCTGTCTGTGTCTAGTCTAGAGCAATTATAAGAATGTAAAACTAACTAACCTGGAACAAATGTGAACGAATGTGTTATGTGTGAAAAGAAACAGCAATGCAAAAATACTAACGATAAAAATCATAATAACCAAATGTGTTTAACTAATTACACCTTATATTGTTTTTATGGGAGCAGAATTGGCAGGTGGTATATGAGAAGACCTGAGGAGTAAAGTGTTGTTACATCTTCTGCCTCTACAATGTTCTTTTAATTGAACACTTATGCACTTTATGGTCTATTCATAAAATACGACGCTCAAGACAGAACAAAGCATTTTCAGAGTGGCAAAAACTCGCTTAAAAATACCGTTATCCCCCCCCGAACTTCTTTGTTCCTGAACTTTTGGTCTAAATTGCTTCAAGTTGATTTGCACTTGAATGGTGTGATTTAGTGGCGCCTCTCCAATCAGCAGATTTACAGCTTCAGAAGTGACACCAGCTCTGAAAGAGTCAAGTCTTCTGCGGGTTTGCTCCATTTAACACAGTACCGATGCCGTCCGCTTCAGCTGTCACACATACATCTGAGCATCGGCAACAAAATCTGTTCAGAAATGTGCGACGTTTCTGAATACAACTGGAGAGTCTGTCAAAGTAAAAGCTCACGATTTATGGGCTGTTTTGGAGATGTGTATTTGCAGGAGTACACTTCATCAACGCAGTACATTGTAAAGTTGGATTTATGTAGAGCCTTTCAACATAAGAACAGAAGTACACTCAAGTCCAAGTAGAGTTTGAACCGCTCAAAAACCACGTCAGCTACAGTCGCCCCAAACATTGTGACTTTATTATATAGTTGTGATGAAACTGATGAGCAATTTCTACTTCAGAAAAAGAAAAATTGACATCTCTCTCTGTAACTGCTTCTGTCAGACTCGTCGTTTTGGCCTTAAATGTTCGTATTAACCCGCTCTACATGATCCTGGTATTTTTATTTCGCTTTTGGGTCCGTAACTCAAGATATAAACCTTAATAACAGACAAATCAAGTGCATTCTTTTCCCCAAGGTCGCTCCTGCTAGCGTTAGCAACAGGTTTGATTGACAGCGTTAAGCGCCCGCTCCCTGCTAAACCAGCGACGCAGGCGGGAAGGGGCGTTACCTTCAACAGCCTTGGTCCGGATTGCAATTCCAAATATAGATCTCGGCTCCAAGTTTACCCCTATAACTGCTCTAACCTCGAGGAGCTTCATTTGACTAAAGGCGAACGCTGTGGGTGACGTCACACTCACTTAGTCCTTAGGTCAAGATATTATGGAGACATCATTGAAACACCAACTAAACGTTAATACAGTTGTCCCTCACTATATCGCGGTTCACCTTTCGCTGCCTCGCTGTTTCGCTCATTTTTTAGCACAATTTCACTTTACATCGTTTGATCGTGCAATGTGTTGTGCGTCCTGATTGGCTGCTGGACTGTAGACCATTGTGTTCTGCGTCCTGATTGGCTGTTGGACTGTAGACCATTGTCCATCAGTCTCCTCCGTGCCGTGTCTCCTGTCCAGTACAGAATGTGTTCAGACAAATTTACATAAACGTTGGATCGCAGTGTGACTCTGAAGTGCTGTACGTTTGCAATTTGTTTTCTCCCCGACAAAACCCACAATGTCGATGAAACGTTCTGCACCGACAAAGACGCCTACGAAGGTTTGAACTTTGAGAGAGTTTAAACGAGAGAGAAATGTGAGAAAATGTTAACTGTTAAATGTTAATGTGTGAGAAAAGTGTATAAAGTGTGTGGTGAGGGGTTTTACAGACAAAAACATAGAGAATAATTGTAAAAAATAAAGCTGATACTTCACGGATTTCGATTTTTGTTTAGAACATAACCCCCGCGATAAAAGAGTGACCACTGTACACCAAATTAATAATATACTTTTACTCATTCAGGTCAATAATCGCGGAGTAAAACGTGCACTGTGTAACTTTTATCGTGAAGGACCTGCCACATGCAATTTGTATTTGAATTGTATTACTTTGTTTGATTTCATTGATAGATAAGTTGTCATACTGTGGAAAATTTCAAACAGGTGATGCATCCAGAGCAAGTTACAGGTCAGATCTACGGAGAGGTGACCACGCTGACAATAAGGATGCATGCTTTTTTAGGCAACAAGAACATCTGTAACTGAATAAATGCACATTAGTTGAGTTAATTAGTTAGTTAGCAAATGATTTCTCCATGTTGGTCCACCCCTCAGTAGAAAAACCTGAGAAACTGCCAGTTGCTAAGTCCCATAGATTTATTTCCTTCCTTCCATCCAGATCAGATACCACTAAATATCAAACAAGCCAAAACAAACTACAGGACCGAAAGCTATTTTGCAAACACGCAGTCCGACAGCCCGCCAAACCCAATCCCCCCGCGCCTCTACGTGCAGATCTGCAGTAATACAGTATGAGGGTCACACCTGCTCTGACTAATCAGCCTCTCTGAGACTGAGGGGAGAGAAAGGGTCAAAGGTCACATGCCCAGGAGCCAAAATGGACCGCCACCTTTACCCATCCGGTCCATTTCATCCCTCTACAGGCCTCCCTCTGCCCCGTGGTTAGGCTGCAGAATACATGTCCGTGAAATGACTGTGCTTCGCTTCACTCCCAGGTGTTTCCGAGCCAGAATGTGCCTGTTTATTCCGTCTACATCCCGTTTTGACAAATTGAGGACACGGTAGAAACAGATGCTGCGTTTTTTTTGGTTATAAATGTCAAAGCATATGCTGCAGTTTAAGCGATTGCATATTCCGCTGTTTTGATGTTATGTTATGACGGTTGACGGTATAAACGTGACATTAGCAAAGTCGTAATTCGTCCAGATTACGCATTTTTATCGTTTTAAAAGAAACAGATACAGGTACTGCTGGTTAGTGATGTGAACCAATGAGTTGTCGGCTTTTTAAACGTGAACGATTGGATCCAGATTTCATTTTTTTGAAAGAATCGACTTTTTCTCTATCTAATTTTTCTGCGTTTTTACACTGATTAACACAGAAAACACAGAAAATTAAGCAAGAGACACGAGTTGTGCACAAAAAAACACATTTGGCATCGCAATAACAGTTTTTAAATTATTATCACTGTAGTGCAGCATTTTATTTAGATTATTCATAATTTCAAAGGGTAAACACACTCCCACTCTCAGTTTGAACCATTTTAAACAGCTCTTAGCCTTGGTCATTTCTCTCGGGGATTCGTTTGTAGATAAAATGAGTTCTCACGTTGGCTACTGTCATGTAAATAAATACAAAAAGAGCCAGTTTTTTTGAACAGGTCGGTGAAATAAAAGATTCGGATCCCGTAAAAGAGCCAAAAATCGCATCACGACTCCTAGTACTGTCACTCTCAGTACCATATGTTTCCAAAGGTGCTTTTTTTTCCATTTCCGTTCTACGTCAGACGGTATTTTCGAGGGACAATAGCTGCTTATAACTCTACAAGGACATTTCACTGCATTGAAACTTATATCAAAACGCTCACTTATTCGTTTTCTACTTGCTCTTCCGGTGGCACGGTCATGAATCGAAAATATAAAAGTTTACTCCAACAATAGGCGCCGTTCTGAGTGCCTACCTCGGAGCTATTCACGGATGGTTGGACAAGGTCTGCAGAACGTAGAGTCTATTCAGAATACAGTATAGTGCACACTGGAGCGGCGGTAACGATCCCGTATCCTCCGGCAGATGGAAGGAAGCGCAAATACAGAGGCAGTGAATTATTAAGAAGACGACAGGTATTTTTGAGAATGACAAGTGCTAAGTGAAAACGCGCACACCTCACGAGGCTTCCGCGGGAAAGAAGCAGAACGCTCCCGAGGGTTTCGATTCCCGCGGGGAGGTACGGGTTCACAGGGACGAAAAGGCGGTTAAACTAACGTGCACGAACGCAAACCGCTGGGCAACGTTACATCCACACGCTTCATGTAAAAAGACGCAGGGTGAAGAACATATACGGTTGACACGAAATCTGAAATCCTCTGGGGTCTTTTCCGTGAGTTGTCAAACATCTTCTATAACTTGTGTGTATTTCTTTTTTTTTTTTTGCACTCAAATGTGTTCAAAATTATTTAAATAGCCGCGTTTTTACCCCTTCAAGGCACTCAAAGCATTTTATAATCAAAGAACCACTCACGCATTCACACGTATACTCATACACCAGTGTACACAGATACTGGGAGCAAAGTGGGTTAAGTGTCTTGCCCAAGGACACAACAGAATTCATACGTGGGAGCTGGAATCGCACCGCCGACTTGTGGGTTAGTGAATCTGACTGCTCAACCAGTGATGTTTATGTTAAGAGCGAGATTCAAACCCCCAACCGTTGGATCAGTGGACAAATATTCTACCAACTGAGCTACTTTTGTGCATATGAAGTATTTTGATAGAGTACTGTGTATCTTTTCTGGTGGAAAGTAACGCTTTTTCCTGTACTGTCCGTCATGTGGGAATTACCCTGGCATTTATTCACTTTTATTCATACAAAAAATTGCATTCATCCACAGATCTGACTCGCAACATGGCCTGGTGAAGTTCCATGTACTGCGCCTGTAACTGTACAGCAGTACTACACAACAAATACTTTCTTAGGACTTAAATTTAATTGTGTTTGGGAGGAAACAGATATATTGTATAAGCGGCTCTTGAGGTCCAAATATGTCCGCTGTGTGCTGTCTGCATCGAATTATTAACTGTCTTATGTTTTGTTGATTATCAGGAAGTGTGTGTTAGCATGCTAGTTGTTGCCAGCTCCACTCTGGTCTCTGAAAGTGTCTTGTGAAAAGAACTTAACATAAATTCATTGCGGTGATTAATTAGAACGCTCGAAATGCATAAGGTAAAAAGTGGACCGCCGCAAACCGTTAAACGTGAACTAGTTGGCGACAGTAGCTCAGTTGGTAGAACGTTTGACCCACTGATCTGAAGGTTATTGGTTCAAATCCCGCTCCCTAGATAAACATTCTTGGTTGAGATCCACTGACTCGCAGGTTGTCAGTGCGATTCCAGCTCCCACGGATGAATACTGTCGTTGTCTCCTCGGGCAAGACACTGATCAAAAGTACCATCGAGTGCCTTGAAGGTGGAAAAAAACGCCAAATAAAAATGTGATTCTTTCTCTTTAAGACAGAAAAAACTAAGTGCAGCGTATTAGAATCAGCAAAAAATAAAGATCTGAAGCATAAATATCGTAAATTATACCTTGGTACAGTAAAAAAAACTGCATTGTACTTCATTGACTATCTTGGATCCATTACTACGGTTGAACTGAGTGGACCGGCGTTGCTTTATTGGCTTATCAGTATAAAGTAGAAAAGTACTTCCTCGTATTACTAGACCATGGATAAGCTCAGCAATTTTCCCCTGAACACAATATTGGCTTTCTGAATGTCATGGTAAAATGCCACGCAGTCAATGCAAATACACAGCCCATATTGCTTCATGTATCGCTATTACGTGTGCGGCGTGCGCGCTGGCAGGTCGCCTTTCATACGTTTGACTCCTTTAAATGATTTTATAATGCGGTGGAGTCGGGGAAAATGTCACAGAGTTTTCAATACGCCGTAGAAACCGCGGACGTATCTTCAAATGACCACCAAGACCATCGGATTGTCGCACGTGTACGGGACAATAAATTGCGTAGAGTGGGATGATCTCGTTGACACTGCATGCTAACTGAAAACTGCGCCGCGCTGATGGTCCACGAGGGGCTGACATTTAAGAACGGTTTTCTAGGAACATTCAGTAATTAGGAAGTACGAGTTAGCATGCTATTTGTCGCTAGCTTTACCACTCTCGTCTCTGAAAGTTGGGAAAAGCGCTTGTAAACTCGTCGAGGTGAATGCAAACTGTTTAAAATGAACTAGTTGGCGACGCTAGCGCAGTTGGTGTTTGAGTTTTTGTCCACAGATTCAAAGGTTGGTGGTTCGAATCCTGCTCTTGACATAAACATCATTGGTTGAGCGGTTGGATCCAGCGACCCACAGGTTGGCGGTGTGATTCCAGACCATTTACCACAATTGTTTTCACATTTTCTCCCGATATCTTGTCGATAATCCAACTGAAAAATGCACCTCGCTGATGGTTCACGTGGGGCTGACATTTAAGAACAGTCTTCTGGGAACGCTCGATAATTAGGAAGCTTTACCACTCATCTCTGAAAGTTGGGAAAAGCACTTGTAAACTCATTGAGGAGAATAATTTGGAAGTTTGGAACGCATAAAGTAAGCGAGGAATAACTTTGAAACCACTGCAAAGCGCTAGTTAGCAACGCTAGTTCAGTTTATATTTGAGTTTTTGTCCACAGATTCAAAGGTTGGTGGTTCAAATCCCGCTCTTGACATAAACATCATTGGTTGAGCGGTCGGATCCATTGACCCACAGGTTGGCGGTGCAATTCCAGACCATTTACCACAATTGTTTTCAAATTTTTCCCCGATATCTTGTCGATAATCCATACCAACGGAAAAATGCACCTCGCTGATGGTCCACGTGGGGCTGACATTTAAGAACAGTCTTCTGGGAACGCTCGATGATTAGGACGTACGAGTTAGCATGCTATTTGTTGTTAGTTTTACCACTCCCGTCTCTGAAAGTTGGAAAAAGCGCTTCTAAACTCATCAAGGAAAATAATTAGGAAGCTTGGAATGCATAAGGTAAGCGATGAACAACTTTGAAACCACTGCAAAGCGCTAGTTAACAACGTTAGCTCAGTTGGTATTTGAGTTTTTGTCCACAGATTCGAAGGTTGGTGGTTCAAATCCCGCTCTTGACATAAACATCATTGGTTGAGCGGCCGGATCCATTGACCCACATGTTGGCGGTGCAATTCCAGACCATTTACCATAGATGTTTTCGCATTATTTCTCGGTGATACTCCATACCGACTGAAAACTGTGCCGCGCTGATGGTCCATGAGGGGCTGACATTTAAAAACGGTTTTCTAGGAACATTCAGTAATTAGGAAGTACGAGTTAGCATGCTATTTGTCGCTAGCTTTACCACTCTCGTCTCTGAAAGTTGGGAAAAGCGCTTGTAAACTCGTCAAGGTGAATGCAAACTGTTTAAAATGAACTAGTTGGCGACGCTAGCGCAGTTGGTGTTTGAGTTTTTGTCCACAGATTCAAAGGTTGGTGGTTCGAATCCTGCTCTTGACATAAACATCATTGGTTGAGCGGTTGGATCCAGCGACCCACAGGTTGGCGGTGTGATTCCAGACCATTTACCACAATTGTTTTCACATTTTCTCCCGATATCTTGTCGATAATCCAACTGAAAAATGCACCTCGCTGATGGTTCACGTGGGGCTGACATTTAAGAACAGTCTTCTGGGAACGCTCGATAATTAGGAAGCTTTACCACTCATCTCTGAAAGTTGGGAAAAGCACTTGTAAACTCATTGAGGAGAATAATTTGGAAGTTTGGAACGCATAAAGTAAGCGAGGAATAACTTTGAAACCACTGCAAAGCGCTAGTTAGCAACGCTAGTTCAGTTTATATTTGAGTTTTTGTCCACAGATTCAAAGGTTGGTGGTTCAAATCCCGCTCTTGACATAAACATCATTGGTTGAGCGGTCGGATCCATTGACCCACAGGTTGGCGGTGCAATTCCAGACCATTTACCACAATTGTTTTCAAATTTTTCCCCGATATCTTGTCGATAATCCATACCAACGGAAAAATGCACCTCGCTGATGGTCCACGTGGGGCTGACATTTAAGAACAGTCTTCTGGGAACGCTCGATGATTAGGACGTACGAGTTAGCATGCTATTTGTTGTTAGTTTTACCACTCCCGTCTCTGAAAGTTGGAAAAAGCGCTTCTAAACTCATCAAGGAAAATAATTAGGAAGCTTGGAATGCATAAGGTAAGCGATGAACAACTTTGAAACCACTGCAAAGCGCTAGTTAACAACGTTAGCTCAGTTGGTATTTGAGTTTTTGTCCACAGATTCGAAGGTTGGTGGTTCAAATCCCGCTCTTGACATAAACATCATTGGTTGAGCGCTCAGATCCATTGACCCACATGTTGGCGGTGCAATTCCAGACCATTTACCATAGATGTTTTCGCATTATTTCTCGGTGATACTCCATACCGACTGAAAACTGTGCCGCGCTGATGGTCCATGAGGGGCTGACATTTAAAAACGGTTTTCTAGGAACATTCAGTAATTAGGAAGTACGAGTTAGCATGCTATTTGTCGCTAGCTTTACCACTCTCGTCTCTGAAAGTTGGGAAAAGCGCTTGTAAACTCGTCAAGGTGAATGCAAACTGTTTAAAATGAACTAGTTGGCGACGCTAGCGCAGTTGGTGTTTGAGTTTTTGTCCACAGATTCAAAGGTTGGTGGTTCGAATCCTGCTCTTGACATAAACATCATTGGTTGAGCGGTTGGATCCAGCGACCCACAGGTTGGCGGTGTGATTCCAGACCATTTACCACAATTGTTTTCACATTTTCTCCCGATATCTTGTCGATAATCCAACTGAAAAATGCACCTCGCTGATGGTTCACGTGTGGCTGACATTTAAGAACAGTCTTCTGGGAACGCTCGATAATTAGGAAGCTTTACCACTCATCTCTGAAAGTTGGGAAAAGCACTTGTAAACTCATTGAGGAGAATAATTTGGAAGTTTGGAACGCATAAAGTAAGCGAGGAATAACTTTGAAACCACTGCAAAGCGCTAGTTAGCAACGCTAGTTCAGTTTATATTTGAGTTTTTGTCCACAGATTCAAAGGTTGGTGGTTCAAATCCCGCTCTTGACATAAACATCATTTTTTGAGCGGTCGGATCCATTGACCCACAGGTTGGCGGTGCAATTCCAGACCATTTACCACAATTGTTTTCAAATTTTTCCCCGATATCTTGTCGATAATCCATACCAACGAAAAACTGCACCTCGCTGATGGTCCACGTGGGGCTGACATTTAAGAACAGTCTTCTGGGAACGCTCGATAATTAGGAAGTACGATTTAGCATGCTATTTGTTGCTAGTTTTACCACTCCCGTCTCTGAAATTTGGAAAAAGAGCTTCTAAACTCATCAAGGAAAATAATTAGGAAGCTTGGAATGCATAAGGTAAGCGATGAACAACTTTGAAACCACTGCAAAGCGCTAGTTAGCAACGCTAGCTCAGTTGGTATTTGAGTTTTTGTCCACAGATTCGAAGGTTGGTGGTTCGAATCCTGCTCTTGACATAAACATCATTGGTTGAGCGGTCGGATCCAGCGACCCACATGTTGGCGGTGCAATTCCAGACCATTTACCATAGCTGTTTTCACATTATTTCTCGGTGATACTCCATACCGACTGAAAACTGTGCCGTGCTGATGGTCCATGAGGGGCTGACATTTAAAAACGGTCTTCAGGGAGCGCCCGTTTCCTCTCCCCACGGGGAACCTTGTCGACATCCTTGGCGGCAATAATGACGGTTATTTATCTTTAGCTTGACGCGGGTTCAGAAACAGATAAATGCGCACAGCGGAGTGGAGAAAATGAAGAGGTGAGGTTAGACGCTGTTAAGTGGCACTTTTGCGTCAGAAGATTCTTTTCCAACTCGATCAATCTGTTTTCACGCTCTACTTAGAACAATGACAGTGCAGCGGTCACTTTTCAGTATTTAAAAAGTCCAGCCTGTATTACATCAGACCTTTTGTGTTTTCGTGTCACTCTAAAGTTATAATCTACGACACCTGCGGATCATTATGTTAGAATTTGCACATTTTAAATCGTAATATTCATCTAAAACGACTTAATAAAAGAAACTAGACTGCTGACTTCCACGTTAGAAAACTGCAGTGTCCAATGGGAGCTGATAAACGTCATCAGAACAAAGAGCCATGTAGCTGTTGGCGCCCCCTATGGACAGCTGCAGATCACACTAGTAGGGACAACTGGACAAAACAGACAGATTAACTTTGGGTTTTAATCTGGATCCTGACCTGGACGACTGAAGGATTACACAGACATAAGAGCAAGTAGCTGATTTATTTATTTTTTTTTTAAATTGTACCAAAATGACTTCACGCCGCTGCTGAATCCTGCGCGTATCAGTAATTAAGAGAACAGAGTACAGAGCTGTGGGGTTATACGGTGACGTTGAAAACAGAGGTCAATCGGCGATATGACGACTTGAAAATAAGCGATTAGAGATGGCACGAATCACTCTAAATACAACTTAAATGAGAAGACACGCCTAAAAGCTCGGACAAGTCGATTTTGCACAATAGGTCTGTTGTAACGTGCAATTAATTACTTTTTAACTGTCCATCCGTCCATTTTCTTCCGCTTATCCACAACCGGGTCGCGGGGACAGCAGTCTAAACAGGGATTCCCAGACTTCCCTCACCCCAGACACGTCCTCCAGGTCCTCCAGTGGGACCTCAATTCGTTCCCAGGCCAGCTGAGAGACATAGTCCCTTCACCGTGTCTTGGGTCTTCCATCCGCCATCTTGGATTGGGGAATCAGTGTCAACCCAATGTCAAAACATATTTGGAAGCACGATAAAGCAATGAGTCAATACAAACGTGGACATTTATGGGAGAATTATAAAAGATGATGTGATGTGTGTTTGAAACAATAAATAATAAGTCCAATTTGTGAACCAATACATTTAAAACTGCATCTGGCTCACCTCAAATTGGTAACTAAACACTCACAAAAGTTGTATTCTGACATCGGAATATGTGTATAAGTGTGGTTCTCCTCAAGGTTTCTCTTTTTCCCACTGTTTTTTGTTTTTTTTTTAGGTTTTCCTTGCCGAGAAGGAGGGTCTAAGGACAGGGGGCGCTCTGGGACACTTCATTCACTCCATTTGCTTGTTTTCTGTTGATTCATTTCCTTGTCTGTTTCTGTTTCATTGTTGATTTTCTAACTTGATTTTCTGTTGGTTAAATTAATTCTAATGTCCAGCCCTGAGAGGCAACTGCTAAATTGAACTGAATATTTAGAAATGGACATAGCTAACCACGTTCCAAACGGGAAGTGATCATGGGCGCACTTCCGGTTTTATCGACTCTGGCTTCAATTCACTTTCTATTGAAAAACTGTGGCTCCTCTCTCTGTACCTGCTGCAGTCAGACTCGTCATTTTGCTCTTAAATGTTCGTATTAACCCTCTACATGATTCTGGTGTTTTTATTTCACTATTTTGTCAGTAAATCAAGATATAAACATTAATAACAGACAAATCAGGCGCCTTTTTTCCCTGATGTCGCTCCCGTTAGCGTTAGCAACAGGTTTGATTGACCCGCTCCCTGCTAAACCAGCGGTGCAGGCGGAGACATTACCATCAACATCCTCACTCCTGATTGGCTCCTTGGTTGCTATGATACTCCCGGTCGAAATTCCAAATACGGAGCTCCAAATTCTCACCTCAATGAGCTCTTTTTACAGTCTATGGTGTGCGCATGTGTGTATCCTTGTATGATCTGTGAAATCTGGCACCCCAGGCCTGTTTTTTTTTTTTTTTTTTACACTTGAGGAAAATGTTTTAGTCAACCAAAAATCATCCACAGTTCAGTCATGCATAATTTAGTCAAGTCAAAAAAGTTAAAAAGTAGACAAATCTCATTTCAGAATCCCTGTCAGCCTGTCATCCCTTCTGCTTCATTTACTCCACAATGAAAAAAAAAAAACATAAAAATCCTCCTTCCCTCGCTGTCTCTCCATTTATCCCACATTGTCATTTCGTTCCAACTGCGTAGCAATAAGGTTTAGACATTTTAAATCCCTTGCATTCAGGTAATCTACTCTCATTTCCAAACATGGCAGAAAACCAGTCTAATTTACAAGATGAGCTCCTCCTACGTCCCGTTATGTGTCCAACTTCCCCGACGACAGCGTGTGCTCGGAAACAGAATCCAAATGCAAAAGTTCGGAGCAGCGTGGGCGGTGGCTTATTATAACTCCCATGGGCGAGGTTCAAACGACGAGCGCAAACAGCCCAACACATCGAGTATATGCTCTTTCTCCTTTAATCTACACCCCGGACTTTCTGAGCCATGTTTCCATCATAATGTTGCTCCAGAAGTGCAGTGTTTTTTTGTGTGTGTTTTTTTTTAGGAAATTGCAGCATTTTGTTCAGATGGAGAACTACGACACGACGGCTTGTCTTCGTTGATATGTTATGTGGGTTATGTGTTCTGAGTTCCCCGGAAAGTTCCACGATATGGTATTAAATGTGTCTGTTACCATGGCGATAAGCAAGACAAGCAGGACAGGGTTACAGCTCGTGTTTTTTTTGTTTTGTTTTTTTTTTCTTGTAAATGAATAAATGCAACGCAAGTGTAATGCCATTCTTTGGAACGTGAAGTTAGACCATCTTTTTTTTTTTTTCCTTTTTTGTTTAATTAATTAATTAACTTATTTATTTATCTATTTATGCCATTCTTTGGAACGTGAAGTTAGACCATCTTTTTTTTTTCTTTTTCTTTTTTTTTTATTAATTAATTTACTTATTTATTTATGCCATTCTTTGGAATGTGAAGTTAGACCATCTTTTTATTTATGTATTTTTTATTTATTTATTTACTTTTTGATTTATTTATTTATGCCATTCTTTGAAACGTGAAGTTAGGCCATCTTTTTTTCTTTTCTTTTTTTTTATTACTATTAGAGTACGTCTAACACAATTTGTTGGTCAGTGAATGAAACGAGGCAGGCTTCATCAGAAAGAAAAGAGAACACTGCCTCTGTTTCAATCAACATCCAATCAAAAGATGCTTCGCTGATGAAACTCGAAGCTGAAGGGGTTTGCAGTATTCTACACATCAAATACAACCTTTCTATACGCAGGACTTTACTGTCTGATGTTACGTTTGATTTGATTGTTTAGGATGCATGAAAAATCTTCAGGTGGACGTTATGACAACAAGGGGTTGATGATCCATGTGCCCGTTTTTCATATAAACTGTAAAATCAGCTCCAGGGCCAAATAATATGAGTGTGTGTGTGATACGTGTGTGTAAAAGACTCAACAGCGCCCCCAGCCTCACTGTCAGCGTCACTACCTCCTGTACAGTTGTTTTTCTGTGACTTTTTTTTTTTTAAATCAATTTACGCTAAAATGAGTAAATATTTAAAGTTGAGGCAGTGGACAGGGAGCTGTGGGTGGGTTAGGGGTCAGAGGTCAGAGGTTAAGGAGTTAGGGTCAGACAGTGCGAAGGGAGATGCAGGTGGGTTAGAGGTCAGAAGTTAGGGGGTTAGGGTCAGACTGTGGACAGGGAGCTGTGGATGGATGTCACTCACAACATATTAAACACCCGAGACATTTCTGGGTTTAGAAAGAAACTAAATGCTCATTTTGGGGCATAATAAATATTAAAACATCACAAACTGAAGTATTCTTACCCATGCGTTTGTCTCCAGTAGGTTAGACGACTAACATCCTGCTCACTGGACTTTCCAAATGAGCGTTAAGACAGAACAGAACATCCAGAACACTGCTGCTCAGGTCCTGACTAGAACCAGGAAGTACTTCACACATGTGTCCTGTGGCTCAGGTCTCTGGCTCCTGTGGCTCAGAGACTTTAAAGCAGCTCAGTGTGAACAAGTCTCTCCATGGACCAGCACCAAAGAACATCTCCCACATGAGCCACATGAACCATCTACACTCTGAGCACTAAACCAGGACTAAAACAGGACTAAACCAGGACTAAACCAGGACTGAACCAGGACTGAACCAGGACTGAACCAGGACTGAACCAGGACTGAACCAGGACTGAACCAGGACTGAACCAGGACTAAACATGGACTAAACATGGACTAAACATGGACTAAACCAGGACTAAACCAGGACTAAACATGGACTAAACCAGGACTGGACCAGGACTAAACCAGGACTCAACCCGGATTGAACCGGGACGAAACCAGGACAAAACCAGGATAAAACCAGGACTAAACCAGGACTACACCAGGACTAAACATGGACTAAACATCTTGAATCAGCATTTCAGTTTTCTGCAGCTAAACCCTGGAACATTCTTCCTGAAGATGTGAGACAGGCCTCTACTTTGACAATGTTTAAATCTGGACTAAAAACAGCTCTATTTATCTGTGCATATGACTGAAAGAGTTTTTAATCTGCACTCTTCTGTTTTAATGTTAATTTTATGATGATTATTTGTGATTATTTATGTTTTGATTTGTGTGATTTTAATGTCTTTCTCATTCTGTAAAACACTTTGAATGACTTTGTGTATGAACTGTGCTGTACAAATAAACTTGCCTTGCCTATTCAACATTTGACAATAACTGTGAGCGAGACACAGTGAGCTAGCTAGCATGCTTTTTGTCATGTGTAAACCAGGAACTGATGATGGTGCGCTGTTAGCATGCTAGTTACCATTAGCAGTTCTGAAACGCACTCACTGAGGTGTAAACGGGCGCTAGGAATGAGTTAGGTGTGTGTTTTTACTGGTTTTAACACTTTTTTTTTTTTAAATCACACTATCGGTGGATGGTGCCAGCTCCAAATAAGTGTAGGACAGAGACTTTTATAAGAAAAACTTCTCAAATGAAACATGGTAATGGATCCAAGCGCTGAGTGTTCCAGAGTAATGGTCACCTTTCAGTGTGGGTAGAAAATAAGAAAAAGCGCGGCAAATGAAAACTGTTGATATGAAATCTAAATCTGACGCTGCTGTATAATGTTTGAATAGATCTTTCTTATTCCCGCATATAAATCAACCCTATAGAAAGCATACCGCTGTTATTGTAAACAAGACCATTGAGAACGGAAATGCCTCCATCTCTTCAGCTCTGCCTATTATAACGACGCTGGCGACGGAAGCGGCGTTCTGCGTTCCTTTCATGTGACAGGACACGATTCCATCATGCAAAATAGATCAAATGAATATTTATGGACACATTTTCAGAGCTTTACATATCGAATGATTGCAGATATTGAAATCATTGTCCCATTTACTGTCTCATTAAGAAATAAACCAACCATTGAAAGCGCCTGACTGTTCTTGAAGGCTCTCTGTGGGCAGCGCTGTGGGGAAGCGCAGGGAATTCTCAGAGAAACAGTCGGAACAGCTGCACTTTGTATATTTGTTATCTTGGCACAGTTAAAGGAGATGGGAATAGATGGGAACAATATTTGTATTGTTGACCTTTGTGTTAGCCTTAAGACACTTGACACGTGGACGAGGGGATGAGCCTTAGCTTCAGGCGCGTGACGGTCGCTGGAACACATTCTGTATACTTCATTTAATCTGTGGACACTGCCGGACATAACCTTTTCTCCACTGCATCCGGTGAACTAAGCCCAGGGAAGTAACCGGGAGATGTTTGTACTGCCCTCTGTGGAGATGTCGTGAGGTTAAAGCTGAGGAATAATCACTCTTCTTGGTTGGACATTGGAAGTATTGATCTGTGGGAGCTGGAATCGCACCGCCGACCTGAGCTACTGTCGCACAATGATAAAAGGTTTAAGAGCCAAGATCTTTAAAGAGGACACATTACGGACAATCATCTTTAATGAGCTTTTGACTTGCTGTAAAGGTGTTCCATCATCATTACCTTTCTCAAAGTTGTACTTTTATTAATCCATATATGTCTGATCCTGCATTATCCTCCACTTCAGCTTTGAGTGCTCCTAAAATTTCAGTTTTTACCATCATTTCATTTGTAAAAGCCATAAGTAAAATGTGTCAACTGGACAAAAAAGTTGTAGGTATACTATATATAATACAAATAATCATTTATAAACTAACTGTTATTATGATCCCAAATATGTTGTGTTTTTTTTGTTTTTTTTGCACAAAGCTGTCTCTTGTGTCATCTGTTCTGCTTCTGTGCTGCTTTTGTCGGGTGAGCGTTAATCAGTGTAAAAATGCATACAATCTAGAAAGAAAACAATTCATTTTATTTATTTTAATTGATTTATTTTATACATTTAATTTTAATTTATTCATTTTATTTTAATTGATTTATTTTATTTATTTTAATTCATTTATTAAATTTGATCAAATTTCTATATATTTATTTTATTTCAACTTATTTATTTTAATGTATTTATTTTATTTAATTGTATATATTTTAATTTATGTATTCATTTTATTTCATTTTAATTTTTTTATTTTATTTCATTTTAATTAATTTATTTATTTCAATGTATTTATTTAAATTTATGTATTTATTTTATTTCATTTTAATTTATTTACTTCATGCCATTTTATTTATTTTAATTTATGTATTTATTTTATTTCATTTAAATGTATTTATTTTATTTTAATTAACTTATTTATTTATTTGGGATAAGTCTGTGCATTAGACTTGTGACATACAACATTTATAGCTAAGGCTAGAAGAGATTTTACAAAAGAAAACCAGGGTTCGCTTCATGATTGCACATTATATAAAGGCACGTGCAGCTCAGGTTTATCGGCGACCACACGTCTGACCGCTCTGTAAGACACGTTTAAGTTCAGTCAAGGTCCAGTTTCAGCTCAGGACTTAAACTGAAACACTGAAATAATCCAACTACAGTATGAATAAAAACTTTCTTATCCGTAGTAACTTCAGTCGTCGCACTTCGCTAATGGGTTTTGTGACTTTGCGGCGTTTCTGCATAACTCCACGTCGGTTTCCTCGTTCTCTCCAGACTAGACGTGTTGTTCTTTCACCATAATCACTTATACACTTCATTATTACAGCCGAGACGTTATTTTGACAGCAGGGGCATAATTAGCTAAATGCCAGCCGCCTTATTCGAGATCCACCCGACTGTTGTACGGCGAGGGAACTTCTTCTCGCTGTTTTCGCTCCAGTCTCTTGACCTCTGGGCTCCACGGGGCGAACCACATCACACACACGAGCTGCCATAGTAACAGGCCGCACCTCCTCCGTGTGCAGCTCCCAGGACCAGAATAGAAACGCACTGGGATCACTTTGAAAACACAAGATGGAGTTTGAGGGGAAATTTTAATGAGGACTTCTAATTGCCACATTTGTTTGAAAAGGGGGATTTTTAAAGTGTTAATGGAAGTGAATATGGCAAATAATATAGAAACGGCATCAAAACGCAGAAGGTAGAAGTGTGGATGGTAGTTTTATATGAGCGGCCGCATTATCGCCATCGAATTAAATAAGCCTGTCATGGACTTATCGTTGAATACATGACATAATTAACAATCATTTTTGTGGGTTAATATTTATTGTGGGACTTTTTCTTTGTTCTACTTGGACATTTATAATAATAACGCCTCATAAATACCTTATAATGACCTTCAGACTGACAGAAACATGGCTGCCAATCTGCACCGCCAATAATCTGAGCGGGAATCGATCCTCCGACCTTCGAGTTTGAGGACCGCTGCTCGAACCACTGAGCCACTGTCGCGTTTTTTCATGATTTCAGCTGTAGAAGATTGAATTATGAACATCTGTAGCTCATTATAGATATAAACCATAGACTGTTTACATAAATGGACATAGCTAACCTGCTAGCTGCTGTGGTCCAAACAGGAAGTGATCATGAGTGCACTTCCTGCTTCTTCGGAAACTATATCACTGTCAGACTCGTCATTTTGATCTTAAAATGTTCGTATTAACCCGCTCTACATGATCCTGGTGTTTTTATTTTGCTATTGTATCTGTAAAAATAAGATATGAACATTAATAACAGACAAATCAGGCACCGTCTTTACTTGAGGTCGCTCCTGCTAGCCTTAGCAACAGGTTTGATTGACAGCGTTGCTAAGCGCCCGCTCCCTGCTAAACCAGCGGTTGCTCTGATACTCACGGTCAGAATTTCAAATATGGAACTCGGCTGCAAATTCGCCGCTATAACTGCTCTGGCATCGATGAAGTTCATTTGACTGGAGCTGAACGCTGTGACGTCACACTCAGTCCACATACAGTGTGTCGGTCCGTTACGATACAACACTACCGCCACAATTGATCAATTTCATAACAGAAAGGACACAAATGAGAGAAGTGATTTGCTTTTTGTACCGTCGCTTAAAACCATCACCCTGAAGGCATCGTGACAAATCCAGGAGCCAGAGGAAGGAGCAGCGGAGCCAGGAGACTCTTTACTTTGCTCATACCTGCTCCTCCCACAGAGACTCAGAAAATTAACGCTATCCTGTGGAATTTTCTAGGCAAAGCAATAACGTCTCCATGGAGATGACATATATGCCTCAAAGGTGCACTTTTTTCAAACAAGGACTGGCACTCCCGGTTTATACACCACGTTCACACGCTCCAGTCGTCTCCGTATGAAACAGTGATGCTCTGTAATTATACGTCGCTCACCGGAATCAATTAAAGTCCGACAGCAACAGCAAAAGCAACAGGCAAGAAAATCTATCCCAGAGAGTAAAGGAACGCCGCTGAAAACTGAAATCATCGATGACCATCAGAGCAGACAGAACAGTGGAGTGAAATAAAACACTGTGAGCTCGGGTGAGATCAGTCTGGAAACAGGAGGCCCGTCTGACGCTGTGACGCACTTCAGGATGTTCAGATCAAGGACGCAACGACACAGGATTCTCTGATCACATATCGATACTTGAGGCTTTAAGTGTCTGCCAATACCTGATATCAACAGATACCAGGGCAGAGACTGAACATAAGTGATTTCCTTTAAACGAAATTATCTAAATGTGTTTTGTAACTGTTATTTATCATTTAAAGCAGCTACAGAACTGTGTGAAAATAGGCAAAGCAAAGCAACTACAGCACAATTTATAAACAACGTAGCTCAAAGTGTTTTACAGAATAAGAAAGACATTAAAATCATAATACAACAAATATAATAAAATCAAAATATAAACTATCGTCATAAAATTAAAATTAACATTAAAGAACCGTTTTGTGCCAGGATTTAAACATTGTCAAAGTAGAGGCCTGACTCACATCTTCAGGAAGAATGATCCAGGTTTTAGCTGCAGAAACTGAAACACTGATTCACCAGGTTTAGTCCTGGTTTAGTCCTGGTTTAGTCCTGGTTTAGTCCTGGTTTAGTCCTCGTTTAGTCCTCGTTTAGTCCTGGCGTGGTTTAGTCCTCCTTTAGTCCTGCTTTAGTCCTGCTTTAGTCCTCCTTTAGTCCTCCTTTAGTCCTGGCCTGGTTTAGTCCTCCTTTAGTCCTGGTTTAATCCTCCTTTAGTCCTCCTTTAGTCCTGGTTTAGTCCTCCTTTAGTCCTCCTTTAGTCCTCCTTTAGTCCTGGTTTAGTCCTCCTTTAGTCCTGGTTTAGTCCTCCTTTAGTCCTGCTTTAGTCCTCCTTTAGTCCTCCTTTAGTCCTCCTTTAGTCCTCCTTTAGTCCTCCTTTAGTCCTCCTTTAGTCCTCCTTTAGTCCTCCTTTAGTCCTGGTTTAATCCTCCTTTAGTCCTCCTTTAGTCCTGGTTTAGTCCTCCTTTAGTCCTGCTTTAGTCCTGGTTTAGTCCTCCTTTAGTCCTCCTTTAGTCCTCCTTTAGTCCTGCTTTAGTCCTCCTTTAGTCCTGGTTTAGTCCTGCTTTAGTCCTCCTTTAGTCCTGGTTTAGTCCTCCTTTAGTCCTCCTTTAGTCCTCCTTTAG
Source organism: Periophthalmus magnuspinnatus (assembly GCF_009829125.3). Taxonomy (NCBI): domain Eukaryota; kingdom Metazoa; phylum Chordata; class Actinopteri; order Gobiiformes; family Gobiidae; genus Periophthalmus; species Periophthalmus magnuspinnatus. Next base: position 4,617,930 of record NC_047136.2, on the reverse strand, counting down.
TCCTCCTTTAGTCCTCCTTTAGTCCTCCTTTAGTCCTCCTTTAGTCCTGACTCTGGGCACATAAGAGTCCGGTCTCTTAGTTTAATATTGAGTGGGTTTTGGACCAACATCGACTTGTAAATCATCTAATTTCACTACAATGTACAGACCAAAATGTGAAATCTTGGACGTCGACATCAAATCCACTAAAACGACTTTATTCATCTTTTGCTGCAAATACGTTGAAGCTTTGAAAATCCAAATAACCTTTCTGGAGTCGGGACAGAGGGAAGATATTTACACGACACATTTTCACCATCTTTTGTATCTTTCTTCTGTGATTCTGATTCACTTTACTTTTCCTGTGTCCATTTATTTTCCGTGAATTTGCAGCAAAATCCGTCCTGTCGGCTGTTGAGGCCTCACTCTGCTGCGTTCTTTTATCTAATTACAAAGTGTTTTATTGTTAAGTGCGTCGTAACCATGCTAGTTGTTAGCTTTACTGTCACATTAAAGTCTGTTCTGGTCTCGGGAATTTGTGGAAAGTGCTTATAAACTCATTTTGTTGAATAATTAGGATGTTCAGAACGCACACGGTAAGTGAGGAATAACTTTGGACCAACGTAAACGATTTTTTTCACGTTTTTTTTAACATCAGCTATAATATTTCTACAAGTATTTCTTCCACTGGTCGTCTGAAAGAATAAAAGTAAAGCAATAAAGTAAAGTAAAGTAATGTAATAAAGTAATCTTCTGGTTTTTGATCGTCTTACCCAAGAAAACATCAACTTCCCTGTCACATTTTCCTTTCCTTACCTTAGTTTTGAGTTTTTTCTGCTTGAATTTCAGTTTGAATGCAAAAATGGCACCGTAGACAATATATATACTCAACCAATTGAATGTCTAGAAAAACAACAGGCAGAAAAGTTTATTCCGAAGTGTAAAGGAAAATGAAACCATCAGTGACCTCGCACGGCTGTAACTGAGAAAGTCTGAGGCGAGCGACTGAACAAGCCACTCGTAACCAGCGCCAGCACTTCCTCATCGAACTGACTCCCTTCGGACGCACGTTTTCTTATTTTATGGACCTTAAGAGTCGTTCAAACAGAGTCCCGATTGAGAAAAGTGTATAAAGTGCGTGGTGAGGGGTTTTACAGCTGCAAAACATACGCTGAATGGCCAAAAAAAAGGTCACCGCCTGGATTTCCCCCTCCTGCAGTTGGTCCGGTCTAGGTTCAGCAGAATGAGGTCAGCTGACACCTGAATATACTGAATGACCAGGTTATTCCATCAATGGATTTTTTTCTTCCCTGATGGCACGGGGCATATTCCAAGATGACAATGCCAGGATTCATCGGGCTCAAATTGTGACAGAGTGGATCAGGAGCATGAGACGTCATTTTCACACATGGATTGTCCACCACAGAGTCCAGACCTTAACCCCATTGAGAATCTTTGGGATGTGCTGGAGAAGCTTTGTGCAGCGTCAGACTCGACCATCATCAATGCAACATCTGGGTGAAAAATGAACGCAACACTGGATGGAAATAAATGTTGTGATGTTGCAGAAGCGAAATCGAAACAATGCCACAGCGAATGTGCGACGTAATCAAAGCTAAAGGCGGAACAACCAAATATTAGAGTTAATAGAGTGTGTGACCTTTTTTTTTTGGACAGGCAGTGTAATCGTGAAGGAAGAGATTGTAGACCAGGTAGAGAGTTGAAAGAAGTTTATCTGATCAGATGAATGAAGTTACAGACAGCAGGCACATGCGTTACGTTTCAGAGTTTTCCGGTACTTAAAGCCTCTTCAAGGTACTATTCTCTAGAAGGCAGGTCTTATAAGGACTTGACTCATTTTACATTCTGTCCGTACAAGGTCATAAAGGGATGTACAGTTAGCTGTTCACAGAGAGGTAGAATACGTCACTGCAGTCACTAAAAAGATGGATTACTAAACCTCTTGTCAACCTGAAGAGGAAAACCAGTATCATGTGACCGAAGCAGCTGGTTATCGTGAAGACATCTTAAAATAAGTTTGTGTCACATTCTTACAGAGAAACAAGTTCACCTCCCTGCTTAAGGCACAAAGTAATCAACTCAAGATTTAAGAGTAAAGAAAAAAAAAATCATGCTTTCAGGCAGTGTACATGATAATTGTTAAAAAATAAAGCGGATACTTCGCGGATTTCGCCTACTGCGGGTTATTTTTAGAACGTAGGGACCACTGTGTAGCGCTTTTCCACCTTCAAATCGGTATACGGAGGATCACTCACGCGTTCAAACTGGCGAGGTGTGTTAAGTGTCTTGCCCAAGGACACTGGAGTCGCACCGCCAACCTGTGGGTCAACGGAACCGCCAGAGATGTTTACGTCAAGAACAGGATTTGAACCGCTAACCTTCGGATCAGTGAACAAACGATCTACCGACTGAACTACTCGGCCATGTATCCGTCGATCATTTTTGGGCGTTGCGAAGAAGAAAAAAAAAATGTAGTAAAAGTATGAAAAAGTACGACGATGCAAATGAACCCACACCCAAACAACAACTGATTGCACTAATTTAAGAACAGCAAATGTGTTTCTGATTAACAATCACAACGAGAGTGTACGCTGCAGAGTCAAAGACGAGTGTTTCCTCAATCAATCCTATTTGTAAGTGCGCACATTATCACGCAACGACGCACCGCGATGTTCTTTACGAGAGACAGATGGGGAGCGCTTGAATCCGAGAGAGGAGCAAACACGCCGACGCTAAACTACACGTCCCTCCGACACAAAACGTACGCGAGTTTTTTTTGGGATGGATCGAGTACAATGGAAACGGAACGCGCTCGTTTCGTAATACGCACCAGGTCGAACCGCGTAGCACATTTAGATGCCACGCACAACACTGAAAATCAAACGGGATAACAACAATCATCAGCAGCAGCGGCGACAAACACGGCGAGCGCCCTCCTGCATTCCAACGGAAAAAGGGACCGCCTCGCCCGGCCTCCATCCGCCAATCACGCGACGGCTACAGACTAGTGTTGTCGAAAAATCAATGCAAAGAAAATAGTCGAAGCTGCTGTCAAAACTGGATTTTCATTAGTGTCTGTTCTGGAAAAATCACATCAACTGCAAAATTGAGTCTTTCCTGAATAGTTTTAATCTTTATCAGACGAAAAACATCATATTCTCGCTGTATGGAAGTGTTGCGTAGCGTGGGAGTTGCCGTAGACGCCGCCATCGTCATTCGGGTTGTATTATTTTGCGTGGAATAAATAAAGTTCTATAGGGGCTGCAGAGCTGGTTTAAAGTCTCCGGAGAATCGCTGCAGTGTGAACGTAGAACAGTTTACACAAATCGACGCGAATTTATGTCGGATTTTAGGCGGGAAAAACTTTTCTCAGTTCACAATCGGAAGTGAAGGGGATTCCCACGAAAAACCGGAAGTGGCACCGCAAAGAACGCACGGTTTAGGAGCAATTTGCGAGAAGATGTGACGAGACGTTTGCATCTATTAGTGAATGTGTATGAAAGGAAGAGTGTTTGTGTGTCTGGAATTGAGTGATTGTGTGTGTGAATAAATGGGTATGGTTGTGTAGGTGTGTGTGTGTGTGTGTGAACTGAATGTTTTTAGAAATGTCGTATTTGACGGGCGAGTTGTGTTGTATTAGACGTATGTACCATATGTTTACAGGTTTTTTCATCCACCTACACCAAACTGTTCTTCTCGCAGGGCCGGTCCCAACTTTAAGGGGGCCCTAAGCTGAATTTGTCTCTGGGGCCCCCTCCTGGCTCAGCTGTTGGTGATTCACATTTGACACATTCTGACTCTGCTCTCATCACTTTGACCAGTTGTTTTTGTGTTTATCTGAACAACATCAGACTGAAAACATCCAGAATGTCACAAAAACGACCACAGTCACAAGAACAGAACACAAACATATAAGGGGGGAGTCAAGATTTTTGAAATTCTAGACATTTTTTTCTTAATTTCTGGTGGATTTTAATGTGTTCCAGTTGGCGACAGTGTTTCTTACATTTACATTATGTCGGGTCCTTGCTCCGGTGTAAACACAGAGCTGCCCTCACCTCTGCCCGACTCAAAAACAAACGTAGACAGCTGTAGATATTTTACCACTATAGATATAAAACACATGCAATTGTTTTAGCCGGATATTTAGGCTGCTGTAAACACACAAGCCCCGTGTCCAATAAAACGTGATATATTATTTAAAAATATAAATGTATGAGCTCTTGGGGGCCCCCTGCTGGCCTCGGGGCCCTAAGCAGCTGCTCAGTCTGATTATAGCTTGGACCGGCCCTGTGTACACGGACTACAGGTGGAAATGAGTATTTTTGCTATGACCTGGCACATACATCCATACTGTGTGTCCCTGTCCAAATAAAAGCAGACCAGACCAGACTAAACCATTTAGAGCTAAAAGTGGGCGTGGCCGCGTAAAGTTCAATAAGACACTTTACACTTTATTTCATTATTATGACCAGTGCTGTAACTCCTGTGTCTGGGATATGTACATTTGAATCTTTGTGAATATTAATATTATGAGATTTGTGTGACTTTATAATAAAAGAACAGGGAGCACGGTAGAAATGTACTTCACTTACACAACACGGGGGTGGAAATGTAAAAGTATTACTTCCTCCCACTGCTTTTGGTGCAAACAGATGTATTCACTTCCTTTTTTTCTTTCCTTTCTTGGACAAGTATGAAAACATCCTAGACCAATGCTCGGAATAAACAAATTATCATCTTCAAAGTTAGTTTAAGACCACTTGTAAATATGAAAAGAAGTGCTATAATTCTGAAAATATGGTCTATTTTTATTCCTTCCAACAAAAAGCTGTTACTTTTTAAGAAATCATAAGACAAATAGAAAAGGTATTTCCCAGAATCTGAGACGAATTTGAAGTGACTTTGTACTTGTTTCTTTTCTAGATGCAGTTTCCAAAGCTTCGCAGGCTACATCACACGGACAAACAGGGACAAACACAGAGAAACAGGGACAAAAACGGACAAACAGGGACAAAAACGGACAAACAGGGACAAACAGGGACAAACAGGGACAAAAACAGACAAACAGGGACAAACATGGACAAACACAGAGAAACAGGGAAAAACAGGGACAAACATAGACAAACAGGGACAAACACAGAGAAACAGAGACAAACAGGGACAAACATGGACAAACAGGGACAAAAACGGACAAACAGGGACAAAAACAGACAAACAGGAACAAACACAGACAAACAGGGACAAACACAGACAAACAGGGACAAACACAGACAAACAGGGACAAACACAGACAAACAGGGACAAAAACGGACAAACACAGACAAACAGGGACAAACACAGACAAACAGGGACAAACACGGACAAACAGGGACAAACAGACAAACGGGGACAAAAACGGACAAACAGGGACAAAAACGGACAAACAGGGACAAACACAGACAAACAGGGACAAAAATGGACAAACACGGACATACACGGAGGCTGTGGTAAAGGTGAGTCGGGTCAAAGTACCAAACATGTATGAAACATGAACGCCCGATGTTAGCCGCCACATCTGCTCCTCCATGTGAACAATGATCTTTTATTTATCGTCCCTCGGGCCTGAACATCCCAGAATACGACCATGTGACAGTCACTCTGGATATGGCTCTGTTTACTCACTCCAATCTGTGCAAGTCAACGGAGCGACTGGAGACAGGTCTAAGTAACACGCAACTCCCGAATGACAAATGGATATACTTTTATGTAGCGCTTTTCCACCTTCAAGGCTCTCAAAGCGCTTTACATCAGCACTCACACATTCATACAGCGGTGTACGCACACACAGGGACGCGGGGGTTAATACGATACAACATCTCTACTCTAAGACACATGAACAGCTTGACAGTAGAGGGCGCTGTCACATATATCGATGCCATGATGATCCCACACATGACCGCCGCTGTAATATCCTAAGTAAATGCAAAATCTTCAGTTACGACAATTTAATTTTGTGCTCAAATCTAATCTCTGTATTCAAAATTATTAATAATGCAGCTCCACCTACTTCCGAACAAACTCTTCAATCCACTCGGTCTCTGTGAATCGAAGTTCCAAACAGATCCTCGGCCTTTGCTCCGTCGCTTTTTCATTTCAAACCATCAGACAGAGAATCGGCTCCAGACTCTGAAATCATCTGTAGATTTCGATAATTTTACTAGAAATTTGAAAAAGTATCCAAACACCGGACACAGATACTCAAAGACATTTATAGCAGATCCATTTGACTTCTTCCAACCATGGCAGTGATGATTCTGTACATTCATTCAAGGCCAAATGTGGGGGGAAAAAAGTAATTGAAAAGAAAGAATTTGAGCTGAGCAGGATTCCAGTGAAGTCCTCAGAGCGTGTGTGCAGATGGGACTTAGTTACACAGCGACAAACAGCAGAATTACACTGTTTCTGACCTTAAACCTTATTAACCGGATTTAGGAACCTCCAGACCTGTTTTGGTACAAGCCGAGAAACTTGCTGAGAATGTGCCACGCCAGTTTTCTGAGAGATTTGATGTGTTTTCACCACTTTTATCAGAACTGCGTAATAAAAATGGGCCCAGAGAAGCTTCATGTCACAACTGGACTCTTTCTGATTGAGAACTTTGGCTGGGAAACCGACTCTTGCTTGTGTGGTTTGTTGGATTGGTGCGTGAAAGGCTCAGAAGGGGACTAGCTTTACAAATCAGGATGAATCAGTGTAAATCTTAGGAGTAGTAATACATTTTTGTTGAGGTTTAATATCTGGCAACACCGTACTACAATGGATGGAATCAAAAACAGGCGGAGAACTTACTGGTCTCGAAGAAGAATTTGGAAGATCTTGATCCAGAGGAGGATTAAAATGTTTTAGTTTGATCAGGAAATTCAAATATTCACATTGTGCAAATATCAAAGAATCAAAACACGTCCAAATTCAAAAAGATGCTCAGTTTTACAAGGACAATAAATAGTGAATGAGCTTTTCTTTTCCATGATTCTTCACTGCCTGGCCAAAAAAAAAAAAAAAAAAAAAAGGCCACACAGTCTAATATTTCGTTGCTGTGGCATTGTTTCGATTTCGCTTCTGCAACGTCACAACATTTATTTCCATCCAGTTTTGCATACATTTTTCACCCAGATGTTGCATTGATGATGGTCGAGTCTGACGCTGCACAAAGCTTCTCCAGCACATCCCAAAGATTCTCAATGGGGTTAAGGTCTGGACTCTGTGGTGGACAATCCATGTGTGAAAATGACGTCTCATGCTCCTGATCCACTCTGTCACAATTTGAGCCCGATGAATCCTGGCATTGTCATCTTGGAATATGCCCCGTGTCATCAGGGAAGAAAAAATCCATTGATGGAATAACCTGGTCATTCAGTATATTCAGGTGTCAGCTGACCTCATTCTGCTGAACCTAGACCGGACCAACTGCAGGAGGAGACGACCTATTTGCTTAGTTAAATCAAGGTGTTGACTTTTCTTTTGACCAGGCAGCGTTGTTTAATCTGAAAATTCAAACATTCACACTGTGCAAATATCAAAATAAATCAAGTCCAAATTCAAAAAGCTGCTCAGACGTTTCCTTTTCCACAATTCTATTATTTTTATTTTTCCGTGCCCCAACTTTTCGCTCTTGACTTTGCTGCATTTGCACAAACGAGACAGCTATGACATATTCCGGGTTTTCCAAAAGATATATTTGACTCATAAATGCTAAATCTAGCGTGCTAAATATAGAGGCTGCTGCGCTAGTCCAAATAGGTGTCTGCGCGCGCTCGCTCTGTCGGAGTCACTTCTGGGTTGGGCTCTCGCCGGCGCCTCTCATGGAAATAGATATTTGGCTGTGCGCTGATGAGCGTGGCACCGAGCGGTAATTAGAGGTCCACGTTTAGCATATTCACAAAGGGAAGGCAGAGTGGACATGCGGTTCAACACGGAGAGATAAGTGCGGGCGGGAGAGAATAGGAGTCCGTTTGAAGGATGGGAGCGGTGAAGGAGAGGAGACGGAGCGGGGTTGGTTTGATAGATGGGTGCAGGGGAAGAGGGGATGCTGATGGCCTGTCTGGGGGAATGAGCGGTGCGCTGCGAGGACTGTGGAGCTATTAATGAAAAGAGCAGCAGCAGCAGTAATCATTAGCCCACATTAGGCTCCTGTTTGTGGGGCCGCTCGGGCTGTAGAGGCGGCCGGTGTTTACTTAGACGGCAGAAAGAGTCCAAACAAACAGGATGTAGGACGCTTGTTTGACTTTGTGGAAGTGTAAAAAGAAGTTCAGTCAGAAGTATAAAGAAGTTCGAAGTATCAGACTGATATTTTTATGGTTAAAAAAAGTCCGAGATCACACGGAATGGACTCTTGCCACGTTATAAAGCTGTTACCTTCTCAAAAACAGACCTGGAGTTGTGTTTTGTTTCATTCACACATGTTTTCAAAGCTCAAAATGTTCTGTTCCACTTTGTGATGTCACGAAGTGGTAGTTTTCAAGTTAACAGCTACGTTTTACCTTTAGTTCAGTAGTAGATTGGCAACTCCAGGGCTAAAATAATCCAAATGATTCTAGTGAAGGTGTGTGGAGTTTAAAAATACATTGGAGCACTAAACAAGGACTAAACTAGGACTAAACCAGGAATAAACGTGAACTAAACATGAAAAAAACAGGACTAAACCAGATCTAAACCAGGACTAAACATATTGAATCAGTGTTTCCGTTTTTTGCAGCTAAAACCTGGCACATTCTTCCTGAAGATGTGAGACAGGCCTCTACTTTGACAATGTTGAAATCGGCAATTCCAGGGCTGAAATTATCCAAATGATTCTAGTGAAAGTGTATGGAGTTTCTAAACATATTAAAGCACTTCCTGTAAAAAAAAAACATGTAAAATCGCACAAAAAAATCAGCGAAAGACCACAAAAGGTGATGTAGTGAGGGACAACTGTATATAGTAACACTTGCTGGACATTAAACCGGGACGAGGGGCCTTTTCACTCTCACACACCTGGGAAACTGCCCTGAAGAAGTCGGGCTGCAGATGGCGCTGTCGTCCTGCCTCCACCGGTAGAAAGACGGCGCCACAACCTGTTTAAATCAGCTCATCGGACGCAACACAGCAACATCACGTGACCACTCTGAGGCGCTAGTGAGCAGTCGACAAAACAAACTAAACCTTTGTCTGGAAGAAGAAGATGAAAATAAATTGCAGGAGGATGGTTTTATGGGAGGCAGAGAGGGAGCGAGGGGTCAGGGTGAGGTTTAAACTACGTAGAGGCGCCACCTACTGGTCACGAACTCATATAACCCACACCTGACAAATGCATAACGAATCTCTTTGAAAAAAAACCCCCTGCATTTTGTCAAAGCAACAATATAAATGGGAAACAACATAGTATAATAGTTTTCTCTCCTTACAAGACTCCCAGACCGGACTCAACCTCAGCGTGGCGTTTGCACATTCTCTCCGTGTCACTATCACGTCCCTTCGTTTCCGCTACACCGACACGTTAACTAAAAAAAACGATCTCGAGATTAAAAACCCAGCACGATTTGGCAATATTCTCATTTCACGAGGTAGTAGATGACCTTTAGCGCGCGCTGATAAATGGTTTCGGGATTCAGTTTGTTTATCTTTGTATGAGTTTCACATTAAATCCATTGCGAGGCTAAAAGGCGCAAAAGCCCTGATTAGAGCAGATGGCTGACTCCCGTAGCACACTTTTACACTACATAAATAAAGTCTATGAGACACCCTACAGTAGTGTGACTAATTATCTGCTGAAACACTGTATTAGTTGCATGATTACCAAGCTCCTCTATAGCTAATTACATAGGCTGCTCTTGGCTGACCTCTGCCAGCATGATGCATTGGCTCTGCTCCTCCATCTACTCCTTTGTCCCTACGCCCAGCCGCAGGGTTTTTTTTAATCTTTTTAAAAAGTTCACTTCCACTCTCTTTGGGGAGAGTGACCTTTTTGTACCTTATCTTAACTACCTATAAAATATGGCCATAAAACATGCTATAAGAGGACATTTTAGCCTCGATGTCAAAATCAGCATAACCCGGTGCTCTGGGTAATTAAATGAACTGTATATATATATATCGTAGGGAGCAGTGGCGAGCTCGCTGTCTCATCTCATAACTGTATTTTAGCTGTAGCGTTACACACGATACAGGTTTGTTTTTGCTACGGCGCCATCTGTGTGTCAAAAGACGTGAGCGCAGGTTTGGTCTCATATGACGCAAGCTTGACTCTTGTGAGCTTTAGGTCATGTCATGATGCTGTTACCTCCTCAAAAACGTACGGGAATTGCGTTTTCTTTCATTCGCACATGTCTGACTCACACTTTATTATTGTCTACAATTCCAAAGCTCAAAATGCTCCGTTGCACCTTGTGATGTCATGAAGTGGTAGTTTTCAAGTTAACGGCTCCTTTTCAGCTTTGTTTCAGTAGAGATTGGTAATTCCAGGGTTGAAATGGTGAAAATGATTCTAGTGAAGGTGTATGAAGTTTAAAAACACAGTGGAGCACTTCCTGTATCACCACATGATGACATCACAAGGTGGAACAGAGTGTTTTCTGTTTGAGAGAAGAAAAACTCAGTCTAAATCTGCAGGTTTTGTGTGTTAAACATGTGTGAATGAAACAATAATAATAACAACATAGATCAGAAAACGGTGTAATATCGGCTCTTTAAATGAAAATCTAAAACTCATTAAAAAAATAAATAAATAAAACTGCCAAACTAATCAATTTGTCAAAAGCGTAACTATAACTGTACATGATTATTAGCTGTATTTTCTTCTGGTAATACTTAATAGTTTTATTCTCGCGTTCCCAGGGAGATAAAACATGCACTTCATTTCTTTGTGCGTGCCAACGAGTGTTTTCATTCTGCTAATTGGTTTGCTTGTCTGACTATTAGCAACTCAAAGGTAATAATTGGATTTTTATTCAATGAAATGGCAAAAAGGAAAAAAAAAAGAAAACAAACATGAAGGTTCTGAGAAAGCAGTTAGAAAATGACTTTTTGGTGTGGATGATACATATTTAGTAAAAGGAAAAAGTTGAAGAACACACTTGTATTTTCACTGTGAGCTGTGTCACCTCTCCACAGAACTGGCCTGTAACTTGGCTAAGAGGCTTCACCTGGTTTATTGCAAGGTGCTAAACACAAACAGACCTGGAGTTGTGTTTTTTTGTTTCATTCGCACAAGTTTAACACAAAAAACCTGCAGATTTAGGATAAGTTTTTCTTCTCTCAAACTGAAAACACTCTGTTCCACCTTGTGATGTCATCATGTGGTGATTCAGGAAGTGCTCCGCTGTGTTTTTAAACTCCACACACCTTCACTAGAATTATATGGTTCATTTCAACCCTGGAATTGCCAATTTCTACTGAACCAAAAGGTAAAAAGTTGCTGTAACTTGAAAACTACCACAGCATGACATCACAAGGTGGAACAGAGCATTTGGAGCTTTGGAGATTCAATTCAATTCAGTTCAATTCGTTTTTGTAAAGGGAGGGGAGGGTCCAGGTCTACAGAACAGGATCAGGGCACAGATGTAGACTCAAACGTGTGAATGAAACAAAACACAACTCCAGGTCTGTTTTTGATGAGGAAACATCAGGACATGATTTAAGCTCAGATGAATGTATTTTGTGTAATATTTGACCTTTAAACTTTTCACCGACGGCCGTTCTGTTCGTCCACACTATTCCCAGACCATCTCATCTGTGGTAAGTGGTCTGATTCCATTTTGGCTGACGTCCATAAGAGCAGTGTGGGATTCTGTGAACATGGACACACTTTGCATTCTGGGTGATTTCAGCAGATTTGACAAAGTTTTAAAAGTGCAGCATGTACAGATTAAACCAGGACTAAACCAGGACTGAACCAGGACGAAAGCAAGACTAAAGCAAGACTAAAGCAAGACTAAAGCGGGACTAAACCAGGACTGAATCAGGACTAAACCAGGACTGAACCAGCACTGAATATGGACTAATCCGGAACAATACCAGGACTGAACATGGACTAAAGCAAGACTAAAATGGGACTAAACCAGGACTGAACCAGGACGAAAGCAAGACTAAAGCAAGACTAAAGCGGGACTAAAATGGGACTAAACCAGGACTGAATCAGGACTGAACCAGGACTGAACCAGCACTGAATATGGACTAATCCAGGACTATACCAGGACTGAACATGGACTAAAGCGGGACTAAAGCGGGACTAAAGCGAGACTAAAGCGAGACTAAAGCGAGACTAAACCAGGACTAAACCAGGACTAAACCAGGACTGAACATGGACTGAACATGGACTAAAGCGGGACTAATCCGGGACTAAAGTGAGACTAAAGTGGGACTAAAGCAGGACTAAAACATGGACTAAACTGGGACTAGACCAGGACTGAACATGGACTAAAGTGGGACTAATCTGGGACTAAAGCAGGACTAAAACATGGACTAAAACATGGACTAAACTGGGACTAGACCAGGATGAAAACAGGACTAAACCAGAACAAAACTAGGACTAAATCAGGACTAAACCAGGACTCGCGCAGGACTAAACCACCAGACCATAACTGCACCGTCCTTTTAACTGTTTGCTTTGAACTTTATGTTTTCACTGTATTTAACTTTGTTCTATAATAATGCTCTCGTGTATTTGTTTATTGTTGTAAGTCGACCTTGCGTGTCGGGGAACGGTCCTAATAAATAAAATAAAAACATTATTACCTGATCACTGAAACTCCCTTCGCCGAAACAGACGGAAACCAAATCTTTGTAGTTTCTTTGGATTGTGTAATGAGAGAGTTACAGCTGTGACCAAATGAACAGACTTGAGTTTGTGGGTCTGAGTTTGGCAGATCGTGACAAAACATCAAACACAGGCCCAAACTGAAACTACGGCTAATTGGACAAAAGGCAGTGAGTTCTGTTTGATTTGATGTTTGACCTCTTAAAAGTACAACATGTTACTTTTCTGTCCCCATAGAAATGTTATTACTCGGCCTGAAACGTTCCACAAAAGGGCTTTAACCTTAACTATACAGTATTTTTTTCTTTAATTTTTTAGAGAAATACCATGAATGACACACATTCTCAGTTTAACATCCTTTTGTGAACTTTTCCAGTCAAAAAACACCTCCATGGAAACACGTAGCAGCAGCTCATCGTCATGGCTGCAGACACTGTTGCCTTGGTAACGCGATATTGTGAGACATTTCTTAAGATCCTGTCAATGTTTCATGCAATCTCGAGAACCATTACTCCAATTCTTGACAAACTTTACACGATCGCGTCATAATTTCTTGTGATTTCGCAGATTTTTTTTCTCTCGTAGATTCGTCGCGGTGTTCCGTGTTCGCCGTTTCGCTCGTCTCCACCCGCAGCGTTGTCCTCCATGATGCTAAAAGTACGTTCTTTTAAGCAATGCACTTTTAAAATTTAAGTAAACACGTGTAAGTCTGTGTGCGTCATGGTCGAGCTCATGTTTTGAAGCGGTACTTTTAAATCGGTAGCGTGACAATGAAATACTTTAACCAGCAACTCTAAATAAAGTCACTTATTTCTCGGATTCTGGGTTTTGAGCGACTCCCTGCTGCGTTCTGTCGTGTCGCCTTCGCCTTTTTGTTCCTTTCCACCCTAATGTGAAACTGAATGAGTGTAATTGAAAGTAATCGTAACCCGTGAACTTAAAGAACCAAAAAATTACACTGGTCGTTTTTTATAATGAAGGAAATTATAACAACCACAAGTCCTAACTCAAGTTTTATGTAATGGTTTATTTATGTGTTTATCTTATATTTGGCTATATTTACTTTGTGACTCACTCGTGACGCCACATCTACATAAATAACTAAAAAGGCATATAAAAGTTTCCTCTGTGCACGGTTAGTTTATTTAATAGAGACACTGCACATCAATTAAATCAGAGCTAGTCTGCAAAATGGACTTTTCAGAGATTTTAACCGTGTTGTAGTCGTTTCCTTCGCATTTACTCACTCGAAGTTGTTTTTTTTTTGGCAGGATTCGTGCATGTTTGACAAATATTTAATCATTTATTTCCAAGACGCCAACCCGTTTTCACTGCCATCGGTACATGCCCACTGTGACATACCGTATTTTCCGGAGTATGAGCCAAAAAAAATACATAACGAAGAAAAAAAAAAACATACTTCACATATAAGTCGCATCTGAGTATAAGTCGCGCCCCCAAACTATGAAAAAAGTGCGAGTTGTTCTCTGATTTTATTTTCTTAATCGGTGATACTTGTAGAATTCGGCAGTGTTGTGTAGGAATTTTGGTACAAATGAAAAAAAAAAAAATCTGCGGCTCGCTAATGTGATCTGCAGCTATCAATAAGAGAGGCTAACAGCTACGCGGCGCTTCGTTGTGAGGACGTTTACGGCGACGCCAGCTCCCATCAGGCACCGCAGTGTCCTAACGCCGTGCCCAAGTCGTTTTAAAGCGGTCCCTCGTTTATCGCGGGGGTCACGTTCTAAAAATATCCAACAATAGCCGAAATCCGCAATTATTCTCTACGTTTTTTGTGTGTAAAACCCCCTCACCACACACTTTATACACTTTTCTCACACAGGCGTTAACATTTTCTCACATTTCTCTCGTTTAAACTCTCTCAAAGTTCAAACCTCCGTAGGCGTCTTTGTCGGTGCAGAACGTTTCATCGACATTGTGGGTTTTATCGGGGAGAAAACAAATTGCAAACACACAGCACTTCAGAGTCACACTGCGATCCAACGTTTATGTAAATTTGGCTGAACACATTCTGTACTGGACAGGAGACACGGCACGGAGGAGACTGATGGTCTAGCAAGTACGATAGGCTATTTTATTTGGCCTCAACCAACCTACAGACAGCCCTCCTCTCCTCCTCCTCCTCTCCTTCTCTTCCATATCTCCTTATTCTTCCTCCTCTGTCCCGTTTCTGCTGGTTTGAGAAAGATAATGTCGCTTTTGTGGTGATGTTTGTCAGAGCTGCTCAACGGTGCGACGAGTCCAGCTCAAACTCACTCCTACAATCACAACATCTCTGTGTCCTCTTCAGTTTATCGAAGAAAAGAGGGAGAAGAGGAGGAGGGAGAGAGGGAGAGGAGGGAGACAAAGGGGGGGAGGGGGGAGTAGAGAGAGAAGAAGACAGGAGGAGGAGGAGGGAGAGAGGGAGCGAGAAAGGAAGAGGAGGTGGACAGAGGAGGGAGACAAAGGGGGAGTGGAAAGAGAGGAGGGAGAAAGAGGAAGACGGCAGGAGGAGAGACAGAGGGGGTGGGGAAGAGGAGGAGGAAGAGGAGGGAGACAAAGGGGGGGAGGGGGGAGTAGAGAGAGGGGAAGACAGAAGGAGGAGGGAGAGAGGGAGTGACAGAGAAAGAAGAGGAGGACAGAGGAGGGAGACAAAGTTGGGGAGAGGGAGGAGTAGAGAGAGAGGAAGACAGGAGGAGGAGGGAGACAAAGGGGGGGGTGGAAAGAGGAGAGAAAGAGAGAAGACAGGAGGAGGGAAAGAGGGAGTGAGGGTGGAGGAGGTAGACGGAGGAGGGAGACAAAGTGGGGCACAGGGGGGAGGAGAGAGAAAGGAAGGCAGGAGGAGTAGGGAAAAGAGGAGCGAGTCAAAGAGGAGATGGACAGAGGAGGAAGACAAGGGGGGGTGGAGAGAGAAGGGGAGAGAGAGAGAGAGAAGGAGCAAGAGTGGAAGAGGAGGTGGACAGAGGAGTAAGACAAAGGGGGGAAGAAGGGGCAGTGGAGCGAGAGAGAGAAAGGCAGGAGGAGGTGGAAGAGGAGAGAGGAAGGAGACGAGAGGAGGGAGATGAAGAGAAAAAGAGGAGGGGAAGCGGAAGGGAGGTGAAACGAGAAGGAGAGAGGGGAAGAGGAGGAGGTGGAGAGAGGAAGAAGGTGAGAGAGGAAGAGGAGGATTAAGGGAGTTGGGAGAGAAAGAAGTGGGAAAGGAAGGGGGGAAAGAGAAAAAGAGGAGAAAGTCAGATGGGGGAGAGGAGAAACAAGAAAGCAAGCAGAGGAGGAGTAAGAGACCGAGGAGGAGAAGGAGATAGAGAGAATAAAAGGAGAGAAAGAACGAGAGAGTGACAGGGGAGGTGAGACTGCAGTGCGCTGCTATAACGGCTTATTTTAGTCTTCCACCACCGTCAGCGATTCATATTTTCAATTAGTTGACTATTAATATTTTGCAGTGACATTACACTGGGGGTGTTCTATATGGATCTCTATGGTGGAATGTTCAGCGATGGTGACACAATGCACACATTAGCAAACTCTGTCAAAAGTTTAGATCGTCTGAAAACTTAAGAAAAAACGCAAAAGGGATTTAAATCAGCTTTTCTGTCGTGTTTCCAGGTTCAACTCTGTCAGTTCTTTCTGGTCAGATTGTGTTAAAATAAAGCTTAAAAAGTTAAAATGTAATAAATCTTAAGACAGAGCAGTGCCTACAGCTAGCATCACACCCCCAGGGAATGTTGACAACCCCAGGAGCAAAGTATCTGTGGCACATTGAGACTTTTTAGAAACATTATCAGCCAAATAAAAGTAGAAATATGGCGAATGAAAGCTCTAAAATGACACTATTATCCTGTGTTTTCTGTTTTGACATTTTCTGACTGTTATGAATAAAATCCAGCAGGAAACGGGAGCGATTTGTCACCTGATATGTCTTAGTAACATCGCATCTTGAGTTACAAACACCAGGATCATGTAGAGCGGGTCAGTACGGACATTTTAAGACCAAAATGAAGAGTCTGACAGCAGCAGTTACAGAGAGACGGAACGCAGTTTTTCAATAGAAAGTGAATTGGAGCCAGAGTCAACAGAGCCGGAAACACGTCTCCGTCTCCTGCCACTGTCGCTTCTGTCGTTCATGAGCCACGCCACAAACCAGGAGTGGGGATCTCGGGATTATGTGCAACAAGGTGAGGAGAGGGAAGCTTAAATCACGCTATAAAACCACTAAAAACACTAAAAACCTGCGATTTACAGACACAATAAAAGCAAATAAAATAACCTAAACCTGAGCTTTAAAACGTTGATCTAATAATAAAGGAGTTATGTCATGGGGACTTGAGTGGACACAGAGTTTAATCCTCGCGATGTAATAAATATACACCCACCACTCACTGAACTAAATCTGGACTAGACGAGAACTAAACCAGGATTAGAGCAGGACTTAACCAAGGAGTTTATGCTCACACATATTAGATGTAAAATGGGAATACACCAGGACTAAACCATCTGAAAGTGAAGACTTGACCAGGACTAAATCAGGACTAAACCATCTGAAAGTGAAGACTTGACCAGGACTCAACCAGGACTAAACCATCTAAAACCGAACCATGACTAGTCCAGGACTAGACCAGGACCCGACCAGGACTCAAACATGACTACACCAGGACTAAATCATCTGGAACTCAACCAAAACTAGACCAGGACTCAACCAGAACTCGACCAAGACTAGACCATTACTATAAGTTGCACCAGCCAAAAAACATATTTCACATATAAATCGCACACCCAGCCAAAATATGAAAAAAGTGTGATTTATATTCCGGTAAATAGTTTGTTTGCAGTTTTTTAAAATGTTTTTTTTAATCTCGTCTTGGTGAGCAGAATTTTTCGAAATTGTCTTTTCAGTCCCCATTTCTTTTTACAGATACACTGATAAATATATAGCTGTAAGTATCATACGCTGCAAATAACATAACACAAAATAAGGCTCAAATTGCTGTTTGAGTGACTACTTTTGACCAATCATTTCATCTGCGACACTTCTCAGACAGAATCAGATGAGTTTTTGCTCTGAAGTGGCCTGTGAAGAGGACACACTGTTCTGTAACAAAAATGCTTTGACTGTGATGAAGAAATGTTTGTTTTGGACTCACTGCCTGATGTTAATGTAGATGTGAGATTATTAGTCATATATAGTTTGATTTAACATGTTACATCAGTGCATTTGACCCATCCTTCAGTGCCACTGGAGCAGTGAGCATCTTCGTGGATCAGGACTACCTTTACTGTGGGGTTACAGTGGGAAACCCACCCAGACACAGGGAGAACATGCAAACTCCACATAAAAAGGCCTGGGTGATCCAGGGAACAAACCCAGAATATTCTGGTTGTAAGGTGTGAGTGCAGACCACAGTCAGACCACAGTCTAGTTCTAGTGCTTAGAGCTCCTGACTCATAGCAGAAGATCTTGGGTTTGATTCTCAGTCCATGTGAGGCCATTCTGAAATTTGCATGTTCTCTCTGTGTCTGTATGGGTTTCCTGTGTTTCCCCTCATCAACCTAAACCCTGCAAAATACAGGCTCCACTTAGCTACTCCTGAGCTAAGCCTAGCTCAAGATCTGAGACAGACAGACCCAGGTTCACCTGCGCAGACAGACCCAGGCTCACCTGCGCAGACAGACCCAGGCTCACCTGCGCAGACAGACCCAGGTTCACCTGCGCAGACAGACCCAGGCTCACCTGCGCAGACAGACCCAGGCTCACCTGCGCAGACAGACCCAGGTTCACCTGCGCAGACAGACCCAGGCTCACCTGCGCAGACAGACCCAGGCTCACCTGCGCAGACAGACCCAGGTTCACCTGCGCAGACAGACCCAGGCTCACCTGCGCAGACAGACCCAGGTTCACCTGCGCAGACAGACCCAGGCTCACCTGCGCAGACAGACCCAGGCTCACCTGCGCAGACAGAGGCAGGAGGAGACCGTTTGTCGGGTTAAACTTCAGCTTTGCTCATATAAATATATGTGATCAGAACACTTTTTACACAGTTCCAAGCACTTTCACTTGCACCACGGGCTGTGTCGGCCAGAAGTCGCCCGTGTTCACACCACACTCGCCCCGCTCCAGAATGTGAGTGGAGCCGCTCTGATACCTCCTGTTTGAATCACTCTCGGGCTTTTAATGCAAATCAGAATATGACTGTCTCATAGAGAAAGCTCTTTTACCTCGACCTAATTGCAATGTCAAAACGACCATGAGCACTTTGGACAGCTGAGGTTGTTTTGAATGGGCTCTATAAATAATCTTGAATTGATTTGAAATTATATGAGCATGCAATTCATTTGGAAATATCCACAAAGCAAAAAAATACCTTATAATCACGGGGTTTGTTTGTTTATATTCTAGATTATAATCAATGAGTGTGCTTTTAGTTACATTTCTATGATCTTTCCCAGTTAATTTAGTTTAAACCTGGAAATTATCTGATCATTGCAAGAAGTCATTGTCTTATTTATGTAAAAACAAGCCTTGTCCATGGTAAAATAATAATATATATACACTATACTTTACTTGTGCAACATCAATTGTCTATTCAACACAAACTGTACACTGGCCAAAAAAAAAAGTCGCCAAAAAAAGTTGTTTCTTGCCGTTTATGTGAAGCAGCGAGTGATTTATAAATAAAACTGAATTGAATTGATGAACAAGAAAGTGCCGTCAAACGTTCAATCCGCTGCGCAACATCTTCATCAGAAAAGTTACAGAGTTCACCTTTAAAGCAAGAACAACATTTTCTGGTTTTATTGCATTAAATAAAAATCCCCCCGGATCTTCTTGATGGTCTGATATTAATCTCTAGTGTCTTGGACTTTTCTGAGGAGGAACTAGATGAGACTTTTCCCACTTAGGCTCTCCGGTCGTGCCAGTGTTCATCTGCAGTATGGCCATGTCAGCACAGCGGAGAGGCGAGCTGATGTGATTGGCTGTAATAGATGCCAGCTCATAACATATCCACTGGCACTTAGCTCAACCTTCTCTTAAGCCAAATCTACGGAGGTATTTCATAAAAACGTTGGGAAAAAAGGTTTTGAATGTAAGGTGCTAACTTTAGGTATTGCAGAACTTTTGCTCAATTCAGTAACTTATATTTTATGATCCAGAATATCTGTACTTCAGTCAATATGCTACTTTAATAGAGTACGTGTTTTATAGCTCTTTATTCTATTATTTCTCCTTCTATTTAACTTGTTCCTCGCTGTTTTTTTTAAACTTTTGGCTCGAGTCTCTTTCCAAATCGACACACTTGCGAGGCGCTGTCTGGATTTTAGCATTTTGCAGGATTAACCTCTTCGTGCTAACTGGGAATTGCTCATTGTTAGCATAGCGTTCAAGCTGCTTTAATAGCGTAGATGTTTTATAGCTCTTTATTTTATTATTACACCATTTTCGTTGAATTAACTTGTATGAACATTGGAATAACCACCTGTTACGACCCAAAGAGATAAAAAAAATGTACAAAGGGGCAGAGGAGAACAGAGGTAAAGGGTTCAAAACTGTTTACTACTGTTTACTGATTATTTTTCGTAACTTCTGGTTCTTCTTGTTAAGTTTGAAAGCTGTAGGAAGAAAAAAAAAAACCTTATCAAACCTCGTACCCAAAAAAAACAAAGTAACAAAGGAAAAAGCCGGGCAATGTAAAATAAGGACGGTGCGGCGCTGTCCCTACGCTAACGAACAAAACGACCCATAAACATCTCCTACGCAAAATAAAGAACGAAAACAGGCCAAACAAAAGAAGCTAGGCTAACAAAAGCTATATCCACATAGCATTGAAACAGAAGAGCGGTGGAGAGCATGGAAGAGCGGCGGAGAGCGAGGGAGAGCGTCGGAGAGCGTGGAAGAGTGTCGGAGAGCATGGAAGAGCAGCGAAGAGCGGCAGAGAGTGTGGAAGAGCGGCAGAGAGTGTGGAAGAGCGGCAGAGAGTGTGGAAGAGCATGGAAGAGTGTGGAAGAGCATCGGAGAGCGGCAGAGAGCGTGGAAGAGTGTCGGAGAGCTTTGGAGTATGGAAGAGCGTCGGAGAGTGGCGGAGAGCATGGAAGAGCGGCAGAGAGTATGGAAGAGCGTGGAAGAGCGGCAAACCAAAACAACCAGACCAGGACTAAAGAAATTAAAATATACTTACAAAAATAGGCAAAAATTCTCAACTAACTACTAACTAACTTAAACTAACAAAAAATATACAGGAACTATTTCTTATGAATTAAAACCGAGAAAACGTAGGAGATTGAGACACACAGGAGGAAATAAAAAGGGGCTCAAACCTAACACCTCCATGATCTAAGTACTCTTGATTCAGTCGTCCAGGTCTGATCTATAGTAAAAGGAAATTTCAATTGGATTTGCTTATCCAAACCGCTTCTTCAGTTCTGCTGGACACTGCCTCATATTTGGGCTGAACTATGGGAATTTATGGAGACATTTTCTGTTACATTTGTATAGATTCCCACTTTCCCAGTTTGAAAGCGTTAATATCCAACCTCCAATGCAAGAACGCAGAGTAGATCTCAGTATAGTACATAACTACAGTTGTGCTTGCATGTCTTTCCACATCTTAAACACAATATAAGCCTAATTGGACTAGTTCTTTGGGACTGTAAATGCTGGCTCATTACTCTCGAGTGCTAATACAATTGCTCCTCACTTATACGGTGGGTTCATTTGTTCCATCGCCCATTACTGTGGCAGGCAACTTCCAAGACACTGCTTTTTATTTACTCTCTCCTGCCAATCTTCCTCTGTCTTAAAGCTCCTATTTCTTATATCGCTTCGAGTGTAGCCTCCACTGAACGATCGTGTCTCGGGACCAGGACTCTCTTCTATATGTACAGACAAGGTAGACACAAACATACAGGCATACTACCATATTTTTAATAATACTTCCTTTTATAATTTGGTTTTTATGTTAATATTTTAGGAGTTTTTATGACGCAATGTTCTAAGGAGAAAAGGAAGATCAAGTATTATATTTCATTTAAAGGTCCTGAATTACATGAAATTGACTCTTGTGAGCTTTAACGCTTTAAAGACTGAGCACATTATAGACCAGTATAGACTTTTATTCTTTTATGTTAAAGGAAGTATCAAAATGTACTGCCTTTTTACACACGACTACCTCTATTTTACATATCCATCCGTATTTTTCCTTTGACGCATCAAATAACTGACTGGGAGAATCCTGGCGGCACCTGCGCTCTGATTGGTCGTCTTCGAGGGCGACGTCAGCGCATTACCGTAACGACAGTAACATATTTAAAGAGCCCCGTGCCTCTGCTTTGAGACGCCGTTTGAATTTACGTGATAGTACAATTGGTTGCGGAGTTACGGTAATGGAAAGTCTACCGGCGAAGATAGCATCCAACGCCATAGGGTTAAGTCATCGTGTTTTGTTTCATCCACACGTGTTTAAGTAATCCTTTATTATTAGTTTGTCCACATTTCCAAAGCTCAAAATGCTCTGTTCCACCTTGTGATGTCATGAAGTGGTAGTTTTAACGTTTACCGCTACGTTTAACTTTAATTCAGTAGAGATTGTGAATTCAAAGGGTGAAATTATCCAAATGATTCTAGTGAAAGTGTTTGGAGTTTAAAACCACAGCGGAGCACTTCCTGTATTGCCACATGATGACATCACAAGGTGGAACAGAGTGTTTTCTATTCGAGAGAAGTTTGTGATGAGGAAACAACATTATAACTTTGATCAGAAAGTCCTTGCGCTGAAATGCTTCCTTATTGTGAGTGGGATCACCTCTCCACAGATCTGACCAACAACTTAGCCTGGTGACTGCTTGTCTCCATGGAAACACATACGTTGATTGCCATACTGTGGAACAATTTTGACAAAGCAGTAACATCTGGATGGAGAAAAGCTGCTGGAAAACCCTCTGCACCTTTAATCTAAAAACTAGAACTTTCACTGTTCTAATCCAGGTTTGTGTTTCCAGATGTTTCTTACATTTTTAACCATCAAGTCTACCTTTTTTTTTTTTTTTTTTTTTTTTTCCTCTCTCAATTTGCAGGAGGCGAAGCAGGTCACCCATTAACCACGGGTGACTTACTGGTATATTGTTGAATACTCGAGCACTTCCTCCAGACAAACCGCCCGCCCCACAGTCGCAGCGACAAGACGAGACTGGAATAATAATCGCGCAATTGATATTCTGTGGCCCCTTTTCCAACTGTCAATATGAAATAGCTTTTTATTCCAACGACAATATCAAGGTAACATAACCTGTCAACTTCATGTTGGCTACAAAAAGGTAAAGTGGGAACATCGACTGTATAAAGAAGTGGACTAAGTGAGTAAGACGTCACCCACAGCGTTTGGATCCAGTCAAATGAAGCTCATCGAGGCTAGAGCGGTTATAGCGGCGAATTTGGGGCTGAGTTACGCATTTGGAAATCCGACCAGAAGTATCATAGCAACCAAAGAGCCAATCAGGAGGTAGCACCATTTCCCACCTGCACTTATGGTTTAGCGGGGAGCAGGCACTTAGCAACACTGTCAATCAAACCCGTTGCTAACGCTAGCGGGAGTGACCTCTGGGAAAGGAGGCGCCTGATTTGTCTGTTATTAATGTTCATATTTTGATTTCCAGACGCAATAGTGACATAAAAACACCAGGATCATGTAGAGCGGGTTAATACGAACATTTAAGACCAAAATGACGAGTCTGACAGCAGCTACAGAGAGAAGGGACACGAGAGAGTTTTCCAATGTAAAGTGAATTGGAGCTAGAGTTGATGTGGAAGTGCACCCATGATCACTTTCTGTTTGGAACGTGACGGCTAGCATGTTAGCTATGTCCATTCCATACACTGCCTGGCCAAAAAAAAAAAAGTCACCACCTGGATTTAACTAAGCAAATAGGTCCGAGCGTCCTCTCTTTGGATGTACATTTTCGACAGGCAGCCAAATTACACTTAAGAGTTTTGCGTTATTCTGTGGACCTTAAGAGTCGTTCAAACCAAGTCCTGATTGGCTGTTGGACTGTAGACCATTGTGTCCTGCGTCCTGATTGGCTGTTGGACTGTAGACCATTGTGTCCTGCGTCCTGATTGGCTGTTGGACTGTAGACCATTGTGTCCTGCGTCCTGATTGGCTGTTGGACTGTAGACCATTGTCCATCAGTCTCCTCCGTGCCGTGTCTCCTGTCCAGTACAGAATGTGTTCAGACAAATTTACATAAACGTTGGATCGAAGTGTGACTCTGAAGTGCTGTACGTTTGCAATTTGTTTTCTCCCCCGACAAAACCCACAACGTCGATGAAACGTTCTGCACCGACAAAGACGCCTACGAAGGTTTGAACTTTGAGAGAGTTTAAACGAGAGAGAAATGTGAGGAAATGTTAACGCCTGTGTGAGAAAAGTGTATAATGTGCGTGGTGAGGGGTTTTACAGACAAAAACATACACTGAATGACCAAAAAAAAAGTCGCCACCTGGATTTAACTAAGCAAATATGTCCTCTCCTCCTGCTGTTGGTCTGTTCGAGGTTCAGCAGAATGAGGTCAGCTGACACCTGAATATACTGAATGACCAGGTTATTCCATCAATGGATTTGTTCTTCCCTGATGGCACGGGGCATATTCCAAGATGACAATGCCAGGATTCATCGGGCTCAAATTGTGACAGAGTGGATCAGGAGCATGAGACGTCATTTTCACACATGGATTGTCCACCACAGAGTCCAGACCTTAACCCCATTGAGAATCTTTGGGATGTGCTGGAGAAGCTTTGTGCAGCGTCAGACTCGACCATCATCAATGCAACATCTGGGTGAAAAATGAACACAACACTGGATGGAAATAAATCTTGTGACGTTGCAGAAGCGAAATCGAAACAACGCCACAGTAAATGCATGTCATAATCAAAGCTAACCACCTGTTCTCCACTGGACATCCAAAGATACTAATACTGCAGTGGAGATCCAGTTTTTAAGCCGCCGTCCCACATCTGAAACGTCTCAACACTTGCACAGTCAAACAAGCTTTAATTTACATAAGATCTATAGCTCACAGATGGAATAAAACAAAAGTTAGAACATCAAAACAATAATATAATGTCAAATTAACACTACAATAATCTCATCTCAACGTAATTATTGACTTTTTAGGCAATTTTGCAATATATAGTCTCCTAATTTCTGTGTGACCTTTGTTTTTTGGTGGCGACTTTTTTATGTTTTTTGGATTTACAGTGCATGGGTGGGAAGAAAAAAAGCCAGTACAGAACCGTTTCAGAAGAGGAAAATAGATGCAAATATTATGCAGGGATCCAACATGGCGGGATAAAACTGACAGAAAAAGAAAAATTCAAAAACGCCAATTGGGAAAGTGACTCGCGAATGTTAGCTACGGTAACTTTTGAAGCGCGATTAGCATTCTGTGGGGTATAAGTGGTCACGGAAACGAGATCCCAGAGACAAATGATTGGTGGAAATGGTAAATCCCGACCGGAGCAGATAAAGCCACCTGGGACAGAAGCCTGGAGGAGTTTGGATAAAACATAGCGTGATTGGCGTTTACTTTAAGCCAAGACAAGCGGTACGACGTCCAGTTTTTATACCTGAAACGTGGGGGGAAAAATCTTCGAACGTGTAGCAAACGCCGGGATGAAAGCGGGCAGCGGGGAGCAGAGCGAAAATGACAGACTCACTACTTCCGACCGGATCAAGGTGCCTCTGAAAACTGAAAAAAAAAAACGCGAGGAACAGTTAATGTGCATCAGTGTTTAGAAATGAGAGATCTAAGGCTCGCAAAGGCCCACGCCGCCCGCGGAAAACTCTGGTACAACAAAGAAGAGAGGTCTCAAATGAGGGACTGGAAAAAGAAACAAGAAAACAGGGGCGGTTACCGTGGAGCCAAGCGAGTACACGAGGCCAGTCAGTCGTGCACGGTAATTATCCGGGCGCTAATGACGCTAAGGCTATCTGTGGAATGGCGCCGTTTCATTTAGAACAATGGTGCGTCACGCTGCTGCTGTAAATGAGACACGTCAACGGATAAGAACGTTACTCAGGTCATGGGCTCTCAGGGTTTTGGAGAGGGAACAGGTAATAATGATAATAATGACGATAATAATAATGATAATAATGATGATAATAATGATAATAATGATGATAATAATGATAAGAATGATAAGAAGAAGAACAACAAGAAGAACAAGAAGAACAACAAGAGAAAGAGTAATAATAATAATCATAATAGGAATAATAATAAAATGATGGAGAGGAAAAAGAGGAAGGAGTAGAAGAAGAGGAAGGAGTAGAAGAAGAGGAGGAAGGAGGAAGAAGAAGAAGAAGGAGTAGAAGAAGAAGAGGAGGAAGAAGAAGAACAAGAAGAGTAAGAGTAATAATATTAATCATAATAGAAATAATAATAAGATGGAGAGGAAGAAGAGGAAGGAGTAGAAGAAGAAGGAGGAGAGGAAGAAGAGGAAGGAGTAGAAGAAGAAGAGGAGGAAGAAGAAGGAGTAGAAGAAGGAGAGGAGGAAGAAGAAGAGGAAGAAGAAGAAGGAGTAGAAGAAGGAGAGGAGGAAGAAAAAGTGGAAGGAGTAGAAGAAGAAGAAGGAGAGGAAGAAGAGGAAGGAGTAGAAGAAGAAGGAACAGAAGAAGAAGTAGTAGAGGAACAAGAAGAATTATAATAAGAATAATAAGAAGGCTATGGCCCATGTGTGTCGTAGTAGTTGTACAGTACTGCATTCTGTATTTTCCAAGTGTATTCAAAAACATGTGTAAGACGTAGACTGTTTATATAAATGGACGTAGCTAACCTGCTAGCCAAACAGGAAGTGATCATGGTCGCGCTTCCGGCTCCATCAACTCTGGCTCCTATTCACTTTATATTGAAAAACCCTTCTCTCTTAAATGTTCGTATTAACCCGCTCTTCGTGATCCTGGTGTTTTTATTTCACTTGTGTGTCTGTAAATCAAGATATGAACATTAATAACAGAGGTCGCTCCCTTTAGCGTTAGCAACAGGTCTGATTGACAGCGTTGCTAAGAGCCCACTCCTTTGCTAAACCAACAGTGCGGGGCGGAAAAGGGCGTTACCTTCAACAGCCTCGCTCTGGATTGGCTCTTTGGTTGCTATGATACTCGTGGTCAGAACTCGGCTCCGAATTCGCCGCTAAAATTGACGTCACGCTCACTTAATACGCTTCTTTACACAGTCTTTGGTCTAAATCGGTGTATTTGGGGTAAAGATTCAGACACGGATACACATTTGCAAAACTGTGACCTGCAGTGTCGACGTTTCAGGACAAACCTTCACTATTTCTAGCAAATTTGGCAAATTCATATCCACATTTAACAAGAGTTCTGTGGTCAAATTGGAAAGAGATCGTCAGTTCTCTGGTCAAAGTTTTGTTTTGTTTTTTCGATTTCACTATTTTTCTAAATTTACTTCATGGATGACTCACTGACAATGGAGCTTGGTGGGTTTAACAACAGACTTTCATCGCACAAATGTGTACTTCAGGTCCCAGCGTGTAATCTTTTTGTTTCATTATCTTAATTATTTAAAGGGCCCATATTATTCTACTTTCTGATCTACGTTAAAATGTTGTTTCCTCGTCACAAACAGACCTGGACTTGTGTTTTTTTTGCTTCATTCACACACGTTTAACACACAAACGCTGCAGATTTAGGCTGAATTTTTCTTCTCTCAAACAGAAAACACTCTGTTCCACCTTATGATGTCATCGTGTGGTAAAACAGGAAGTGCTCCGCTGTGTTCTTAAACTCCACACACCTTCTCTAGAATCATTTTTGGATCATTTCCCGCCCTGGAATTGCCGATCTACTACGGAACAAAAGGTAAAAAAAACGTAGCTGCTAACTCGAAAACTACCATTACATTTCATGACATCACAAGGTGGAACGTGCGTGAACGTAGCGAGACACAACTTTTTAACCACGACTAGTAAATTGATGGCGCATATTTTCCGGAGAATAAGTCGCACCAGCCAGAGAAAGCAAAATAATGAAGAAAAACACATATATTTCACATAAAAGTCGCGTCTGAGTATAAGTCGCGCCCTAAAAACGATGAAAAAAGTGCAAAAAATACAGTAATTTAAATTTTGCGGACAGATTGTTTGTTTTGGGACAGAATTCTTGGCGTTAGCGATGGAACCACGAAGAATCATATCGCTAATCGTAACCAAAAGTACGAGAATAATGGCTTGTAGTACATTGTGTATAATTTGCAACTAAGAACTGCTATCGTATCAGCAGATTACCCATGATCCTCTCTTCTAGATCGCTGCTGCTTTCACTTTCACTTTCACTTTCACAAACGAGATCCAACTATAGTTTTCAAACACAGGACTCCTTCAGTATAAGACACTACTTTGAATGTCTCTTAACTGAAGTAAATGAAGTATATCTACATAAATCGGTGATATTTTTTTGCTTCGCTAATCCACAAAACTTCAGTACTTTCCGACCCTTCGCTGTAAAGTATTTCTCGTATTACGTGTTGGACATATTTTGATTCTCAGGCACAAACCGCTCAGAGCTCAGTACACACAAAGCACGATTTGTACTCTTCAATATTTCATAAAACGGGACACAAAACAAATATTTTCGCAAGGCATGAGCAGAACTAAGTGCACTCAGTCCTCCAGGCGTCGCTCCGTCTCCTGCGTTTCTTCCTGATTGATAAATTGCAGATGCACTTCACAGGTTTCTGGGTTTTTGACTTCGGTTACCGCGGAGACAAACGGCGCGGCGGACGACACCGGACGGACGATATCGCTAATGGCAACCGCCCCAGGTACGTCATGAATGTTTAATCTGAACGTGAAACGACGCACTTTGACATATGGAGGATACGAGGATGCATTTTTCATACAGGTCTCGCTCTGTCGCTTCTCCAATATTGTGTTTATGCTTTATTTAAGAGTGGAAAAGTTTGAGAAGTGACCTGGGTCTCAGTGCTTTAAAGGGGTCAGAGGTCAGGGAGAGAGAGAAAGAAAAAGAGTGAGAAAGAGAAATACAGAGAGTGAAACAGAAAAAGAGAGAGAGAGATAATGAGTTAGAGAGATGGACTTTTTTATCCTTTAAGAGTGAAAAGTTTGAGAAGTGAGAGAGAGGAAGTGTGAGAAGTGACCTCTGTGCTTTAAAGGGGTCAGAGGTCAGGGAGGGAGAGAAAGAAAAAGAGTGAGAAAGAGAAATACAGAGAGAAAAACAGAAAAAGAGAGATAGAGGGACAGAAAGAGAGAGATAATGAGTTAGAGAGATGGACTTTTTATCCTTTATTTAAGAGTGAAAAGTTTGAGAAGTGAGAGAGAAGAAGTGTGAGAAGTGACCTGGGTCTCTGTGCTTTAAAGGGGTCAGAGGTCAGGGAGAGAGAGAGAGAAAAAGAGTGAGAGAGAGGGATGGAGAGAGAGAAATACAGAGAGAGAGGGATAGAGAGAGAGAAATACAGAGAGGGAGAGAAAAAGAGTGAGAGAGACAGATGGCAAGAGAGAAATACAGAGAGGGAGAGAAAAAGAGAGATAGAGAGACAGAAAGAGAGATAATGAGTTAGAGAGATGGACTTTTTTATCCTTTATTTAAGAGTGAAAAGTTTGAGAAGTGAGAGAGAGGAAGTGTGAGAAGTGACCTCTGTGCTTTAAAGGGGTCAGAGGTCAGGGAGAGAGAGAAAAAGAGTGAGAGAGACAGATAGCGAGAGAGAAAGAGTGAGAGAGACAGAGATAGAGAGGGATAGAAAGACAGAAAAAGAGTGTGAGGGAAAGAGAAATACTGAGAGAGAGAGAAAGAAAAAGAGTGAGAGAGGGATGGAGAGAGATAAATACAGGGACAGGCAGAGTGACAGAGAGAGATAGAGAGAGAGAAATACAGAGACAGAAAAAGAGAGTGAGAGAGGGATAGACAGAAATACAGATAGACAAAAAAGAGAGATAGAGACAGAAAAAGCAAGACAGAGAAAAAGAATGAGAGAGAGAAAATACAGAGTGAGAGAGACAGAAAAAAGACAGAGGGATAGAGAGATAGAAATAGAGAAACAGAAAGAGAGAGAGAAAGAGAAAAATACAAAGAGACAGAAAAAGAGAGAGATGGAAAGAGGCAGAAAAAGAGCGCGAGAGAGAAATACAGAGAGAGAAACAGAAAAAGAGAGACAGACAGAAAGAGAGAGATAGATGGACAGACACTTTTTTTATCGTTTATTTAAGAGTGAAAAGTCTGAGAAGTAACCTGTAAAGCAATCCGGATTTCTGCGCTTTAACGGGGTCAGAGGTCAGGGGTCAGGGGTCAACTCGCGCTCGGTGACTTCCTGTTTGTCGTTCTTCTTAAGGCTTTTAGTCGCCTCTAATTAGCCGAGCGGCGGCGTTGAAGGACTCTTGTATTCGCCTGAGCAAAACGAGTATTTTACAGCTAGAACACGTCTGCTTTTATCACAGCCCTGCTCCTCCCGTTCTGACCCTTGTTGCCGACGCTTTTTCTCTAATTAAAAAAGAACTGGAGCTGCCAAGCGACTGTGGTAAGTCCGCAGACCGACGAGTCCCTTTTCTCTTCGAGTGCGCGGCTTGTGTCGAGAAGTGGCGCCCACAAACAAACGCCCGTGGAAGATGACACCCTGAAAAACAGCCTCACCTATCAGGTCCCGTACACCGTGTGCCGTGCGGCGTCTGCGGGACGGATAAGATTTGAATTCCATCTCTCCCTCGCCCCGGGCTGCGTCTCCATGGTGAAGTTTGATCCAGTTCAAAACTCGCTGCTGTCGCTCTATTCAAACAGAAAACAAACTGTAAAGGGCTAAAAATGGAGCGCACTGGACTTTAGATCGTTTCATTTAATCTACGACAGGAAGATTTTGGCTAAGAGAAAACGTAAACTATAATGAACAAAGTGATTCTTCTTAATAAACTAATAATCAAGGAAAGGTTATTTGTAAAGCACAATTGGTACAAGAAGTAATTCAAAGTGTTTTACAGAATAAGAAAATCACAATGAAAACAAATCAAAACATAAATGATCGTCATAATATGATCATTAAATAAGAAAAGTGATCACATCTTCAGGAAGACTGTTCCAGGTTTTAGCTGCAAAAAACTGAAACACTGACCTCATGTTTAGTCCTTGTTTAGTCCTGGTTCAATCCTGGTTCAGTCCAAGTTTAGCCCAAGTTTAATCCTGTTTAGGTCCATGTTTAGTCCTGGTCTAGTCCTAGTCTAGTCCTGGTCTAGTCCTGGTCTAGTCCCGGTTTAGTCCCGGTCTAGTCCTGGTTTAGTCCCGGTTTAGTCCAGGTTCAGTCCATGTTTAGACCTGCTTTAGACCTGCTTTAGTCCAGATTTTCTTATTCTGTCCTGCTTTAGTCCTGGTGTAGTTCCAGTTTAGTCCCGGTTCATCCCCGGTTCAGCCCATGTTTAGTCCATGTTTAGTCCATGTTTAGTCCATGTTTAGTCCATGTTTAGTCCATGTTTAGTCCTGGTTCAGTCCTGAGCAGCAGTGTTCTGGATGTTCTGCAGTGTCTTACAGTGAGAGGACGTTACAGTCGTCTAATCTACTGGAGACACATGGATAAGTCTCTGTAAGTCTAGTTTTGACAGTTTACCTTTGATTTTTGCAGCTTCAGTGGTTCATACGACAAAACTAAATCAATACAGATTATAATAATTAAAATCCATGTCCACTTTATATCAGTGTTATTCCTTGAGTGGCTCAGAGAGGCTCAATCAATAGAAACAACAGACAGTGAAGCTCAGACGCATTAAAAACACTGGGATCAACGAAGCATCAACACTGATGTGTGGAGGCACAGGTGGAGGTAGAGGTGGAGGCAGAGGTGGAGGCAGAGGTGGAGCGGCATCACTTGGAGAAGATTGTAGCCTCTTGATGTGGAGGATTATGTGACATGTGATTAAACACTGACCTGGAACAGTTATCTACTGATGCCCTAGTGGTGAGAGGAGGAAGTGCAGGAGAGACAGAGGGAGGGAGAGAGTCAGAGAGAAGAATAGAGGAGACAGAGTCAGAGAGAGAGAGAGAGAGAGGAGACAGAGAGAGAGGGAGAGAGAGAGAGGAATAGAGGAGACAGAGAGAGAGAGGGATAGAGAGAGAGATAGAGAAATACAGAGATACAGAAAGACAGAGTGACAGAGAGGGATAGAGAGAGAGATAGAGGAGACAGAGAGAGAGAGGGAGTCAGAGAGAGGGATAGAGAGAAATCCAGAGAGAGACCGAAACAGAGACAGAGACAGAGAGAGAGACAAGGAGAGAGAAAAATAGAGACAGAAAAAGAGACAGTGTGTGTGAGAGAGAGAGGGAGATAGGAAAAGAGAGTGAGAGAGGGACAGAAATATAGAAAGACAAAGAGAGACAGAAAAGGAGAGTGTGTGAGAGAGAGAAATACAGACCAAGAGAGACAGAAAAAAAAGATTCACAGAAAGAGAAATAGGGAGAGAAAAATACAGAAAGAGAGACAAAGAAAAAGAGAGAACAATATAGAGCGAGACAGACAGAAAGAGTGAGAGAGAGGGATAGAGAAATACAGAGACAGAAAAGAGCGATAGAAAGAGACAAAAAGACAGAAAGAGAGTGAGAGAGAAGGATAGAGAGAGAAATATGCAGAAAAAGAGATTGACAGAAAGAGATAGGGAGAGAGAAAAATACAGAGACATAAAAGAGAGATAGAAAGAGACAGAGAATAACAGAAAAAGAGTGAGAGAAAAATACAGAGACAGAAAAAGAGATAGACAGAAATACAGAGAAAGAGAAAAAAGAGAGAGAAAGAGAAGATAGCAAGATTGAGAGATAGATATGGATAGAGAGATAGAAAAAAGTAGATTGAGAGATACACAGATCTAGAGAGAAAGAGAGAGAGGAAGATAGACAGACAGACAGATGGAGCGAGAGAAAAAGAGAGATTGAGATGGATAGGCAGATAGAGAGAGATAGAGACAGATGAGACATTCACGTCGTGTTGTTGTTGTTGTCAGTAATGAGACTGAACAATGAGAAAGTAAATGAATGAATAAATGAAGTTCGCCTGGAGTCTGAATGTGATTTGTGTTTGTGTTTGAGCGAAAAACAAGTCTGCAGAAATGACTTATGGGTTAAAAACTGTAAGAGAGTTTTACCTGTGACGTAGCAATTCTGGCAAAATGTGAACAGAGCATTTGTAGCGCGCAGAGGTAACAAATTTGGATGAATGGATTAATGAAAAAAGCAGGAATGAAGCAAAATACACATCCGAGAATGTGTTTTTTGAGGGGACAATGATACAGTCAAAAAGTCCATTCTGCGTAATATGTGTCCTTTAAATAACCAGCGCAAGTTCAGTGTTTTATTCCACTTTAGAAACGCTCCGGAGTTGTAGTTCTAAGTTCATGTTCTACGCTCTACCATGAAGAACAACAATGAAATACTAGAAACTGAGGAATGATAATCTGCATTGATCTGTAAGAAATTCACTGCACTTTACTCACTCTTGTCTTTTACTTTGAGATATAACTGTGTCGTTTTCATATATATATATTTTTTTGTTCTTTAAGTATGTAAATAGGACCAGCCTTCTATAGACAGTACTTTTCTCGGGCTATAAGTACTGCAAAAACTCCCTTGAAATGTAACAGATGTGCTGCTGTCTGTAACTTCATTCATCTCATCAGATAAACTTCTTCTAACTCTCTACTTGGTCTGAAATCTCTTCCTTCACAATTACAGCATAGTGAAAAAAAGAAATGAATTTAAAGAATAAATACAGACGCAGACGAGGGACATTAGTAAACAGGATGTACAGACAAACACATATATATATATACACATTTATACGTGATCTATAGGGCTGTCAGTCCATTGATGCCCACATGACCATCGATATAAAAAAGAATCAAAAATGGACGCCCAACACAACACAAACGAATGCTGAAAAACAATCGCACGAACAGGCCAAAACCAGCCTAACCTCGTAACGACTCGATCAACAACAGAACGAGTCAAAGACCAGACGCAAAACCAGAGACCGAACATCAGACTGTCACCGAGAAGCACCGAGATCAGCATCAAAACTGTTCCCCAGCTCCAAGACAGAGTTCAGGACTTCAGCACCGCGACACCATCACGCAAACAAACACACATACACACTAAAAGCTTTTCTTTTTTTTTGCTTCATTACTTTACTCTTAAACCTGGTGTTGAATATTGTGTGTTATTTGTTTCTCTGTCAGAATACGAAACTTGATTATTTTAAGAATGGACAGTGGCACTGGAATCTGCTCCTTCAGTGACATGATACGGGTTTTAGTGACGACAAGCATTTGTTAGAGATGTATTCTACCTCTGAACAGTTAACGGTATGTCCATTTATGACCTTGTACGGACAGTGTGTACATTTAGTTTGAGTCCGTATAAGACCAGCCTCCTATAGATAGTACCTTTCTTGGGGTATAAGTACTGGATGTCTCCTTAGTACGGACACAAACGCATACAGAACCTCACCCAACACACACATACACTCAACTGGGGTCAGTGGGTCGCTCACACACACACTCAACTGGGGTTGGTGGGTCAGTGGGTTGCTCACACACACACACACACACACACACACACACACCCACACTCCCCCCCCACACACACACACACGGGCCTGCTGTCTGTAACTTCATTCATCTCATGAGATACTTTTTTTTCAACCCTCTACTTGGTCTGGAATCTCTTCCTTCGTGATTTTACACACACAGGCATACACAAAAAATGCAAAACGATAAAATAAGACAAAAAATAATACCAATAATAATAATACATGCTAATTTAATTCTTATTGTTATTAGTAGTAGTAGTAGTAAGAAATGATAATAGCAGCATCTGTGTTAAATTGAAAAACGCATTTACTTGACTTATTGACCAAACAGGATCGAAAAGTTGTCTAAAAAGCTCTTGTGTCTGTGTGTGTTTGTGTGTTGGTTGTTCACGTTCAGAAAAATACACTTTCCAACCTGCTGAAACATGAATTAAATGAAGTTGGCCTAGTCTGTAGAATCCTTCACATCAGTATGACTTTTCAAGGAAGCACTTAACTAACAAAAAAAAACGCTTTTGTCCCCTTAATTAAGCAAATGCCTCATGCTTCTAAAACGTAACAGCAAAAAAAACTCTTATTGCGGGAGTTTATTCTCGTTACGCTTCTTAAAAATAAAACTGTTTGACTTGACTAGTATCGGGTTGGCATGTCCACAGTGGCTCAAAGATTAAAAAAAAAAAAAAAAAAGAAGCAGCAAAACCTCAAGACAGCCACTTTTCCAGCCTCTCACACCACACACTCTAATCCCAATAAATCTTATCAAGGCCATGTGAGAAACCCAGCCATATGTGCTGGAGATTAGCCAGTGAGTTTGGGCCCTTTTCTTGATTTTCTCCCATCAGATAACAGAGGTGTCTTGACACGCAGACAGCTGCACAATCACTATCCGCATTTGATTTTCGGAGTTTTTACTTAGAACGGTGCTACCCCAAATCCTTATCAATCCGAAGGGCATTGAACGGACCCGAAATTCAATGCATTCACAGGAACTGATACTCGCACCTCCAATCTTTCTGTTTTTTCCCATACGAGACGGCCTCAGTTTGGATGCCTTCTGCTGGCTTATACGTGTCATCCTCTTTTACCTCCAAAACAGAATCCAATCTACTGAAGTCTTTTGAAGTACAGAAATGGGAACTGGGCCTTCATACAAAGAGACAAGGCAAAGAATGAGAAGTAGAAGAATGGAATCTAAAAGTGCGAGAAAATATTGGAGGAGACGTATGGACTCTGCAACAAATGAGACAAAACCCACCGAGGATTATGGATGCTCGGGATTGGGTTATTCCATCGCCAACATTACTGCGGTTCAGTTTCCTATTCATCTTTTTGGCACAGTGGGAGCGCACCGGGCAAATCGGGTTTTAGGATGTGGCCAGTGGGCAATGAGGAGGGCTATTAAAGGATCATTACCATCTTCTGCTATTATGGCACCGGTGCCGTTCGGGAGGAATTACTACTGTAATGAGACAAACCTGCAAGTGCCTGCTAACGGTGGATCTGATATATATTAACGGCTACCACAGGGGCACACAAGCAGAGGAAGAAAGTTTTTGGGGTTTTAGTTTGAGCCGAGTTGCCGGCGTTGCATATGGCTGCTTTATGTGCCGTCATCTACATGGCCTGCAGCAGTCAGACATCTGCAGAGGCGGAGAGTAACGATACTTCAAAATAATATTACTGAAGTAGAAATTGGTAGCTTTCAGATTCTCGAATGTGATAATGTCATACTTCCAGATGGGGAAAAGAGACAGTTTTAACAATTGATTACATTGTATTTTACCATGAAATAAATGTTAAACCTGATCATGTTTATTAGTGACCAGTGAAAGACCTCTCATTAAGACACTCATCACTGCGGGGTCCCACAAGGCTCTACATTAGGCCCGATGGAGATGAATGTTTTTCTATGTAAAATCCCCTGGTTCTGTTTTCACTAGACCCAAAAACGAACTGTATTGTAACAAAACTCTGCATTTTGATAATATTAATTTTAGCTGCTCCCATCTGCATTAAATATTATCGGCCTATATAATGTTGTGATGTCATCTGAAACCCAACAATACAAAGTAGTGGTGCCAGAAATTACTCCAGTAAGATCTGAGGGAACTTCTACTATTCACAAATTGTCCCAGTGTCCCCCTCCCTTCTGTTTGTTTGGCCCAGAGAATAAACTTTAAAAAAGGTCTGCTTGTGTACAAGTCTCTCCATGGCCTCGCACCAAAGTACATCTCCCACATGTTAGAGCCACATGAACCATCTCACACTCTTCTGCTGCTGGCCAGAGTCAGGACTAAACCAGGACTAAACCAGGACTAAACATAGGGAGTCAACGTTTCAGTTTTGTGCAGCTAGAATCTGGAACAGTCTTCCTGAAGACAATGTTTAAATCCAGGCTCAAAACGGTTCTGTTTAGCTGTGCATATGACTGAAAGGGTTTTATTGTGCACTCTTCACTTTTAAGATTAATTTTATGATGATTAATTGTCGTTATTTATGTTTTGATTTGTTTTATTGTGATTTTAATGTCTCTCTTATTCTGTAAAGCACTTTGAATTACTTGTTTACAAATTGTTCTATAAAAACTTGCTTTGCTGTCCAGAGTTTCCTGCTGATCCATACTAAATGCTATACGGAGCGGTCAAGTCCTGGTCAAGTCCTTACGGGGCGTTACAATCTCATCGCGGAGTAGTATACTTAAGTACAGTCCTAGAGGTGATAGTGGTAGTTATAGTCTGTGCACTTCTGTAAGCATCACTTCACCACTTCCAAAAATGGTCAGAGTGAGAGCTACAGCGTCCATCCTCTTCCTCAAATGCAGCCGTATAGTGTGCGTAGGTGTCCCAATTAATCCTGGTGACAGTAATGTGTTTGTTTGCTCCTCATCTGTAGGAGACACTTGTTCTGCACTTAACCCCCTCTTAGTGCTCTGCTTGCATTGCTTTATGCATCTTGAAATGAAATGTTGTGGGAACATAATTACAAGCATTAAGCATCTTAAAATACCCAAAAAGAAGAAGAACAAAAGAACATTATGCTAAGCTAAGAAGAGGCAACTCAATCTGGAATGAAGGAGCATAATAGACACAACACATTTCCCCTGAAACTAGTTAGAGTGTCTTATATTGGATTACATAACTTGATAACATGATTTTTGAGAGATAAAATGATGACAACTATTCATTCTCATGGTCCTTTTCACAAACTCGGAGGGGGAATGAACGACTTCTGCCAAATTAGATGTCGGGTTTCAATGTTTCTTGTGGACATTATATCGACTGCAATTCATTTCCTGGAGGCTGATTCTCCAGCCAGAGCCAGAGTTAGTACGTGTCTAACCATAACCTTAACCTGAACCTTAACTCATTTTAATCCATATCTGAACTTTAGAGCCCCACAGTGTAGCTTTTTAGCCAAAAAAATAGACATCCTTCCTATGAGCGGGCTTGCATCTCCACAAACCTGACTCGTACTCGCTTGAAGAAATCATAGACTGTATAAAGAAGTGGACTAAGGGAGCGTGACTTCACCTATAGCGTTCGGCTCCAGTCAAATGAAGCTCATCGAGGCCGGAGCAGTTATAGCGGCGAATTTCCAACCAAGTTCCACGATTGGAATTCTGACCACGAGTATCACAGCAACCAAAGAGCCAATCAAGAGCGAGGATGATGAAGGTACCGCCCTTTTTCACTTAGCAACACTGTCAATCAAAGCTGTTGCTAACGCTAGCGGGGGCAACCTTGTGGAAAGAAGGCGCCTGAATCATCTGTTGTTAATGTTCACAACTTACGGACACAATAGCGAAATATAAAAAAAAATAAATAAAAAAAAAAACAAAAAAAAAAACAAGATCATGTAGAGCGGGTTAATACGAACATTTAAAACCAAAATGGCGAGGCTCACTGCAGCAGTTACAGAAAAACGGGAGACAATTTTGCAATGTAAAGTGAATTGGAGCCAGAGTCGATGGAGCCGGAAGTGCGCCCATGATCACTTCCTATTTTTCGAACGCAGCGGCTAGCGTGTTAGCTATGTCCATTTATTATATACACAATCTAGTATGGCATAAAACTAAAAGTATGATTTTCACTTTTTTCCGTGGAAAGATGAAATTAAATCTATACGTAAAGCAATTCTTATTTCGTTGTTGAAAAGATAAAAAAAAATAAATTTGAAAACAGAGATCGAGAAGATTGAGGAAAAAAATAAAACAAAATAAAATAAAAAATCATTGTTCATTTTTCTTCACCACATCACCGCACCTTACAACACAATAACAAAAATTACATTGCAACATATCGCTGCTGCATAGTCACTGCGCTCTTCCAAGGGCACTATTCCCTCTTTACGACGGACCTAAAGGCAGCACGAGCAGTGAGGGCTCTGGCCAAAAAGACTTTATTGCACCATAAACACAGTTATACCCCATCTCACCGGCATAACTATGAGCTGGAGACATCCCAAGAGCAGGTCACTAAGCAGGATGGCCGTAGGGATTCAGCCTTATGAGCAAATTCATTTTTTACAAAGCTAAAAATCAAATACGCTTACAGGATGACGTCTCTTCTGCCTGTTTTTTTTTTTTTTACGAGAGGCCCAACATGTACGCCACGTCTTTATGATTGAGGATTATTCCGCCGGTTTGTTTGGAGCCTGACAATATTAATTCCTTTGAGTCTTATTTCCAGCGTCTCATTGTCATCGCCGCTCCCGTCCGGATATGATTCTGCCACATCAAAACAATACAAGCAACATCGTAGGTCTCTCTCTCCAAGACCTAAGATTTTGTTTGTTT
Source organism: Periophthalmus magnuspinnatus (assembly GCF_009829125.3). Lineage (NCBI taxonomy): Eukaryota > Metazoa > Chordata > Actinopteri > Gobiiformes > Gobiidae > Periophthalmus > Periophthalmus magnuspinnatus. Next base: position 4,578,787 of record NC_047136.2, on the reverse strand, counting down.
ATTAAAAGGTAATATTGGATTTTAAAAGGTGAATTATGAATATGGAGGGTGCGCCATCTGCTCGACTACATGGAGATCTTATACATAGAGTAGAAAATGACCTTCGTAAAATAAAACAGTCGGTTGATATTAATAAACTTTCAATTAATCTAAATAAAACGAAATATATTATCTTTGGGAATAGAAAAATTGATTGTCCAACCAGTATAAAGTTAAATGATATAGAAACTGAACGAGCGACTGCGACCAAATTGTTGGTTCCCTTCGGTTAATGAAAGAAAAACTCACAATGGTCACGGAAATAACTTGAATCTGACAAAAGTAATAATAAAACTTTGATGAAATTTAACCAGTGAAAGTCAGACATTGCTTTTCAACCATGATTCAACAGAATTATAAAAAAAATAATAAACTCATGAAACAGGTCTGGACAAAAATGATGGTTCCCCTAGAAAAGACTGGAAATAATGTGACCAAAGGGACGTGTTAATCCAAGGTGTGTCCACTAATTAGCGTCACAGGAGTCTACGATCTTATAATCAGTCAGTGGACCTATATAAAGAGCTACAGGACGTCAGGTTTTTGTCCAGGCCTGTTTCATGAGTTTATTTTTTTAAATCATTCTGTTGAAGGATGATTGAAAAGCAATGCGTAACTTTCACTGGTTAAATTTCATAGAATTTTTATTTATTATTACTTTTGTCAGATTCAATTCGATTTATTTATGTATCCACTGTGAATTTTTCTTTCATTAACCGACGAGTACCAACGTTTTTGTCCACGTCTGTAGGTATTCATGGCGATTAAAAACTTTGGAAACATCGTGTTCTTCAGGCAGTTAGCCAAAATTGCTGCTATAACGAGTAAAATGCAGTTTTTGTTGAATCAGGATTCACTTAAATTATTGTACAATAGTCTATTCCTACTATATATGAGAAATTTGGGGTAATACTTATAAATCTAACATAAAATCTGTTTTTCTACTCCAAAAGAAGGTCGTTAGAATAGTTAACCAAACAGACCATCTCGCACCAACAAATCCTCCAAAGTTAAAACTAGTAAAATTGTCTGATTTCTAAATATAAAATCAAGTATCATTTATTGAAAATTACAGGAATGCTATGGGTTGTTTTGTTTTTTTTACATTGACTCATATGTTGTAGAACTGATGCTGCTTTTCTTGAAATTCTTGTGCGTTATTATTATTAAATAGTGTTAAATAGTGTTACTTCAGCCTAAACCCTTTCGGTCATGATAGAAATGTTATGTTCAACCTTATATAAGTTGAATAATGTTTGATTTTGAATGTAATGACCGAATAAAAAATCTATATCAATATCAGATGTTTGCACTTGTCTGGAAATTGTTCATAGTAGAAAAGCATTTAGCGACACCAGGCCAAGTTATACGGCAGATCTGTGGATAGGCAAGCCTGTTCACAAAAAGAATGCACAGGTTTTCTACGGATAAAAACACCTGAAATGTTAAAAATGCCAAAGAAAACAGGTTTAATGCCATTTTCCAATCAAGCAACTTCCTGACGTCCATCGGTAACATGCATTTTACATCAGAACTATTCTGCAGAATCAACTTTTCACAGCTTTTAACCGTGTTCTAGTTGTTTCCCGTCAACATTTACTTACCTGATGTTGCATTTGGAGTGATTTGCGCATGTTTGAGTAATCTTTAATCGCTTATTTTCAAGACGCAGTATTGCCGATCAATTCCCGTTTTCACACACAGCCACTGCGATGTACTTACTTTATTACCGATTAAGAAAAATAAAATTGGAGAACACAGTGGTCCCTCATTTATCGCGGGGGTTACGTTCTAAAAATAAACCAGACAGGCGTTAACATTTTCTCACATTTCTCTTTTGTTTTATTCATTAATAGTGACTCACCCGTATTTCACAGTTCCTCTGACCGCACCTCTTTGTCCTGGCGTCGCTCTGTCGTAGTGTCGATCGAATGTTTACGTAAATTTGTCTAAAACTGTACAACTGGACAACTGTACGTACAGGATTCAGCAGCATCGTCTAGTCATTTTTGTACAAATAAAAACAAAAAATCCACTGCTCGCTAACGTAATGTGCAGCTATCCATCGGAAGCGCCGACTCTTTGCTGTAACGATGTTTACGGCGACGTCAGCTCCCGTTGGACGCTGCAGTTTTCTAACGTGGAAGCGAGCGGAATTGCTTCTTTTATTAAGTCGTTTTAGATGAATATTGCGATTTAAAATGTGCAAATTGTAAGATAACGATCCACGGGTGTCACACATTCTAACTATAGAGCAAACACAGTAGCACAAGCACAATAGGTCTCATTTAAAGATCGCAAAACTTAGCTTCAGTTTATTGGATCTATACTTTTCATTAGTTCCATTTCGTTGTGAATCAGATGCCCTTCCAAACACAAACCTAAAGTATATCCACATCTGGTCCTGGCAGCGTAAGATTATTGGCACTGGGAAGTTTATTCTATTACGCGATGTAAGAATTGGCTTAAATTGTGTTATCTAGAGAGTATTCCAAGTTTTGGTGCCAGTTTATTTTCCCCGGCTTCCGTATGTCTTAAATTGGAGTCAATCTGTCACATTTGCCTTATCCCAGTCTATGTTCACAAAACAGGAGCAGACACAGTGGAGAATGACCTGGATTTGGCTTCTTTTACATAAGCAGTTCTCATTTCCTCTCTCTCGCGCTCCCTCCCCGTCTCCATCTGTGTGTCTGCTCGGCTCTACCCCAGTCGTCACCGCGGATTTACATAGGAATATTTAGGGGGAGAGAAATTAAAATGGCGGATGGGGATAAGAGATGCCGCGGTGAAAGGAGGTTCTGTCAGTGTAAAAATCAGTGATTGAGTCTGAGAAGCAGCGAGGAACGTAATCCTAAGAAAAAGAGTTGAGTGTAAGCCGTCGCTATTTGCACACAGAGCTCCGACTGCGCTAAACAACCAAATTCAATTGTTTTTGCCCCCAAACCTGCCAGACGACTCTTGAACCAGTCTACACGCAGGACAAAGAGGATAATCGACAGTGACCGGCCACCCCACGGTTCCAGAATAAAATTTCTCATCCATTTTTCTCATAGATGTTCTGAAAAAACTATATATATTTAAAAGTTTGAAAGCTTGCTCAGCACTAACCAGCTCCGTGCTAACTAATGACCACAAGAACTATGATTTTATTAAAAATCTGTTCCCGAAATTTTATAAATTGCTGACTTATTAAAGCATTTTACTGAATCTTGTGTTTTAAACGTGCCTTTTGGACTTAAAATGACCATGTTAAATTAGTTAGCACGTAGCTTTTTGGCTTTAAAACAACCGTGTTAATATTAGTTAGCACGTAGCTTTTTGGGCTTAAAACAACTATGTTATATTAGTTAGCGCGTAGCTTTTGGGGCATAAAACGATTGTGTTATATTAGTTAGCACATAGCTTTTTGGGTTTAAAACGACCATGTTATATTAGTTAGCACGTAGCTCTTTGGGCTTAAACCGACCGTGTTATATTAGTTAGCACGTAGCTGTTTGGGCTTTAAACAACCGTGTTATATCATTTAGTACGTAGCTGGTTAGCATGTAGCTGGTTACCCTCCGAACTCTTAATATTTGCATTTTTTGAAAAGTTAGCACTTAGCTTTTTGGGTTTAAAACAGCCGTGTTATATTAGTTAGCGTGTAGCTTTTTGGGCTTAAAACGACCATGTTATATTAGTTAGAATGAAGCTTTTTGGGCTTAAAACATCTGTGTTATGCGTGTAGCTGGTTAGCCTCCGAACTCTTAATATTTGCATTTTTTGAAAAGTCTATGGGAAAAATGTAAGGAAAATGTACTTGCAGGTGGTCACTGTTTCGCTCCGAGGTTACGAGATGTTCAGGAATGTCTGGTAATTTAGCATTAGCACTAAAACATCTCATTTACGTTGCGCATTTGATTTTTCAGCTGCGCTAGGAACTGCATTACTCGGAAGTTATTTGCTTACTGCAGCACAAACCAACACACTGAAGCTCCGGTGGCTTTTACTTTCACTTTCACTTTCACTTTAACATAGTAGACCAAAATAATGAAAGAACATGTGCCTGTCCGCAGTGGAGGGATCATAGTTGTCGGTGTAATCGTCATCCAGAGAGCAATTTGTCATCACCGCTGATCTTAAACAAATGGGTATATGTCCAAACACATATCCTGGTTGTTTTTTTTACCATATCCCTCACTTAGTCTTCTCCAGGAATGGACTGTGCTGTTACATCCAGCGGGTATCCATGTTATAGACTGGATATGTAAATAGACATTGCTAACCTGCTAGCCGTCGTTATCCAAATAGAAAGTGCACTTCCTGCTTCATTGACTCTGGTTCCAAGTCACTTTACATTAGAAAACTGGCTCCTCTCTTTGTAACTGCTGCTGTCAGACTCGTCATTTTGGTCTTAAATGTTCGTTTTAACCCGCTCTACATGATCCTGGTGTTTTTATTTCACTATTGTGTCCATAAATGAAGATATGAACATTAATAACAGACAAATCAGGCGCCTCCCAGTAGCAACACGCTTGATTGACAGGGTTGCTAAACGGCCGCTCCCTGCTGGCTGTGGGGGTGGGAAAGGGCGTTACCTTCAACAGCCCCGCTCTGGATTGGCTCATTTGGTTGCTATGATACGGCAGTCAGAATTCCAAATATGCAACTTGGCTCTGAATTCACCGCTATAACCGCTAGCCTCGACGAGCTTCATTGACGTCATGCTCTCTTAGTCCACTTCTTTCTAAAGTCTATGATTCAAGCACGTACAGACGGTTGCAGATGTGTTGTTGGGATCAGACAGAAAACCTGCTTAAATTGGACAAGGCCGGTTATCCCGTTTTTCCTGGCACGCATGTAAACATTGCTGCAGCCTGTTATGCTCCATTATGTGGGAATATGCGCAGGCCATATGTGAAGATTCGATGGTATGGGAGCCATGTGGGTCCGTGCGGTGTAGTGTGCGCGATAAATCTGAATTTGTTTGGCAAGCGCAAACAGACGAAATGTACTTGTGTGGTTGGAGCAGGTGGTTGGTCTCGTGCTGATATGAAACTGCACATACAGACAAATGTATCAGACTACAACGACAAATATAATCAACCATCAAATAGATATACCGTCGAAATAACAATACGTCTGGTAATGTTTCCACAGTCTAGAGCTGACCAGCTACGCTCAATCTTGAACTCCTTCTGCCATAAAACTTTGTAAATTTGAGGTTTGAATGTATGATGTGTGTTGTATGTACAGGATTTTATTTCTGGTTTGTGCACAACCAGAGATCTGAAATGAATTCCCCTTTGGGATTAATAAAGTTGTTGATTGTGTGATTGACAAAACATACAGTGGTCCATCGTTTATTGCAGGAGTTACGTTCTAAAAATAACCCGCAATAGCTGAAATCTGCGAAGAATCAGCTTTATTTTTTACAATTATTCTCTCTGTTTTTGTCTGTAAAACCCCTCACCACACCCTTTATACACTTTTCTCACACAGGCGTTAACATTTTCTCACATTTCTCTCTCGTTTAAACTCTCTCAAAGTTCAAACCTTCGTAGGCGTCTTTGTCGGTGCAGAACGTTTCATCGACATTGTGGGTTTTGTTCGGGGAGAAACGTTTATGTAAATTTGGCTGGACACATTTTGCACTTAACTGAAAGGTTTTAAGACGACTGACGCGCTTTCATTCATTTTGAGGTATAACTTCTTGAGGTTGACCTGAAGGGAGTCGTCTTAAAACCTCGTATCTACCAAATCGAACATTAGTGTACTAGGAAGATGGCGTTGGTGTAAAAGTGGTTGGTACTTGTCGCGAAGGCGTTCCAGACCAGTACACTGTGTCTTCTGGTTTCGTTCTGTCAGTCAACATAAACTTTGTCAGCCATTCTCTCAAAGTTTACATCGAGTCTGCTGATGCGTTGTAAATGTTAGCGTCAGTGCTGTGTCACCATCACGACTCAACTATAGAAAAGAAACGCTGTTTGACTTGGAATGAATTATTTTTATTAACAAATGTCAGTCACTCAAGGATTCAAGACTCAAAGTCGCACTTATAAATGATCTTTGACGTGTTTTGGACACATACAGTTACACTTTCAGTAACTGTAGGTGGTATAAGGTACAGTTGTATAAACAAAAGCATTGCCGTGTTGGCTCCATCGCCTGCTTGTCTCTATGGATACGTTATTGCTTTCTTTATCCATAATGTTCCACTGTACGGAATTGGACTTTTCTATCTCACATTTACTCAAGTTTCTGATGTTGAAAATACCCAGGAAAAAATGCGTTCTTATTGTGAGTGATCGTGAATAGAGTCACTTCCTGTTTGCTTAGAAAATGTACAGTAGACTCAAATATGTCACACAGCCATTTTTTTTTCTTTCTAATAATAAAAAGATATTGGTCACCATAGACTTTATATATAAATGGACATCGCTAACGCACTAGAAGCCGCGTTCCAAATAGAAAGTGACCACGGGCGCACTTCCGGCTCTATCAACTCTGGCATGGTCAATATTGTCCCTTCCTCTGTAACTGCAGCACTGAGCCTCGTCATTTTGGTCTTAAAATGTGAATATTAACCCGCTCTACATGATCCTATTTTGTTTGTGATTGACGATATGAACATTAATAACAGACAAATCAGGCACCTTCTTTCCCTGAGGCCGCTCCCGTTAGCAACTCTGTCAATCAAACCTGTTGCTAATGCTAAGCGCCTGCTCACTGCTAAACCAAATTAGCCGCTATAACCGCTCGAGCTTCATTTGACTGGAGCCGAACGCTGTGGGTGACGTTACACACACTTAGTCCACTTCTTTATATGAAGAAGAAAGACTCTGGTTTATGTGAGTTAAGGAAAGCTAATTTTTTTGTTGTATTGTCCATTTTATGAAGAATTTAGAAATCCTTTATTTGATGAAACGTTCACCCAGTGCCCTGAGATGTTCTGGTGTAATAACAACAAGATGAAATGCTGTAGTTGTTTCATTTTAATGTTTATAAGTTGGCATAATTTCTTTGTAAAACCTGGAAGAAGCGGCAAATGAGTGTTTAAATGAGTCTATTGGCATTTGTAACACACATCCGGTAACTGACCTGTTGTAGTTTATTGTATTTTGTTAATGATGTCTTATAAACCCGTTAAAGGACTTGACATTTTTGTATGCAAGACAATAATAAAACGGATTCATTGATTTATTCATACATATATTGAGGAAGTTTATCAGTTCTACAGCTTTAATAACAGACACGGGTCGTTGTTTTTCTCTTCCAGCCGTTTTTGATTAATATTATGGTTTACAGTAGGGGTGTCGAACGCATTTTCACTGAGGGCCACATCAGCAAAATGGCTGCTCTCAAAGGGCCAAATGTAAAATAAATCTAATTTTATAACTTGTTAATTAACTGCTTCTGTATTTATTACTTATTCAAGTTATAAATATTGCATATACATTTGCCTCGATGTAAAAATATGTCTGTGTAACTGTGTATCTCCTGAACTAAGATTTTAAGACCATCTTACCTTTTAATTTACCCTGTCGAGGGCCACATAAAATGATGTGGAGGGCCGCATTTGGCCCACGAGCCTTGAGTTTGACACATGTGGTTTACAGTGACCAAATATGATGCACATATGTTAGATTATAAGATTAATTACTCCCAAGAAACCATAAAATGTCTTATATGTGAGAAGAGCCTTGTATTCGGTGAGAGATCCGCAGGGGAGCAAGTGGGTCGTAGCTTTGTGCTGCATATTCTGAATGACTTTGCTGTGTGTGTGTGTGAGTGTGTGTATGTGTGTGTCTGTAAATAGGCTGATGACGGTGCACAGGTGGAGAACATTTTGCAGCTTGCGCGGCTGTAGAATTCCATTTACGGCCGTCTGTTCCTCCACTCTGAGCAAATGGGTTAAAAATACACAATTCAACAACTTCAACCTAATCCACACACGCGTTTCCCTCCTAACTTCCCTGGAATATTTTATGTTTTTCTAAGCTCCGAAACGCATGGAGTGGTATGGATCTCTCTGGGAAATTGGATTTTTCGGCAGCGCTTATAAATTCAAGTGTACATGACTGGCTTATATATCCGTAAGGGATGAAGGAGGAACTACTGCAAGGCGAACACTCGTGATACTAGAGAAAATGAAGTCACCTGGTAGGTTCTAAATGGAAAATAAATAAATAAATAAATAAATAAAGGAAGGACAAAATGTGGGTCTATCTTTATGCTTCCTTGTTTTTTTTCTGTTCTATGTCCCGCCTGAGTGGAGCAGGTGCATGATGTTGTTGGTGTATGAGAGGGGGAGCGAGGAGAACCGGAGAGGCGGGTGCGTATTGTTTGCAGTGTCTTCCAGCCGCACACATTGATAGTGAGCTCCTGGCGAGGCAAAAAGGTTGTGATGACATGAGCGCTGATCCACGCTACAACACATCGCACCACACTCCAGTTTTTGGCTGTTTTCTATTTGCCGGAGTTCCTTTACAAGATGTTTTTTCCATTTGAGACGCAGTGTGTGTGTGTGTGTGTGTGTGTGTTTGTGTGGTTGTGATATAAAAAAAGCATGGTTTATTATCAACGTCGCAAATGAAGACTTATTTTTATAAAGACAGATGTTAGCGTAGATGTTAGATGTAGCGTAGGTAATAAGGAGATTAAAATTATTATAACTAGAATGTATTTTGTAACAATGAACATGTACTGAATGCCCTAGTTCACATGTGTCAAACTCAAGGTCCACGGGCAAAATGCGGCCCCCCACATCATTTTATGTGGCCCTCGACAGGCAAAAAAAAAGGTATGATGGTCTTAACCTCCTGACACCCGAGCTCTTGCATGACCTGCTTAATTCATTTCTCTTTGTTATTTGGCCTGACTGGGACCTGATGAGTCTAAATACAAAGAATTATCTTTTTACATTATGTAGTTTCTGAGAAAAAATTATGTAAATCAAATGTCCTCATATGTGGACATTTTACTCATTTTGATAGAACATTTGAATAATGATTTGCAAAAACTATTAAGACCTTGAACACAGCAACATTTGTCCTGAGTAAAAACAAAATGTGAAACAACAATTGTGCCTCTTGGAACAAAGTGTCTCATGTGAAGAGACAGGAGCAGGAAGAAAAACTAAAAAAATAAAATATTCTAAACATTCTAAACTGTTAAAAATATGAATATATAATATATTTACACTGTTGCTGTTCTTGTTGCTGTTATTCTTCATCTAATAATTTGGACTGTGGCCTAGACAAGCCAAAAACATGTTGTCCACATATGAGGACGCCAGGTCTCAGGAGGTTAAAATGACATTTTAACAGGAGACACACAGTTACAGAGCCTTATTTTTACATCTTGGCAAATTCATATGCAATATTTGTAACTTGAATAAGTAATAAATACAGAAACAATGAATAAACGTTAAAAAAGTAGTTAGATTTATTTCACATCTGGCCTTTTGAGGGCCATTTTGCTGATGTGGCCCTCAGTGAAAATGTGTTTGACACCCCTGCCCTAGTTAGTTATAGAGTCTATATACCTTGTCACAAACAGACGTGAAGTTATGTTTTGTTTCACACGTTCGTCCCAACTCCTCCGGTGGGACCCCAAGATGTTCCCAAGCCGGCTGAGAGACATGGAGAGTCCCCCGTGTCCCTGCAGCATGTCCTGGGTCTCCCCTGAGGCCTTCTGCTGGTGAGACATGCCCGGAACACTTCCCCGGGGAGGCGTCCAGGAGACATCTGGAACAGACGCCCGAGCCACATCAGCTGCTCCTCTCGGCGTGGAGGAGCAGCGACTCTACTCCGACTCCGCTGGTCCCGTTTGACCATGCTCCTCACCCTCGTACCCCAATACATCGTCACTAAAATCATTTGGATGATTTCAGCCCTGGAATTGACAATCTTTACTTAACTAAAGGTTAAAAAAAAGTACCTGTTAACTTGAAAACTACCACTTCATGACATCACAAGGTGGAACAGAGCATTTTGAGTTTGTGAGATGTAGACAGACTAATAATAAAGTGTGACCCAAACATGTGTGAATGCAACAAAACACAACTCCAGGTGTGTTTGTGATGAGAAAACAACACTCTAGCATGGCTTAAATCTCAAAAGAGTCCATTTTGTGTAATACCGGACCTTTAAACCGTTACGTGATGTACAAAATGTTCACTTCTGTTTCACAAATACCACATAGTTAAGGCAAGCTAAGATTTTGTGTGAACCAAGGTCACACTAAACAGAAGAACAAGATTCTGCTTAAACCAATCAGCGCCTTGGTTTTCCGAGAACAAAGAGTCTCTGTAACATCTTCGAGTACGGGCCGTGCGTGTACAGTCCCCTTTGATCAAACTGTAATTAAACCTTTAATGGTCCTGTATTATGCAAAATGGATCCTTGTGAGCTTTAAGCCGTGTTATAATGCTGTTACCTAATCAAAAACATATCCAGAGTTTGAGTCACCCTGCGTTATTAGTCCGTCTTCATCTCCAAAGCTCAAAATGCTCGGTTCTACCTTGTGATTTCATCAAGTGGTAGTTTTTTAGGTTAACATCTCCTTTTTACCTTTTGTTCAGTAAAGATTGGCAACTCCAAACCTGAAATGATCCAAATGATTCAAGTGAAGGTGTGTGGAGTTTAAAAACACAGTGGAGCACTTCCTGTATTAGCACATGCTGACATCACAAGGTGGAACAGAGTCTTTTCCGTCTTAGAAAAGAACTTGAGTCTACATTTGCACGATTTGGTCAAAGGTCAACACATCTGTTTACTCGTTTATGTGGGTCAGTGGCTGCAATACAGTCCACAAAGCTCTAGTTCCTGTGTTATGTTTAGAGTATGTTTTTTTTGTTGTTTTTTTTTTGTTTTTTTTTTTTAAATGTAGCACTAGCGAACATAATGTGGAAACACTAAACAGTGCAACTTTGGACAGAGCTAAGAGAATTAAAGGTTTTATATTATGCAAAATGGATGCTTCAAGTCATGTTATAATGTTTTTACCTCATCATTTGTACCATTCACTCATGTTTAATCCTTTATTGTTAGTCTGTCCACATCTCCAAAGCTCAAAATGCTCTGTTCCACCTTGTGATGTTATGAAATAGTAGTTTTCAAGTTAACAGCAACTTTTTACCTTTTGTTCAGTAGAGATAAGAGGCAATTCAAGGGGCTGAAATGATCCAAAAGATTCTAGTGAAGGTGTGTGGAGTTTAAAAACACAGTGGAGCACTTCCTGTATCACCACATGATGACATCACAAGGTGGGACAGAGTGTTTTGAGAGAAGAACTCAGCCTAAATATGCAGGATTTGTGTGTTAAACATGTGCGAATGAAACAAAACACAACTCCAGGTCTGTTTGTGATGAGGAAACATTAGAACAGATCAGAAAATAGCCCTTTAAATTTTTGCTTTTACTTATTTTATGGAATATTAGGTTGAACTTACTAAAACTAAAACAGACTAAACCTAGACTAAAGGTTATTATGTTCGGCAGTACTACTATTATTACTATAACACTATTATTTATTCTATAGCTGCATTTCTGGGGCATTTTTCTACTCGTCTGACCACAGATCTGTGATGTAACAACCAGATTTAAAGGTTTTTGGTGGACGGTCCATCACCTGCTTGTCTGATGAAAATATCATTGCTTTGCCTGGAATGTTTCACTATACGTGTTTTAAAATGGCTGCTCTGGAGCTGATTTATTTGCATGTAGAAGAAAAAACACACGCACACACACATTCATGACTTGATGTGTCAGTCCACATAAGAAAATATTACATTCCTATTTTACATAAATGATCAGTGGCGACGTGGAGTTTGTGAAGTTCAGCAAAGTCCCTCCCACGCTGCTCGTCACATTTACACGGTTCAGGCTGTTTTCTTTATTTAACCTCTTAAATTGCATCAGGATTTCCTCTGGTTTTCTCTCAACGTAATATAGAGCAGTAAATGTCATCTTTAAAGGTCCTATATTACGCAAAATGTACTTTTTTGAGCTGTATAATGCCGTTACGTCCTCAAAAACAGACTTGGAGTTGTGTTTTGTTTCATTCGCATGTTTGAGTAACACTTTATTATTAGTCCAAAGCTCAAAATGCTCTGTCCCACCTTGTGATGTCATCAAGTGGTAGTTTTCAAGCTCCTTTTACCGTTTGTTCAGTAGTTGATTGACAATTCCAGAGCTGAAATGATCCAAATGATTCTAGGTGAAGGTGTGCGGAGTTTAAAAACACGTCGGAGCACTTCCTGTATCGCCACATGATGACATCACAAGGTGGAACAGAGTGTTTTCTGTGTGAGAGAAAAAGAGCTCAGCCTAAATCTGCAGGGTTTGTGTGTTAAACCTGTGTGAATGAAACAAAAAAACACAACTCCCAGTCTGTTCGTGACGAGAAAACAACAGAAAATGTGTGATATCGTCAGTTTTAGCTTTCGTTCTTTGCCTGCAATGGATATGAAGACAATATGAAACTATTTTAAACTATTTTTACTTGTGCCAGTTATAAAAATATTAGTTTCTGTGTAGAATCTGTACACCTGACTGGAACGACAGGTACGTTAGTGAATTAAGTACAATATTGCGGTTATACTGGTGTCTAATTGTGAACATATCTTTTTTTTTTTTTCCTAAATAAAAAATATATATGTGAAATGTGTATTAAACGTACTGGATACACACGTTCATTAATCTGCTCAAAATAAATAAATGCATGAAATGAAATTCAAACTGTTGTTATTGCCTGATTACTCTAAAGGAGGCGGTCCCTTACGTTATAAAAGATGAGTGAAAAGTACTATCCCGATACCTCCAACGCTGTATTAATAAAAGTTAACCAAAAGTGAGAGTGTACGCGACTCTTCCACACAACAATATAACACGAACACTTGATATAATTGCGTCGCTGATGGTGAAAGTCGCCCTTTACTCAAATAGACTTCCCGTCGTCCTGAGAAAAATCTTAATCTGACGGAGCACTTCACGCAGATCAAGCGCAGTTTACCTCTGTATTATCTCCGTTTCAGAGCCTGCACTTCAGAGAGTCGCTGTGATATTGCGTTTCCCCTCACATAAAAGCACCGCTGTCCTTTTTTGTCAGCTCTTTATTTACACAAAACACTCTTATCTAAATCCGCTAATTCTGCAGGCCCTTCGTTCTCATCTGATAGGAGTCGATCCAGCGTTCATAAACGAGCCCCGTACACGTTTGCCGTACCCTGTTGTTGGTTTCACATGAGATCTCCTTGGATGTAGAAGGCGGTACAAGATAAGGCTACCTCTTTAGTCATGATACATGCTGTGCAGCTGCCAGGATGGAGCGGCAGCCGGGGAAAGTGTGCACAGTGCCATCTAGTGAGCGTCGGGGAACGTGCAAACACCATCAGCGCCGACTGTGTGGACTTTACAAATTAATAGGGTTTGTCTGGGAAATATTATTACTAAACATAGCGGAATTGTAGTTTTAATAATAGATATATTTGTAATTCGGAGGGGTCAGTTAAAGGACAGTTTTACCTAAATATTCCTGCATGTCAAGGGATTAAACTCAGCACTCAGATATACAAATATAAAGATATAAAGATATACATAAACATATGAAGTTCAGGGGTAAAGCAGAGGTTTACTGCTCTTTATATCAACCAACTATTTGTTTTTATTGTTAATTACGTATTGTACATGCAGTATTTATGTATCTATTTTGTTTAGTTTATATACTCTTTAAAACAGGGGTGTCCAAACTATGGCCCGAGGACCAAATGCGGCCCTCAGACCAATTTTTATCGGCCCTCAGACCTGGCCCAATTGATCATAATCAGTACTTTTTACAGCAAATTTGAA